>NW_028292582.1:13539157-14746566 GCF_029948245.1 Actinia tenebrosa
ATACACTCGCTCCAAAGCTACTAAAGTTCCAATGCTTAATATTTTAAGATAATGATAAACAAAAATAAAATGAAAATTTGTAGGATTTAAAGTTCATAATCTCAATGCCATTATAATATATATATATATACATATATATATATATATATATATATATATTATGATAGAATTTTTCCGTAAATGCTTAAAAACATAACCCAGAGCAATATTCAAAGTTTGAAGAATTTTTTTGTACTTTGTAAGTCGCATATTGCATTTTGTGATTTTCCTCTGTCATCTGGCACATCCACTATGAGCGATCGTAAAAAAAAGCGTTATGTGCGCTGTTTTTGTTATCGTTTGAGAACGATTTTTGCCGGGTACATTAAAGGGAACAAAATGCGTTAATCAGTTCCGTGTAGAAAAAGCTCTTTTAGAAAGCTTTATTCTTTGTTTCGTCTTCATGTTAATTTCCAAATAGATCTTGCGTACTGTTCCTATTTTTCGACTGGTGAGAAAATAATAGCTCTTAATTATCATTTTCTTACTGTGAAAATTATTTGAGTCTTTGCTCAGAGCTTGAACAAAAAATTTTCTACAAGAACAAAAAAGCCTAGTTTTTGTTAATCCCTGCATTTAAATTATTATATTATATTCACTACATTTTTCAGTTAAGTTTGCTTCTGCTTCTCTCATGTCACATGTCGCATTTCTTGCGTGTCTTCGGCTCCAGAATTGAGAGACATCCATACAAAACACCTGGTCTGTCTTTCTAATATCTTTAAAACTTTCGATTTTTGCTGATATGCTATCCAAAGGTGCTTTACTTTCTAGACAAAAAGGATTGATCTTTAGTTTCTCTTTCTGAGATCTGAAAATCCTACACTTGATAAAACTGAGGGCAATGAGACACCACCAAAGCCTTTTTATTTCCTATTGGCTTAGCTTGGCGTCGATAGATGCACCAAGAGTTAGACAAATAAACAAAGATGAACAATCCATGCAAAAAACGCTGAACATTTTCATCGAAAAACGCATGCATTTGAAAACGCTATCCAGTGGAGAAATTTTAAAGCGGAGACATATTTTATGGGCCTTACTTACGTATATAATTATTCTCATGAGAATAAAAAACGTTGTGATTTAACCCGCTTGACCTTATTCTCAAGCTCTTGAATGCCAGGTAGGCTTGGGAAAATCTATTTGTTCAACATATTGTTAGTGCTTGAGTAAGACCTATGATAGTAAGGCTACCCATTAACTGTCCGATTATTTTGTTAATTACACACTCAACAAAATTACTCAATTCTGGAGAAGTACAAATCCATCGTTAATACTCTGTAAAATCCCAATTAAGGTGCGGTTCAATTTTGTTGAGTGCACATCATAAAAAAACAAAACAAAACAACAAAACAAAACAAAACAAAAAACAAAACAAAAAACTATTCACGGACTGTATTATATGATTTAGATTGAATTCTATTGAAAAAAACCACCGTACTTTTTGAGTTGAATGTACGCTATTGGATGTATTTTACAAGAGAAAATGCATGACATAACCGGGGTCAAGCTAGAAAATCGTCTCTCCTTGAAATAAAACAGAAGACAAAAGAATCCGAAATTTTTTTCGTATGTTTATACCAACAAAGATTAAGTTAGGTCTTAAGAACAAAATAGTCTCTGTGCTTTTAATTCAACCAGGATCTAGGAGTGTTATTAACTTGATCTATGTCGGGAAAAATTTTAGAAATATTTCATTGTTTGCTTATTGACACGGAAGTTTGCGTGTTTTCAGCCGGACCGCAGGGCCCGGTTGTACGAGGCCTGGATAGCGCTATCCGACGGATAAATCTTATCCAGTGAATAATTTTTTTGGATAGCAGCATCGATTTATTTACTGGAAAAGAATATCCGCTGGATAGCGCTATCCAGCCTTCGTACAACCGGACCCAGGCGCCATTTCAGACTCTGTTATGGTTGTATTTTGGCCGGATTATTCACGCACTTTGAATTGAAAGGAAATTATTTTTTTTTACTATCATTTTATTTAGCTAATCGGCTAGTGGTGCAAGATCTTTCTGTTATCCAGTGAACATGGAATAGAATCCCCCCACTCCCCTCTATTTTACGTTTTAAAATTGTCAATTCTATTTCATTAAGTAGCAAAAATAAATTAAATAAATAAAAAATAAATTAATGTCAATAAATTTATATTATATTTTTCGTTAATACATATACATTTATATTATATTAATATTAATAAATTTATATCATATATTGTAGTTAATATACATTATATTGTAGCCTATAAAGAATCTAGATTTCTGTTTTAGGCCCAACTCAGATTCATTAGATTCATTTGCGAATGCGATGAAAGTGATGAAATTAAAGATTATATTATGTTATACTAAGTAGAGTCGCTTTATTTACATAACGTGACATCTTAAAAAATTTAATTGCATAACAAAGAAAAATATTATTAGAATATATCTATATAATAATATATATGCATGGAATTTAAAATAATTATTTAAGAGTATTATACTATACTTATTATGCACTAGTCAATTGAACCCCCCCCCCCCCCCCCCCCCCCCGCGATCCCCGCGAAACCGGGGAATTTAACATTTGAGTGGTGTTAAAATCAGACATTTTCCCCGGTAGTCGGGAGCAAATTTACTGTTGAAACCCCGGCTATTGTGGCCCCGTTATTTTGGTTTAGTAGTCAACAAGAAACACATTTCACGCGCATTCTTGTGCTACACAGAGCCAATTATTGTGTGTTCCATGCACTAAATATTCAATGCTCAATATTTTCATGGGCTCTGAACCTCAAATCGTGCGAAAACGTTTAGGTTTAGAAATGAAAATGAAACAATGCTTGTAAATATTACAAAGCAGTAGTTTTAATAGATTAATCATGATCTGATTCTACATTCGAACTGACCGAAACGACTGAACAAAACCCGCGTAAAAGAACCTGGGTTTTTTTAAGAACCTGTTAGGCTAAAATTCTCACTTTAAGACCCCTCCACATAAAAACCTATTAAGGCTACAATTTTAAGAAAAGTTCTTATCAGTGGAGTTCAGTGTAAGAGTGTATAGGTAGAAACTGCTATAAGTTTGTTTGAGCATGTGTTTTGTGTAGAACATACTGCTCTGTATACTAGGCTACGAGCTGCCTGTGCTTGGAATCACAACGCCTTCTTGGTATTTTTCAAGATGGTCGACCTCTTGTTTCCAGGCCCGTACATATTCAAACGAGCGTTAAAATCCCCGCTCGATTCCCCGCTGAGAAAACCATTCGTTAAATCCCCGAACCCCCGGTGCAATCATGCTCTTAAAAGCACATCAAAAACGCGTCACGTCCCCGTTCAGTGCCCCGCTAGCCGCGGGGGTCGGGGGTCGGGGGTCGGGGGTCGGGGGTCGGGGGTCGGGGGTCGGGGGTCGGGGGTCGGGGGTCGGGGGTCGGGGGTCGGGGGTTTCAATTGACTAGTGCATTATACTAAGTAAGTGCATTTAATATTTAATGCTCATAAATCTTTGAAAAAAATGGATGTTAGGGAAGCACTACGGGTGGCGTTCATGTGCAGCCTTTTTTCACCAATAAGGAAAAATATCAGGGATATTTTGTATATCCGAAATTGCCAGGTAGATCTAGATATTAGTCTATTTTTTAAAAAAATCTCTATTTAAAAAAAAAAAAATCCATATTCTAATTCAGGTTTTTTCTTATGATGGAGAACACCCTCCGAGAGTATTACCTCTAGATCATTCTGGAGCATTTCAAAAGCCAGTTATTTAAATTTTTTTTCCTTTTTGTTCCCCGATACAGCTCACGATCGGTGAGGAAGCAGGTGAAGGCTTACCAGACGACACTGCCGGCGAATCTTTCTGGCGTTCAGCAGCAGTAAGGGGGACTCGCGATCGATGCCAAAGATTTAGGGGTTTAACCCGCGGAATTGCGAAGATGGGTACAGCAGATTTACCGCAAACGGAGGTAAAAAATATCTTATAAATATACGATGCACGAATGTAAGAAGTTCGTTAACGACTTTTGCATAATTTGTCTAAGACCTAAAGTTATCGTACCCAAGCCAGAACCCTTTTGGTGTTGTGGTAAAAAAATGCAGATAGAAGATGACACCTCCGCACAGTGTTACGAGTGTGGTAAGAATATTCGTAATGCCGTACCAAATGCTACCAAAGAGCAATATTACGCCAATGGAGGTCGTACGAAAACACCTTATAAGAGAATAAAATACTTCCGAGACTGGATGAGTCATATCCAAGGTTATCGACCGGTATATTTAGACACCGAAGTAAAGAAGAAAATCATAGACCATTTAGAAGAGCCAACCCCGCAAAGTCTACGGAAGACATTGAAGAAATTAAGACTAGGGAAATATTACAGAGCTATTCCCTATCTTTTGTCTGAAATTACCGGTAAGTCTATTCCCGAGGTTTCTGATATAAGCAGAGCCGAGTGGATGTTTTGTCGGTTGGATAAGGATATTCCTTATTACCCTGACGTAATTTACGAAATATTCCAGCAAATTGACTCCAACCACCCCCTATTAGGATGGATTCCGAGAAGATGAAATGTGCAGTCGAAATCCCCCTACGTTCTTTTCAAAGCAGATGTCTACTGAGCGAGCTTTCTTTGTAGCTCCTCTTTTGCCTCCTGGTAGATCTTTTTGCGAGATTCCTCGGAAAGATCTTTCACGATGGTTTTTTTATTGCCCGACTTTAATTCGCCGTATTTCTTTTCCTCCGCGAGGATCAAAGAAAACTCCGTGTCGTCTATGCGGCTGTCCCGCAAAGCTTGAGAGACTAAGTCGGCGATGGTGTTAGCCTTTGCTTTTGCTAGGGCTATGTGAGTGTCATGCTTGGATATTTTGCTTGACAACTGTTTCATAATACCTGTTGTGACAGCGGAAACGATGCCGCAAATGGCTCCAACGCCGGCCAAAGGAACGCCAACGACTATTCCAGGTCCGGTGAGTGAGGTAGCAACGCCGGTGCCTGTTAACGCCACGGACATGGAGCCGGAAGTTATCGCGATTTTATGTAGCGTGCTTCGGGCTCTGGCGTACTTTTTTCTAACCTCTTCGTAGTGTTTTGCCTGCCCTTCCAAGTAAGCCAGGATTAAGTTTGCTTTATTGAGCCTGAAGTTTTCGGCATTCATTTCGTTAGGTTCCTTAGGAAGTTCAGGATAAAGTGGAGGTGCTGAAGGTATAACATCCATTATATACTAATGTACGACGCTTTTGGGAATAACATGGAGGAGCAGCCACATCACGACAACCGGGATTACTGGAACTGGAGGGCCTTTAGGAAGATGTTTCCACATGCAGACCCTAGTAAGTTCGAAAGGAGACCCGATGGGATTTACTTCAACGGCTCCAGGATGTACAGCAATGCAGACTTGGAACATTCGAAGCTGGAGCAAGTAGGTGATCAGGTGCAGCGATTGACGATTGTACACCCCGTTCATAAAGAAAGGCCACCAAAACCCGAGCATAAAGCACCTAATTTTCCTAGAAACTTATTGTTAACTACGGAAGATTACCCATTTTACGATGCTGAAGGAGGTGTAAACAACTTCGAAAAGCTGGTAACGCACCTGAAGATTTCAGTGGGTAAACAATCATTTAACGTAATACTAAGAAATATCTATAAGAATACGATGTTGAAGCATACGTCGGGTAAAGAGGCCAGGGAATGGTTAGCAGGGCCCAATATGCGGTATTGGCCACAGCAGTTAAACTTTGCTATTTGGGCTGCCACTAAAGGTTGTGGTGTTGCCGCGGACATGTTTCACATTTCATTTATGCGGTTTCACGTTGCCTTTACGGTAAGGAGGTTGTTGAAGGAGCTTAACGTACCCCTACCGGGAGATAAGGCATTTGATCCAATGAATAACCGATATGACGCCGCAGCCCTGGAAAGGTTAATTAATGAGTTCAAACCACAGCAAAAAGACTTTCGTTATAAGGAGGGTAAGACGCATGGGCTGGGTATAGTTTACGTTTGGGGTGCCAATGGTGAGAAGCCGGCTGACTACGGACATCAGGAATACCCAAGTAATGAGTTAGAGTTCAGTGATATGGGTGGTAATAAGGGTAATAATTCATTAATTACTAGGATTCAAACAAACTACCCCGGCACTTGGGATCCGTTTGTGTTAATGAAAGGAAAAGGTCTAAGAAACCTAGCCAGGATTAACCGCAGCATAGAGGCATTCGTGTACTGCATCCTGGGAGCGCAGGTAAATACCCGCAACCCCATTGTTGGATCCCAAGGCGCTTCACAGGAAACGCAACAAGAATTCCTAACTTTATTTGAGTCTGCAATAATAGAAAATGACATATCTAAATCGGTGCAGAGATATCAATTAGCGGTGCAGCAGTCTAAAGTGCGACTGGATTACGCTTTGTCGCCTGGTTGTTGGTTAATGCCAAGTAATTTGGTTATTAACACCAATTCCGTTGTGGGTTATAACAACAAGCTGCAGCGAGCTACTAAGGATATGAAGTTTGGGGTGAATGACGTGAACTCTGACATGACCAAGGGCATTACTCACTTCGTAGAGAAACCAAAAAAAGAGGTAGAAAAACCATCGAAGAAGGCGCATGTAGGAAAACCCGAACCAAAGAAACCAGTAAAGAAGGTTACCAAGGAATATGACCATAACTTACTAAAAGCCGGCTTAGCAGCTGCAGGCGTTGGTCTGAGCTATTATATATGGCGATGAACAACCCCTACGTAGCTGGAGTAGATTGTGTTTATACGACTTACACAGGCGAGAAAAAATACACCCAGGCATCTTGGGTTGATGTCACGGGGATGTCCGTGAATTTGAATTACTCAGGAAAGAAATTGATCCTTTGTAGTATTTGCATTGGTACGAGCAGCCATGCCAACGTCGGCTTCAGGTTCCTGGATGAGAATGGCGTACTGCAGCCTATGCGTGTGAAGACAAACAACAGGGAGCCTGCGCATTTCTCCGTAGAGCCCAACCCAGTCAGCGCCGAAAATCTATCGGTTTGGACTTTCCACATGGTCGCCGATTGCCATGGGAAGGTAAAGCTGCAGATACGCGTAGATGACACCGGAAGTGTTTGTATAAATAGCATAGAGAATCAAAGGGACGAAGTCTATAACAATGCAACCATTAGCACTCTGACGGTAATGAGTCTATAGTGGATTTCCCATGAAATCCTAATATATATGAATCCACATGTAAGAGAAGATTGGTTCTTACATTACTTAGAGGAAAAAGAGTTTCCTGAAAGCGATATTTGGAAGGACACCGGGTTATGGGTGAAGGTTGGAGGCTTAGGGTTAATCCTGTGCACTATCAGTATTGGGGTGTACAACGAATATGGTATCGCTTTTAGGATTGTTGACGAGGATAATATCCCATTACTACCCTTAAGGAATAAGGATAATAATAGGGAACCAGCTCATTTCTCGTACGAGCCACACAGGAGTAATGAAGATCTTTTACCGATTACTTTTCATATGATAGCTAATTGTCAATATGCAAAGCTTCAAATTAATACCTGCAAGGATGATAAATTCAATATTAAAGTTTGGATAAATACTGTTCATGCTGGGTCAGAATCTCATAAAAATAATATTTGGAATCATAAGACCATTTCTACTATGACTGCCATACCCTTGATACCAAATTATCAAGGCGGCGCGAATACTATCTTTACTTATCCCCAGTCGAGAACACCTCGGGCGCCCGACGACGATAAGCCACCAGTAAAATACTCGGATAAGATTAACCCTTCATCTTCTTCAGGAGTACCACGCCAATAGCTACGACTAATATCCAAATGTTATTTCCCACAAACTTTAACAGTTCGCCGCCGGTTCTTAATACCAGGCTAAGAACGCTACCAAGCAGACCGGGAACGCTGGCTGCCATTGTCTTTCCTAGGGCTATTAGGCCCGCACCTAATTTTTTTCCAAGCGCTTTTGCACCTGAAGCCACACCGTTAATTGCATTCATAATTCCGGCAATAGCACCCGCAAGGGCAACTGCGAACGCCAGCGGCACGCCATACCTCCGAAGGCCTCTTAGTATTTTTTGTCTGGTGGTAAGCCCCAACTCCCTTTCCAAGCCTTCTCTTTGCGCCTGCAACTCCGCAATCCTTTCCTCTAGGGACCCTACTTGCGCCCTAGCTGCCTCCCTTTCTCCGTCGGCGCGAGTTTGATCGTCGATTATTTCCCGTTGCTCTTGTATTTGCCTTTCCAGGTCCTCTATGGCTTGCTCTCTTTGTCTTAATTGCTCCTCCTTAACGATGATTTCCGTGTTTAACCGCCGCTCTTGCATTACCGAGGCTTCCAGCTCCGCACCCAGACGCCTAAGTTCGGCGTTCCTATCTCCAACGTCCATGACTGCGCGGTCGAAGTTCCTTCTAGCAGCGTCCCTTTCACTCAGCAACATGCTAATGCGGTGCTGAGTGTCTTCGTCTTGCGCTTCGTTAGTTTCTTGTAATTGCTGTATTGCTCTTATGTACGCCTCGTCCTTAGTATCCATTTCTTGTTTTAGATCTTCAATATGATCCGCCAACTGCCGCAATTCGGCGTTTTTTTCGTCTAATTGCTCCGTAAGTTCGTCAAGTTGTTCCCTATGTTTGTTTATGAGTTCTTGCTGTGCATTTTCTTCCATGTTGAGGGATTCTAAAGACTGCTCCAACTGCAAGGCAGCGCTGCTGCCCGACGGCGTACTCGTTAGCTTTTCCTCTACGTCTTCCTTGGTAGCTCGTATTTTTGCGAGCTTTCCTTTATCCCTATCCAGAATTCCGGAGATGGCATGCATTTGACTGGTAGCCCTAGCAGTCCTAAGAGTTTTGAAGAGTCCTGAAGCTAACCTTGATGTTTCCTTAGTAGTTAAGCTGGACAGCACGGATAAGTCAGGTCTACCCAGTGCTGTCGTTATTTCCTTCGGTAAGGCATTGTTAAGTGCGTTAGACTTTTTGCTTTGATAAAAGTCGTACCACCTTTCCCTGCCTACGTAACGGACTTGTATGTGCCCCTTAGGACCTTTTTGGAATTCTAAAAGAGTCGAACTGGCTTTAGGATATCTCTTACGCATGTCGGTAAGTAGCTTTTGGGGTACCGTTTCGCCGATAGCTGCCATTAAAGTTGGAGGAATTCGGGGGTCGGTAAAGAACCTTCCTTTTCCATCGCGGATGGCGTAAACCTTAGCGCCGCTTCTAGCAAGTCTACCCATGATTAGTTCCCTGCCGTATTCATCTTCTTCGAACATTAGCTGCGCTTTTTCAGGCATCCACTCGGGTAGTAGCTCCTGAAGCCTTTCAAAGTCATCCGGGGGGTCTTCCATGGATTCATCCATTTCCGTTTGTACTTTTCGCAACCACTCGTCGCTAGGAGCTTCAGGAACCAATCCTAAGTCGTCCATTCGCATGTAAGGTGGGGGGGATTTGCCGGGGTTTTCCCTTTTGAACCTGTCCGTAAGGCTACGTAAGGCACCGCGGGCCCTTGGACCATACTTGCGACGTAGCTTTTCGAAGAAGCCCGGCTTATCCGCTTCCGGCAGCAGGGTTTCATATTCTTCATCGTTAATGTCGACTTGGCCTTCTTCGGTAAGGGGGTCAAAATCCGTTCCTTCTACTTCCATTATATATGATAAGCTCAAAGTTAAATCCCAACGTATTACCTAAGCAGGTTGGCGGGCTGAAAGCGGAACGCACCTTTCACCGGGTCACCTTTACGCCTTCTAGCGCAAAGCCTGGTGAGACGCTGTATGTGGGCGTTCCCCGCCTAACGGATAACCTAGTCTTAGTACCCGGCACCTTGGCGCTAAGGTTTGACCTGGCGGTGCAGCCAGATACCGCAGACAAGCGCTATACCGTCAATAACGTGGGCAGGAACCTCGTCTCTAAGATGAGAATCAAGTTCGCCGGGGAATCCCTTTTAGACTTAAATAGGTACGATCTGTACACCACGTACAAAGATTTATGGTTGACGGCCTTCGACCGTGCACAAAAGATAGAGCAGGGAATTGGAAGCGTTATTCTTCGTAAGCTTCGCAGTGAAACCGACCCGGCGCCTACGGACTCCAGCGGAGCAACCGCAGTAGCAGACGCAACAAGGGTAAAGACCGCCTATGGTAGCAAGTACGTTATCCCTTTGGATTTCGAAGTAATTACGAACCATGGCGCGTATTACCCCAGACAGTTATCCGAGTTACAGTTTGAAGTAACCTTGGCGGACACTACGAACGTCATTGGAGGCATGGACAGCGCAATTAGCGGGACTGTTGATCCTTATTCTATCACCAACTTAGAGCTGCAGTATGAGACCGTGTACAGCGAAGAGCTAGCCCGTAGCGCTGGCATGGAATACAGCTCCGGGAAGGCATTCTTATACGACCACGTAGTAATGTACAAGACGTTTAGCTTCTTGGATAAGACGGATGAGGTTATCAACCAAAGTATTAACCTCCCCCGAAGAAGTCTCACGGGGCTGATGTTGGTGTTTGCCAAACCCTACGAGGCCGGTAAGCGCGACTCCGAAGCCTTTCACAACCCTAACATTACTAACGTAGGGGTCAACATAAACGGCGTTCCAAACAAGGTCTACTCGCAGGGAATAAAGCCCGCAGACGTGTACAGGGAGGCAATGCGCAAGTTTGGCGACCAAATTAGCCCCGAGGAATTCTTTAAGGATAAATATGCGCTGTGGATTGACATGCGCACCATTAACGACGAAGACCTACATGGCCAGGGTTTACGTCTAGTAAATACGCAGGATGGCATAACATTGGAGATCAAACGCACCAAAAACGCCAGTGCCGGCGACGGCGACAAGATAAACTGCTACGTCTTCGTCGTGTCTGACGCGCAACTGAGCGTAGAAATGAATCAGCTAAAGAGCGTTGCCTATTGATTCGTTCGCTGCGCTCACTCATCCTTTTGATAAAAAATATCGTTGGTATATAATGCTTCGCGTATTCGAAAACAACGAAACCAAACTGCAATGCATAGTGCAAGGCGATAAACTATACTTCAAAGCAAAGGAAGTGGCGCTGGCGTTGGGTTACGAACGCCCAAAAGATGCAATTAAGGTGCATGTTCGTGAAAAGTATAAGGTAAAGCTTAGCGAACTTAGAGTGGAGGTGAATCGCCTCCCCTCGTATTCACAGCCTAATTCCCTGTACGTAACCGAATCTGGGTTGTATCAACTAATATTTAGCTCTAAGATGCCAACGGCAGAGACATTCCAGGATTGGGTCCTCGAGGACGTTCTTCCCGCATTGAGAAAGACAGGTAAGTATGAAATAGAAAGGCGGTTCGATAGTCCTAACAAGTTAGTCTTCAAAATGGAAAATGAGTTTGACCTGCATAAGAAAGTCGTGGACTACATACGCCGCTTCTACCCACAGATGCTCATAGCGCCCGGCTTAGGGGAATTGCAGGATTCTGACAGCAAACGCATAAAATGCTGGCAGAAGGGTTATCAAAGGGGTCAACCCGACCTCTTAATACTGAACGCGCATTTAAGGTATGAAGGGCTTTGCATCGAATTAAAGACGCCGAAAGGAAATGGCATACTCTCCGCAGACCAACGCAAGATAATTTCGCAGTATGACGCGAATGGTTACCTGACCATGGTTAGCAACGATTATGACGTCATCTGTCGTGCCCTTAGCAACTACGCGGAAGGCATCCGTATTCCCTGTCGGTGGTGCTGCAAACGCTTCAAGACTACGGAGACAAGGGCAACGCATTTAAGAATATTTCATAGATATAATGATCGTCAACCAAATACACTGGCGTGACCTGATTTGCGATAAAGCATACGAAATAAAAAATTACGTCGTCTTCGAAGACATCGACCGTTTACGGTTAGTCCTCAAAGACTTAGAAGGCAAGGAATATTCCCTTTGGGCGCCGGATTGCGTGCGGTACGTAATTCAGGGCGAGGAATTCACCCACTTACGCAGCTATGGTAAGGTAAATGGCCGATGGAAGTTTGACATTGAAAGAAGAGTCACTCCATCTCCTCTTTGTAGTTAAGCGCCCGCTGCGCTTTAGGATCCGCGGAGCACCAATGGGATCCTTCGGAGAATACCCTGTCGCAATGAAGGCAGGTGTATGTTTTACGCGGCGGCTTACAAGGGGTAATGCAGTCGGCAGGTAGTTCGCAAGTAATACAGTCCATATATTGAAAGGCTAAGAAGGCGGCTGCGTAGGCTAGCATATACCTTTAAAAGGGGTCCTTATTTTTATTGTTGTTTGTTAAATGTTGATGATACTTAACAAACAACAATAAAAATAAGAATGGGATTTGAGACTCTTTGCACAAACCCTATCTTACTATTTTAGTTCCCTTCCTAACTTCTACGGGCTTTCCTTGCCACCTCGTTACTGGCATGCCAAGCATCAAAGCGATCTAAGTACTCTTTAAAGCCACCTTGACCCTCATACAAACACTGCCAAATATGTTGACCGCTCCTTTGACAGCCGCAGCGCTCACAGTTGGCCTCCCAGTACTCTCTATCTTCCCACCTTACGCCTTCGACGCAGTCAAACTCCGCAAACGTTTCGTCTATTTCTTTCTTCCTTTGCGTTAACTCTTTCGTGGTGTCAACCGGACAACATCGGGCGGCAACGTCACCGTGCTCCTCACATGCTACGCCCAGCAGATCGTAATTACCAAGGCATCTATGTCGGTGCCAGGCGTCGGTAACGTCCTCGTCGCAGCGCACGCATACGTTCTTTAAACAAACCCTTCTGCTACGATGGTACTCCAACGCCTGCGCGCTGCTAAACTGCTTATCACAGTCCTCGCAAACGGTAACGTTGTTTACTTCCTTACTGCATACCCGTCTTTCGACGTGATATTGCAATCTTTGCTTGCTGCTGAACTCCCTTTCACATTGCTTGCACTTCATTATAACTAAGTGTTATTTAAGCCTTATAAGGGATACTTAATAAAGTCCTGCACGCTTTCTTTTGCCCAACCGGCCATCGTCAAAAGCGCACCAAACCTTTCTGCGCGCTTCAGACCACACATTTCATCGTACAACTCCTGCACGCGCTCTTTCAGCCGGTCTATCTCCTCCCTTTGCATTTCTATGGTGTCTCTTTTATCTTTTGCGTCGGCGGCAATTCTTTGCACTGCTTCCACTGGCTCCATCGTATATATAATGGATCCGAACCATATTCCCTGCAATGCTCTGATAGTAGGACCCACCGGCTGCGGAAAGACCCAGTTCGTCGTGGAGCAGCTATTAGGACCCTTTAGATACCACTTCGACTACATCGTGCTATTATGCCCCACATACGTGAATAACCGCACCTGGACGGGCATAGGAGTGAAAGATGACGACTTCTTTGTAGATATCTTAGACCCTAACGAGTTATCCAGCCATCTTAAGTTTTGGCACAAGCAATTCCCTAAGGATACACAGACACTCCTCATACTGGATGACATCGCCTGCGGGGACGACGTAAAAAGACGCACCTCCGAATTAGTGAAGCTCGCCTTTAGCGGCAGACATGACAACATTAGCGTTTGGTTGCTCTCGCAGCAGCTTACCAGCGTCTCTAAGCCCTTCAGGGAAAACATAGGCTCCCTAGTTGTCTTCTACACTCCAAGTAAGTCTGACCTGGAAACCATCTTAAGCGACTACGGCGGTGAGATAAGCAAGGAACAGTTACACGAATACATGCGGCACCTAAAAACGCACCAACATTCCAAGATGATCTTCTCTTTGAGGTTTCCGTATTCCATTAACATATATGGACATTGAGCAGCTCTTAGATGAAGTCCCCGCACAGTTAGACGAAAGTAACCTCAAGGAACAACTTAACATCCTTGTGTCTTCGGGGAAGTGTAAAGAAATGATAGGCAAGGAACTTACCCATGAGCAAGTTAATAAGTTGTCAGAAGAGGAAGTTAAGAAGTTCCATAAGAGGTACGAGGCCGCCCTTGCAAGTAAGACCACGGACGCCGTAGCAGACTCAGCCATTAAGCTGGCCACCAAGCTTCTCGGACTTGCGCTGCCCATAGACGACGTGGAGCAACTGCGGAAGGACATAAGCGAGGACTATGTCATCGCCCAAGAACTTAAGATAACCTGTGGGTGGTTGTCGTTGAAGTGTGGTAAGTTAATGGCAGTCGCCTCTGCGGCTTTGCACGTAGCTCAGCACGTCGACTTGAAGGAGGTACTGGTGTCTTGGAAGGACTTCAAGAAGGACAGAGACGTTGAAAAGGTCTTCCAGGCAGCACTTGCTGAGGTACCTGATCAAGTCGCCTCAAGTACTTAGTCAAGTCGTCCTTAAGTCATTCTCAAGTACTTATCAAGTCCTTCTCAAGTCCTTCTCAAGTACTTACCCAGGTTACCTTAAGTTACTTATCAAGTCCTTCAAGTCCTTAGATATAAATGAGTGAACCAGAGTCGAAAGTAGAGCAGCCCCAAGAGGAGCAAAAGATTACCAAGGCTAAATCTCCGGGCAGAGTCGCTGCCGGAAAGAAGCTCGCGGAGATGAACAGGAAGAACAAAGCAAAGAAAGAGGAAAAGGTGGAAGAGAAAGAATAGGAATCCTTTATTAATCCTGGGTACGTCATCGGCGCGTTAGGAGTCGCTATAGCAGCAGGCAGCCTCTACTTACAATGGCGGGCTACGAAGCCAAAAGTAAAATTGGAACCAGCACATTACGCACCTGTGGAACCAGCTGTTAGAAAAAGTAAGATCCCTGAAATGGAGTAATAACCTTCTCGCTTTGTAATATAATGTCAACCGCGTTATTGAAAACTGTTGAAGAAGCAGCTATCATTACTTCCATCGTTGCGGGTATTGGTTGGGTAGGTAAGAAAGTGCTCAAAGAAGACTTTACTGAAGACCCAAGCAAGAGCTTCGCTAATTTTGCTAAAATGACCGCTGCCGTAGGCGGGGCTATCATGGCAAAGAATTACCTACAGAAGGAAAAGTACATTCCTAATGTATAAATGGCTAGCGTGGTCGCAGGTGGAGTTATTGCAGCTTTAGCATTCACTGGAGCTAATTATGGTGGTCAGTATTTGGATAGATTAGTCAGAGGCGACAAAAGCGGAGATTTGGCCGCTGAGAGGAAGAGACACGACTTAGCGCTGGAGAAATATCAGCGAGACGTGGCAGCTTGGAATGAAAAAAGACAAGCTTACAGGGATTGGTTGGATAAGAACTACCAAGACGAGATGCAGGCGGATAAGAACTTCGAAAATACGGACTACGCCTTTAAGCTCTATGCGCAGGCGCACCCCGCGGCATCGATGGGATTGAGAAAGCCTCAGTTCAAGAATTACTACCAGCCTTCTAAAAAACAAAAAGATAGTGAGTTGGTCTTCGTAGGAATCGCAGGGCTGGCAGGAGGCGTAGCTTTGGCGTATCTGCTCTAACGAAGGAAACTGTGTTTCCTGAAATATATGATCGTCTTTTTGGAAAGCGATAAAAATAACTTTACGACTTATCTGAATCCCCCCATCAAAGCCCATAAGGTTCGGCTGGTTAGTTGCTCTTTGTACAATTCTTGGTATAATTTAGTCAATGCCTTGGTCACTGAGCATAAAGGCGGCAGCAATTATCAAGGCGTATTGCTGCCCGATGGACATTACACCCCAATCACCCTTGTTAAGGAATTAGCAAAACACGGTTATACTCTCACCACAGGGTTGCCCCATGAGATGACCCTCAAACATAACATGACGAACTTTACAGTAACCCTAGGAAAGTTTGAACCATTAGGAACTTTATTAAATGTCTCGAAAAAGGCAATTACCACCACGGCAGTTCCCGTAAGTTGGAAAGTTGCATCCTCTTACGAAGTCTATTGCGACTTGGTTCATAGTTACAACAATGGAGAAAAGTCTTCTCTTATGTCCAAGTTTCTGCCCAAAGGTAATCCATTTGACTCAGAAGAATACACTCCCATTTCTTTAAGCTATGATTTGTCTAATTTGGTAGAAAGCATAAACATCACCATCAAAGTGGACGGAAAGACGGTGGATTTTAACGGACGTAAGATCAATCTCGTCCTGGAATTCATATAATGGGCCGCGTAGAGGACAAACTCAAAAGGATTTACTATGGGCCTGAAGGCTATTGGAAAGGAGCGTCGGCCATCAAGAAACTCGCAACCGCGGCCAGGGTATCAGAAGAAACGGCTAAGAACTGGCTAAGAAAGCAAACCCTCTGGCAGGTTTATCTTCCCGTGCCCAAGTACATTCCCAGGCCCAGCTTCACCGTAAATGCCCCCAATGAAGTTCATCAGGCGGATTTGCTTTTCTTACCGCACGACAAGGTGAGAAGAAAGACCTATAGGTACGCTTTAACCGTAGTCGATATCGCAAGCAGATACAAGGACGCCGAACCCATAACCAGCAAGGATTCTGGGGAAGTCGCAGAAGCCCTAGGTAGGATTTATAAGCGCGTCTTGAAATGGCCCAAGCTGCTGCAAGTGGATGCGGGGACGGAGTTCATGGGCGTGGTTACCAAGACCCTGAAAGACCACAGCACTAAGATTAGGAGAGCCGAAGCAGAGTACCACAGGGGTCAGAGCATTGTCGAAAGATTCAATAAGACCCTGGCCGAGCGTCTCTTTGGGTACCAGTATTGGAAAGAGCTGGAAGATCCCTCCAAGCGCAACAGGGAATGGACTCAGAGGCTCCCCCAGGTCGTCGCGGCTTTGAACAACGAGGCGGCCAGGGCTACGGGAATAAAACCCAGGGATGCCATAAAAAAGAAACACGTGGAACACAAGTCCTACGTCAGAAGTTCGAGGGCGGTCGGACTGAAGGAAAAAAAGCTACCCCGCGACATAGTGGTCAGATACCTCTATCAGCCGGGGGAACTCGAAGGTGGCAGTAAGAGAGCCACGGATCCTAACTGGTCTTTGGAAACGTATGAGATTTCGAAGTCCGTCACCAAGGAAGGGCAACCCGTGTTGTATTACCTAAATGGCCCAAGTCGTGGATTTGTCATGGAAGAGCTGCTCATAGTCCCCAAAGACTCAGAGTAGTGCTAGCTGCCCTTCAAAGTAGCGCAGCACCGCGCGCCCGATTACACTCTAGGCATGTCAGTCTTACGTTGCCTCTGCAATGCCCGCGTTTATTATTTATGCGATCCACGGAGAACTGTTGATCGTCATTCGGGTCAAACCTCCATAGTAGCGGTATGTTACATTTGGCACACCTTGCCCCTTTCTTATAGATGTCGTCCACGCATAGGTCGAATTTGACCCCCGCATAGCGGGGATCTTTGCTCTTTTCTTCGTCGTGCCGCTTGTAGCGAAGGAGTTTCTTAGCAATGTTCTCCTTTGCTACGTCCTCTGGCGTCTTATCGTAGCGCAGTTGCGGACCCCAGGCTCTTTTTAACTGTTTGGCATACTCCACACGGCTTACGGCGGTGTAGATAAGGTTGCTCCAACACAGCCGCTGGTCTATGATCCATAAGGTTTCTTTTATGGTAAGCCCCTGCGCGCTGTGGACTGTCATGCAGTAACCTAAGCGCCAATCTGGGTGGGAGGTAATTTTTTCCACCTTTTCTATGGGTACCCAGGCTTTATCATGCGTTACTGCGTTCTGCAGTTGGATGTCGGTACCAGGTACCCAGACGTCTCTTTTTTGCATTCGGGTATCGTGGGGTTTGTAAGAAACAGGTACGGGATGCGTAGGGAAGCGCTCTCGGTGTATATTTAGCAAATCCTTTTGTATGCGAGACTGTGCTGCGCGTTTGCTGCTCAGCACCAGATCCTTTGGATGCCATGTGTGAAGGAAGTCTTCGTAAGACTTCGCTCGTACCCTCTTGCGTAGTATCTTGTTTTGTTCCGCGTCACTAAGGCCCCGAAGTTCTGCTTTCAGGTTTCTTATTTGATCCTTACTGCGGTAGTCGGTGTTAATTTCTTCGGAGTGGTCTACCATTTCTTTTAACCATTTATGGGGCATCTCTCCGGTTATTGGAGGAGGCTGGCAAGGATCTCCGGCGAATATCACTTGACACTTTCAACGGAGGAATTCTACAAATTCCTGCAGGATTTCTAAAGGAACGGTGCAAATCTCATCCCAAAGTATCACCGGGGGTATGTCGTGGATGGCTTCTGGTACCCACTTTTGACCATTCCAGCGGAAGAAGCTGTGGTAGGTCTGCGCGTCGTAACCCATCTCCGTTAATTCTCTTTCCAGACGGTGCGTTGGCGTTAACACCTTTATCTTTGGAAAGAGTTCCAAAACCCTGGTAGTTTTACCACTGCCTCCCGTTCCGTAAAGGTAAGAGAAGCGTTAGTAAGAGATTGGGTCCGCAACCGACGGTAGAGGCTCCCCGGTTGGTTCCACGCTACCGTAAAGATGTTCTCCGTGATATTCTACACGGCCTCTCCATGCTTTTATCTCCTCATCTTTGACGCGCCATTGACCACTTTCTGCAAGTTCATCGGCAGTGTAGAACTCCTGCATCTTCTCTAACACTTCTGGCTTTACATACAAGGAATCCGTGGCTACGCGTGGGATGTCCTCTTTGTCAAACCGTAGCAGCATCGCAAGTAGGTTAATGTGCGCATAGGCTAACATACTGGCACGCAGATGGTAATACTGCGGTCTGTGGTCTTGGTAATAACACAGCGCATTCCATTTCTGTTCTTTTTGGCCTTCTATGAAGTAGTCCCATTTCTCTACGGATACCATCGTTCCTTGGTCATGCGCGCGTTTGATGAGGAAGTTTAACTCACCGACGTCTGTTATTAGGCGCCGTTGCATGTGTTTTTCTCCTTCTTTTGCGCCCTGGGTAAATTTGCCTATGACAATTCGGGCGGTTGGGTTGTGCTCTGGGAGCCACTTCGTGTAGGCGCTATGGCAAAGTATGGCTTCATGCGCTGTGTATTTCAGGAGTTTACGCTCTTCAAAGAACTTTAACAATGGCACTGGTATCCATTCTTTCTCTTGTAGATGCTTCCCGTACCACGCGTAAATTATGGGATGTAAGTCTTTTGCTAACTCCCAGGTGGTCAGTCTGACGAATCCTGTTGCTGGGGCGTCGTAGTGGCCGTCTAACGCAACGCGAAAGAATTGGGAGTCTGGATGTCCGTAACGGCCATAATACTCCTTACAATCCCCAAGGCCTTTGAAACTGGCGGGGTAACAGTGTTTCATATCTAAGGAGACGTATTGGTCTTCGTTGTACTCCATATTCCAAAGACCACCGTGACCGTGTTCTACACAGGCTTTGGAGATATCTTTGAACTCTTTTGGGGTAGGTTTCCAGCCATTTCTCTTTTTGGCAGCTAAGAAGTCCAAGCTGCGGGAGCTGAGCACTTCGTCTGAAAAGTCTTCCCCTAAAGTCTCACATGCACTTTTAATGCGTTGATGTTCCACTTCTGGTCGGTATAAAGTACCATCTTGAGTCATGAACTGACACCCCTCCGCGTCCATTAACCAAATAGAATTCTCATAAACTAATCCTGTTAATGGCGACTCCTTATAGACCTTTGTCTCCATCTTCCTTGGGAACCTTAACTCCCTCCATGCGTGTGCGTTGTGTTGGTAAATTACGATAGGAGCACCTCTGCCTCCATACTTCTTCGTTCCTGGGTAAATAAAACCGTCGGTTATGCCTTTCACATGTATGCGCCTTTCTAACGCGGTTTCTAACTTTTTGATGTTTTCGATGGTTCCTCCAGTCTTACGAGTAGAATGCTCCCATTTCCTGATGGCTTCTCTTCTCTTTGGCGTAAGCTTACCACCCCGAGAGGAATCCTCGAAGAACTCCCTAACCAGCTTCCCAACGCAGTTACCAGGATGGCGCATTGGTCTTAACTTTTTAACATCCGGCTTCTTGATTTCATATGCGCCATAGATGACCACGGTAACCGGGTAAGCGACCTCATAGAACAACATGTCTATTCCCTCCAATGCTCCCGGTCGCGTGTGCTTGTTTAAAACGAACAGGTTCTGCTTACCAGACGCTCTGATAGGATTACGACCCTTTTCTATTATCCATTCGCCGTCTAAGTACTTTACGAATGTCAACTCCAAACGGTTATCGCCGGCTGGCATTCTGTTGATTATCTTTTCAGCCATTTTGTAATTCATGGTTTTGTCTGTCTTTCCCTCCATAAATGTAGCGAAGACAAAGTCAGCGTCTGAGTTATCTATCACCTGATTTCCGAGCTTGCGCACAGTCTTGTTTTGAATGTCGTTGATGGTGGCCATGTATATCTAAGGAATATTTTAACCTCCGTTTGCGATACCAAAATAACTTTAGGTCTTGGTAAAATACCCGTAAATCTGCTGTACCCATCTTCGCAATTCCGCGGGTTAAACCCCTAAATCTTTGGCATCGATCGCGAGTCCCTCTTACTGCTGCTCGTTCACAAGAGAATCAAAGAAAACTTGATTGGATTTCAAGTTCAGTCCTTCCCAAATGCGTGATGGAAAACTCAAGCTTTAATCGAAGTGAATGCAGGAATTATATATGCGATCAGCAAACTAATCCTCTTGAAATTACAATATTGTCAGAGAAACTTGTGAAGGTAATCCCGTTGATAATAATATTTTTTTCATCGATGCTTGGCAATGGATTAGTCGTGCGTTTTGTCTTCTCCGATAGAAGGACATTGACAGTTATCAATATTCTTATTCTAAGCCAAAGTTTCGCAGATATAGGAGCAACCCTGCTTGTAATTCCATTTGCTATTATTTCAGTCGTTGAAGATCGTTGGGTGTTTGGCCACCATTTGTGTGTAGTGAACTGCTTCTTCAACATGTATTTCACAGTAATAACTCTCTTTAATCTTTCTCTGATTTCTCTTGATCGATATTATTCGGTCGTCAGAACTTCCCATTACATGATTCAACGAAAATCTGCAATCTGGACTATCATCTTCATTTGGTCAGCAGTAATGCTGTTTACGTTCCCATGGTTACCGTTTCTAAGCGACAAGGTACTCATTGGTTATTTTCCAGGGTTTTATATCTGTGGACAGCGGTTCTTGAAGCCTGTTGCACGAGTAGAGTCCGGGTATTTTATTTCTATGTGTTTATTTGTTATTTTTTGTCCACTTTTGGTCATCGTGTATAGCTTTCATCAAATCAGCAAACACATTTATGGCAAGAAAAAGCGAATTTCACCGACAATCCTCTCAACAGCTCAAAAACTGTCCATGGACGTGTATGCGAAATCAGCTTATACTTCACTCCTGGTAAACGTCACAAGCTTAATTCAAGTTTTCCCAGCCTGTATCTTGATGGTGGTCGATGGACTTCAAGTGGTAGAGATTCCTTATCGACTAGAGACGTTTCTAAAGTGGATCATGTGGTGTCATTGTGTCGTCAAGCCGATGATCTACGCCGCTCGCAAAAGGAACTCTCGAAACCTGCCAATACACAACAAGCTTATGAACATATTGAACTCTTCAAGCTCTTTTAATGGAATCTTTCAGGCAAAGCAGAAAATTCCCAAAATAAACCGTTTTTGCAGCGTCAAGTATAATGCAAACACACCCTCGGTAATTTTTGGAGTTGAGAATGGGAATTTTTTAACCGGTAAAAAAGACAGAAAAGGGAAGTATATGAAGAAGGCTTGGTCGGTAGAGAACTATGACGGTTAGGCCCAATGACTTCAAGCAAGCAGGCAAGCAGGCAGCCGATCGCTCTTGCATTTGTCGTGATGATTTGAACACAAAACAACGTGTTAAAAACTCACAAAATAGCGCAAGCAATTAGTACCCGGGGAAAAAAATTACTAAATAAACTTTAAGAAGGCAAAGGATAAATAATTTAACTACTATATTCAAGCTAAAAAAGGTTAATTGATTACCGTTTGTTCGAAGCAATTTGAATCCCTGAAGATGAAAGGTAACCCAAACATCAGCTTACCTTTTATTAAAGCATGCGCAGTTGAAACTTCCGGCCCGAAATTCACGGACCGGAAAGCCAACTGAATTCGAAAATCGGTTACAGCCTCTCGTTTCTTGGTGCTGACCATGAGGAACGTGGGCTCTGGGTACGAGATTGCTCTTCTCTATTATATGGGGCAAAATATCGGTCAAAAATACGTGTAGTATACCGGTATTATACAAGTATTATATCCTGGCCATATTCTTGTGCTTGCGCAGTTAATGTCACAGAAAGTGTCAAGTTCTATTGTTGAAAACAATAGCTTACTTGTATTTGATACGCGTATTTATACACGTATTTTGACTTGTATTTCGCGTCATAATCAACGGCTCAAAACAACTCAAAAAAATCCTCACAAAAGCAGAGCTTGGGCTACCTGTGCTCTTTTAGCGGATTTTGGGAGGCCGGAAATACGTCACAGCTTAAAACATCTGAAAAACGTTTTGGAATGGGATCCCTGTGGAGTTCCTGCAAAGGCTGATGGGTATAGCGGGAAGTTTGATAAAGCAAGAACTCGATAACAGAACAACGAATCCCAAAAAAACCTAAAGAAAATTACTAAAAATATCTTCAAATATAACTGATCATCAAACCTTATGATCGAATATACCACCACATATGGATTATAGGCTAACCAAGGTTGCTTATGGTCGTTTAAGAGTATTTGGTAAGTCAGAAGCAGAACTAATTTCCTTATAAACTCCGATACTAAACGTATTGCTATATATTCTTTAAAATAGAATATAAATGTTTTTTCCCCTGTTAAATCTCTAGTTTTAAAATAACTATAATACTTAATGATATACTTTACGTTAATCTTACTCGTTGTAGTTTTAATCGAAACCTTTTAATTCAGCTATTAAAAAAATACTTTGCATACACAGCTTAAAAATCTTTTAAAAGGGAAAAGATACGTGGCGTAAAAAATCACTGTTCAACAGCTCAATTATTGTAACAACAGCAACAGTTTATTGTACCACTAAGATATATATGGTCAAAGTGGAGCTTAAGAGATGTATGAATCTTGGTCATAGATAATGCAATTGCTCCTCACCTTTAGCAGTCCAGTACAGAGGCTACATTGTTTCAGGGTTTGATCTGTGATTTAGCCGTGCCCTGACGTACATCAGCCCAGAGGTCATTTCAGGAGTAGATCTGTGAGTTAGCATGCCCTGACTTACATGAGCACAGAGGTTGTTTCAGGGTTCATTCTGTGAGTTAGCCGTGTCCTGACTTACCTCAGCCTAGAGGTTGTTTCATGGTTCAATTGCTTTGAGTTAGCATGCCCTGAGTTAGATCAGCCAAGAAGTTGTTTCAAGGTTCAATTTATGAACTAGCAGTTAGAAGAGTATACATGGGCATGTCTTTCAAGTCTTTCCTTAAAATATTATTATTTTTCTTAACTTTTGATACATTGCTATGGAAAATTTTTTAAACCAAGCAGGATTTGTTTTCCAAATTGAAAAGGAAATGCATGTAATGCATACTCAAATCAATAAGTTAAGATAAAATCAATGTATTGAGACATGCATGCTTCCAAGTAGACACTTAGCTTCCACTTTTCTCATATCATACCACGTGTCATTCTCTAATGAGATTAAGATTCTTTGCTTGAGTTGTATCCATATTCATGTGTCTTCATGTCTTAGTGTGCAACCGTTAAACAAGGGAATGATACATGGTCTGAAATGGGGAAACTTTACGTCAAAGGTAAAGAGGTCATAAGGGTTAAGGTTACAATGAAAAGATAATGTTGATGACACATTATAGGATTTCCATTTTAAAATATTTGGTTCCCAAATGTTATGTATCATACCACAGGGAACCCATGAGAACAGAGCTGGAAAACACAAAATCCTTCAAGAGGTAAAATAGAATGATTTTTCCATCTATATTCATCTCATAACTGCTAAATGGCATTCTCATTTTTTTAGAATAATGGCAACAAAAAGAATAATAATAATAATAATAATAATAATAATAATAATAATAGTAAAAGAAAAACTCAAGGAACAAGAAAGAAAAGGAAAAATAATGACATCAGAGTTGGTGAGCTAGCTTATAGTTTGCATAATTCATTGAAACTGCAGAAAAGTATGGGATGTTTTTTTGGATGAAAAAAATATGAGAAGCAGAATAGGGGATGGGAAAATAGCTTGAAAATTATCAAAATATATATATTATATATATATGGTAAATGAACATGTGAGGTGGTAGTTTGTGTGAGTAACAGTTAGCCTAATATTTTGCAATCACTATACATCTATACTGAATTTATAACCTGCTATACGCCCAATTAAAATAAGGAGACCAATTTGCATAACTTTTGTTGTGGACTGACTAGCCTTTTGTTGACATGGAAACAAAAAAGTCTTTTAAGAGAGAGGCTAGTCAGTCAAGAACAATATTTATTCAAATCCATCATGTATTAAAAAATGATTTATTTTATTTATTATTTTACCTTATTATTTGATTATGTTCTTTTGTTTCAATTTTGAGAGAGCTGAGAGATTGGTAATCCTATCCCCTATTTCCACTAAACACATTCATGTATTTTCATACTCATTGGAGGCACAGAGATCCATTAGTAATAAGATCAAAAATGATGACATAGGACCTGATTTAGGGGGGGGGTGGGTGGTGGGGGTTGCTATCTGGATCAATTACCTCTGGAAGTGAAATGCTGCCCTCAAACATTTCCAAAACTAATAGTGAGAACACAGAAATTAATGTACTGTCTTTTTATGGGGTGGAGGAGAGGGGGGGGGGGGGGGGGGGGGGATGGCTACTTCCATATTTAGAAGGGAGGGGATGGTTGAAGGAAATTTTAAAAATAACCCCTAAAGGATCTTGTCCAGGTGGGCATGGCAGCTAATGGTTATTAGCTTTAAAAGGTACCAATTATCTGTTATTTAAGTGACAGAAATAAGATGATGAACCAAAAATAAATATCCTGAATTATAACTGGCATTCTGACTTTCATTGATATTGAACCTCAGGTATCGTGTTACATGAAAATCATCCTAAGAGGTATCAGCTTACTTATCCTTTCAGATTGTAACTCCCTAAGAACCCTAAATGGTACAATGAGCATTCCTTGCCTTTTTCGATTGGAGTGCCAACCCTTTTCCCCAGATCCCCCAGGGGCGGATCCAGGAATTTTAGAAGGGGGTGACTATTACAAAGGTTTTACCAGAAATTTGAGGAAAAGGGGGTGACTGTTACTAATTATATACTGAGAAATTTGAGCAAAAGGGATTGACTACCCACCCCTTTTTGGATCTGCCCCTACCAGAGTCTTTTTGGGTAAATGTCAAGTATCTAAGCAGGTATCCGAGGAAACCACTGTGTTTTCTTGTGAAATTCAAAATGTATTGCCTGACTTCATTCTTTTTTGACGTAGAGATGGGGGATGAATATTACAAAAAGAATACAGCAAAGATGTTGAAGTTGAATGCTATTGGCTAATACTACATGTCAGGTAAACTTTTTGTTAGAGATCCCTAATTTTCACTTAGCATGCAACGGGTAAAAACGTTATGTAATATAAATTATAAAATAAATCAAATAGTACGTACGCTGTGATTGGTTGATAGCCGTATTTGCATGAGGGTATGTAAACACAGTTGTGACGTCATACATTTCGTGTTTTCCCGGTACAAGTTCAAAAATTTACAGTTTTTTTCAAGGAAAAAAACGCCCCCAAAAATGTATTTTGAAGACGAAGTTCCAAATTTTGACATGTGTCAGGGCCACAGGCATAACCCTATGGTGTCATGCAGGTGTTTCTGATTGTAATATCGATCATGACAATCTCTTGTTGGTCACCGTAACGAGAATTCCCTCAGGAGCTACAACACACGTCCTTCGTCAGGACAGCCTCGGTTGTTCAGCGAAGTGCTTTCTTATGATTTAAATGCACTGTCCGATAAGGAATACAAGTATTTCAAGGAAACAGTCAGCAGCTTCAAACTCTTTCCAGCGATAGCTCTTCAACTCCACAAAATATTTTCTCGAGGCAAGACGAAACAATCGACTTCGCTGCCGTGTTTTCTGGCTGTCAAATTGAGCAAAACCACGTTTCTTTCAACTGAGAATTCCAGTCACAGTGACACTCAGTTATCTACTTTTGATCACTTTCGTAAAGATAATCAATTCTGAAATCTTTTATTAATATTTCTATTCAATCTTTGGACATTTCTTTGTATTTGTTTTAAAGTTTTAGAATGATAAATATTTAAAATAGCTATAGCGATTCTTTCTCGCTTCACATTTGCCTCCTTGGCGTTTATTACACGAAATTTGATTGGCTAACGATCGAAGTTCGTGATGTATGGAGAATTTGTATTTTGATATGAGAATCAAATTCAAATAGAGATTTATTTTCTTGCAAGTGGTAGTGTTTTCCCTTAGTATTTATTTTATAAAAGCAATAGAAAACATTTTTCTCTGTGTTTACATAGCCTGATAGCAACACTCGGGGGGTTGGGAGAATTCTCGACAGTTATGCAAACCCTCGACTACGTCTCGGGTTTGCATAACTGTCTCGAATTCTCCCAACCTCCCCTCGTGTTGCTATCAGGCTATGTAAACACGGAAAAAGTTTTCTATTGCTTAATCGGGTTATCCATAACAGTAAATGTATTTGGTAATCATGTATTTGAATTATACATGAAGTACCAACCTTTTCGGTCACGCAGGGACTGGAAAATGCCCTTTGGGAAAACAGTATTCGAAATATTACCCTAGGTTACCTTGGGTTCCAGAAACTCTCTCGCTCCAGTGCTTCTCGGTCATAAAAATATGTATAGGAAATCACACGATCTCGAGTACAATTCGGAATTTATGGGAACGAGTGTTGTTTTGTAAGTTTTCAAAATTGGACGAGCTTTTTAGGCGACTCCAATTTGAGAACTTTCAAATCATCACTAGTATCTATAAATTCCGAATTGTACGAGAACACTGCGCGGTTTTTTGTTTATAATAGACTCAACAAAATTGAGGAATTTAAATGGGACTCTACAGATTACAATTAGGGATTTAATTGTACTCCTCTTGTTCAATGATTCTATGATTTTGTTTATTGTATTATAAAGCAATGCATTCAACAAATAAAACAGCTTCTTCCGAGCTCCAGTAATAAAGCACGCAGGGAGTGACGTAAGCACGAAAGAAGTGTAAGGAGAAGCACGAGCCGTAGGTGACTCGCCTCTCACACTTCTTGAGTGTTTACGGCGCTTTCCACTCAAGAAGTGTGAGAGGAGAATAATCAATTTTATGAATTTTATCAAAAATCAAAATAAAACAAAAAATCATAGCAATGAATGATTATACCCATCTTGAAGCTCGTGTTCTGGTATCATGGCCCGTCTACACGAGTGAAAAACGTCTGCGCATGCTCTGAATCCGTATGCAAATGAGTCAAAACTAAGTAAATTTGACTTTCAAACATGCCTGATAAATTGGACTTCACAAAATGCCAAAACGTGGTCTCCATGCTTGAAACTTAAGGCTAATTCTTTCATATTGTGTTTGCTAATACAGTATCTTGGTCTGACAAAAGTATACTCTCGAACTTTTTCGTATACTTGGAGAAAACAAACATTTATTTTCTCACTCAAACTCTTCAAAATTCTTAGAAAACGTGCTGAAGTGCACGAATGCGCAAACGTTTTTCTCTAGTGTCGGCCCGTCAAGTTCCTAAATACTTGGATGCGCACGCAATGCATTAACATTAACACACATTAACATTAACATACTCCTGTTCACAAAGAAGTTTTAAATGTTTTTGCGCTTCTCAAGGCTTCAAGTTTCATGTTGCTTAGCTCATCCCGTAATTCCCTAGTAAACACAAAAGTATTCAATCAGAATATACGGATTAAATTCTATCGTTAATACATGAAATGATGTCCAACTGACGAGTTCTCGTGAGGGAGAAGAGTTACTTATCATTGGCTTCTGATTATTATTTTCCTTTGATTTTTTCTTTCTTTCTTACTTACTTTTTTTCCGTCTCTCTCTTTCTTTTTTCTATTTTTCTTTCTTACCCCCTTTCATTTCTTTTTTACAGTGAAAAAAAATATGAGTGCTTCGAAATTCTGTTATGAATAATTAGTTTAGATTTTCAAATTTTCTGTTGAAATGATTTCGTCGGAAAATGATTTCAATAGTTTCATTTTTATTTGCGTTTACGAACGCACGACGAAAGGATAAAACACATAGAAAATGAATAAAAGGAATAAAATTAAGAAAGAAACAGAGGGAGAGAGAGAAGAGAAGAGCACAGCAAAGCAACAGCAAAGCAGAGCAGAATTTCATTGTCTTTTCCTTTCCTCATTTTTAAATTCTCATTAATTTCGCATTTCTTTTCTCCATAAAGCGATATTTTTTTCTAAAGCAAAACATTCATTGATCAGAAATTACTCTTTAAAAGACCATTGAAGCTGATTCCTGAGCCCGAATTATGATTTTAACACGTAAGATATAATTTTGAATACTTGAACAATCTTTGCTTAACATAGTTATCTTAATAAATGATTTTTCTTTCATTTTCCTGAATTAAAAGCAAAGAAAAAAAATTTTTTTTCTAGTCGACGTCAAACGTCTTGACTGAAGTCAGTGAATTTTCTTGAATAAAAGTTTTCCGATGATGTTTCAACTGAACACGATAAAAACACCGCTTTCATTATGAAATACAAACAAATCACAATTTTATAAGCGTTTCTTTTCTTCTGTTTTTCTTTTCAATAAAATAGATTTGTTGTAAAACAATCGAAAAGGTTCAAAACACATGTCAGTTCGCTGCTCAAAAAAGCAAAACGTTTTTCCATTTTTCCTCTGAAAGTTGGTATTTTAATTTGCAAGAGGTAGAAAATAGCATTCTCTTTTTTAAATGCTCTTTAAAGTTTCATTATAGTTTCAAAATTCGATCAAAATTAGCTTAAAATAACAAGTAATTTATCTTAATTCGCATCAGTACAGATTTGCAGTTGTTTTATCTTTGTTCTTTAGTTTGTTATTACAAGAAAAATTGATCCTGTTTCTTCCTGTTCAGCTCTTTGTCTGGGCTCAGAGCTCTGACTTTTCGAGTGTTCTCACACGGTTACTGGGTGATATCTCACACATAGCTTTATCGAGAAGTCGTTGTTTGCGAAGCAACCAAAGCGAACGACAAACACAGATGCTACGTTTTGGGAACAGCGATTTTTCAAATGCAATGTCAACAATATGTTCTCTCTTTTTTAACCCATTGTTGGAGTATAATAGCATATTAATGTGATGCGAAGAGCAATAGACACAAAAAGAGCCGTTCTTCTTTTCTTTATTATTGTCTTCGCCAGTTTAATAAAGAAAACATTACTTTTCGTGTCGTCTGATCTTCCAAGGCTGTCGTTCTGATCTCAAAGATTTCGTCTTTGCATTTCCAGTGCAAAAAAATCTGGCTGTCATTGACGTTGCTTTCTTAAAAGACTAATTCATATTGTGTAGAAAAAGAGAGTTACGTCTTTTGAAGTTCGACAGGTCTTTAAAACTAGGATTAAGTTCCGTCAAAAATTACTCACTAAATCAGACTTGCTTTCTTTCAAGTTTAATTTATGTCGATTAGGAACTAAACTCTATTTTAAAAACTGACATACTTGACTTCGAAACTCTATTTTATTTGAATTTAATTGAATGGAGATTCGACTTGGCTTTCGTAAGGCTATTTCTACAAGGATTAGGATAACAATTATTCTTTTAACACATGCTTTTGCATCGTAACAGAGTGTTGTGTAAATTCTTCCCAAAAGGAAGGAATTATGCCAAATTTTTGTCTTCAAGTGAATATGTCTTATCTCTCATCGTTAGATTATTGCGTTATTTTAATGTTTCGCTTTTAAATAGGGTTCTCTCCGCGGCGGCTGAGATTTAAAACCGATAGCGGGAATTGTCGGTAGTTTTGATTTATAAACCCAGTAAGATTTCGTGACTGATAAAAGCATTGAATTGTAATTCTTTTTCCTTGTGAGTTTAATTGTTTTCTGTGTGAGTAGAAAGCGAGTGATTTAGCAATAACTATGGCGTCTCGATCTTTTTTGGTCGGTATACAGTGCGCTTTTAAACTAGTTTACATTAGGTGAATGTGATATTTTAACGCCTTCACAAACAATGATCGAAGAAAAGATCAGAAAAGGGAGCGAAAAGCATTCGAGAGGAAAATATTGAAGAGAATAAAATTAGAATTAAGATGGATAATTTCATAAATAGAACAGCAACACAGTTTCAAAAGTTAAAATTTGGAGGCCAAATAAAATTTGCTGCGAAATACTAATAAATATTTTAGAAATTGATAAAAAGGAAAACCTGCAAAGAATGCCGTATGAAAAATCAAGTTTTTAATTTAATAAATAAGTTTGCAACTTCAAAAGCATTTAATTCAATTATTTGCTACATACTTTGGTACAATCTTGTACGTGACTGAGACGGAAGTTATAAAAGGGGGATTTCTCTTAACTAGGGGTAAGAATGTTAAGAATGTTAATTTTTTTGTAACCATTTTAATTCTTTTAGGATAATCCCGTATTATTTTGTTAGAGAATCGATAAATTAATGGCATAAATAATACATTTTGATATCAATCAAATTTATTTATGTCCTTTCTTAAAATCATGTAATTTTTAATTTGAATTTTCGAACGCTTTAGGATGTTTTTTATTTTATTTTTATTTTATTTCTTATCTTTATTTTTATTTCATTTCATTTCATTTCATTTCATTTCATTTCATTTCATTTTATTTTATTTTATTTTATTTTGTTTTATTTTATTTTATTTTATTTTATTTTATTTTATTTTTAATTGATTTTTTTATTTTTGGGAAACTGCAAAAATAATAATTTTCCAAACAAGTGTCCTTTCGTAAACTTGTTACTTAAAATTTTCGAAATTTGAAAGCAAAATAAGATCAATGCAGTATCTTATGAAAGCTTAGCATGAACAACAAGGCTCTTTTACTTATAGGTGAGATTTTTTAATGTGTTCTTTAAAGTTTATTTGTCTTTTGTAAATGAACAGAAGTTGTTTTTCGCAGTGAATTCTAAAGAAAGTTTAAACTCAGTGGAGTGGTTTTCACACCTCTTTTTAGTGACCATAACTTTGACACTAAATTGACAAAGAAACCTCCGCGTGTTTGAAGCTATAGTAAAAGATTCAACGCTTTCTTAAAAAAATGCAGAAAAAAACTTTAACACTTGGATGTTATTTAGTAGGAATATCGGCGAGAAATCTCATCGCCACCTTAGATATCCACCTATCAGAACGCCAGATCTTTCACACCTTTTTCTTGATTTGTAAAGCATCTTTAAAAGAGGTTGAAGTTGACATCAGTTCTTGAAATTTCAAGTTTTGCCCTGTTGAAAGATAAAAGAAGAGCACACAATCCATAAGTTTTTAAGAGAAAGTAGATTTGCTTGTTTGTCAGGAATCAACACTAAGCCCCCTGTTCGTTTTGTTGATTCAACTCAAGCCTTTGTCTTCGCAAAAACTTTTAATGCTGTTTTGTATTTACAGCTGCTAATTTTGGCCAGCTATGTTGACCTTCGCATTTTCTGGCCTTTTTTTCTAAGAAATAAAAAGAAATTTAAAAGAAAACAAAAGAAATTCTTCAAGGGCGAATTTTCACTGTTATTCTCCAGATCACTTGCTCTCCTTCGGCATCTTGGAATAACATGTAAATTTATAAATAAAACGAACATGCAAACTAAAATAATTTTTACTTTTTCAATGTGGTAGTTCAAGGTTTCCTTTTTTTGGAATGTATGTTCCATTCGGGTGTTAGATCGAACAAGAAAGCCCTTTCAGTGTTAAAATACCAAAAATGTGACTGGCATGTGTCAATTCCAAAATGGTTAAATCATGAGATACAAATCTCGCTATAAATATTTAAATTTTGGTATTTTTAAACAAAAGTTCCTAAACCTAACAAGCTGGATAAAACAAAATACTCGAGGCGACTTCCAAACCGTGTAAACTTGTCTTTAACGACTAACTCGAAAACAATTCTAAGGTTTGTACTTCATTGTTTTTCCTGCTTGTAACTTTTTTCTTCAAATGCGACCGCAGAGTAAATGAATGACTCTCAAGTTACTTCTCAGATCCATTTTTGCGGCTTTACATTTTGTAAACAGATAGAGTTTCAGCCTTGTATCCAGCTCCTCTAAATTGATGTAATAATTCCTATCTTAGCTCTGTATATTCTTTCTCATTTATTTACTCTCATCCGCCCTAAATACCGCGCGCGAATCAACTATTGCTTGAGAGCCTGTTTCCACTCACTTTTGGACCCCATTAGCTCTGTAAACTTGGGGCAAAGTGTTTAAGGACCACTAAGTCAATGTTCTATCGCAGTACGACTTTGAAAGGGCCTTTTTAAAATCTATCAAATCTTTTACCTCTCGAAAAAAATCAAACCTTGAATAATTCGATGCTTTTTTTGATTTTCCAATCCCATTCTCTCGAAACGTTTGCAACATTATCCCTCGCATACTTATTTAATTTATAATTTATGAAAAAAATTCAGTTGTTCTTGCTATTCTAGTAGTTTTTTTATATTTTTTTTTATAAAGTCCGGCTTCAAACATCATGCGCTTGTAAAACGCTAGACTCAACAAGTTAACAATATATCGGTTGTTTCGAATTTGTTAATCTTTTTTACTTCAAGTCAAAAATATTCCAGGTAAATGAAATTCAAACTTCTTTTCCATCATTGATGAAGGAAAGTCGAGACAGATTAAACCCAGGGGGTCTTAAGGAAATAATATGATGTAATTGAGCTTCACTAAAATACCAAATGTGGCCAGACACTTTTCGTGCAAATCACGCTTACGTTAAAACGAATTTACGAATATAACATCTTTAACACACTGAAGCTTATACGCGAGACTTGTGAAAACATATTCGAGATTCTAAACTCATTTTCTCTCTACTTTAACTCATTTCTTTACTACTTTTTTATAATTTTTGAAGGTGAAGTATAAGTAAATATTTTAAAAATATTTTTCTCTCTACTTTAACTCATTTCTTTACTACTTTTTTATAATTTTTGAAGGTGAAGTATAGGTAAATATTTTAAAATTCAGTTAATAAAAAACTCCAGATTTTTATTCCCCTCTACTATAGCTATTGAATGTTTACTTCATTTTGTGGTGGCTTTGTTAACTATCATATATATATATATATACGTATATTATATTCCTTATTTTCCCATTGCTTCTTCAACCAATTTTTACCATTTTTACTAAGTGTTATTTTAGTTTCGTGACATTGAATTCCTTTAATATTATTATTATTATTATTAGTTTTGTACGATTTTCTTTGTTTTCATTCTATAGGCGGACATTTTAGAGACAAACTTCCTAAACGACAATGGCAAAAATGTAAAATGTAATTCCTTTACTTTAGAGAGCGAGAAATGAACGTATACGCGAGTTTTCTTTGTCGCAAGAAAAACGCGTTAAAAATTGAGTTAATTCTCTCGCAATTCGTCTATTTAATCTACATGTATAGAGACTAGTCACTTTGAAATATGAAACATCAGTCCTCGATAAGAATGGCCCTTTTCTTTTCGACACTATATGTCACCACTTTCTCCACAAGCCTCTCAATCTACCTTCCAATCTTTGCGAGCCTCTTTCAATATCACTTCACTACACTAAAAAGACATTTTTTCGCGCGCTTTATCGACAGAAAAGTAATCGCACTGGCGATAGAAGATGTTAGACTTAGAGCTCGAATATTAAGATACGATTTTACTTCGAACCGTTGATATAAGAGTGAAATTCTATGGCGTTAAGTGCTTTTTACGTCTTAGGAATTAATTTATTGGCGAGTCATTTTCTGCTGGGGTGACTGAGACGGCTGAGCGTGAACTCAGTAAATGTCTCTATAATGTACCCATAACGCACCCAGAGGCGACAAGGGTTTTGACACCAACAATTCTTTGAATTCTGCATAGACACAACGAGAATGGAATAAATACTAAAGAGAAAATAAAGCAGTTATTTAAAAACTGGGGCATTTGGATACTTGGTAATAAAATTGGAAGTATTTTTTTATCATATTTATAAAAACAATTGCAGAAATGCCGCTAATATAAACTTAATTGGTGAACTCGTTATTCCATTTCTGAAGGAAAGTTTAAAAAAAATTTTTTTTGATACTTTTCTCATTTAAAATAATTAAATCTGAGATAGAATGTTTTTAAGGTCGATCGGAATTTTCTATATATTTTCCTGGGATTTTGTAGCCATTTCAGAGTCAAGTTAAGCGTTTTGGTTTTATTTGATCACTGCGCTATGCTTTGCTTCCTCCATTTAATCTATTGTTTGGGAAACTCCCTTTCCGCTGAACACACCATCACGGTAGTTTATTTGTCCTCGTATAAATCTTTACTAAAAATACAATTCCATGGAACGTCTAACGCTTAACTCGTCCATCCAAAAGGTTTCATCACAGAAAGATGATTAAATTGGTTTTATAAGTTAGAACAGTTTAAATTTTGAGTCGTTTCATTACTTAATTACTCGTTCATCTCGGAACGAATTCATCGAGCTGGGCAAAGCGATCCTTCTATTTTTTCATGTTATTTAACTTTATAAAACCTAGTTTTTTATATTTAAAACTTTCGAAATTTAAAACTAGACAAGTTTACTAACCATTTAGTGGAGTTGAATGGGAGATCCAGTATTACCATCGATCTTGGCACGGACAGGAGTACTTAGGAGAGTTGAAAGCACGTCGCTGGTTTGAAAACTAAATCTAGGATCGGAATGACACAGAGTTCTCTACGTCTAGTGTTGCTATCTCTTACCAACGCGAAAAGCCGTTGATATGAGGCCAGATCTCTTGATTTTCGGATCCTAAATCCTCAAGTTTAAGGTTCTGTCAAAGCCTCTTACTTTCTGTCATTCCGTGTGACCGTTGTAAATGGTCTACGAATCTTATTCTCTGTGGAAACATTTTTCTTCCCTGGTATTCCTAACGTAACGCTTCGAACAGTTTCCGATAATTCTGAGCTTCGAAATTTGGCAGCTGGGGTCGTGGTTTTTTTTTCATTTTAGTATTTTCTTTTTGAAGTATTAGGTATCCATTGAATGAAGATTATTTGTATGTCAATTTTGTATGTAAGCCTCATTACCATCCAGTGTTCGCATTGTCTGATGACGGCCTGTCTTGGAGTGCGGTGTGGTGTTACCATTGAGGCTCTTCTCGCATTTTGCAAGATCGAATTACAAGAGCTGCCAAGCACGCTTAGTGCGTTTTCCCAAAAGCCGATCAACAACTACTTCTTCTAAGTCGCTCTTTTCTTCACCTTTTTATTTGCAGTTCTACCTTGTAGGTGGACCGAAATTGTCTTGCACCAGACTCGAGGACTCGATATTTGAAAGGTAAGAGTGGATCAACATCTGATAGTTTTCAACATCGTCAACGGCAGGGAGATCTTACTAACTTCAGCACCTGCTTCAGCGCGTTCTCTCATAAAGAAAAGAATTCAAAATGGTGGGGCACGAAAATTGCTTGCGAGTTTTCCATTTAGTCCTTAAATGGAAGAAAATTGTTTCTGTTTTATTATGGCGTCGTTTTTATACGAGAAGGCGTATCATTCTGGACATATTGTTGTTTTTACAAGTACATGTTAAAATTAAATAAACTCGATTTTCACTTTAAGCTGACCCTCTTGAAAGAAATTTTAGAAAAAAAGAGGATCCCTCAAATTTATTTACTCGACTTCAATCAACTTTATATAACCGGCTTTTTTCTTTAGCAGTTATTTTATTTACGCGTACTGCAACAGTCTAGTCGTTGGTCGAGAACTTTAGTTTTTTTTTGTCTCAAAGCTGGGCGATCTTCGGCAACCCATTTCGCTGTCCAACATCCTTTCCATAACTAGAAAAATGGTCATATTAGAACTTTCGAAGAAGAAAATAAAATCTTGAAATAAAAAGTGGATCGAAACTTGGCCGAGCTCTCAGATTTGAAGGACAGCTAAAATGAATAAGCGAATATTGTCAGTAAAGTCCTTGTATGCTCTTAGACTGTCGCTACACTTCCATATAAAATTTCTTCGAACTCAAGAGAAGCACGAGGTCTTTTTCCCCATGCTTATAGTAAAAACGCTTTATTCATGTGGTTGAAGTGACATCAAATGGAGAGAAAACTTATATTGTATGTTGGGAATATTCATACATTCTAGAAAAAGTACTCGTTCAATATCAACGCGTAATCGATAGCTTGGGTCCACGTTATCTCTATGCATTTTTTTGGTTCCATGAATTGCAAAATGCAAAAAATTTCTTTATTAGAACTCCTCGGAGAAACATTACAAACAAAATCATTTCTTTTGTCGTTAAAAAACCGAGTTTGAAAGAAAAGACAAGAAAATCAGGGTATGAAGTACTTTCATGCATGTAAACTAAGTGACTTTTACAGTAAGTTTAATTCTCTAATTCCTTATGTTTTGTCCCTGGTCTGCGTTTGTATTTAAGCGGGTTGTGGAAGCTCCTTTGAGATAGTGTCGGCCGACTGCAAACATAATAAAAATACTTCTCTCCAAACATAAGGATCAGTTGAAGTTTTTCCCTGGCAAAAGTTGTTTACATGGCTTTTTACTTATTTCGGCTAACGTTTGTCATTCAACTTTTACTCGAAAAAATAGACAGTTCTCTACTAAAAATCCCTCATTCTCCTTGTCTTTATTCCTCTTTCTATTCTTTCTTCGTAAAGAAAAAATGCTAGAAATTATCCTCTATTATTTAAGGTATTTGACTACAAAAACTAATTTAACTTTCCATGCTTTAAGATTTTCTAATAAAATGATCAAATGGCTTAAATTTTCCAAGCGATATTTTTTGCCTAGGATACTTCAATCTACCCTACGAGCAGAGTCTCCTATTAACTCCTCTACAGGCGACTCTACTCGCAGGGCAGCTTCAATCAAGTTTAAACCCATTTGAACTTATACTTTTATTCATCTTAAGCCGTTTTGCTTTGTCCCGATTATTTCTTAAGTACTTCCAACAGGTATTCTAGTTATTTAACTTCACAAAACACTTTGTCTTGGTTAATCTTGTCACATAAAAATATGTTCCAATTATATTTTTGATCCAAATATCGAGAAGCGAATTTCTTACATCCACTGAATTCCATAAAGCTCCGTTCAAATTAGCGCTTAAAAATAGACACGCATGATAATTTTATCCTTTCTTAAAACAGGTCCTGGATTTTACTAATCTAATTTTGAACAGTTCATAAATCGAGTGAAATTTATCGTTCAATTTTCTTATATATTTATGTTGTTAAATTAGTTAAACAAATTCAAGTTCTTTGGCATCTAAGTTGCAAGCTATTTTAAAAACCTTTAAAGTGGATTTTTGTGAACGAAAAAAAAAAAAAAATATTAGTAAGAAATGAATTTTGGATAAGGTAAAAGAAACAATTTCCCAAATTTTTATACCTTAATTCAACGCCATAAAAAGAAATTTGATAATAAATAGAATTAGGCTTTTAATAAGTTAGTAACAAAGTCCGGCGACAAAGCAAAGAAAAGGGACAAGCAAAGAAAATTCAAATTTCAGGGGATGTTATCAATTGTTATCATCTTTCTGCCTTTACACTTTTAGTGTGATTTGTCACGTTGTTGAAACTCTTCACTAGGAAATAAATGAAAAAAGAGAATGAAGAAAAAAGAATAGTCGAAAGAAATCCTTCTTCAAAACCGCTCAATGAAATTTTAATTTCAAAAACTTTTTGGGGTTATTTTTATCGATTTTTGCCCCAAAATAGCACAAAATGACGAAGAACTTCTCTAATTTTCCATTGTTATGGTTGTATTTTTAATTATTTTAGAATATTTATTTAATTTTTTGACGTTATAATTGTGTATTTTCTAGAGGTTTTGTAGGTGGTTAGAGTTAATAATCGGCTGTGATTCGTGAAAGAGCCATGTGTTTGCAATATTTACTCAAGCTTAAGATGTACAAATGAACAAATCCCAAAGGGCTGGTATTCCCAGACGTATAATCACAGAATAGTGCGTTCTACATTTACCAAATACAATTATAGTGTTTGTTATTTACTCAACATATAATTGAATTTGGATTAGAACATTTGAAATATAAACTTGAGAAAATCGAATCAAAATAAAATTATATTGAGCTTTGGTTTTGCAAGTTGTTTGTGAATGGCTTTCTACGCTTTGAACTCTTTATTTATATAGCAAGTTGTTTCAAACGATTTAAGATTTTTACATTTTACGTGATAAAGGAAGAAAAAATTTCATTGTATATGTCCTCAATCAATTTGTGATAATTTATATAAGTTTTTTTCAACCTAAAGCCACGTGACCAAGTAAACCTGGTACCTTTATGAAACTTTGCATAATTAAATGACGTCATATCCTTTCTTTAACGACAATAAAATATATGTTATTATTATTTCATTTATTTATCTATTTATAAATTAATTAATTCACTTATTTATGTGTATGTTTATTTATTTATGTTTGCGACCAATGCCGTCATATCTATATATAATACAAGAGAAAGAAAAAAAAAAGATAACAAAAAAAAAAAAAAAAAATGGAGGAGCGAAGTCTTTCAATTTGTTTTCAACGTATAAAATTTCCATTTCCATCGAGCTGATCTGAAATAGTGACGTAGGAATGACGTCACTTTAAAACTGAGGTGCGATGAAGCTTGCGAAAAATTGCCGGAAAACCGAAAAATAAAAGCATGCCTGCCATTGCAATGAAAATATAAAACTCGTTAATTATTACGTCACTGTTATCAAAAGCCTATTGGCAACGGGTTTTGTTTTCATTTGGCGGCCTGGAAATTCTTATGTTTAAGATGAAAAGCGATACATCAGTTTTGCAAAGTGTCTCAATTCTGATTGGCTAACATTTTCTCTCAGATCAGCTGGATGTGATTTTAAACACCTTAACCGAGGAAGACTGGTCAAGAATCTTGTGACGATATTCGCGCATGCGTAATACCTAATCCGGTTTGAATGAAATGAATATAATATATCCAAGAAACAGATGTCTCTTCAGAATGTTTTTTTTTTCATGTTGGCATTACTAAGCCTTTCTTCGATGAGCTACTTCTTTTATGAAATGTAACTGTCAGTTGAACATAACTTGCCAAAGGCGGTTGAAAAATTAGATTTAAAAAAAGGCGAGTTGGGAAACTTCATCATTATCTTCAACAAGAAGATATGAAACTCGCTACCATACAACGTTAGGACTGCTAGTACGATATGCTCGTTTAAATCAGCGCTTAAAACTTATTTGTTCGCATCCTGATTTTTTTCTTCGTATCTATCTATCTCATTGGCATCTATCTCAATGATATTGTGTATTTTTATTTATTGGTTTTGACTTTTAGGACACTTATGTAAGAGCATTGAGTTCTAATAATGCTCACGAACTATTATTATTATTATCATTATTATTATTACCATTATTATTATTATTATTATCATTATTATTATTATTATTATCATTATTATTATTATTATTATCATTATTATTATTATTATTATTATTATTATTATTAAGAACAAAAACAAACAGCAAAAGCAACAAAAAAACAACAAAAATAACATCAAAATAATGAAACAAAATAAGAAAAATTATTGGCTAACATAAGTAAAATATGCTTTAAATTCAAAAGTTATTTTAATTTCCAAATTATTTAAAAAATAATAATTATATAATATACTATGAATATGAATATACTAAAAATCTTCATAATTTTATAATAAAAAATAATTTTATAATATTTCAAACCAATACTATTTCAAAGTATTCATAAGGACACTCTCTAAGAGCTTCGTAAACCCCAAATTGAAAATGTTTCCAATACATTTTTAACCGATTAGTAATTAAAACGGTTTAACCTCAATTACAATTATAATAAACCAGTTTGTTATTATTTTTATTTGAGTCCTGAGCCACTAGAAGAGCTTTAAACACTTCATCTTTGGCCCCGTCCACACTATGCCGGATAAATTTGAATCCGAATTGTTATCTATTCGGTTAGGCCGACCGTCCACACTAGTACGGGCGAATCCGGAACAATTCTTCACCGAAAACGAATTTTCGAAATGGAACCGAATAAATAAAAATTCGGATTCAAATTTATCCGGCAAAGTGTGGACGGGGCCTTTATTTTTTGCTAAGTCCGATCTTTGTAAGAAACGCATATATATCTGTATTTAAGTAGTTTTTAAAACTCCATGGTTTTTGATGTTCCCATTAGTACCTAAGTAAATATACCCAGGAGAAAGCTCTCTCTTTATTAGTTTTTTACCTCATAATCATTTAAGACACTCCGATTTTAATTCATGGCCCGGCTGATTCGCATATGTTTTAGTGTTTGTGCACGTCGATGATATTTTCGAGTTTATTCAGTTGCCACGGTGTTTGTCGAAACGAAAATGAATGAATGTATAAATCAGCTTTTTTCACAAAAGTGTTATTTTCGGTTCATTTCTAGCGTTTCAATTTGAACACTGATTTGAAGTTCGTTTTGAAAAACCTTCAAATTGAACCTCTAAAAAATTCGTTTTTAGTTGAAAAAAGTATTGATATTTAAAAAAAAATTTAGTAGCTACTGCTTGCGTGTTCATCTTAAAAACTGGTCTAGCTTTGGCGATGTGACGTCATAGCATCTGTCGCTCCGCGATTTCTTAATTAAAGAGATCAATTTCTTTTATATCCCTTTGGAAAACCGACTAAAATCCTGAGAAATTTTCGCTTATAGCTGTACTTACTCAGTGAAAAAAATATTTTGCTTTTTATAAGAAATCTTTTCCTTCTACTCTGATTTGTTTTTAAAAAAGGGGAAAATGGTAGTTTTCTAGTTCTCTTTTTTTCTCTTTTCTACTCTTCTCTTCTCTTCTCTTCTCTTGTCTACTCTTCTCTTCTCTTCTCTTCTCTTCTCTTCTCTTCTCTTCTCTTCTCTTCTCTTCTCTTCTCTTCTCTTCTCTTCTCTTCTCTTCTCTTCTCTTCTCTTTTATCATTTAATATTCTAGTAATGAAACAGTTTTCAACTCGTTGACTATAACTATAGCTATAATAAAAAGTCAATAACTAAAATTGTACAAAAAGTTGCACAAAATATCCGATTTTTTCCCTTTTGTATTACATAATTAATATTTATTCTACGGGAGAAAAAAAACGGTTTGGAAGAAAATATTTAAATCTTTAACGACGGTTTTGTTTGTTTTTCTCCTTTTGCTACTCAAGTAACAAAAAGTCGGTACCTATTTGTACTCATTTTTTAATTATTCGTCTTTGATTATAATTTGTTTTTTTTTATTGGATTAAGAACCCTGAGCTCAACGAACTTTTAATTGATGCATGTTGTTGGTCTTCTAAAGAATAATAACTTTTTGATAGTGGATATGAAATCATTTTTTTTAAAAAAATAGTTACGTAATGACCAAATTTAGTTGGAAATTTGGTAAAATGTACGTGATTTCAGTTGACCCTCTCTCGCTTCCCGGGCTTTGTCGCTCACTCTCTTTCTTTCTTTCCTTCTCGTTTTCTTTTCTTTTTTTAAAGTTGCATTACATGAGTAGAGTTTGTTAGCTCTTTCCCTTGATTCAAGGGTTATTCTCTAGATTCTCCGGTTTTCCTCTTTTCGCCAAACGAACACGCTAAATTCCAATTCGATCTGTTATCAGTAGAAGTGCCCTGACTTAGATCAGCCCAGAGGTTGTTTTAGGGTCCTATCTGTGAGTTAGCCGTGCTCTGACTTAGATCAGCCCAGAGGTTGTTTTAGGGTCCAATCTGTGAGTTAGCCGTGCCCTGACTTAGATCAGCCCAGAGGTTGTTTTAGGGTCCAATCTGTAAGTTAGCCGTGCCCTGACTTAGATCAGCCCAGAGGTTGTTTCGGGGTTTGTTCAGTGAGTTAGCCATGCCCTGACTTAGATCAGCCCAGTGCTTGTTACAGGGTTTGTTCAGTGAGTTAGCCATGCCCTGACTTTAATCAGCTTAGAGGTTATTTCAGAGTTCTATCTGTGAGTTAGCCGTGCCCTGACTTAGATCAGCCCAGAAGTTGTTTCGATAAAATTGATCTTTGGTTTGATTATTACCGATTATCATATCTACAAGATATAAAAACCCTTGATTTTTAAAAGATATGTAAAAGTTCTAAGAGGAACACGTTTTCTCATCATTTTATCGTAGTTCATTATCAGTCATCCTTAGTTCACTTAGATGCGTATTTAAAATATATATAAAACAGCTTAAACAGATTTCAATTTTTGATATCAAAGCAAATACATTAAAACATTCCTTGATAAGGAATTAAATTTTAGATCTTAAAAAGGAACTCTCCTCTTATAATCTAGTTTTATTCTATGTTATGTTATGTTATTTTATTTTATGTTAAATTGTAACAAAACATCTTTGTACAATTGAAAATACCGCTTCAAACAGGCATTTTATCATAGTACATCAGTTTCTAACTGTTGAAACAAGGTTTTGAGTGTTAATCCAAAACGAAAATTGGGATCAAAACTCATAAGTCTAGTTTTTGGCGCTTTTTGCCATTATTGCTCATTATTGAAAAAAAAATTCCTCTTAAATTGTATTAACTTTTAACGCGTGGAATATCAAGAAATAGAACCACAGGAAATAAGCTCAGTTTTCTTATATTATAACTTACCTTTTTAATTTACTCCCGATAAATCCTTCTTAAGTTTTCGGAATAGTCCAATACTGATAAGTTAAAAAAAAGCAAAGCAATTATTTTCCCTCGATCGTTCTCTTAAGTCTCCTATTTCTTAATCGCATCATCTTGATAACTTTACTGTAATCTTATCTTCTAATTCCAATTAATCCAAAATCCGAGTCTGGCTTCTACGAGGTGAACTCACGAAGCACTAGTATTTTTCTACGTAACCGACCTATTACTTATATCGCTACGGAACACTATTTAGCTATTGAAAAACTAAGTGGTCTACTTAAGAAGTGACAGAAATACAAATGCGTTACCATTTGGGCTTTAAAGCTCTTAATTCAGTGTAAAAAGCCCGAAGAGGTTCCGAAATTCTTTGTTTGTAAACTATGAATGTCGGATAGAATAGAAAAAAAGCATTTAATGTTTAAATGTTCCTGCCAAACTTAAAAATAAATAGAAAGTGAGAAAAATATCAAATGCCCTTGGCGGGAAATTCATTACACACACCGAACGCATAATTTATTAAACTCAAAAATATATCTGTTGCTGCATTTTGTTTCCTTAAAAAGATGCTTCTTTTAGGTAGCAGCAACGACAACATTAGCAGCATAAAGCTTTTGACTTCATTCCTTTAAAGCTCTGCCGTTTTAAATTTTATTGATTATATATATAATCTATTTTAGCGACCTCTTCCATAATGCGACCCCATCAAAAGCGACCACTTCTGTATTTCGACCTTATCAAAAGCGACCAACATGGTCAATAAAGCTCTTACAAATAGAAAGGTTTCTTTTAAACGATGTAGCTTCACTGTAGTCAATAAATACTTTGACAAGCAATCAATCAGGACATGATTGTACTGAAACGTGTAATGGACGATGATGATAATCATAATAATAATAATAATATAATTATTATTATTATTATTATCAGTAGCAGTAGCAGTAGCAGTAGCAGTAGCAGTAGCAGTAGCAGTAGCAGTAGCATTATAGTCTATTACATGCTTAACGGTACAATCATATCGTGAAACGTGTGACGAACTATAGACAGTAAAGTCTGACCAAAGATGCATTTGCAAGTTCATGGTGGACGTAATATAAAGGTGGGACCCCAACATTGGCTTTAGACGAGACCAAGACTGCGAATCAGAACCAAAATCTAGAGTGGTGGGGTATTTAGTCTAGGGCGGTCGTAGCATGTGCGGTCTGATAGTGGTCGTAGTATAAAGGTGGACTCCTTATGTTAGCTTCAGAGGAACCAATACATTTTAAAACAGCCAGAAATGAGTGTCATTATGGAGTGGTCGAAGTAAGTATCTTCAGATACACAATTAGCACACAGTGGTCGGGCTGGTGGTCGCTATACAAGGGTTCTCCGCAAAACCTAGCAAGGTAAATTCCAATTTGGTCTTTGAATCAGCCGTGCCCTGACTTAGATCAGCCCAGAGGTTGTTTCAGGGTTCGATCTGTAAGCTAGCCATGCCCTGACTTAGATCTGCCCAGATCTTGTTTCAGGTTCGATCTCTGAGTGAGCCTTGCCCTGTTACAAAAGGACCAGGATTTAATGGACTGATCAAAAACAGGACAGCAGAAATTGCTGGTCGCTACCGGGTGGCGGTATTGAGGAGGTGTGGTGTAATCGATATAAAAGCACTAACATTCGATGTTTACAACGTGGTGGTCGTTCTGAAGAGGTCCTGAAACCTGATATGAACTGAGCTTAACAAAAAATGATGGTCGCTAGCGGGTGGTCGTATTGAGGTACTGTGGAATCCGATATAAAAACACCAGAAATTGATGGACGCTACGTTGTAGTCGGTTTAAAAAGGTGTTATGCAAAAAAGCGAGCATAACATGGTCACTACCCAGGGTGGCCGTATTGAAGAGGCGTGGTGTAATCCTATATAACAACACAAGAAGCTTTTGATGGACTCGACATGGTGGTCGTATCATAAAGTTGGCTTAGCATCGATCAAATTCAAGGAAAATTTCGATGACATTCAAAGGCAAAAAAATTCTGCTCACACACCATGTAGACGAGAAAGAAGTTGGTGAATACGCTCTACCGTTTTCGTTTGAACGCCCACATTTACCCCAATGTGATTTTATATATTACATATCGTGGCTTTACCAAAAAAAACTCACCTTTTGAAAAAGCTTTTTTAATGTCGGGGGATTTTTATATAGAAAGTAGAAAGGTTGCGATTGTAATTGATGTCATTTTATCGTTATTTCCTATTCCAGGCGGTAAAAAAAGTCGGTAAAGTAAAAGCTTCCTAAGCTCAAAAATATATCCATTTCCGTGTCGTGGTTTTTAAATAATATTATTTTTAATATTTTTGATATTTTTTAGATTTAACGAGCAAAGCTAAAAGCTAAGCGTTGTCTTTTATTCTTTGTATCGGTCAGCTAGCTAAACAATGCGTTTCCAAGGTCTCCCCAATACGATTAATAATCCTATATATCTATTAATGAAATAATTTTACATAGATTACCCCAGATAGAAAAACACTTATCACAGACGATATCACTAGCTCAAACGAAAATAGATTTTTATTGTCTGTTATTGCTTAACTTAATTCACTTTATCTTTTGCTTTCCCAAGATCCATTAGCCAGAGGAGTGAGTTATATATTGGGAAAGACCTTATGCCTTTAACAAGGATCCGCGCTAATATTTGAGTTTGTTACTCACTCCAACGTCGAGATATACTTTTCCTCTAAAACGGTTCGAAAACTTGGGAAGCTTTCTTCCATCGGTTTACCTTTGATTCTGAGATTTATCTTTGAGCTACAAAAGCTCGATTGGTTTACATTCTATATGAGATGTTTGGCTCGGAGTTCCCACTTCAAAAATGCATTTGGACTATTGAGCTGAAGTGACCGGCCCCAAGTCAAAGCAAGCTTATTATGATTGACTCATTGAAAGCTAAAAATGCTTGTCTTTGATGAACCGCCGTGAAACCTTACTCGAAAAAGGTAGGAATGAGAAATGTCTTCTATACTATCACTATTATACTAGTTTTATTTATCTTCAAATCCATTTTGAATTTCTTTCAAATTCCTATAATACTCAGTTTTCAGCATTTATCATGGTCAGTAGTTAAAATATAGGAATACGAGCTATCTAATACTATAGTTCAGTTTTATTTATCCTAAAATCCATTTACAATTTCTTCCAATTTTTGACACTATTTTAAGCGTTTGAAATACTACAACTGTTTTCGGTATTTTCACACACTTTTTGACTAACTTGACAACGAATGAAATTACTCAGAAATTGGAAATTTCCTTATCATAAACTTTTATAAACTCGCTCCATTGCTGTAGAAAATATATGGAATTATATGTGTTTCTTGTAAGTTATGTTGTTAGGTCTTGCTTGTTTTTTAGCAATGAATAAGGACGAGGTTTTCGCTTAAAGACTTTGTGATATCGATATGTTTATTTGGTTTTGATATCACTCATGGCTATAGAGAAGTTGTTTAACTAGGTTGCTTTAGTTTCGTGAGAAAACGGAAAGGAAAAAGAGAGAGAGAGAGGTTGCTAAAATACCACATTTTGGGAATCCTTTTCCAAGGAAATCCTCTTTTGATCCCAATTCAGCTAGACAAGGCTTCCAAGTCACGAGTTTCACTTCTACATTTCCAAAGCATATCTTTCTTCCTTTCCTTTCTCTTTTTCTCCTCTTCTTCACAAAGAACTACTATTTTGGCTCGTAGTAAAGCAGAACAAATGGCAAACTTCGGAATTGAAAATCCCCTGCCCTTATTTAATCAAACCAGATGGTTTTGGTAAAGTTTCTAGCGCTTCTCAGCTGTTGGTTGGCAGCGAATATATGTTAAATTATATATAAAGTTTGGGTGGACTTTGTCTTCGCAATCAATCTGTCTACACTGTTCGACTGTTTGGTAAGGGCTCTGCCTAGCCACCTGCACGGCCGCCCGGCTTAATTTCCAACCGTGAAAGTTTGTTTTAGGATTCACTATACGCTTAGATTTCAAAACAAATAACCTTTTTATGGCTTGACGGGAGATAGTGACTTCATAGTGCGATCCACTCCATTTAGAACGCTAGTTTCCTGTCCGCTAATGGCTCTGATCTTTTTTTACCGACGGTTGATCAATAGTTTGCAAACATGGAAAGTTAGCTTATCATACAGTGGAATACTTCCGATAGCTCTTCAACGCACTAATAGGTGTTTGCTGTGGTTTTGGGAAAGAGAAGAAAACAAACGCACATCAAAAAAAACTTTATTTAGTATTTCTACTTCTTAAACTTCATTCATCTCTTTCTCATACGATTTATCTTTTTCTCTAAATAGTTCTTTTCTTTCTTACTTTTTTCTATTATTGTAGTATCGGCTTTCCATTGAACTTCTATTCTTCCCATGCTGCCTCTATTGTGTTTACTCATCTTATAGCCCCATTTCCTTTTAACCTCTTTATCATTCTCGCACGTTTGATCCCGCTTACATTCATAAGGTTCAAATTCTGATTCTCGGAGCCCAGAACAGCTGAGCTCCAGATCGACCTCAATTAGACTTTACATGTCATAATCCTTGAAGACCGGCTAGGAAAGAACAATGCGACGTAGTCCTTGAACTTCGTGGTCTTCATCTTTTTTAAACAGCCTTGTTTTGCCTCGAAATCCTATCTCTAGCATCTTGAATAGGAAAACAAACAACCCTCGTCTGTCATCTTACCATTACGTATATTAATTCTATACTGACTTGGACAATAGCCTTAAGTAAATCAAGTCCAACTTCATCAATGAATTAATCTAAATCTTTCCAGATTTCTACACGAAGATCAAAGGTTTATGATGATTACTCCAAAATTATGATTAAGATAGGCTTATATCCAGTAAAATCTCAATTGAACACCGAGTATTTTTTGAATATTTATTATCATTGGTATTTAAGTTAATCATATAAAATAACTTAGATTAGTAATACAATTTTTTTATTTAGTTTTAATGAATTATGTAGCAAAATCTTTGTTCTTTAGTTTTATTATCCTTTTTAACGTATTTCGTTCCTATAATTGAATTTTTTAATCCATTATTTTCTCATATTTTGGTGTCTGCTTTTTCGCCGTCTTCTGCTTCGTCGCTGTTTTCTTCTTGTTCTTCTTGTTTTTTTCTTTCTTTTTCTTTTTGTTCTTGTTTTTCTTCGTCGTCTTCTCCTACTCCTTCTATAGCTCTGTATTCTATTTGATTCACTAAAACATTTCTTTCTAACTTCAAAAGTCTTTCGACGTTTTCGCTTTTCCAAAAGTTTTTCAGTATCGCTTAAAAGTACTAGCTTCTGCCAGCCCAGAGCTTCAATGAATTAACCATAATCTCTCTTTCATGAGTTTTGAAGCAATATAATTTGTTTTTACTTGTGGAAACGATCTTTCGAAAAAGCTTTTTTCCTTTTGTCCTTTATCTTCATTCGAAGCTTAATTTTCAATTACGCCAAATTGAATTTAGAAGTTCAAATGCCATGAGATTCTTAATGTAAATCTTCAACAACAGCGAGGAAGTCATTCTATTGATGACCGTGAAATTGGAAGATAAAAACACTCGAGAATTATTTGAAAGCCGAGTCTAAACTAAATGTAAAAAACATATCAGTAAAAAGACTCTTTCTTTTAACACAAAGGAGTCGAAAAAAAAGACTTAAAAATAGCCATTCTCTGCTGTAGACTCGAATAGGATACGTACAAGTAAAATGAGCACTGGAACAAAGAGAGCTTCTTTTTGACTTTATAAACATCACGTCGGCGTTTTTTGAATTAATTTCGAGCTTTCATAATAATGATACTTATTGAGAAAGAAACTTCTCCTGATGTATTTAAGTGAAGACGACATACTGTGTTAATTGGCGAGGAATCTCCTATTGTTGATCGAACAAACAATTGGAAAACTCAACTTGTGTGTGTTTATAAACCTCTTGGCTTGCTGTGAAGAAATATTCTAGTCTCATCGGTTGCTTTTGCATACTGCCCTCACGTAGTCAGCCAGACGACTCACCAACAGAACGGCTTAAACCTTAGAAATCTCCCCCTTGTTTGAACGTCTGTTATTTTTTATTTGTTTTGAGAAGTGTATGTTATTATTCGGTACCGTTTTATTTAAGCCCTGAGGGTGTTAACCAACTTGGTATCCGATAGTGAGCTCTCAGTTACAAACGTTAGTTCTTCCTTGGGATTCGTATGGGGGCTCCCCAGCCCACGTCCGGCTTTTAAAAGTTTCTCTTAAAGTAAACACAGATATTTTTATTATTTGTTTGCGTGTGTAGCTGAACAAAAACCAAGAAAAGGACAAGAAGTTAGTTATTTCCTGGGAAGGGTTGCCAGGGCGAGATTCAATATTTTCCTCACCATGCAGTACCGCCTGCCGATATTATTGACATTCCCATTTAAGGGGATATAGACTCGGCAACCATCCCCACTGCGCAGGCTCCAACTACGGCGACATTGCATGGTATAAAATAGTTCTTATACTATTAGATCTGTCCAATTGACTACATCCTAAATAGAAAACTTGGTCATTTTTACAGCAAATTAATCTGGTCGAAGATCCAGGAAAAGACAACGTAATCGTGTAAGTAGATGAATTCTGAAACAATTACTATACTTCCCAAATTTGTTTTCCAGTCAACTAGAGCAAAATAGAGAAGTCTCGTCTAAAAGAATGACAAAAACTATAGCATATTTCCGTACAATATCTTCCTAAGAGCTCGAGTGAAAGCACTGTGCCGTCAACACAGAAAACTTGTTTGTTATATTTGCATTGTCTAAATTATTGCCGGCATATCGAAGTAGTTCTCTGTCCACGCCTTTGAAACCCAATCCTCTAAAACAAGTCTTTTATTTCGCGATAATGGAGAGCCGTTTTGTACCGTAACGTTTGCTAAGCGAATTGCTTTTTATGTCCTTTATTTATCTTTGCTATTTTTGCATTTAATGTAGTATGGGTTAGAATAATCACGTTCTTTAATTACCGTGCTAATACAAACCTTTTTTTTTTAGTTTTTCTGGCCTCTTTTGTTTCTTTCCATTATCCATTATTTCATCTTGTTATCGATTCATTCGTTTTTCTCTTGGTTGTATAAAAGTGAGAAACTAAGTTTGATTCGTGTTACGGAAATATTCCATTTGTATCAAAATTATCTAATGACCGAGTTTTAAATATTTTTTGATATCAACTTTCTAAAAGGGAGATCAGGTTACGTTGACGTGGAAACCGCAAAAAACATCTTGTGGTAAAACTACATTATTTGTTAATGTTGCTTTTTAGTCTTCGTGAGGAAGGCTTAGAGTTTTCTGATATTATTCTGACGTTTTTATTGAGGCTTATACGTAGTAATTAATGCTATGGTTTTCCAGCCATACCAATATATAAAGCTGTTGCATCCTTTTTTGGTTCTGTTTTGTATCGAAATAGAGTGTAGTTTCTCTCATAATTCACGCGCGAGATTTCTTTTAGATTTCTCTTAAAACGTTTGCAGTTTATTTGCACAAGTCTTAACAGTTCTGTAGAACTAAAAACGGCTGTTTTCGCTTAATTTTTATTTTTTTCTACACATTTTTACAAAGTATTATTTATTACTGTTACATTTCGCGATATGTTTCGTAGTTTGCTCTGAAAATTTTGCTGGGATAGGACACTAGATTTTTGTACGACTTCATGGTCCTAAAGAAAAATCTTTCACTCTTTTTATTTAAAAAATCCTTTTATTTTGCAACCTGAATGTTCTTTCGCAATGTTTTAATTTATGAATATCTCAAAATGTTTTTGTAATAGATTACGTCTTGACTAAATCTTCCAACTCTTTGTTAGAGCTCGGTTAGGAGATTACCGGTCTTTATCGTTAGGTTTCAGACGGAAAGGTCCCTTAATCAACTGAAACAATCTCCAAACGCCAACCATTCGTAAAATGAATACAGTATTTAAAATGATGATTCCTAAAACGTGGTTATCATGATGATTTTACATCTCGTTGGCTGAATTCCATCTCTGAGTCTCATCTCCGATCACGAGGCCAAAGCTAGATAACCAGGAATAAGCCGATAACAATCGCAGGCAAAGAAATATTTAAGGCTTTTTTGATGCCCTTGCACAGATCGTACCAGTTTACTTGATTAATAACGAAATCCTGTCACTATAGTGTTGAATACCGCGTGGTTTTAGAGATTTCTCAAGGTAAAAATCAGCTGATTTTTACATTAATTCCAATCCGATTATTTGCTGGTTTTGTTAGAGCTATTTGCATTGGTTCTTAGAAAAAGTCGTTCCTTTTTTAAGTGAGACAGTCATATCTCGCAGCGGAAGACTTTTTTGTGGCGCTGACAGTTGCAAAAAAAAAAAAAACATTCTTGAATATCATTGGTCGTTTTATGTTCTAAGTTTTTTTTAAAAAAAAAATCCGATCCTTGATTATCGATTGAAAAATACGAAAGAAAATTTCTCTACACTATACTCAGTGGATGAGTTCTTTTTTGACTGAGAACGAAAATTAAAAAATCATAAAAAGGCTGTACAAAAAAACAAAAAAATAGAAAATTATACGACTCTAAAATTGGTTGGAAAAATCTTGACAAAAAGAAAAAAATTTTTAATGGAAATATAAGATGAATTAATTCTGGGGTTTTTTTTTCGTTTTCATTTTTTTTGGAGATGATCATCAGTTCTAGAAAGTAGAGCGGAAAAAAAAAAAAAGAATTAAGTGATACAGTTGAAACCCGATACCATGTGAGGATTTGAAAACAGACTTTTATTTTGTAGATCATTTTCATGCTTCGTGCTGGCTGTTTAGATAGCTGCCATACGTCTGGTGTTTTTACTTCCTGTAGGCAATTAAAGCGTAAATATATACTTTGCGCTCCATATCAAGTTTTAATGTCAAATTAATGGAATTCATTTAGGATAGAAGACTGAATATCACTCTTTAGATTTCATCTTCTCCTTCCCCTTTTTCTTTCTCCTTCTCCTTCTTCTTCGTCTTCGTCTTCGTCTTCGTCTTCGTCTTCGTCTTCGTCTTCGTCTTCGTCATCTCCTCCTCCTCTTTCTCCTTCCATTCCTCTAAGACATCCCATATTATTACTCATGCCAATCATAAATAAACCGAATATTTTTTCGTTTCTTTTATCATAATTGGTCGTTTCGTTTAAATTATTTCAAATTGAAAACTAATAATAGTTGTCTATTTTTTATTTTGCATACCACAATTTTTCTTCGTTTTCTTTGGTATTTTGATATAACTTTGGATTGTTCAGTTCTAACATTAAAACATGTAGAATGGTTTATTAAAATAATAGGTTGTGAAAATCGATACAAATGTACAAGTATGCTAAGAGTTTTTGAAAATGGTATTTTTTCCATTTCTACAAAAGAGAAGCGTACTAAGTTCGTTTGTGTGCAGTTGATTTACAGCCCTTTTTTGGTAGTCATATGCATTTCAATTTGTTTGATTGTTCGTTTTTGGACCTTTTTTCCCATCTTTTTTCATTTTTACCATTTTTGTTGATTTTGATTTTGTTTTCGCTTCAACTGCTGATGTTGATCAGTGCTGCTGTTGTTGTCGTTACTGTTGTTACTGTTGTTGCTGTTCCGGCTGTTGTTGTTGCTGCTGCTGTTGTTTTTTTCTGCTGTTGCTGCTGTTACGCTGTTGCTGCTGTTACGCTGTTGCTGCTGTTACGCTGTTGCTGCTGTTACGCTGTTGCTGCTGTTGTTACTTCTGTTATTGTTGCTTCTGTTGCTGTTTTTGTTGTTGCTGCTGTTGCTTCTTTTGTTGTTGCTGCTGTTGCTTCTTTTGTTGTTGCTGCTGTTGCTTCTTTTGTTTGTTGCTGCTGCTATAGTTGTTGTTGCTGTTGCCTCTCTGCTGCTGCTGTTGCTAAAAATAAATAAACCAACATTATTTAAAGAGGGTGACACATTACAGTCGCCACTTACAAGCTCGTGGCCCTCTATTTTTAACGTCTTTGCATGGGACGGGACCACCATTTAAGGTGTTTATCCAAACCACGGCGATGGTCTAACCATTTGCAAATATTTTTGGAGCAAAGGCAACACCTTCTAATTGAATATATATTTTAAGACTGTGATTGTTGTTCCGGCCAAGGCTTCAATCCAGGCCCTTTTGCACAACAGACTGGGCGCCACAAGCTGAGCCAACCAGGATTATTGTTGATGATGTTACTGCTGTTGTTGATACTGCAACCGCTACTGCTACTGCTATACTGCTACTGCTACTGCTACTGCTACTGCTACTGCTACTGCTACTGCTACTGCTACTGCTGTTGTTGCTACTGCTACTGCTACTACTACTGCTGTTGTTGCTGCTACTGCTACTGCTACTGCTGTTGTTGTTGCTACTGCTGCTGCTATCGTTTGAAAGGTGTTTAAGCTACACACCATTCTTTATCCATTTATCATGAATATTTTTAGTTTACTCTCTACTGATTATTCTTTTATTATTTTATCTACACTTCCTTGTTTCCCGATGAACAACAAGATAAAATCGATAACAGATCGCGGCAGAATAGGAAAGTAAATTTATAATTTAGCTAGCTTCCTAACTAAGCATAACACGATAGTTTATCTTATTAAAAAAGGTGATTGTGATGAGAATACTTTTTTTTACAAACAAACTTCGAAAATGTTTTTTGAGGCTGAAAAAAGTCCTTTTCAAATGAAAATGAAACTTGATTTGTTTCCTTTCTTTCTTTCTTTCTTTCTTTCTTTCTTTCTTTCTTTCTTTCTTTCTTTCTTTCTGTTATTCAAATCTATAATTTTTTTATCCATCCATCCATCCGATTTGAACACACATATAACTATCCAGAAATTTCGTCATCTTTTCTTTATACAACCGTAGCTGAGTAGAAAGAAAACAATTTTGCCAAGAATTGTAGTAGTGTTCTACCAATATTAATAAGGATAAAAACAGGCAATTGTTTTGAAATCCAGCAGATTGTATCTAGATAGTAGACTCGTGGCACTGATGTTTATCGGCTTTTTAAAATTTTTTTCTTAGCAAAAAATGTTTTCCCTCTGGGTTATCGTTTTACTCCTCCTTAGCTTCCGCAAAACCCAACACACTTAATTTTAATCTATCTGTGAGTTAGCCGTGCCCTGACTTTAATCAGCCCAGAGGTTGTTTCAGGGTTCAATCTGTGAGTTATCCGTGCCCTGACTTTAATCAGCCCAGAGGATGTTTCAGGGTTCAATCTGTGAGTTAGCCATGCCCTGACTAAGATCAGCCCAGAGGTTGTTTCAGGGTTCAATCTGTGAGTTATCCGTGCCCTGACTTTGATCAGCCAAGAGGTTGTTTCAGGGTTCGACCTGTGAGTTATCCGTTCCCTGACTTAGATCATTCCAGAGGATGTTTCAGGGTGCAATCTGTGAGTTATCCGTGCCCTGACTTAGATCAGCCCAGAGGTTGTTTCAGGGTTCGACCTGTGAGTTAGCCATGCCCTGACTTAGATCATTCCAGAGGATGTTTCAGGGTTTAATCTGTGAGTTATCCGTGCCCTGACTTAGATCAGCTCAGAGGTTGTTTCAGGGTTTAATCTGTGAGTTAGCCATGCCCTGACTTTGATCAGCCAAGAGGTTGTTTTAGGGTTCAATCTGTGAGTTAGCCATGCCCTGACTTCTGACTTTAATCAGCCAAGAGGTTGTTTTAGGGTTCAATCTGTGAGTTAGCCGTGCCCTGACTTTGATCAGCCCAGAGGTTGTTTCAGGGTTTAATCTGTGAGTTAGCCATGCCCTGACTTTGATCAGCCAAGAGGTTGTTTTAGGGTTCAATCTGTGAGTTAGCCATGCCCTGACTTTAATCAGCCAAGAGGTTGTTTTAGGGTTCAATCTGTGAGTTAGCCGTGCCCTGACTTTGATCAGCCCAGAGGTTGTTTCAGGGTTCAAATTTGTGTGTTAGCCATGCCCTGACTTAGATCAGCCCAGTGGTTGTTTTAGGGTTCAATCTGTGTGTTAGCCATGCCCTGACTTAGATAAGCCCAGAGGTAAAAGTAAATTTTCAATTTATTGTCCCATACAGCTATTCTTTTCATTACTTTTAAATAAAATAGCAATCGATTTTAGCTCGCCATTAACTCGGAATATTTTCGTGCAAGCTCGTTATGACATAACGAGGCTTGATTGGCTTGAGGCTTGATGATTTCTTGTTTTCTATTCTCATTGTTTTCTATTCTTAGTTTTCCATTAACACTACAAATTGGAACACAGCGGCTGTGTTACTCCTAGATTAACCCGAAAGGAAATTCCAGTATGCCCACAACATCAATCATTTCCTTTAACAAAATTAATGTGTTGGTACATTAACACTATGGCTTTTATCCCCCAACTTAATTGACTTATTTTTCCAACTTATGGTTCCAAGGTTTTCATTTTTATTTACGTATGCTTTTCGAGAACTTCACCGTAAACACAAACGACCTGTAGAAATTTAAGTAGATAGCGACTAGTTTTGGAACTAGCTTGGACTGCGTCGGTGTTTTTTTAGTTGAACCAAATGTGTCGTAGTGGATAATTTTATCACCGTAGGTACGAAAGATAGTAGACTGACGTTTCGGACGTTAGTCCTTCGTTGATTGACTCCGACGAAGGACTAACGTCCGAAACGTCAGTCTACTATCTTTCATACCTACGGCGATAAAATTATCTACTACGACACATTTGTAGAAATTCAATGATTCCTTATCAATCTTATTAAATTTGTTTTAGCAATTTTTAAATACCACTATAAGAATATTACTAATTCATTCCACAAGACTGACTTGATAAATCTTAGATTAAATACAATTAATTAAAAATTTTTTCACACGTGAAAATATCGTTACCATGTGTATTTAAGCTATTAGTTTATAAATAAAAACTTTTTATGATGATTTTAAGAAGCTTGTTAAGTTGATTTTATGGATAATTATATAATGAACAGAATATTGAAGTTTTTCAACACTCGAAGATAAATTTGGTATCCCCGCGCGCCCATGTAATGTCCTCTATTTATTTCATTATTTTTTACTGTTTTCACTGCTTGGATTCCAAAGCATTTAGTAAATTTCATTATGCGAGGTTCTAAACATTGCAAATAATATTTTACGCATGTGTAAGAGATTATTTTAAATATTTAGAACCTCGTATGAGCACCCTGTAAAACGACAGTTATTTCTTCAAGTCGTCTTTTCATTTTCATATCCTTTTTTTCTTAAAGAATCTTTTTCTTCTTCTTAAAGAATAAGTAGTTAAAAAATATAATTTATTTCACAAGATTGACTACCTAGATAGATATAAAATCAGTTAAAATCAATCTAAAAAACTTATCCTTTCTTATAAGTTCAGCTTTCGTTCTTCGTTTTTCCCCCCATATAATTGGTCTTAATGGTATAATTAGTTGTAAAATATAATTTATACACAAAAACTGACTGACTTAGGTTCATGAAATCTTATTATACCTTAGCTTACGAGGACTTTACGAGTTTAAATTTTTATTGCGATACAGTTTAGTCTCTCCTTCGAATAACTTATGAGGACTAGTTCGGGTTTCTTCTATTCACAGTTTTCTCGGAGAATACTATAAGTATTTCAAAAACAGTTTATCTTGACTGACTTTACGAATCTAAGATCAACTGAAATTTAATTTTAGATACTTATTTAAATGCTTATTTTGGTTTCAGAGTTATGAAATCTTCAAATAATGACTTCACGAAAACTTGTTCAATTTTCGTAAAAGGGTTGAATATTTTGTCTGAACAATACTAAATTAATAAAGTACACAGATAGTGGAAATTTATCTTTTCTGCAGATTTCGATTGACAGACAAAGTAACGTTTTTTGGTACAAAAAACAAAAAAAAAAAAAAAAAAAAAAAAAAAAAACCACATAAAAAACATTTTAAGGCTAACACCTTCAAAAAGGAAATGTTCTGCACTGAACTTCGTTTTTCAAACTCGTTAAAAGCCTTATGAATTAGCCTTAAATTTCAGTTGTTAATTCAGAAATAAAGTCCTGATAGGCTTTCAATAAACGTTTTTGAAAGTTTTCACTTTGAAAATTATATATCATTGTGAAAATATTCATCAACATTGAGTTGTAAATTTAACGTAAAGTTCAGGAGTGTATGTAAAGTTTATTAGTGCTAATTATCCGTTTATTTTCGACCATTTTTGCTTATCTTTAACTTTGAATCATTGAAAAGTGTGTCTTTATTGTGTAGTAGTAGTGTGGGAAAATGCTCAGCCTTCGTATTCCTTTATTTTTACAAGTTTATTTAAGATTTACTGCCTCATTAGGCAAATAAATCCATTGACGAAGATTAGTTTTAATCAGTTTATAAAATGGGCCTTTGACTGAGTCAAGTCTTGTTTTCTCCAGGCTAGAAAAATAATTGATTTGAAGGTTTTACACCTCGTATTAAATGCCAAAATGAAAACAGTTTCCCAAAAATCCTAAATCTCTAGAGAAAGCTGTTGCTCTTTTTACTTTTTTCATGAAGTTTTGAAAGCTTAACCCATTTTTTAAATTCTACATAAGTGTTCATTTTGCCATACTCTGAAATGGGTTTTGACAATTATTGCCTAAAAATATATATACAAATTATTTCCTTAAGCGATAAGTTTTCGTAATTGATTTTTGAAGCTCGTGGAAAGCTTTCCAAGCTTAACAGAGAATAAACAATCGTCTTCACACGAATAAAAATTTATGTGTTGCATTTAGCCCTCGAAAAAATGCGCAAATCTCAGTCAAATAACGTTTTTAATGCTTGTTTAACAGTCAGGGGTTTTGATTGGCGGAAACCATTGGTCCTTCAACTGACATTAGATAATATAACATATATTTGCAATCCAAGTTTACCGCCCAAACACTCAGCATTTATGGAATTTTTCACATTAGAAATAGCGAATTCACCTTCAAATTTTAATTTCGATTTTTTCCCTTTTTTGAGTGTATTGCGAAACTTTCCTACAGACCTCTTCGGCTATATATATCTTGATTCTATTGATTAAACGGGTTTTTTTTTTTTTTTTTTTTTTTTTTGCGGGGAAAAGCCTGATGTTGTTTGGTGTATTATAGGCCAAACAAATAGTTGTTCTAAGTTTGTGGTTTTCTAAGGGAGCCTCATACATTTCGATATATGGTCATGTGGTCTGTGGTAATCACATCTTATCTTCTCCTTATCTTCTTCTTATCTTTTCTTTTTTTTTTCTTTCTATTTTTACTGTTAGACTACTCAAGAAAAATGCTTAATGACATTTCTGAATTTTGAAATACTCAGCTTTTCTTGTCTCATTGTTCTCCTACAAGAATCATCTTTCTCTGATTTTGCTCTCTCATCTTTCTTTCTTTCTTCTCTCCTATTCTCTCTGTATGTCTTTCTTCCCTTTATATCCGTCGGTGCAAAGCTATTTTTACGGATATTTATATGCCATTAGGTTTCCGTGGAGAAGCTTTACATATAAAGCAACTAAGTAAATGTCACTAAAAAAATTCAAAAATTTTCGCCTTGTTTTATATAGTTTTTGCGAGAACAAGTTTCGTAAACTCATAAACACTTTTACATTTGCAAACAGATTTATATAAAGCCTTTATTTTTTACATTTAAAATTACATAACTCAGATAAATTGAAAACAAAAAAACAGCAAAGTCTTCTTCGGTACGGCTTACAAGAATGACTGACCATTAGACCAGTTCAGTTCCTTTGAGCTTCCCAGAAGCTTTTAAGTTCAAACAATACAAGAATTACAAACCAATGCACTAGGTAAAAAGAAGAGTGCATTAGGGATTCGTAGCAAGGTTTAGGAAGTGAAGACCAGGGCTGAGAAGTTGTAACAATTCAAAAACAATGAATCTTTTTCCGAAACCATCTTCGTGATGTTTCCTGCGTTTTGTTTTATCATCCTTGACAATGGAATCCTTTTAAATCGAACGGAAAGCTACGAAAAGTGAATTATCGGTGTTCAAAAGGTAAATTTTGTATGGAAATTAGATTTTAAGTTATATAGTTTTCGGGGCCAAGCCGTTCAGCTGCAAAATAGTGGAAAATAGACAAAAGATTCCCTAAAAGTTTTGAGTTTTGAATCAAAACAAAAACTTTCAATTAGACATTAAATGAGCATTTCAAGTGTGAAATTTTCAATCCAAACTGAATCAAAATTGGGCGAAAACATTCACTATTACAATCCTAAGTACTTTACACAGCAATTTCAAAGCCTTCTGGAACTTATACAATCTCCAAATAACTTTGGTATGATTGATAGAAGAATATTTCGAATATACACTCCGAAGATGGTCTTGAGGACGAACTAGTATTCCGCATTCCCGATCCGTGATTATGCCTTCAGGAGTCCTTCGTCATTCAGTTTTTTTCAAACTGATGAAAACCTTTTTTTTAGTTTTTGTGGTTTTAATCATACTGATGATATTTTTCATCTGCGGTTTTATGGTATATTTGCGCCTTAAAATGATTATTCCTATAACACGTTAGGTTTGCCAAAGGGCTTGAGAACATCTCCTGATTGACTAGACTATAGAAAGATAACTCGGAGCGTAGCGATGTGGTGTTAACGCACTCATCGTTGTTTTCCTTCCTTTTACGACATTTTCCTTGGCGTGAAATCTTTATAGAGTTCGTTTGTTGTTGACTGTTGATCAGTGAACTGGATTAATTCCAATAACGAAGTTGGTGATGTTTCGATTCCCCGAGAGAGTTAGTCCATGTTTCTATTGTCCACCAGCTGTTCTACTCTGCATTAGCGAACCATCTGCGTGCCTGCAGGCTTAATCATTTAGCGAATTCACATTCGAATTCATAAATCTCACACCAGGTCATCTTTAGCAACACAATGCCCTACAACTATGATCAAAGGGGTGATGTAAGAAAAAACAAAAAAAAACGGATCTGATAAATGCACCTATCCTAGTTAAAATACCCCAAGTTTGTCCATTTCCACTCTCCTTCATGACCACAGTACGCTATACGTCTTAGACCTAGAAAAGTGGAGTTAAATGCGTTGATAGACGTACGCGTTCCAAGAGGCCCACCCACCCACTGATCAGTTTATCAAAGAGACCCTATCTGATTGACTTGGCTTCATTGTCCACAGATTAACACCCACAGTGTCCCCAACAACATACGATATCATCACAGCACGAGCTACAGCATGGATACCCACAACGTCAAAGGTACGTACCTGCAAATCCTATTTTTCATACCTAAATGTTTTCTCTAACGATATATTCTCCATTCCTCTGCTACTGAGCATGCTTATATGTTGCCGCGTGACAGCACTGGAAGTCCAATATCGTTAAATTTTACATAATATGAACTGTCTAAATGCTGTAGCAAGTGCACGCCTATATGTATATCATGCCCATCAGTTGTCCTTTTTCGAGTCACATTTATCAAACGAACACTGTCATAAAGGGTTGTCTCTCGAAATTATTGAATAAATCAGACCTTTCTATTGCCACAAATGTCATCAAATCCAATTCAATTCTTAAATTTGTTTTTGCATCTTATAAGCTTTATGAAGTAAATCAATGCATGAGGTAAGCACTGAGACCATAAAGACTAGAGACAACGCTTATTTGATCTTCAATTATTTTGAATAATGATATTTTTTCGTTCAAATTCTTCTACCATTCCTACGAGGTATTAAGAACAAGGTTTCTTAGAACTTCAATTCAATTCAATTTTTTCACAAACATAAGGAAAAATAGCATACACAATGATTGATGAAGCCCAAGCCATAGACTTACAGGGCATTACAGGACATATAGAATTAATAAATAGTCAGCAAGTATAAAATAAATGGATTGACAATGGAAAAGAACCTCACTATCTTTTGCATCACTTTCTCCAACCGGGTTTATTTATTCCCACCTCAATCTATATTTAACTAGTCGAGCGATAATATTGAGAGAATTAACCACCTTGGGCTTCCAACGGGTATTTTTGTCCTGTTATTTTGGATATCAGCAGCGCATAGCTTTTTGAAAATCAAGGCGAAAGGAAAACAATTTGTCCATTCCTTTGACTCGAACGATTCAAAACCCAGCCGGAAAGTAATTATGAGACGAGCTTTGCAGAGGTAAAAAGTGTGTCAAATAGACAAGCATCCGGTTAGAACGAGTTCTAAATCTCGTGTATTTTATTTATCCACGACATAAAGTCTAGATTCTTATTACTTTGGTATTTTTCGAGGTGGTTTAACGTTACAGCACTGTTTTCTTAAACTGCAATGCGCCGGCTGTTGTGATAAATTATTAAATTTCCAACGGTTTATCTTGAGAAAAACAGTTACCTTTTTTAAACAGATCTTGAGCTCTTCCATGGTCCTCAAAAATTCAGACATTTGGTTGTTCGTTTGCTATTTTTTCGCTTCTTTATTGCTTTTTCGTTTCATTTCTTTTTCTTTTTTCTTTCTTCTTTCGAAAAACCGAGTATACAAAAATACTCAAGCGTAAGAAGACTCATCGTGAATTTCCCAAACTGTCAAGAATCGCTCCATCCAAATAGAAAAAAAACTGACAAAGAAAGCGGAAAAAAGAATGTACAGTTAACCGAATATTTGAAAACGAAGCAATTAGGAATTCAGTGGTTAGTAGGAAATTTAAAAATATGTGGTAGGATTATTAAAGATAACAGTTTTGCACATGATTGTCGTCATTAAATATTTACTTGAAAACTATTGAATTGTTATCGAATATCATGTTATGTTTATGAATTAGCTAGACCAAATGCTGGAAGTGTTGGATAATTGTGAAGAGAGAAAGTTGAGACAGAAAAAAAGATATATTCTATGAAAATATGTTGTGTATTTTGAGAAATTGTTCTCATAAAATTTATCATGGATAGGGCTTTAATTCAGCGATTTTTATGAATTCATCCAAATTGTTTAGTTTAATGGTATATGGTATATATTTTTTACTAATGATCATATTCATCCCTTCCTTTTATTCATCCATTCGTTTCTTCCATCCATATTCTCCATACATCATATACCATTCTATCCATTCGTTCGTTCGTTCGTTCGTTCGTTCGTTCGTTCGTTCGTTCGTTCGTTCGTTCGTTCGTTCGTTCGTTCGTTCGTTCGTACGCTCGTTCGTACGCTCGTTCTTTCGTTCGTTCGTTCGTTCATCTTCATCTAACAAGCCTATGCAACACTTGCTGTCAACCAATTCCCTTTATTCATTCACTCACTCACTCACTCACTCACTCACTCACTCACTCACTCATTCATTCATTCTTCACTCACTCATCAATTCAGTCATTCATTTACTCTTTTCAAACATCCTTCCTTCTTTCCATCCATTCGTCCATCCGGATGCCATAAATTTCACTCGTACATTTTTGTAACAAGCATGTTTTTTGCTCATCAATGGCTCGTGTATAAAAAAGTTATTCTCTCATCCCATTTATTCATCCAATCATGTCCTAATAGACCGTCTCTAATTGATTAAATGAAAACAGACAGACAGACAGACGTACACACAGTACTAAGTCAATCAGTTAATCATTAAATCCAGTCCATTACCCACCGCACAATAAACCAATTAAGAACCCCTTCGAAGATATAATGAACTAACAACAACACCTTACCATCTGATAAACCAATCATAATCTTAACGCGGTGACAACCTTATGATAACCAATACCTTACACAACAAACACCACTCTCTCTTTGATAAGTACTAGATGATTTTAACCTGCGAATATTTGTAAACAAAATTGCCTATGCTAGAAATGATTTTGCTTTTTTTATGAAAACATATCGCCTCAAGGAGTTCTCCGATGCTGGTCGTGTTTTGTCTCGTGATGCGCTCTGTTATTCTGGAATTTTAGTTCTCTGTAACGTCACTCAGCGAAGATAAATCTCTTCCAGATCAATTTTCGTTCCCCACAGGTTTCGCCTAATTAGACAATCACAAGAATGTTGGGCCTCTAAGCGGTTTTTTTGTTTTGAAGCCAGGCTTTTCAAAATATAGTTCATCAGCTGTTCTTTTCCCAGTCGTGTGTTTATTGTTTTTTTGTGTTTTTTTGAAAATGGTAAATCGTTAATCAAATTATGTCAGCACCGATGGTTTTTTTAGAGAGCAAAGTTAGCCATGTGCTTTTGTGTTGGACGATATCGTTTGTATATAAGAATATATATTGTACTGTGTTCGTGTTGGACGCTATCGATATCGTACGACTAACGTGAAACAAGAAAAAGCGCGAGAAACTGTGAATTCTGCCACTATTTCTGATGCTATCGTTATCGCTGTTCAATATTTTTAATATATAATTTTTACCATAAGAAAAAAATAAAAAATAAATATATGACAATAACATTATTAACACTATTTTCAACACAAGATGGTCACGCTTTTACTTTCAATCTCATGCAATTTTGAATTTATATTTACCATTGTTACGATATTCGTTTCGTTGACTACTAGCTGACTTTCATTGTTTCGACTTCTCAAATTTAAGGTCAAAAGTAAAGAGAAGTAGTCTGTATTTATAGAGAAACGAAGATGCATTGACTACAATAGGTAAAACATGTTGGTTGAGCCTGGTTTTGGCTTCTAAGATCTCTTTATAATTAATCGCGATGACTCGAGCTGCAATTCACAATGCAAAGTAAAGAAAAGTATACAGTCTTTCTACAAAAAGAGATGTATTGACTACAATAAGTAAAACATGTTGGTTTAGCCTGGTTTTGGCTTCTAAAAGGCTCCCGTTATAATTTACCACGATGACTTGAGCTGCAATTCACTATGCAAAAGTAAAGAAAAGTACTCTTTATTTATTTAAAAAGAGGTGTATTGGCTTCAATAGGTGAAACTGAACACGTTAGTCTAGCCTTTCTCTAAAATTTAAGATACGTTTTGAATCAAAGCTTTTAAATTTCACATCATAAATCGTAAGATTTTGAACATTTCCACCACAGACTGAAATAAACACTGTTTTTTGAATCGTCAAACTTAGCACTTTAAAGTTGTGTAGCCGTGCCTTCATCTAAAACCCATTTTGAACCTGTCCAAAAGTAATTCATTACGCTAAGCGTTAAAGTGCACTCTCTTATACAGTTCAGATAATGGTTTTGTTCTCAAATAGATCGAAGAAAAAACTTAGTACAGTCATCAAAAATGAAGAATTTGGAACTAATTTCGAGCGATTCTTTTTTGGTCATAATTTTTGGTCATAATTTGCCATTTGCAAAAATTATGGCCGTTTCAAATATAAATACAAGTATATCGAAAGTATATCAGACAGGGCAGGATATCTTTCTTGATATTTTTTCAGAAAGCCCAAGTGATAGACAACTCGAAAAAAATACAAGGGAGGATATCCCATAATTTTTGATATACTTTTGATATACTTGTATATATTTTGGAAACGGCCATATTTTTTGCAAATGGCTGTGTGTATATATATATATATATAAGACAGAAATGGCTTGACAAAGTCCCTTCAGGCTTCATAAGCCACTCTCCATTTTAGCTCCGCCTTTCGCTTCCTTCCCGCCACCCAAAAGCTATCTCTCTGACTTGCCTTACACTAGTTATCATCTCACATTTTCTTATGATAACTGCCATTCGAAATCTTGAAAATAAAGATGTTTCTCTGCAGCAAAAGTTTCTAGATGAACAATATTTGGTTTTTGCTTTAAGATATTTTGATGTCAGTCACTTTACGCCTTTAGACTTTGTTATACACACGCCCCCCGGTGGAAGATGTGTTTTTATCTGCTTGAAGTGAAGTTTTTTTGCCCTTCTTATTCTTGAGGCAACTTGTTATATTTTGGTATCTTTGTTTAGCGATACGTTAATGCATATTAGCAAAATTTTCCGCCTTTAACATGTTATTGATGTTGTCTCTCTCTTTCTCTCTCTCTCTCTCTCTCTTTCTTGCTCGCATATTCTTTCTTGACAAACATCGTGTATGGCTATACAAACATTATATGACACAAGTGCTAAAGACTATGTGTTGGTTTCTTTGTTCACAAAGCATCTCTCTTTGTATATCAATTCGTGTGAAAATTATAGAATGATTTCGCTCAAAATCATGAGAATGCACAACTGAAGTAACATTAAGATTGATTAGAAAGCTAAGAAAAAATAAATAATAGGTTTAATTCTGCTGTCATTCCATCGAAAAATTATAATTTCTTTAGTTTTTTTTGCTTCAGATTTAGTCTAATTTTTGAATTATCAGTTCCAACTAAGGAGCTCTTTTTCGTATTTCTCAAACGGAATACGTTCTTAACGTACCTGATTTTATATAGATACTGATTTCAATTCAAGTTTATGTCTTCAATGCATTTCGAGATCCAGTTTGCTCAACTGTGATGCCGACTCTCACTAGAATTGATAGCTTGAGCTCTTTCAATAAGATTGACACGAATTCACTGTTTGCACTGTTTAATTCCTACGTTCTTAAGTACTTAATGTATGTATACTCAGTCAGTGTTCACGAAGTTACATTTGACTGGGGATTTCAAAGAATGCCCTCTTATTCAAAACATTCAGGTCATTACTGATGAATTTTACAGGTAAAGTCATTTAAAAGTAAACTTTTTAGTTATAGATCAGAAACGAGTAAAAAAGGGGCTGAATTTTACGTTCATTATATTTGTTTTGGTTTCAATTAAAAGCAGGTTTTAATGTTAGTACTTTCGAATAGAAAATTCCTCGGAAGATTAGCCTATTGTCTGTACTTAATTTAAGTTGAGATTAAGCTCTTGCTAGTAGATTATATATTAGTATTCAAGTTGATGTAGAAGAAGAGTTGTATGACTTATAGTCATCATGGTAATGTAGTTTTTGTTTGCTTGTGGTATGAAGATGTTTGTAGATGATGCTTTTTTAGCAAGAAGTTCTCCTAAAAACGAAGAAAAGGTAGGGGAAAATGATATTAATAATAATTTATACAAACTTTAAGGAAAAGGTAGAAAATGTTATTTTTGTTTTAATTATAGTTAGTATGAGAAAGAGAGAGAGAAAGAAGGAAAGAAGGAAAGAAAGAAAGAAGGAAAGAAAGAAAGAAAGAAAGAAAGAAAGAAAGAAAGAAAATGGAGGCAAAAGTGAAAAGGGTAGATATTTCAAACGTGCAGTATTTTAATTAATTTTTAACTCTAAAGAAACCAATTTTCATTTTCTCTCAATGAAAGTATTTAAGAAATGAAAACAGGAATCAAATTCGTAAACTCTCTGGGAATTCTCGTGTTCTTGCCACGTGCATGGAACATTACTGTTCGGTCAGGCTATAATCCTGTCTCATTTAGAATAGCATCTTTAGCAGCGGCCTAATTTCAATATCCTGTGTCCGGTGAAATATTTAATGGATACTATGTACTGTTTTTACTGTTCAAAAAATGCTTGCTGTTAGGTTTGAATATAAGCTAATATACGAACAAGAATTATATATGTTTTGATACATTTGTATGCGTTTATGGCAAACTATTTTTTTTTTTTTTTCCATTGATAAATTAAGTCTGTACCGGTATAGTTGATATCCATTTTTTCCTTTCTTGGGATTTCCGTGTTTTTTTGTTTTGTTTTGTTTTTTTTCTTTTTATTAATTCAAGGCCAATTTACGATATCACAATATGGTTTAAAAATAGATTTTTTTATTTGATTTTCGCTTTGCTTATAAACTTTCTTCTTCTTCTTCTTCTTCTTCTTCTTCTTCTTCCCCTTCTTCCCCTTCTTCCCCAACTTTACAGAGTTACTGGAATTCAAACATTTGGATCAAGTTTGGTTTTTGCAAAACATCCTTCTCACTCGTAGCCACTTTTTGTGTTTCCTATTAATTAGAAATTAGGTTCTATAAATAGATAGCAACTTTGATAAAAATAACCCAAAATAAATATTTGATTAAATCTGTATTTAGTGCTTAGTAATGCTTTAACATGCAAACAAATTTTACTATTCTTATCCACGATTTTAATACATCGAACTACCTAAAATATTGCCATCAACACTTTTACTTTTTTGAATTATTTAAACTATTAAACTACTATTGAATTTAAAACTATTTCCTTGACGATATATGCGAAATATTTGAAATAGATATTCGAGAAATGAGAGATTAGTGCGGCTGTTTGTATAGAGAAAAAATTGTTCGTAAGATGAAAACTAGTGAAGATTCGAAGTCATTAAATGAAGTAATTGTGTTGACAGACCCGTGCATGCATATCTAAATTCCAATAAAGATCATTCTTCTCTTCTCTTCTCTTCTCTTCTCTTCTTCTCTTCTCTTCTTCTCTTCGTCTCTTCTCTTCTTTTTTTGCACTCTTCGTCTTCATGTTCATGTTTTCAAGTAGTGTTTTAGGAATTTATGAATTTTTTCCTTAAAGTTTCGCCGCTTTTTAAAAGACCACTGTATTACATTCAACTACACAAACCATGCTTCAATGTAGTCTTTCCTTTATGATCTTCCTTCACGAATCGTCTTCTTTTGCATTCGAAATTCTTCTTTCGTTTCCAATTCTTTTTTCTTCGTTGTATTCTCAAAATTACCCTTCAGTACAGGCAATTTTTTCTTCATTTAAAGATCATTTATCTTGTAAATTAATTTTTTAGCATCTTTTTGCCAATTGCCATCGTGGAATTTCTTTCTTCTATATCATTACTCTTTTGCCATCAGGCATTGCATACTAGTTAGCAAGTTATTTTATCTGGAATTTATTCTTGTGATTTGCAACATTTTCAAACTGCAATAAAAAAGGCTTTTTTTTAATGTGAGCATGTTTCTCCATTTTGAATTTGACTACGTTCTGTGATTATTTCATGACCGGACTCCATTGCATGCTTTGGATCAAATCAGCAGTAAATTACTTCTATCTAAATATTTTCTCTCAAAACCATGTTGGTCGTTTTCAATTAGACGTCTTTTTTTTTCTAATGCACTTGACCTCCTCCAAGGCAACCACTTTTTCTTCCATTTAAACAGTGGTCGCCTATAAGAGGTCAACTTGCACAAGAACAAGAACTCAACCTGCACTTCTTCCCACCAACCACTTTGCTTTCAGACAATAAGTGGTCGCTTTCCAGAGGTCTTTCTCCTTATGCACTTGACCTCCTTCAAGGCAACCACTTTTTCTTCCAGATAAAAAGTGGTCGCTTATAAGAGGTCCTCCTTCTTCACTCGAAGAACTTGACCTATATTTCTTCCCTCCAACCACTTTGCTTTCAGACAATAAGTGGTCGCTTTTCAGAAGTATTTCTCCTTATGCACTTGACCTCCTTCAAAACAACCATCTTTGTTTTCAGACAATAAGTGGTCGCTTTACAGAGGTATTTCTCCTTATGCACTTGACCTCCTTCAAAACAACCATCTTTGTTTTCAGACAATAAGTGGTCGCTTTTCAGAGGTCTTATCGTAAACTTTTTAAAAACTTTTGCTGTCCATTTAATTAAAAACTGTGAACGATGAAATTTATTTCAGAAAAACAATTAATTAAACCCAGTAGTTTACATCGAGGCCCGCAAAATTCAATATTAAACGTCCAACCTGACACTTTGTCTAAAAAGTCCTGTTTTATTGCTAAATATTTCTTTCTTAACTTCTTATCTAACAGACTTTACTTAACGAGTTAATAATTGGCCCGCCTCAAAATAAACACATTTCCACTGTTTACCAACTTTTACTTTTGTAGTTTTATTAAACAAAACGCTTTGTTAATAACAACTTTTTACCGCTCGAAAACTTGTTTTAACGTTTTCAGATGCACTTAACAATCACCATGGTAATACTAATTTTCTCGAGGAAAGTAAATGTAGCTTTAAGCACCAAATCTGTGCCTGACAGTTTTGACATTTTGCGGTCGTTTTATGACAAAGAAAACGAAAATCTTAATAAAAATAAGATAAACATAGAACAGGCTTGAACTCAAGTGACTGTTTGGTTTTTATTTTACTTAAAGAGTATAACAAAGGAATCATAAAATTGATCTGTTTACCTTATTGAAGTTGCACTTATTTCTCTTTGGTTTGTTTAATTTTTTGACAACATTTTTGTGTATTCATTTTTATTTTCATTTTCTTTTATGTTATGTATTCTATCTGTCTGTACGAACAATAATCTTTTTTCCCCTATAATTATTCACTTACGAAGCATTTGAATGCTTATTGATTATTTCTGCTGTTTAATTTCAAAGACAGCGGTTTTCTTACAAAAGTTTTTGTAAACCTCTCACACATCTGTCTATATTATTATCCTTTCTTTCGTGTTTTTCCACCAACTGATTTGGTATATTGTTACTTTTTATTGGTTATTTCATTTAGTCATGCATCCGTTTGATTGTACTTGCGTTCATTCCTTCTTTCCTTTATTCATCCATCCATCCGTCCGTCCGTCCGTCCGTCCATCCATCCCATCCATCCATCCCATCCCATCCCATCCATCCATCCCATCCATCCATCCCATCCACTCATCCAGCCATCCCATCCTATTCATTTAATTATTCATTCATTCGTTCGTTCGTTCACTAATTCATTTCATTTATTCATAATTTATTTATCCATCCATTTACATTCATAAATCTCTATCATAGAATTATATTCCTTTGTGTCAAATTGAACATTCTCACGTTTCCTTTCCTTCTTATTTATTTTATTTCATTTTATTTTATTCTATTCTATTCTATTCTATTCTATTCTATTCTATTTATTTTATTCTATTTTATTTTATTTTTTTACTTTTTTTCCACCTTTCTTGCTCTCCCTTTGTTTCTTTCTTTCTTTCTTCATTCCAAGTCCATCAACGCATAAATCACTCATCCAATATCAAATTTCCCCATATTCATTAACAATGATTTATTGCCTTCCATTAAAAAAACCTGGCTACACGATTACTATTAGCTTGAATTAAAAATACTCGATCTTCTTCGTTTAATTAGTGAATGGCTAGAAAGATGACGGTCTTTCTAGACTGCACACCAACACGCGCCGAAGTCCAATATCGAACATTGCATTCAGCATAGACTTCACTAAAGATCACCATGGCTTCATAGTGAAGGCCCAGACGATATGTCACTTTCTCTCAAACTGATTCACTTGCCCATGAAGTAGGGAGCTTAGATTTAGACTTAATCCCGATGAAAATGGGGTGTCTCGTTTCTATTGTGTAGGATAGTAGATCGATTTTCTTTGGTGTCAAAAAGATTAAGCAAAACAAATAGAGAAAATAATAAAATATATCCTTAACTGGAGAAATTATTCGCGAATTATTTTTTCTGCTCCTTTGGAATTTTTTCTAGCATTTCATATTAAGGACATATAATATGTTTCATTAAAGAAGACAAAAAGGAACACTCTCTTGTTTCTTTTTTATTGCTTCTCATCTTTCCTTGCATTTCCTATTTCATTTATCCTTTTTTATCCCTTTGACACTCGTTTATCTTTCTCTCTCTCTCTGCTTTCTTTCCTTCTTTCCTTCTTTTTTTTTTTTTTTTTTTTTTTTTTTTTTGCCATTTTCTATTCTCTTTCTCCTTTTCTGTTTTATTTCTTCATTTCCTTACCTTCCAATCTTCCTTTCCCATCTCTTTTTCCCACCTTTTCTCTCTGCATCCCATTTCTGTCAATCTTTTCCGAGCTTCTCTTAATTGAGAGCCACTTTCCATTGAAATCAAAAGAAGAAGAAAAAAAAATTCGATGAACATCTGACCATAAGTTACGCACGTTCGTGTCCGTTTTGCTTCAAAATACATTACATGTCGTTTACTTTGGAAGCCTGAATTTTAAATATCACTTAGCTGTATGGTCGGATCCTTAGACTGGCGTAGTATTAGTTAATGAAAACTTTACACTTCTAGTAACATTACGGCCATTATTGAAATTACATCACGAAAACCTTATCTTTTTCATCAGAGATTTTTTTCCAAGATAAAATTGGGACTTTATCTTACTCCTAAATTTTGTAGGCCAAAAGAATTCGGAAAAAACCTTTCTCGTTTTCAACTCACATCTTTCCTTTTCACTATTTATTCATCCTTTTCTGGCATTTTTTCGCTCTTACTTGATTCAAGAGAGTGTTTTTTAATTTCTTTGGAATGACTACATAAAATAGTTTTTTGAGTATTTTGGGAATTTCACGAAATTTCGATCAAGGCAGATGCGTTTGAATCTGTAAAAATTCAACTATAGTGCATCTGCTCCTTTTGTTCCAATAGGAGCTCATTTTGCTATACTTGACGAAACAGTTATCAAATTCTTCATTCAATCCATCCTTTATACTCAGAAACAAACTGGAGTACACTAAATTGCCGCTTGCAGTAAGACAGAGTCAAGAAAAGAGAACCTCTTTCTGTGTTTGTGTTTGTTTTGTTTTGTCTGGCTTGGAAGCAAAGTGTCTCCGTTCCTAGAACCTCTGGGCCCTCGATCACTATCGGATGTAAGTGAGACGCCAAGCAAAAGTAGTCTGCACTAGAATTATCTTTGAATTTCCTCGCACGTTCAAGGAAATGGAACATGAACAACCCGTTGAAAATTACTCCACCTGGCCTCGTGGACTTGGCATAATCGAATTGCACAACAAACGATTTGGCAAGTGAAGACTGTAGTAAAGTAATCTTACACAAAAATGGTCCATTCTTCTGGGGCTGATATTTAGACACTATTTCTAAAACATCCACCATCTTTTTATTTAAAGAAACTACAAGTAGATCAGGGTGTTTTTCTCGTCTTTAATCATCTTTCGCATAGCAAAATGGCACCATGTGGAACATTCACTTGCTGGGACTTTACCTCGTTCAAAAATGATTAAGCTCATTCCATGTTTTAATTCATAGGTAAAACCCCGCCTATACGGCCATAATCTGCAGACACTCACCTAATCACAAAAACCATAGAATACTAAAAATATATACCCGTAATGGGTTTAGGAATATCTACCAATATATTCATTTTTTTTCCCCCAATCTGTTAATAAATCCTTTTTATTTCGTATTTGCCTAATGACATGTTTGTTACATTGCATAATGAGCACGTATCGTAGATTGGGAACATGATATTGAAATCTAATTGAAAAACAACGTAAATATATCTAGAGCTACATGATATAAAACTAATACGGTACAGTAGATAGCTACTTGGTTTAGGCAGGGAGGTGGTTTAGGCAGCTATTTTCAAGGAATGGTGTGAGAAAGAGGGGTTGAAAATCGAGGATAAATGTAAAGCAACTATACATACACGGATTAATCTCGTGCAGGGATTATGGAGCGATGAGAATTAAGGCTTTTTATGATTGATTTTTAAGTTATTTCAATCAAGTTCTTCTCGTGTGCTGAGTGAATTCAGTAAGCAAGTTCGTAGTTCAAAGATAAGAGACATGATCCCTGGGGAGCTAACTTGTACGAGAGAGAGAAAGCTTTTTACTTCAAGCCTGTGCAAGGTGTTGACGCCTTCGGGTCTTACCTTATACTGTATTCAAGCCATTGCATAATGTCATTTAGCAATTTCATATTTCATTTTAAAAATTCCCTAGAGATTTTCCGAACTGCAGTAGGTTTTCCTTTCCTGTTTTTCTTGTTCTTCTTATTGATTTTTCTTCTTTTTCCGCTTGTTCTTCACATAACCTCCTTTTTGCATGAGGTATGAAATGATACTTGAAACGCTTTGAAAAGCTTCTTACGAAGGTTCGAACAAACGCCCGCCTCGAGTCGATCTGAAAAAGGGAAAAAACATTATCCCAGCCTTTCAATAATCCGTTAAACGCTAAACCTAGTTTTAAAACTTTGTCTTAGTTAAGGAGATTTCCTCAGCCGTTTCTAATTGTTCGATAGAAGATAACAAGTTAGAAACAAGAATGTCCGATTATCTCCGTGCGAAACGGTTGGACAGCGATAGATAAAGACGAGCTAATGGTCGTGCTAGGAGGCTACAATAAGCCCCAGTTAAAGATTTACTCAATGGCAGATAAGTTGTTACAAAGCTCAAACTGTCCGTGTACTTTCCTTGTTGAAAAGAGATTCGGTCGGGCAGCGCATATCTTTTATCGCGGGGAGTAGTCAAAGGAGATAAGATAGAAATCGGCTCAGAACCCATTAACGTGCTATGGCAACACGACAGTCGCCGTACGATGGTGAACTATTCTTATAGATCGACCGAAAATGCCTGAAAAAGGACATTTGATGCCCTGGTTTTTAAGTACATGATTTATGACAAACCCATTTCTTCTGAATAGAGAAGTGTGTTCGAATACATCTTTAAGTTGTTGATGAAATCACAAACACCTCGAGGACGAAGTCCTTACACTAACCTCAAAATGGAAAAAAATCCCTGTCCAAGACTGACACCATATTTTCTTTTTCTTTGTTTCGACCGATTTGCCTGTCATTTTGGCGACGGATGATAATTGGAAAGGGAAAATAAGCTTGTTTTTCCGTGCCCAACCCATTTGGGGGTTTCCTGAGCTAGCCAATTTGAAGTTATTTATTTAAGACGCCTCGGAAGCTATCGATCCACCCCTTGAAAGAGCAACACGCTAGACGTGCGAATAGGGCGATAGCAATATCAAACCAAAAGATAAATGGTTACGATTATTTAAAGGAGTTAGATAGGTTTCGTAACTGAGAAGTATTTTCCTTAGTCAGCGAGGAAAAATTTGTTCATCAATATCTATTGTTGAAAATTTCATTCTGGAGAAATTCGTACCGTTGGAATTTTGTGTCGAAACTCGATTTTTTTAAATGTTAGTATAGATATTATGGTAGAATGGTAACTCAAAAGACAGACCCTTTGTGAATAGATCCCTGCATGGTGTCGTGTGTTGAAAATGTACATCAGATAAAGAACAAAGAATGTAATAAAGTTTGGGGATATTGTAAGAACAACAGAATAATAGTAATGTTAGTGGTAATGACTTTGTGCAAAGAAAGAAAAGCATTGCGGGCTGCACCACGTAATGGTAGCTATATATGGCTATTGATTGAGGATCGTTCTCTTTACATAATTTCTAATTTATCACACGACGGAAAGGCCGTTCGAGAAATTGAAAAAAGCTCAAGCTACATGGATTGTAATTGATCTTCCGTTAGTAAAGTAAAGGTAGTGGGGACACACGCAATTAAAACTCCCCCAGGCGGGGACCTCGAATTGAATGCATTTGCCCGCCCAAATCGATCACGTCGCATGACACCAACAACATCGGTCATTTACCCATCAGAGAATAGCATCCTACGAACCAGTGTAGGCGACACTCCTCCTGACGAGATTCTTGGTCGTCGAAAATCAAACCCCACAATCGCAATCTCGTGGCCTTTTAGAAAGATGAGAGAATCCAACCTACCGAGGCATGAAATCAGCGAAGGTAGGCATCAGTGAGAGGACTTAAAATTTAGCGCGCAAAATGTTGTGTTCCATTCAAAGTCAATTCTGACGGGGTCACTCTAAACTTTACATTCTTATTGTCTCCCATTATTGTCTTGCCGATATAACCGGTGATTCACTAAGTGCAGGCAAGTTTTGAATTTCCGAATCCTCTTTGAGTTCGCTTCTTGGTGCTTTGTGGTTGATGGATGTCGTCTACCTTGACAAGCCTGCGAGCGTCCCATTTCGGCTGCAGGGTATTTTGTCGCGGATAGGTTTCTGTGTAGCTTTTTATCCATGTCAGATTCTTTATCCCACAAAAATATACCGAAGCTTTCTAAGACTTTGAAAAGCTGGAGGGGAGATTCTCGTTAGTGGAGTTTCGGGTTTCATTCCGAAGTCAATACATACTTAAGATCCATTTGACTAAAAGGGAGAAACTTGCAAACACGACAAAAAGGAAAGCACATTTTGTTTTGGCAGTTGGATGAATATCCTTAATGGAAAATATCTAAGACGCTATTGACAAGTACTTTAGACCAAATACTAAATGCTTTTTACAAGAAATCGTAAAAAAAAAACATTAGAAATTTAGTGCTCTTTGCTGCAAAATTATCTTAAAATTGTAAGTTCTATTACTCTTATGCTATCAAATCTCTTGTAAATGGGAAAAAAAAACATCTTTTAAAAAAGTAGCAATTGGCTCAAGTCCTCTACAATTGAATGGTTCAGTAGAGTGAATTCTTTTTAAACTGCGTGCAAAGCTGTTGAAAATTAATTTTGTTCGGCCAAACAATGTAACAGATAACCCTGCTTTCGCCAGGAAAGTACGGTGTTTGAGGTGTTTGAAGCGATATTGGTCGCTCGCTCATCAACAACGCATTTCTCACATCACCTCAGCTGGACTTATTTCCACACACCAATATCTGCTAAAAAAATCTTTTTTTTTTTTTCATTTGGTAGCAATCAGTGAGAACATTCTTTTTCTTCGGAATGGATTGTCAATCACCACCTGATTTGTATTTGACGTGTGTACCTCAATGTTCAACGCCCACTGCCACAATACAACAACAATCGAGCCAGATAGAGCGTCCATGATCAATATCTCAATAAATCTACCTTGAAATAATCAATTTTAGGCTTAATTTTTTTCGTTTCCTTTGCTCTTCCACAGCAAATATCTTTATTTTTCAGCTCTTCCGAGTTTTCGTAGGCAATTTGTTGAGGCTGAGATTTCTCGATCACTAATCTTCACTTCTTAAAAGGAAAGTGTTTAAAAGGAGGCACCGAAGATGTCCTTAATATCATCCGTAAAACAGAAATAAGCCCGTCAAGATAACTGTATATATTGTCACACAATAAATTCTCTCTTATGCCTGATATAGGCAATAAATAAATACCCAACTGAGGAACCTATCTAGTAATGTCCGCAAATTAAGAAGGCTTTGCCTAAGCTCCCTTATCATATCGCATCCTTACGAACCAACTTCTCTGTTGACTTGTTTGTCATTCCTAACATCAAGAGACATGTATTCGACAACACTTTCTTTAGATATTGGTCTTTATATCTACACTTACGTCCAACTTGTATTTCTTGATGTCAACGTCTTTTTTCTGTGATAAATATTGTAAGACTATACTGCTTGTCAGCTAACGTTTGGGTCAAAGAAGAGTCTTTTTTTTATAATTGAAGAACGAGAAACGTTTACTCCACCCTTTGCTTTTAAAATTACCAGCATTGGAGCCTGGAATCTTAGTGTTGATTAAAGTGAAAACTATTTTCTTTTATTTTCGGAGTTTTTGCATCCAAAGGGCAAAAATAAAGACAGAACAAGCATGTATTATTGTAAAAAAGAAAATTACTAGTGTTTTGCGTTAAGACGACATGAAAAACGATTAGACAAGACGTTTTCACTAACGTCTTTCCGATATTTTACTCAGAAGGTGAGACTGATTTATTTACCAAAGATTTAGAAAGATCGTTATAGTTGTAATCCGACGATGTTCGTGCGAGAGCAACACTTGCCAAGCTGGTACAGTTCCTCGAGAAACACAGAACACTTCACTTATCGTTCTATTTCTTTCTTTTTCATCAAGAAAATTCTTTGTTCGCTGTTGTACTTGGTGACAATTTGCTAATCCCAAACTACCACACCTGTTTGGTCGAACGCTTTTTCCTCCCCTCGTACAACAACCTCAATATCTTCTTAACGTCTTCACCGAACGCTAAAGACCATTCTGTGGTCAGCCAAAAAAATAGAGAGGTTTTTTAACGATAGCGGGTTGTTTCTAGAGCAACTTGCTTTTCATCTCCTACAACTCTCATTAATCAAGAACTGTTAATTATAAGAAAAATCTTAGATTTGCAAAGAATGGATTGCAGATTACAGATGGTGGGTAGCTAAAAAGGGTGGCTTTTTGTGCATCAAGCCACCACAAACTAAAGAAATGTTATCTCTGCAATCTTTTTATTTTTCTATGCCATCAAATAGAGCAAAGCAGACTTACTTTTACTCGTGAAAGAAATTTATTTCCATGGCATTTTAACCCACTTTTTATTCACTTGGACGATTTTGTTTTTTAGTTTTTCTTGGATTAGTTTTTTTTTCTTTCGGCCTTTCCATTCCTTTCCAAAGAGATGGTGCGATTCTCTCACAAAGGAGTTGGGAGTATGGGAATTCATTAAAAAAATACTAAATACTATGAAACTCGAATGTAATCTTGCTTATTACTTTGTAATTTGGTGTTCATGAGTTGGTTGAACGCATTTTCAAACGTTCCTTTTCAATCTTTCTTATTGCCTTTTACTCTAGTGATCTTCGACAAAAACAATGACTAGGGTATTGTGCTTTTTTAGCTTACAATCCATATGGATTTCTTTCAGTAACTCAAACTATTCGCTTTAAGATAAAAGAATGTCAGAATTTGAGTACTATAGGATTTTGAAAGATTTAGTGTGAACTAACGAAAGAAACACAAAGACTGCCTCGTGAACTTTGGAAATCAAACCCCAAAGCCGCTTCAAGACAAGGTATTCACTAATATTACTTTCCCTGATTGGTTGTCTGGTCGTATAACAACCACTTGTAGTTGACAGTCACTTTGTCATGTTTTAAAGGAGATTTGCCTTTTGTCAAGAAGAATCCAAACGTGGACAACTGAATGCATCGGTGAAGTGTCAGCCAGGCCGAAAGGCTAGAGCTTCCTCTTTCGTTATTAACTCTGGTTCAGTTTTCATCCGACAAAAAATTCCAGACTTTGCATCGAAGTATTTCGTACTTTGAAAAAATACTAACAGATAAAGTCTGATTCTGGAGAGTTTATAATGTTGTTAGAGCAGCGAAAAGACTTACTTCACTGGACACATGGTATGTACTGTAAGTAACGACAAATAGATGACTGACTGATAGTAGGTACACCGTTGAGTCAATACCAAACAACGAGTTCTTAAAATTTACTTGACTAATTGCTCTAGTTAATGTGCAAACATGAAATATTTGTTTTGTCGAAAGGACCTTTCTACACTGTCATAAAATAATATGCTTTTAGAGCGATTTCTAAGCGGATGAGATGACAGGGTTTCACTCTCGCTAGAGGACGAAGTTAAAAACCTTAGGGGAATTGTAATGTTGTATTTATTTTGACAATGATAACTCCAAACACTTTCGGGAAATCATCTTTATGGCCTTCAAACATAAGCCTCTAAACATTTTATTGTTTTATAAAAATCTTCATAACATCAACAATTTAATGATCACTTAAAGCGTGGAAAATAAAGAAAGTTTCAATTTCTTCCTTCTAGTAGTCTTGGTCTTACCCCATTGAACATCGTAAGTGAAATTGTATCTATAAAAACAGTCTTAACGTCTTAGAAACATAAAACTCTTAAAAGGCGTCCTTATCTGGCTTAGAGAACACAGCAGAAATGTCTAGCTCAAAGCAAAAGCTTCTTAAGTTGTTTGCCTAAATTTCGATAAAGAACCATCTGTCTGGAGTTTGAGAATCGTACCAAAGGTTATTTTCGTGACACAGCTTAAAGTCTAGCTCAATTCCATTGCCCGCCTCCTGCTTGGTTCGCATTTAGGTTGGTATAGAAAGACGATAAATCGAAGATTCGAAGCTTAAACCTAAATGACAAACACACTTAGATGTTCACAATGTCTTACCAAGCATCGTGCAAGACTAGTGTCATAATTATACCTAAAAAATTTACGTTTTAGGCCCGAAATTATCGTAATTGTTGCTTGTTATGAGAAAATTGAATTTGGACAAAATTTGTGATTTTTTTCTATACAAATTTAAATCATTATTTGTTTAGAATTCTTTGGATTTTCGTATTTTTTAATTTTTCAATTTGGAGTAAAATGAAAAGGAGCATACGGACTTCCTTCTCGTAATCTGTATGCTTACTTTTCCAATTGTTTTCTCTTTTCGTACCATTTTTGTGTACCCAGGATTCTTAAGTTTATAATTATTGCATCTGCGCATAATCCCCTGAGGGATACAAGAAGAATGACCGTGAAATCACTTGTATTTTTCAAGTTTTTTTCTTCTTTTCTCTTTAATTTGCAATTCTAAGTTCAAAATTCTGTATTTCCGAGACTAAAAGAAAGTAAAAATTTTACACTTGCATTTTTTCCGCTTTTTTTTTAAAGCTCATCCATTTAAAATGAATATTCGAAGGCCATTAGAGACAGGTGCCAAGCCATTGTTAAAGGAAAGCAAAACAAGCTAAAAACTAACAATATCCAAAAAGCAAAAACCCCAAAATACGAATAACTAGAAATCTTTGAGTATAATGTGTTGCAGGCGGCCAATTTCGTCTTTGAGTTTGTTAGGGTCTATTTGTTTGGATCACATCCAAATCAGTGGAAGAATGATCCCTTTCTTTCTCACAAATGGAATACGGCTGAAAATGTTCTTGATAACAGAGTGCATTCTTATAAGCTTTATTTCGTAGAATTTGTTTATCTTATCTCAGATAGTTTTGGTAATTGGATATGTAGCTTCGAGGCATATAAATTTGAACAAAAATCGTATTTGTTTTTTTTTTCTATTTTTTATTTTCTACATTATAAATTCACATTCTTTTTAAGGCCTGTTTCGTAAGAAGACTGTCGACATGGGGATGTTAATACTAAGAGTGTTTAAACGCAAGACAACGCATACTACCTCATGAAATGTCAACGCACACATTGAATTTTTTTAGTTTACAGAGTCTAGTCTATGATATGTGTTGTGGACGCACACATACGAGAAAGACAGCTACAAACAATATGGGATTTTTTATTTTTCATATTTGAAAATTTAGTCATAAACTTTCACCGATTTCTGTTTCATTATCTTTGATAAAGCATTATGTTTTTCTTTTTTATTATATTCTTAAATTCACTACAATTCATTCAAGATTTATCACAAACTGCAACAATAAATGACGTATTTCTGCAAAGCAAATTTTGAGCGAAAAGTGCCTCCTTCTTTGATGCAAATGAACGTCAAATTTGAAATTCAAAAATATTTTGATTTTAACCTGCTTTTGTTTTATAAGGATACAATGGCTATTAATACTAATTTATCGGCCCATACAGAGATAAAATCCTTGATAAACATCGACAGATAAATTTGGCAAGATTTGACGATAAGTTTGGAGAAAGCTCGTTTGTCCGTTGACGAACTTTGTTATTTGTTTAGGATATATATCTATTCAAATTTCTTTGTGATAATAATATAAAAACGTGGCCCCACGGAGAGTTTCACCAAAACATTAAATACCAAATATACATGATTTGAAAACGAAATTCTGCTAACCGTTAACGAATCTCGAATACGGGGTTTTCTTAGAGACTTTCAAGGCCATTCATTTAGTTTATAGAGTGCATTTTTTTAAAATTACGTGTATGTAGTCCTTGAAAAATAACAATAAACGGTTCAAAGGCTAACCTAGAAACTTTAAATTTATTGTTTATTTAAAATAATAATAATAATTTTTTCGTTTGACTAATCAGCTAGTTTGATTTGGTATATTTGTACATACACTAAGAAAGTATTCCCTTACTTCTTTATTTCTTAGTATGTTTAATTCAGCTAATTTTCCTAAGAAAATAAAATATAAAGGTGACATTTTAACGGTTTTTTGGGGTTTGAATAGTCAGTAGTCGAACTGTGTCATTGTCGAGGTGAATAGAAAAGGCGGAGTAGTTACCGGTGGTTTTGGCGCGTAGTACCATATATATTGGTAAAGGTTATTATTTATCTCCACGTTAGGAAAACGTGGTCTTGCTGGTGGAGTCTTTTCTTTTCTTTTCTTTTTTTCTTTTTTCTTTTCTTTTTTATTATTATTGTGGTGACTTTCCGTTGGTGTTTTTGTTAAAAGCAATTTCGGAGTGCTTCTAAAATTATGAAATTTTAAATTTATTCTTAAGACGTTATAAGAATTAGTAAAAATAAAAGTAATTTTAACCTAAAACAATGATTCTTTCTCTTATAATACAATCTACAAATTACTCGATTCTGATTGGACAAGAGGAGTACAATCAAATCCCAAATTGTACTCTGTAGAGTCCCAATTAAATTGCTCAAATTTTTTTGAAGGTGCTAGAAACAAAAAATCGCACAATCTTCTCATACAATTCGGAATTTATAGATACTCGTGATGTTTTGAAAGTTCTCAAATTTAGCTCGCCTAAAGGCTCGTCCAATTTTGACACCATTCAAAACATCACCAGTACCTATAAATTCCGAATTGTACTCGAGATCGTGCGATTTCCTATACGAATTTAAGAATCTTTACTCGAAAAACGTCTTCTCCTCATTATGAAAATTCCTCAAAGTAAATTTAAATTCGAGTTTACTTCCTCTTTAAGGTGTTTTTTTTTTTAAATGTTGAAATTTCTTTTCAAATGTAGTTTCCTGTTCTGTATTCTTCTGCTACTTGTAATCTTTAAATTCGATAATAAATATTTTTTTCTTTTCTTTTTTTGATGACCAGCAGCTGATTTAGCTTATGCATCATATTAGGCTAATGTTCACGAACCGAAATCTTCTATAATTTTCGTATACTTATTTTTAATTCTAAAAAAATATTTGGCTCGAAAATAAATGTTTTTTTTAGAGGAAAAGAGAAAAAAGTAAGGAAAAGAGTAGAGAATATAAATGAGTTTTTATTTCCTGTGATAAGCTGCCTTCCGTTGTGACTTCAACTAACTCAGACCTCGATAAAAGATTCATTGTCCTAAAATCTTAAAAGCAATAATTGGGGCCCTCGACAACTCGTTAGTGGGGGTATATTTTGATTGTGAATTTAGTGCTTCGAGTTCAAAAGGTCCACAGAAGACGCCATATGGTATGATTGAGTTTCAAGAGGTTTGGTATTTTTATTGTAGTTGGTTTTGAATTACTTTTATTAGGTGAGCTTTTCTTAAATGTTCGTCTTGAAAATAATGATTTTAAAATAAAATAGTTCCTTGTTAATTTTAAAATAGTTTTCATGATATTTGTATTATTAAAGCTGCTACTGCTACTGCTACTGGTGCTGCTACTGCTACTGGTGCTGCTACCGCTACTGCTACTGCTGCTGCTGCTACTGCTACTGGTGCTGCTACTGCTACTGGTGCTGCTGCTGCTACTGCTACTGCTGCTGCTACTGCTACTGCTGCTGCTACTGCTACTCACTGCTGCTACTGCTACTGCTACTACTTCTGCTACTGCTACTGCTACTGCTGCTACTCACTGCTGCTGCTACTACTACCGCTACTGCTACTGCTTCTACTTCTGCTACTGCTACTGCTAATGCTAATGCTAGTGCTAATGCTTCTCTTACTGCTACTGCTACTGCTACTGCTGCTGCTGCTACTCACTGCTGCTGCTACTACTACTGCTACTGCTACTCTTACTGCTGCTGCTGCTGCTGCTGATACTGCTAATGATACTACTGCTGCTGCTAATAATAATAATAATAATAATGATAATTACATTAGCATAATTACAATAATAATTGTACAATGATAAAATAACATGAATAACAACAGTCATATAACAATAGTAAAACCAACGACAATAATAACGATGATTATGATGATAATCATAATCATAATTATAAAGAAAAGATTGATGTCTTCATTATTTGTTAAGATATCAAATCACTCGGACAGCATATTCGTAGACACTAACATCAATCAGGCTGACCTAACTTTTGCAAAACTTTTACAAATTGCTATATATACATATATTTGTATATACTTATTTCAATAAAGTTAGTCACCAAAAACCTAGAAAGCTCAGATCACTGAGGATCATGGGAAACAATTCATTTCAAACAAGTAAAGCTTTTTTGATACAAACTGCAGCTTGAGGATGCTCAGAAGAGGTGAGACTGTAACTGGTGAAAGATGTGCAAGTCCATCGACAGTTATCAAATGTTGAAACATGTAAAATGCATCTACCCATAATCCTTGTCGGCCTCAGCTTTATAGATTTTCAGGTGACTAACTTTATTGAAATAAGTGAGATGCAGAACGTAAAAAAGGTAACTTATTTGCTATTGTTTTTCTTCTATTATATATCAAAGACAAGTATTGCACAAAGTAAAGTTAAAAAAGTTTTTCCACAAAATATCGTGGCTAAGCTATCGTATTTTAAGCATGTTTTACGTTCTGCAACTCATTAGGTATCTGTATAAATGTATACTACAACCTTTCTGCAATCAAGTGTATATATATATATATATAGTGATTTGCAAAACTTCTGCAAAAGTCAAGTATATCTATATATCCATATATAAACTAATTTGCATATTTAGATTCTTTAAATATAACGATTTTCAACCAAAAGTTAGCCAAATATCTAGTATTAATGCTTCCAATGTACACTATGATCACATTTCACCGAAAATATTGTATTTAACCGGGTTTTTTTTTCAATGCACCCGAGATATTTTTCTATTCATTTTCTTTACAGAATTTTTGCAAAGTGCTATAGATATAGTAATATTTACTTAAGACACACAAAAAAAGTTATTTCATGCTGGTTCATTATAGTGTAGATTAACAGACTGGCTGTTTTATAACTTTAATATCGATATCTTCGACCATAAATTGCCCGAGCAACGACGAAGGCATCTAGTTTGCTTCCTCGAGGGCATGTTTTTAATTTGTGAATGATTAGGGAGTTTGTTTTGTGAATATTTCCCCTGACATCGCGTCAACAAGGTGCCATTCATCTCAACTTTTCGTAAAGCAAAACATCTGCTAGTTCTAAATTATAAATGGCTCTCACTCAACGACCTTTTATTTTGACTTCGATACAATTCTGCGTATTTTTAGAACGGAATTCATTTCAGTGTACGATTTGAAAAACATGTCTATAATTTGTCATAATTTTTTGACTATTAATAACAAAAGATGGCACTTCTAAAATTACAATTAAAAATATCTTCAGTCCCAGTTTATCCGTCAGTTGAAAACTTTACAACTTTATGATTTATTTTATCTGAAATCTCTACTACATTGAATGTCAGATTTTTCACAAATATATATTTACATTTTATTGAGACACCAATAATGAATCCAAACCTATCAAAAGTATCCTTAAAAATTCAAATATTATAAAGATATTTTTCCTTTTCTTTTGATAGCAATGTTCGTTTAGGTTTTAGTTCAAATAGAAGCCGTGTTTTCATAGCTATTTCAATGTCGACAGAAGGTTATGGAAGACATTGCTCGTGTTGTGGTTAATTGTTTTCAATCGTCTTCTGTGTTGAAACCTAAAGTCTTCTCTCTACATCCATATATCAGCCAAATACACTCATGTTTGAAGACTATATAGATTTCTAGGGCCTTGTTATTATATTCGTATTGATCAGTCGTGTATTTTGATCTGCCTTGTTTCGTATCTTTATGACCTCTTCAGAAATTGTCACCACTGAAGCCTCTAAGGTCAGTCAGTCAGCGCTGTCTGTTTTGTGAATGCCTTGTGATTATAGTTTCATTCCTCGTCTGATCTTCCCTGACTTCCACCTAACATATTATCTAGCAGAATAATTCTGTAAATCCAAATGCGTACTTGTGTAAGACTTAAGCACCAAAGTGTTAGCTAAAAGAGAGAGTTAAGACCACATTAAAGGAGTCTGGGCTCCAGCATTTCGCTAATGAGATCATCACATCTTTCAAAAGTGACACAGCCAATTATTAAGGAAATTAGCTTGGATCTTCGTACAATAGACTCTCGCCTTGCCCTAGACGATCAATAGATACGACTTGACAACTTTGAATGGTTTTTTAAAACCAAGACTTCAGGAGAGATAACAAAGGGCTTTCTTTCTTTTGTGTGGCTCATCACTGTTTTGAATACTTTCTTTGTTTAACTATTGAATAGAACTAGAATTTAGGTAAATATTTTCCATGCCTATTTGTGTCAATAGATAAGACGTTTTTTGCGTTCTCGATTCGTAGACAACTCTTCGAGGTTAAAATATCATTCGCAAAGCCCCTCATTAACAATCACACACTAACTAATCCGTTTAGATATCAGTGATGGATTGGGCGGAGTCGTTAACAAGGATATATAGAATTTCATTTGGAGGTTGGCGTTATATATTCGCCTAATTAGGAATCTGTATTCTTGCGTTAAGCTTGATTTGAACACAAGAGATGACAAGGCGGACGGGTTTCGTCTGCGCTGTCTTATTTTATCTATATTGGTAAAACAAACCCTAGATTTGCGGAGGTACTGAGAGAATGACATGAATGAGAACGACATCGAAGCAGCTTGACACGTTGCCAATAAAAATCCCCGAGGGTTCGAAAAGCTTGCGCGAGGAGAGAATATAGAATATACTTTCTGCTTGTCTATCTCCCCAGTTAGTAGCTTCAAAATCGAGTAAGGGACCCATTATGTAGTTAAGAGAACGAGATCCTTTACTCGCCACGTGGAAAAGCAAGAAACAATTCTCGAATAATTGACTGTCATTGTCCAACGAATGATCTTGATGGTATTCTTTTACATGCTGACAGCCTTCAGTCTCGCACGGGTTCATCGCGCGCTCAGGCGATTAAAACCAAATGTACAAACGAAGTGCCTCAAAATTAATGCTTGCAGCCTCGTGTAACACCCAGAGCTTGTCCAACTCGGGAAAGAATGACTTGAGAAACTCGAGAGACCGAACAGAAATTTTGATCTCTGTGTCCCCTTCCCACCTGCGCTTATCAAAGTTTGTAATCTTCAAATCTAAAGAGCTTGACACTTGCTGAAAGGTGGTCATCCAATGACAATCGTCTAATTTCACATCAGGCGCCAATTTGTGAAATTTTCGGTTTACCACCTAGCCAATAAACACTCGCTCATTGACAGGGTTTGTCACGTGATGTCACCTTTCAGCCAACCGTCATAATGAATGGTCCCCATGAGAGATCGGAATTTTGAAGTATTCGTTTCATCAGCTGGTGTACACGCTTTGCTTGTAATCCTTGACTGAAGATAACGCACAGTATATAGCTATTATTGCGGGACGTAGGATGAGTGATCAGACAGCGAAAAGTACGTGAACTGGGGTAAACTCTCTTCTGGGCTGACGAGGTCGCTTGAATAAAATTCAGTACTGTGTGGCAGCGTGGTTCAATTTGGTGCGACCACTGCGGGCATTTCCTGTCACGCTCCAATCGAAGTCTTACTAGTGTTATTCCTGTGTTCTCTTTTCAGAGAAGCGTCGAGTGTCAATGTGTGTTGGATGTGGCTCCCAGATTCACGATCAGTATATTCTGCGTGTTGCTCCAGATTTGGAGTGGCATGCTAGCTGTCTCAAGTGTGCTGACTGCCATACGTATCTAGATGAAACGTGCACTTGCTTCGTGCGAGAAGGCAAAACCTATTGCAAACGAGATTATGTTCGGTGAGTGAGGTTAAAGTGAGGGAATTTGCGGTGTCCCTTGCTGGTAGCGGGATTCGGGACTTTGTAGACGTCAAATCTTCGTTCAATAGTCATATTCCTCTAATAATAATCATTATTGAGGAGTTAGAATGGATTTGTTGTTACAAATCTCTGGAGTCCAAAATATTGTTGGACTGACAGCACAACAACAGAACTGAAGCAAGCGTATCTTGACTGATGCACTCAGTTCTGCAGCCAAAGTACGGGCATTTTGTAGCCCGTTGACTGCATTTAAAAAAAGATTAAACCATTCACACTAAAATTAAATGTACCTAATGACAACCATCTTCACACCAAGAATCAAAAGTTTGGACTTTCAGAAATTGTATTTCACACGCAAAATTTGCCCGACTCCGCCTACGGCTTATTGTGGCTGCCAAGGCGGGCAAGTATCTCGTATTTTGAAGCAGGAGACACGAAATACATCTTATTTTCGCGGTTTTTGATCTACTTTTTTGGAATCACAAGCTGTGATCTTATAAGTGTTTGGTTTGTACGTAGAACGAGAGGTCTTATACGGCTGCTTTCAATGCGTAAATTCAATTAGATCTTTTGGTTTTGGGTCAGCAACTATGAGAGTAGGAAATAGATATATTTGCTAAAGTTGTTCTTCAAACCGACCTATTTACTTTCCTAAATCCTCAACATTCTCCCACAGGTTGTTTGGAACCAAGTGTGCGAAGTGCTTGCAGAACTTCAGCAAAAACGATTTTGTGATGCGAGCGAGGAATAAAATTTACCACATCGATTGTTTTCGATGTGTGGCATGTAGTCGACAACTCGTACCCGGAGATGAATTCGCTCTACGGGAAGACGGTCTCTTCTGCAAGGAGGACCATGAAATTGTGGAAAAGGCTACAGCAACGGCTCAAGCAACTCACGCTCGGACTAGCAATAACCAACGCAACTCGCAGTCGGGGGGTAAGTTGTTTAGGTATAGTGCTATGCGGTAGGTCTCTTGTTCTTAGCTGGTTATCGAGCCGTAATCAAATTGGGGTGCGATAACACTATTAGGGACTTGCATTCACCGTACAGATCAAATATACACTTTCTGAGTGAGATTTTAAAATCCAATCAAGTCCTTCAAGGGGAATTATCGACGGTTCCCATTTGCCCCCTCTTGAGCAATTTACGGACGATACAGCTGAATATGATCTCTCTCGAATTATTGTCTGCTGTATATGTTCAATCGCCTTTGAAGGAGCCTATTTCAGATCACTGATCAAACCCTAAAGCAAACTCTTCAAATCAGTAATGATCATAGATGTTGGTTTATTTATTGCTCTCAATGGGCTTCAACACTCGTAAGTGTCTGTGACACGAAAGCCGAAGGTTCTTCAAGCACGGAAAATATATAGCCTTGAAAGCTATATTGTAAACCCTAAGCTTGATGTAGGCGAGCAAAACCGATCTCCTCGGTGAGCTAAAGTGGTTATTATTGCAGAAAATTGTCGCTGAAGATTTTGATACAACACACATCCGGTCCTATAAAGCCTTATTATAGCAATGTGACTGTTGACTCGTCACATCGTCTGTGCTTTAAAATGAGTAATCGCTCCTTACATTTTATTGATAAAAATGTTTAGTTCTACAGATCCAAGGAGGGAGCCTCGAGCGTGTTGAAGATCGAGCGAAGATCTTTTCAAAATGGACAAAAATAGAACCACTATACACGTAGATTTTACAACAGTTTATTTTCCTACGCGTTTATTTTCCTTTTTCTTTATCTTTTTTAGGTCAAACAAACCCATCTCAGAGCGAAGGAACTACAAAACGAAAACCAGATCGCCCAACTCGGGTACGAACAGTGCTAAATGAAAAACAATTACACACATTACGAACTTGCTACAACGCTAATCCAAGGCCTGATGCAATGATGAAGGAACAACTAGTGGAAATGACGGGACTCAGTCCTCGTGTAATTCGAGTTTGGTTTCAAAACAAACGATGCAAAGACAAAAAGAAAGCTACTTTTATCCTAAAATCGCAAAATGCAAATCAACAAAGCGTTGGATCTGAAGACATTCAGGTAAGATGGTCCCTGGCAATGAATCCCACGACCTTCAAACACTAACACAACAAACGCGTTCATCTGTAATTTATTAAACTCAAGCTGTTTTCAATCACGATTTTATCAAAGATACTTCGCAGTTATCGCTCGGGTCTCACGACTTAAGCTGACTTTAGTCCCTATGATCTCCATTTTTAATTCCCTAAGGAGTTTGTCGTTTTTGTAGCGCTAATTAGCAGTATTTAGAGGCAAAGTGTTAATAATTTGGTAGAGCAGTTCTTTTGGGTAGAAATTTCAGCTCTGGGATTCGATTAGCTTCCTTTGAAGAGGTCAGAGTGGTGACCACTTTTTTATCGTCCTTTCCGGTCTCAATGCTCAGACCGAGGACAGATATAAATAACTCGAGGGAAATTAGGATACGAAGAAAAAAAATTTCCGCAACTGATCGCGTCTTGGAATTAGAAATTAATGGTCATGCCTGACCTTCATGTCAGTGCGATCTAATCAATGAATCGCGAGAACTAGTTGTATAATATCGCTTTATAGTGGTTAGTCCAAAGACATGACTCTTTAGTTTCATATTCTCGCATTGTTATTACCCGTTGAACACGTTTTAAGGGTCAATCATGGGTTAGCCATGGCATGAGCACTAGTGGATTTTTCAGATTATTTTGATGTAGCGATGAATTGCGAGCTTTGTTCTTTGGGTTTTGCACCCTGCTGGGATTTCCTATGGTTGTTTTCGTATAACCCTCTTGTCGCTATTGACACCCCGCTAATTTATTAATCATCAATTCAACTTCTTAAAACTACTCCTTGTGTATCTCTTACACAGACTCCCAACAGTATGTCTCCACAGCAATCCATGACATCGCTTTCGGGCGTCCCATACGGACCTAATTCTGGATCAATTCGACCCGATGTAAATATGAGTGATATATCAAGTTACCAGCCATGGAAGGCTTTGAGTGACTTTGCGATGCACAACGATATGGATCAGGGTGCATTTCAACAATTGGTAAGATGGCTCAATCTTTTCTTTAGTTTATGATATTGTACTCCTTGCCTCGGGCCGAAACGGTTTGGGGCTTTCATTTTGGGATATTCCTACCATTCAGTCGTTTCCCATCAACTACCATTATCCTTTCATCCTTCACGATCATTCCTCATACGATGGCATGTTCGATTCTTACTCAAAAGTGACCTTTTTGGTACAATTGTTGTACACGATTTGCACGATTTTCGAATACTCTTTCAAGGATGCGATATACCTCAAGTTAAATCTAATATGCAACACCTCTCCGAGATGTCTGTCAAATTCTGTTCTAATAACCTTGACTCCGAATATTTTCACTTTTAGATATATTCATTTATTTGTCTCTTATTTTGTTTATCATCCAAGCTAAATTTAACAATAATAAAAATTGCAGACTACTCTTTTTGTCAGAAAAAAAAAAAAAAAAGGAAAAAGACTTAATCAAAACTTTGACCCGCTTGATCACCCAAGGTGTCTCCGACTTAGAGATTTTTATCGATATTTTGATCCCCAAATTTTTTTCTTCAATTTAGTTCGAGCGACGTTGTAAATGCGCCATAGTCAGATAGTTGAGCAAATCTTTGAATAAATGATTCTAAGAAAATAGGATAAAAACGTTCTGATATTCACGTCACAATTTTCTCGGGTGTACAAAAATTTCCCTGCACATTTTTTTTCTTTCTTAAAAAATAATGGCCTAAATAAATGGATTTTTGATGGCAGAATTTTAAAGATAAAGATTTAGTAAGGCTAATTGATCGTAAAGTCATCAGAATGGAAATGACCTTTTATCGTATACCTAGAAATTAGTATGACCAAGCTCATATTTTCGCACCTTTTGACAAATTTCAATCGCTTTACAATTACTCGTGTCTGGTCCATGTTTGTCCTTGATGCTTGTGTATCGCTTACTGGTTAAATACTTTCCTTCGGTCTGAACATACAATGGTCCATAGCTCGTTTCTCACGGAAAACTGATTAAGATACATCCTAAAGTACGCTCTTCATGTGGTCCTAATTTGGTTTACCGGGCTGTCGAGGGGTTCCCCTCAAAATAAAATTTATGAGTGTCATAAAATCTTGTCATATTGAACCATAGTGAAAGAGTTCTACCAGTTTTTCTAAAGAACACGCAAACATACTAAGACTCGCACAAAGCCCCTCCTGTCTGAAATGCTACGCGTTGTTTGCTGTTCTATGTTCAAACTAAGTCTTCCCTTTTGATTCTCGTCTCTGTATTGTTAGCACAGCTAAATCAATTTACGCCGAAAGAATTAAGTTTACAACCGTGATTCTTGTCCGATATCTGTTTGCTTTATACTTCGTTTCTGCATATAGATGTTGGCTTGCTGATTCAACCCAACATGGAATAATTTTCAAACCGATACACTTGGATGGACCAAGTATGGATCTATTGTTTACGATCACTTCATCTCCGTTGGCTCCGAGAGAAAAAACTGTTCGAATGTTTGGACCTCGTTGACCTAAACTTTAAAAAAACTCCAACCAGAAATCAGTGTTTGGCCTGAAATTCTCTTCAAAGAGTTTGAGCGTGTGTCCTTTTATCTTGCAACAAAAAGATCGATTCATCCTCAGCATGTGGCTCATCGTCAAAGAATAGCCATCAAAAAACAATAGACTGGTTGCTTTCAAAAAGTTTGCTTAGCAAGATACAAGTCTTCGCACCCAAGCGCTTGTCACTTTTCTAATACATCATAAACTAACTCTCTACCCTTCACTTCCCTTCATAAAAACATCCAGAGAAATAGCTCTGTTCATTTGCGGACGATTCGAGCATGTAACATTGTTCATTAGCTAACAGAATCATTTAGTTTTACTCTGAGATTCGCGATCTAAAGTGATAAGATAGCGTTGTATGTCGTTAGAATTACAAAGATTATGCCAAACCCCTCTCGAAGTCATCCAGATCTCTGTCGCCGATGTTTATATCTTTTGCTTCCTCAGAATGATAATCTCTCGCCCCCATTTAACATTAAGTCCTCAACTTTCTTCCCCCAAATGATGAAGAAAATACACCAGGGACAAATTAATTTTGTACATATTTTCTTTCTCAATTCTAATTTTTTCTGGTTTTCACGCAAAACGAGCCAAATTATAGCCCGTTTTACTGGTGATTGTCTTAGTCATGTTTTTCTTTGTTAATTGGAATGTCTGGGCTGGTGCACGGAAGGTCGAATCATTTGCCATGAATGTTTAAAGCCTCGGGGATAGGAAGAGAGTGATTTCCCGTATTGAGTTGTCTTTGTTTTCTGTTTTAGGTTCATTTTTCGGAGCAAGCCCAAGGAGGGATGCCTCATCAACCAGATGGAATCACTTCTTCAGTAGGAAATTAATACCTCATTCTATAAAATTCACATCATCATTCAAGTCTATTTTAAATATTTTACACACGAAAACATCTTTCTTTCGATCTCTTTCTTTCCGTGCCAAGGTGATTTGAGAGAAAACTGCGAAAGACAATACAAGGCTACGAAAAATCACATCCAAAGACTATGAATTCGTTGAAGATGCCTTGTACTAAGGTCATCTTTAACACTAGCACTGAACAGCAAAAATATTGATTACTATATATATAATATTTTATCGTTTGAAGATTGAAAGCCAAGGCAAACTAAACAAAAATTCCATATCTAGTTGTATATATATATCTTTGAAATATCTCTATTGGCAGGCACCTTGCTTGCTTGCTTATTGTCAGTATCCATCCCCAATGTGCCTGAACTTTCTATTAAAGCTCTCACAACATGGACTACATTTGATTCATATCCTCGAGACAAATTTCCCTTCCTCTTTATTAATATTTATTGTTATTTTGATCCGTGTTTGGTTTGCCCTCGAGGTATTGGACAAAGCTGGAAAAGAGTTCCTAGAGAATAATGCTGATAAGATTGTTTGATGTAATGGTTATGGACTGCTCCAATATATCTCTTACATAAACTGTCCATGTACATACAGAGAGAGAGAGAGAGAGATTATATACATGCAGTGATAGAAAGAGCAATCCTCATATGATGGTTACTATAACTATAGATTATTACTTGAATATCATAACATCCTATAAGATTGATCTAAGTGGATCGAGCTCAACAATATTACCATATTTATATACACAAAATCATGATCTCATTTCCATGGATATATATGCCTTAAGGTTTCTTCATTTTATTTTATTTTTTTCCTTTCTTTTATCATTATGATTATTTTCTTAACTTATTGTTTAAAGAACAAACATCACATTTCTGTCCATGGAACATATTGGTGTATGTGTTTTAATCGTTATTTTTGGCCCCCAGTCAAATATCCAATTTGTGGCAACTTGTCCCCAGGCAATTTTTGATTACAAGGAACAGAATCCCAAGAATTTTCTTTGTAGTAGCTCCTTCGATAGAATTATTATCCTTAACTCATTAGACTGTTGTTTGGCCTGCGTTTGGCTTCTAAAGGAAGATGATGCTTAGTTTCCAATGCAATCTGTCACATGTCCGCCGTGACTACGATAAAGGTTCCTGCGACTATTCGGTGCCACAAGCACAATACTTGTCACCTGTGGACTGAAGACTTCGTTTCCTTAAAGTGACATAACGAACTCCGCCCTGTTTCGCTCAATACTGTCATTCTTAGGTTTCGTTTTGGAGAAGATTCAGACGATAATCATTATCAATGAATTACTGTCTTCTGACAGCTCGTTTCACAGACATCCAAAAAAATATTAGCTCAAGTAAGAACTAAAACTTCAAAAAAAATATCTTATATCTCGTCCGACCACGACATCTTAACGTGACATCTAATCGATACGGATGAGGCGGGAGTTTTTCGTTGATGATCTCAGACGATATATTTTCTTCTCCTTAGATTATTCTCCTCACTTATGGTCAATCATTCATGGTATTTATTCACCGAAAAAAATGTAAAGGGAGTCGGTTGAAATTAAGATATTTTGGGAATGATATCGCGTCAATGGTTTTCCATAGACGCAGGTGCTTGTTGAGCTAATAGTTGAAAAGCAATTTTGACGAGTGGAATGCAAGCCCGTGCCTGATTTGATTCGAGACCTGTCCACCAATTCTGAAAACCTGTCACCTAATATTTCAAAATTTAGACGTTTAGTATTCTTTTCTTACGACAAATTCTTAGATTTTATTGACAACAAGTCTTGGGCATCACACCAGTGTTTTCGTGGCTAATCTTTCTCGTGTCATAACTCAGTGCACTGTCAATGAACTTGTTTTGTTTTAACCCAATCATTTGCATGGCGTACGAGCAGCGATATTGGTGCACCCAAGAATTTCCAGATGGCGGACTCTTTGTCAGTGTTCATATCTATATATACATATATGCTTTCACAGTCATGAGATTCTTTTGTCTTCTAAAAATAGTCACTCTAGGGCTTTGCCTTCCAACACTTTTTAACTGGTCTTTGCAGACCTAAAATGTCAGCAAAGCAGACCGTATATATAGGACAACGTTTAATGAAAGCCTATATACGATTGGTGAAGTTCAGTCGAGCCATATCAATGAATGTGTGGTCGTTCAAATACTAAACAACGCCATATCCTTAAACTATTTTAGGCGTCCATCTGCTCTTCGAATTGCCAATAACTGCGCGATCATTCTAGCTTATATTGCTAACCAGAAAAAAATTGCTGTGACTGTTGGTGGCTGTTTCATAGGTTGGTTAGAAATGCTACGAAAATTCATATTCTTCCCAAAAGCCCTCTGAGATAAAAATTATGCCTATGGCCTCAAGCGCGCACTGGTTTTTGCTACACGATTTGAATAATGCAAATCATGCTTTCATTGAAGCACTTGAGAACGACATGATTTGAAAATCATATCTTCAGCGAAGCAGAAGTATTCTTTTGTACTTATTGGACTTTCGATTAGATTCGGCTGAGTTTGATTTGATTGAAAATTCCAATCGTCCTTGCTTTTTGACTCCGGCCGAACTTTCTTCCAACCTGGTATCATATGGTGTATCCTAAATTCTGCTCAACTTTTTTTAATAGAATAAAAAGAAAACTTTAAAAAAATAATCCGCATCAGTTATTTTATTTAATATTAATAATGCACAAGAAATTCAAAAAAAGAAAAAAAAATGAAAATATTTCCTTTTCTTTCTACGCAATTTCAAACAAATCTTATATTTTTGAAGACGCTGAAAAGATTTCAATCTTTTTACAAATTAACAAATTTTATTAGGATAGATAATATTTCTAACATCAGTGTATCCATAACTGATATGTCTAAATTATCCTTATCCCAGTAATGAAATTTTTGGACATATGTCGAAGTTGCTTTTTTCGTTAATGTATCATCCTTTTTTTTTTTTTTCCAGAATTTTTTTTTTCTCGATAAAAATTCAAATTCCATTTCATTCATAAAACATAATTTTCAAGTAAGCATTTATATACATTTAGTCTTATTATTATAATCCCTTTACTTAAAAAAATCTCCAATTTTGTCGACTCGCAAATTTTCCCCAGTTGTCCATTCCTCGTCCTCAGTCGTAATAATTCTTTGTTAACTTTAACATTGTCCTAAAAGGCTTTTCCATCTCATATTCATCACTATTGGACCATCCACGACAATGTCACTCTTCAGAAACCTTTCACATAACTGTCGACCTCGAACTTTTGCTTTGTAAGCATTAAAAGATAAATAGGAAGAAAAATCGTCCGCATGTTTGTTCCGACATTGTCAAGTCTGGGCAATGTTTGCACGGCCTAAACCCGCTGCTGCCAACGAAATCAAGCACGAAATTGCAGGTATTGAGGATGTAGTTAATGCTGTTTGTTTTCCTTATGCACATATTGTTTTTCCCCTCGTTTAAAACTGCCTTCCAAGTTGCAGCTACAGCAGTAAAGTGTCATATACTCGCCTCCCTGATTCACGTTCCTGTAGACTGATAATTAAAATCGTGTCATTTTGATTACAAACGAGACGAAAACAAATTAAAACTCGTTTTACTTTAGCGTAGGACCGGCACAATACTAGATACAGCTTAATTTTTTATCGCTTTGTTCTTGTGGTTAGCGAACGAGAAGCATATCATATACAACGAACGATTTTGATAAGCTGGTGGACTCAGTCTTCATTTAAGCGCCGATGTTCCATGTCAGAACTTTCACATTCATGGTATAAACAGAATTGAAAATGCCCCAAAAAGCTTTAGTAAATTGAGTCTCAGCTGTCGCTAAGTAAGATAATCAACGCGCGATTTTATTTGGTATCCAAGAGCATTTCCAAGGGTCTTTATTGCAAGCCTTAAAATGTAGTGTTCATATTTCCCTATCTCATCTCTAGCCCTGCTATGAGATACTCCAAACAGTCATTTCCAGATAACAATATAAAATATTGACTTAGAACTGATAATAAGTTTTCAGCCAATACCTACGTATTTATTTTCAAATTGCCCTGGCTTTTAGTTTTCGCTAAAAGATATTCAATGCTTGAACACGTTTTGCTGTTTGACAAGATAAATCATTGTCAACATTTTTTTTACCCGCTTAAAGATAAAAATGATCTTATTTGGACATCACATTAATCTCTCACGTCGACCAAACTTACAGCTAATGCTATTTACTTGCCAAAAGCTCGTTAGTCTTTAAGAAGGATTTAGATCAATTCGAAATACAGTTCCGGTTAGAAGTGAAACGCGGTTTGGCAGATTTGATGGGCAGCCATTTCTTGACAAAAACCTCAAAAAAAAGTCACAAAGCGATGGTCAAAACCCCAGATAAAACTCAAATTTGACTGCTTTTGACTTTATTTATTGTTTAATTATATTTTCCTACAAACCACCCTTTGTTCCTGTGTGTCCACGTCGGACATCCCAAAACTAAAGGTGTCAATGTATTTTCAAAGTGTTGCAAGCGACGCCTTAGAGCTGTTCGACAGATCATCTGGTAATAATCTAATTCTTGACGAGAAATCACGTTAAAACTTGAAAATTTCAACGTGTAAAACTAGTAGGCAATTGAAATACATTTTTAAAATTTAATTTGATAGTTAAATTAGTGCAATATTTGCACAAATTCATATTTCTCTTCGAAGGAAGTCGCCGGGCAACAGGCAAAATGCCTGCTTTGGAAATGAATGTGCCACGCTGAGTCCACTGCAAATCTGCCAATTTTGATTTCTTATATTAATTTGAAACTAAGATTTATTTAAAGCCAAAATGCTCTCGAACTTAACAATTTGAAGTTATAAACACCTGCTTTACGAGTAAAAACCTGATTTCACAAAACGCTATACATTGACATAATTTAGGGGCATCTATAGTGATATGTCGTTTTGTCTCGTGTTTCACCGTTCAAAATCACTGCTTTCAAACCTGGTGCTTCGTGCTTTTTTTCCTAAAACAAATCTTGTTATTTATAAAATAAACGTAGCTCATCTTTAAAGCATAAAGAAATATCCTGTTTAGTAATATTCTTTAGCAAACAATATCAACGATGTAGTGGAACATCTTCAAATAAGCTGGACTGTAAGTAGTTTGGAATATCGAGCACTGTTTGGAAATCTCATGGAGGATAAGAATTTTGAAAACGATAAACTAGCTTATTATCAGTTCTATTTACTTGCTTATCTTTATTTTATCATTATTTTTTTCATTAATGTTTAATTATTTGCTTTTTTTATTTAATAAACACAGGGCGACAAAGCCACCAATGCCATTGTCAGGAACATTCAGCGGCAAAGCTCCATCATAATTTTTGCAGCTCAATTCTCTGTTGCTTACAGTTCAAAGAAACGATTTGTTTATTGTTATTATAGTTTTAGAAGTTAAATTTTTTAATCAATATCGCTTGGCAAAACTTGACCTGCGTAGGACAACTCAGTATTATCGCCTTGTGCACGCGACATTTATTGCGCTTATCAGGACGAGAATGTGTCGTTTCAACACCGATGAAGAAGACGATTAGATATGACTTAATAAACATAAGTTGATACGAAATGGGATTTTATTTTCAATTAGTAAAAACGGTAATCTAGAACAACTGTTTCCAGAAATTCTACGTTCTGTCTTCTTAAGAACCTGGACGATTCTTCGATTCGAAAGATACTATTTCATAGAGAAACACGTTGAATAAATTTGTAAGATCTCATAAGGTGTGTAGATATTGGATTAAACCTTTCATAACACGAACTGTTGGAAGCCATTATTTTTGTACACATCTGGTACAAATACATAGAACAATCATTCAATCCCAGAATCATTTTCAGGGAGAAGAAACTCAATTACAGCTTAGTGAAAATCACTTTTTTTGGCCAAAAACTGTTACTGTTTAATCATGACAAGTCCTCCGTGCTTTAGATTAGGAAGATAAAAATTGGCACGAACAATGTTCTTGAGCAATACAGAAGCCAATCTATTTTCGGTGCAAGATCACAATTGAATATTAAATAAACGAAGCCTGTCAGCAAGCTTACGATGGAAATCTTTTATCTGGCTATCTAAACTTCAAGGGTGACCAGTCGATTTTGATGGTCGAGTAGATTGCGAAAGGGCGCGAGGGACAGATTCCAATACCACCCAAGACGCGATTGTTTCGTCAATAAGAAAGAATTTTCAAAGAATGCGAAGCAATTGTCTGTGAATAGCTCGGGAACTGATAGCATATATGCCTTCCTTACAAAAACATTCCAAATTTTCAAACTCAAGGCTTTAGCTCACGTTTTATTTGCACTGTAAACACGATTGTCGGGGTAGGGCATCGGGTTTCTCATCGTGTTTGCGTTTTCTCCTTTGTCTTCGTGGGAAAGTTCAGAAAACTCAAACCATGGGTTTATTTTCATCCTAAGATTGCTTGGTTGGGACGTAAATAGCTGAAATATTCATTCCTTGGATGTTTGTAGTATAAAAATACCAAACAAAAAGGAAAACGCCGTAAAAATTTAGCAAAATTCCAATTACTTCCTTAAGGACACCACGCCATTGCGGAACTATTACATCATGGCAACAGGAATCTCTGGAGATTTTTTTTTTCAATAATCGCTTTAGTAAAATAATAGTGCTTTTTATATCATTATAATGAGCAAAAATTCCAAGACAAAGAATAATAATAATAAATTGAATAAAAAATTGAACCAAGAACGTCTGTGAAACGTGTCTGAGTTTAACATGTTTTATTTTGCATCCCTTCGTGAGCCGGGCAACGCAAAGCAACGACAAAACCTGATTAACGAGCCGTAATGAAAATATCCCACGGCTCTTAACTCGCCGTCTTTTGTTCCCCATTTATCGAGCAAATGTTTTTCAATGTTTTCTCATAATTATATCCACTTGTTTCTATTGTGGTCACAAGAAAAGCTGTAGTGTGCGAACGTTTATGAGCAAATATTCTCAGACAAGATAGGAAGGCGTAATTGTATTAGAATGCATTGTATGTGGACAACTTAATCTTCATGTAAACAAATAAACTGCTCGCAGTTTGCCGCAATGGAGCGGGGCTCGGTAAGAACTATCTATAATATTCCTTTGAGTATACAGTAGTTCGTTTATCTCCGTTCATTTAGATTCATCGTCAAAGACACAAATGCTTTTGTACTTGACTTCGTGTTCCAGGAATGTTTGCGTTACCATGGTAGCAGACTTAACATCAAGGGCTTAGCGGCCGTGTGTCATTTTAGATTCTCATCACTGCCAGGATAGTCTCCCTCGCATCCGTTTTTAGTGTCGGTCGTCACGCAACGTTGCGTGACGACCGACACTAAAAACGGATGCGAGGGAGACTACTGCCAGGGATCATCAGACAGCATAAAGACGGTGCTCCAAATATCCATTCCTAACATTTTTCTCACTTCATCAGTTTTTTTTTTTTTTTCCTGTTGCTTTAAATAGTATCTAATACCATTGACAAACGGTGCCTTAAGGCTGATTTTCAAGCGTGTTAAGATGGGACTATCACCTAGATAATATGCAGCACTACGAAAGAAATATTTCTTGGTTCTGATGTAGAAACGTTGTGTCAGACAAAAAAATCCTCCAAGCCCCTTAATTGTGCACGTCACTCGATATGGCTTTTCAAGTCATCAAAACTGAAAAAATATATTTGATTATCGTTCAAATTACTTCTCGCTTCAGTCTATTGGCCACTGAACTCAACCATTTCGTTCCAGTTTATAAAATACTTGCTGCTAGGCACTGAACCCAACCATTTCTTGTCAATTTTGAAAATACGGGCTACTAAGGCTGTTTCTTGTCAGGAGTACAAAATACGTGCTGCTATATATTGGCGTAACACATAAGATCGGATTGTTTACCGGAGCCATTCCTGTTCGTAACACTTTTACCAAGAATGGCTTCACTGACTACAGTTAGTTGCATAGTTAGCCCAAGGTTTTTACCGCCAAAAGTCCGATTGTAGAATCCAATCCCTCGAGGGAGGGCAGTGTGTGGGTAACGGAGTACAAGAACCTTGCGAGTTGATACTTTTGATGCTCGTAAAACCACTACTTTTTTCGGGCAAAAACAAAATGAAAGACACCATTGAGATTCCTATTTTACTTGCTCTTCTAGAATTTGGTAACTTTAGCCTTAAAGTCCAAAATTGTGACAATTCGGGATCTGGATTTACTCCTTGGATCGGACTTTTCCGAGGTGGAGTGTGGGATCGAAATAAAAAATTACTTTAGTATTTTAACTTAAAATCAAAGTAAAAAAATTAGCATTATCTGAAGAATTGTTTCGACGCAGTTATTTTTAGAAATTTATTATGGCTTTAATTTTTTTTTAAATATGGCTTTTATGAGAAAAAGAAACGGTTAAGGGTACATCGCGAGAATCTGTTAATTTATTCCACTTATTTTGTCACTTCGTTTCATCTTTATCAAACGAGAAATCAAACAAGCAAACAATGGAAAATCTCTAGCTTGTGGCCATGCCAGATAAAAAGTCGAAACAGAAAGAGAATGGTCGTACAGTTATCATAGGTAGCACAAAGGGAAAATCGGGACAGTCTTTACTCAAGATGGATGGATATTCTGTAGAGTCAACGCTGACATTCCAGTCAGAGTATTATTGTTAAATTAATGACTACGCGTGTGTTTTCTTGACTTATAGTCGCTTGATTTATAGTCAAGGTTTAGTGCAGGAATGGGAATTCATAGGGTGGTATACATCATTGAACGAGAGGTCAGTGGTTCGAGTCCCGCGAGAACCCAACTGAGGCAGATTTTTTAATCTGCTTATACACTCGATGTAGCATACACTTTACATATAGATCTGTACCGAGTGACAAAAACACACTTCATAAAGAAAGTATTAGTCTACTGTGGCAAATTTTTAATCTAGCTACTCAAAGCAGTATTCTATGCTGAAAGATCACACTATGCACGGGATCTCTGTATCATTGGCTGGCAAAGGAAAAGTGCCGTGAAGACCCCAGGTTACAGACCGTAAAAAAAAAAAATTAAAAAAAAAAAAAAAAAAAAAAAAAAAAAAAAAAATATATATATATATATATATATATATATATATATATATTATTTATTTATTTATTTATTTATTTATTTATTTATTTATTTATTTATTTATTTATTTATTTATTTATGTTTATATATATATATAGATAGATAGATAGATAGATAGATAGATAGATAGATAGATATAGATTAGATATAGATATAAGAAATCTGTGAATCAATTTTCCGTAAAATAGTGCTCAATACATCGATAGAAGTAGAGCACCAATATCGGACAGAGATTCATTGGCCTAGTTGATAAACACTTTCCTAGAGGCCATAATCTTAGGAAAGTCTTTAATCGTAACACCATCAAGATCAGTTACAGCTGCATGAACAATGCCAAACAAATCATTGACAATCACAACAAGCGCATTTTACATCCACCGAGAGACGACAACGACACCGCAAACAACACAAAGGACAAGAAAACATGCAACTGCCGACAAAAGAACAATTGTCCGCTTAATGGCAACTGCCTCCAACCATCAGTTGTATACCAAGCCACCGTCACAAGAAAGGACAACAACACTACCGCAACATACATAGGACTCACAGAAAACGACTTCAAAACAAGATACAGAAACCACACCGCCTTATTCCGCCACGAACAACATAAAAACTCGACTGAACTCAGCAAATACATCTGGACTCTTAAGAACAGTAATATCAGCTACTCCATTTTATGGCGCGTCCTATCTTCAAGCTCCGCCTACAACAGCTCCAGCAAAAGACGTAACCTTTGTCTTAAAAAAAAGTTTCTAATAATCTATCGACCGGAACTCTCATCATTAAATAAGCGAAACGAACTTGTATCTTCATGCCGCCACAGAAACAAAGCATTACTACGCAACAGCTAAACTACATCCACTAATTAATTATGTATACTTTTTCTATATAAATGATAGTAACGAATATTCTTATCATTAAATCCCCTGAAGAGTGAAGCAATTCACGAAACAGGCTTGTCGGGAAAAATGTTGTCTTGACTTTTTCTTCTCAAACAAATATATATAGATATATATAGATATATAGATAGAAAGAAAGAAAGAAAGAAAAACAAAAAAAAACAAAAAACAAAAAAAACACGGAGAGTGCGATTCATCTTAAGAGTAGTTTACCACAGGCAACCCAGTAATAAATGTATGAGAACTTATTAGAATGGTTTTCACCGAAACTCCGTGAAGTACATACACTTTAGCTTTTAGTACTATTGCACTCTAATTCTTTGTTTTCTATTGTGTTTATCCGTTTATTACATTCTAATTAGTACACTTTGTTTCATGGGTTAATGAAAACCACTCTAAACTCGTGAAGTACACTTTAGTTTATTTAGTACTTTTGCACTCTAATTCTTTTTTGTTTTTCTATTGCGTTTATCTGTCTACAATTGAAAACTTTATGAAAACCAAACCACTTTCCTCCTTTTTTATGGTTCCTCTTTGTGTTTCTTCCGTTTCTTAGTCGAAAAGCCCCACAGGGAGTATTAATAATAAAGTAGTATTGTATTGTTTAGTTTTCCTCCCTTGTGGGTTATAAATCGTAGACATTTTGCCTCAGTTGCTCAAGGAATGACAGCACATAATTTGGTATAACCCCCTGAACCACTCCTGCCTATAAATGATTGTTTGGGCGCATTAACAGAGTTTCTCAGTTGCAAGAGATCTCTTAAAAATATTTATTAGCTTTTTAATATTTTGTATATATCATAAGACGTTTTAGACCACTCTTTTATATTTTTTATTAATTTCTGTTTTTATGCAAATTTTTGTTTATTCATATTTCTTTAATTATATTATTGTAATATTACTCGCTGTATATTCTTATTTAGGGCACTACTGAAAACCACGTCCAGTGAGTAGGTTTCCCTCATTAAAGATTATCAACATAACATGTGATCCTCTGCTAAGGACCCCATGCAATTTTCCTGTTTTGGAATTTTTTATTTTATTTCTAATGGGGTATTTGAGTATGGGGAGTTAATTTGACTCTGTATCCTTTTTTCAAATGACCGTATTTACAGAGTATCCTTGACCGTATTTAAGAGTATCCTATTTTTTAAGTGACTGTATTTAAGAGTATCCTTGACCATATTTAAGGGTATCCTTGACCGTATTTAAGAGTATCCATTTTTCAAATGATCTTATTTAAGAGTATCCTTGACCATATTTAAGAGTATCCTTTTTTTCCAAATAACCAAATTTAACTTTAACCTGACATATTATGTACTTATTGACTGAGTGAGAGGGCCGTACGGGAAATTGGCTCGAGGTGATGCCGTACAAATCACCGAGAGCCAAATATTTTCCCGTACGGTCCGACCTAACTTAGTCAATAAGCATTTTATCATATGAACCTCACGAAAAAAATAATTTAAAAAAATAAAAGAAAGAAAGAAATAGTAAATAAAATCTAAAAAAGAGAAAGCGCGCGGATTCGAGCAGGGCTGTACGCATCCGTACGGCCCTGCTCGCTCAAAGCCGTATGGCCCTGCCCACGCCATTTTCCCGAAGGTTTTTCTAAGAGCGCGCGGGTGGGTTGGCGCATATTAATTAAGTCTGGAACTACACTGAAGACCTTAAGCACTGCGTTCTTGCTAGATACTGCAGACCTCAAACTGCAGGTCGACTTTTCCGTCAAACTTTCGACAACAAATTAACAAAGGGTCATAACGACTGAGTTAATCACCTGGAATAGTTGCCATACTGAATTTTATTGATGCTACTGGCCCACATCTGATCTGTAGGTAAGACTTAGTTTTAAGGACCACGTCACCTGCAGTGGAAGACAAGTAAAAATACCAAAAATACCATTTAATAAAAGGGAGTTACAGCGATTTTTAGCTTAAGTGGCAGGATACTGGGCCACACACTGTACCGTATATAAAAGGAGAATTCATTACTGAGAGTAGCTTTGTCCTTTCAACTGGTACATAACATAGGTTAGTACTATCTAGCGGACAATTCATTTGTAAGAGTAGCTTTTATCCTTTCAACTGGTATAGGTAGGACAACATAGCTAGGTTAGTACCGTAGCTATATTTGTCCTGTTAAGCATTTAGTGAAATTAATGCTTGTTCTTTATTGAACGCCTTCAACAACTGAACATGAGTCAGAGTGGAACGAAAACTATGGTATCGCTATGGCCATGATTACGGTGCAACATCCCGATAGTATTTTTTTAAGGAGCGACAGTAGTAAGTAGTATGTATAGCTAAGCCCATCCTCGCTCCTCCCCACATCCACTCCTATGATGGGAAGGCATGAAGTCTGGCTTTCACGACAGGGACTCAATTATTAATCACAAAGTCGCAAGTGTGCGTTACCTCAGTGACGCAGGTAAATTCGAAACTGAATCACTTTGAAACGATTATTGCAAAAGTCTAGCTCGAACATTCAGCTAATCGCAGAAACAAACTGAAGCGATTTTAGATCACCTTGAGAGAAAGGAACTCATATGAATTAGATATGATCACATCCAGTGAAAGGACCTCATGAATTAGATCACATCCAGTGAAACGACCTCATGAATTAGATCACATCCAGTGAAACGACCTCATGAATTAGATCACATCCAGTGAAAGGACCTCATGAATTAGATCACATCCAGTGAAACGACCTCATGAATTAGATCACATCCACTGAAACGACCTCATGAATTAGATCACATCCACTGAAACGACCTCATGAATTAGATCACATCCAGTGAAACGACCTCATGAATTAGATCACATCCAGTGAAAGAATCTTGTGAATTAGATCACATCCAGTGAAAGGACCTCGTGAATTAGATCACATCCAGTGAAAGGACCTCATGAATTAGATCACATCCAGTGAAAGGACCTCATGAATTAGATCACACCCAGTGAAAGGACCTCGTGAATTAGATCACATCCAGTGAAAGGACCTCATGAATTAGATCACATCCAATGAAAGGACCTCGTGAATTAGATCACATCCAGTGAAACGACCTCATGAATTAGATCACATCCAGTGAAACGACCTCATGAATTAGATCACATCCAGTGAAAGGACCTCATGAATTAGATCACATCCAGTGAAAGGACCTCATGAATTAGATCACATCCAGTGAAAGGACCTCGTGAATTAGATCACATCCAGTGAAAGGACCTCATGAATTAGATCACATCCAGTGAAAGGACCTCATGAATTAGATCACATCCAGTGAAAGGACCTCATGAATTAGATCACATCCAGTGAAAGGACCTCGTGAATTAGATCACATCCAGTGAAACGACCTCGTGAATTAGATCACATCCAGTGAAAGGACCTCTCGTGAATTAGATCACATCCAGTGAAAGGACCTCATGAATTAGATCACATCCAGTGAAAGGACCTCGTGAATTAGATCACATCCAGTGAAAGGACCTCATGAATTAGATCACATCCGATCCAGTGCAAATCAAGGACTGCTAAAGTTCTTCCATGCAAATGTAAATTACAATTATGGGTGGAATTTGAAGGGAAGAAAAGAAAAGAAAAAAGTGAAGAAAAGCAACAAGTGCGTGCAAAAAAGAACTAAAAAAATGTAGAAATTAAAATTCAAAAAATAAATACGACTCCACTTTGCCATACCCCCGAGACATCCGCAGAGCTGAGGCGTCGTATGGACTTCGGACCTGACGGCGATTAAATCCTTCTGCCCTTGGGTGTACGAATTACGCAAGAAAATGTTCTAGCCGAAGCATCAGGGGAGAGACCAGCCGGCCCCCAGACCATATCGGCTAATCCCTTGCATCTCTGCCACGCACGGAATCGGTTGAAAAAATACTGTTAAAAAGTCTAGTCTATCCGGTGCATTGTTTTCACGGCTATTGTTATGCTGATTTACCTGGAACCGTGGCCCAGTGGGGAAAACTCGGGCATCCCAAATTACCTCCAAAGTCAAGCCCGTTTGGGGAGAGTTGGCACTTGGATGGGTGACCTAAATAGTATACCTGCTAAAACTAACATGTTACTCTGATAAATACCGTATTTGTCTTTCTACTATGGCATTGAACCTATGTTACACTACCAGTTCGAAGGACAAAGCTTTCTCTTATTAATAAATTTCATTATAGATGGTATTGAACTTTTTTATCCTATCGGTTACAAGAACGATCGCGATGTTTAGATGGGATACTCGCAGTCCAGGTGATTGAGAGAGGGTTGTGTCTAGATGGGATACTCGCAGTCCAGGTGATTGAGAGAGGCTAGGGTTAACGAAGTACGTCATAGGTTTCCGAACACACGAGTGGGACTTTATAGAAATTTTTATTATAGAAAATATTTATTATAGCTTAATTTATGCTATCGTAGGGTACGACTACTAGACGACTGAATAAAATTCCCCTGACAATTATACTCTACTCCCTAGTCTCTCTCAATCACCTGGACTGCGAGTATCCCATCTAGACACAACCCTCTCTCAATCACCTGTACTTTGAGTATCCCATCTAGACACAACCCTCTCTCAATCACATGGACTGCGAGTATCCCATCTAGACACAACCCTCTCTCAATCACCTGGACTGCGAGTATCCCATCTAGACACAACCCTCTCTCAATCACCTGTAATTCGAGTATCCCATCTAGACACAACCCTCTCTCAATCACCTGGACAGCGAGTATCCAATCTAGATACAACCCTCTCTCAATCACCTGTACTTCGAGTATCCCATCTAGACACAACCCTCTCTTCAATCACATGGACAGCGAGTATCCCATCTAGACACAACCCTCTCTCAATCACCTGGACTGCGAGTATCCCATCCAGGCACATCCCTGTGGATACTATCTATATAGTGGGTTTCCTGTGGAGTGATATGATAACGAGGCAGTTTCCAAGGAGAACCAAGATGGCGGGATTTGATGAAGAGTTTGAACAACACTAACTTCAAAATACAACAAAAAAACTGTCATGAACTAGCAAAATATACTAACAGAAGTCTCAGTTATCAACAACCAAGGCTACTGGAGTCATCAGTGGTTTCAAATCTCAAGAATTTGTGGTTCGTTCGTTTTAAAATGTCCCAACAAGAAGGTCAAAGCAGAAGACGTCGATCACCCCGGGTTTCTTCTTCAAGTTCAAGATCAAACGAAAGCCTTCACAGCCCCAAAATCAATGAAAATAATAGTAATAAGACTCCTTTAAAAGATGGTGGTGGCTCAGGAAGAAAGGGGAATTTTTCAAAGGTATGTTTTAGATGGTTTTTTTGAAGTCGTTATTTTGTAAACATCTTCAGGTTATCTTTTGTAAACAAAAACACTTGACTTATAAAAATGATTTTAAGAATCTTATTGAAAACTAAAATAAAAAATAGTTTCATTGCCAATTTATATCTCTATTCAATTAAATCTTAGTTTTATTTATTTATTTTTCAAGATATTCAGCTTTAAATAAAAATATTTTTTTTAAACTGCTGAGCAAAACGTTTTCTCTTTATTTTAAATATGTTTTTGTACAAATGACGTAATGTTGATTATACTCACTAACACTGAGTTTAATATTCTCATATTTTGTTTAAAGCTGGTTCAAAGTACTTTATTTTTACAGTTTGTACAAACAATTCTTTCAATTTTATATATAAAGCTTGCTATATTTAACAATAAGTGTACAAATTTTTTTTGGTGACAGGATTGAAATCCTTACTTTTTTTTTGCAAAAACACTTGTTATAAAATAACTGTCATGAGCATTTCTGATTGGTTGGGTGGCATGCTCTATATGATTATTACTTAATTCATATCATTATTACTTTATTAAGAGTAATCACATTCTTGTACAGTGTAACTAGTTTAAATTTGGTTTATAATGTTAAATTGGATCTGAAAAGCCCCCTTGGGAGCATCTAGTAAAGCATATTGTATTGTATTGTATTGTATAAGACGCTGCATAATCAACAAACAAAATCGAACGATCAATTCCAAAAATGGTTTTAAGCTTGCGCTGAGCTCACGCTCCATGTGCCAGTGATTCGTAAACCTATGTGTCTGTCCTATGTGTCCGTCCTATGTGTCTGTCCTCACACATGTAACTGTCAGCCAATCAGATTGTTAGAATACTCTCTGTTTTTGTAAAAAGAGTACTTACATGTACCTCTCACCTCTGGGGTCTCAGGAGCAATTCCTGGACTCAGCATTGCATAAGGGTAGAGTTTTGAAGAAATAGTTATAATATTAAAAAATAGTTTTCTCTTGCTATGTGACAAAACAGAAGGGGGTCCATCGTACAAGCAGTAATGATCAAGTCAGAAAACTGGTGGAAAAAGAGGGGAGAACGGCAAGAAATCTGGTGACCTGGTCTGTCCCAGTGAATAATGATCACTATGAAGGTGAGCAGCATATATTTATATTTTTTTGGTTTGTTCGTTCTTTCATTTGTTTATTCATTTGCTCCTTCACTCATTTGGTCATTCTTTCATTCATTCATTCATTTTCTTTACAACCACGACACTAGCATTGATTGTACAATGTATACCATTCTAAGGACATTTCATTTCATTCTTGTTTTTCTCATTAATAATAATTCATTTCTACCTTCCTTAGAACTTTTAACTTTTTTTATAATAACTAGTCAAATTGGTAATATAATGTACAATTGTAGTGCAGTATTACAATCAAAGATTATGTCTAGACATTAAATTTACTCCAGTAATTCATTTTAGTAAAAATACACAGGTGATTATTGAAAATCTCGCGCTCTGATTGGTTGAGAAACCCACACTATCACACGATAATCCATCAAGCGATAATCCAAAATGGCGGCCAGCCGCTTTGTTGCTGTTACCAGAAAAAAATGTCTGTATACTTATACTAAAACAATTATTATTTGCCTCAGCCTCAGTGAATATTGGAGAATATTTACCTCGCAGGTCATAGACTCGCATCTTGGTAAATATTCCCTGATATTCACTTCGCCTTTGGCGAAAGTTGTTAAATATTACTTGTCTAAGTCATTGCTATTTTCATTAACATGTGAACTCATGCAGTAGCTGTGAACTGCATGCTGAAATCTAATCAGTAGGTACCTTTCATATTAATTTGACTGACGGCAATGAAAAACTAAATTCCAACAGGCAAATTGCAACTACAGAGTTTGCATGTTGATATGAAAAAAGCAGTTTACTGAAAGTAATTTTTCTTCAAAACATGTACAGATTATAGAATAATTTGTTATTTGTCACTAGCTCATGTACTAATTTTTTTGACAGAATAATTTGTCATTTGTCACAAGCTTGTGTACTAATTTTTTTGATAGAATAATGTATATTTTGTCATTTGTCATTAGCTCATGTACTATTTTTTTGACAGAATAATTTTTGTCATTAGTCACTAGCTCATGTACATATTTTAATTCAATTAGTCTTTTTTTCAATTCATTTTTACATTTCCTTATATATTTTATTAGACTTAATTTGGAACCTTTAATTTTCTGACAAAACAATTATGCACAAAAGCTCAACTATTTTCCATTTCTTTATGATTAATTTGCAATCCATTTTATTCATTATTCTAAAGCTTATTTATTTAGAGAAAAACAGTAATGCAGGTTGATTACTTTTTTATTTCATTCATTTACTAGTATTCAAAAAAATTAATTTAATATTTTCCATTTTTTATTAGTTATTTATTGTTCTAGAAAATATTCCATTCTATAATATTATTGTTATGGTAAACATTAAAGAAACAACATTATTTCTCTAAATATTTATATTTTACTTGTGTTTGTTCTGCTGGAAGACAACTCCTAAAATAAAGAGAGTTTTGAATTATTAACTTCTCAAATTTATTAAAATGCACAGTGTATTTTAGTAAAATATTCGCAATATGATCCTTGCCCAATCTCGTCCTCACCAAAAACCTGTCACATTGTCATAGTTTGAAAGGAAAATGAATCTCCCAGAGTTTTAGATTATTGAACTGAATAATGGCCCATCTAAATGGTCTTCTTGTTGTGGTCTATTGAAAGTTTGATAATGAGATATTGATCTTTGCTGTTACTAGAGCCACCAATGGATCGTGTGAAGCGAGATTCATTGAACAATAATATTTTGCATTTAAATTGCTCCTTTCAGAACACATCCTAAAACAATAGTATATCAAATCGAGCATATTTAAGATTTTATTTAGTACCTAAGACAGGTCCTTTTTGGCCCTTTAAGTTCGTATTCATGATTCTATTTTCTTCAATGGACTAACATGATATTTTCACAAGGTTAGTATGTACACAGCTTGAATGTTTATTTCTATCCTTCGTAACTAAAAAATAGACTAACCAAGAGACATAACGTGTGGATTAATATTCAAAGTAACACCACCAATACTTAGTATTTTAAGAGATAACACCTGCATTCTTTCAAGTATTTTCACTGTCTGAGCAAGTAATCATCGCCAGTCTTCATCAGACATTTGCAATTAAATTCCACAACAAATCAATATTTTCTCTTCAAATTTGATGATATTTGAAGTAAAAATTCATATTTTGAATGGTTTAGACTTATCTAGATTTATTGGTTTTCTTGATCGAAAGTTCACCTCTTCCTTATTCAATTTTTTCAAAAATAATATTCACAAAATTGTTAATTCTTTATAATTGATATGTGCTGTCAAAAACATAAGCTTTGGCTGCAAAGTTTCCACAATGAATTATTCATTTTGAACATCATTTATTTTTTGACATGTGGATGAAGAAAAATGGCTTAGGTTGTTATCATTTGTGCACCGCTATTGAGGTATTTATTTTGTCTTGTAAAAGTGGTTATTTAAAAAAAAATTCTAGGGATCAGACCTTTTTATTTTGTATTTATTTCAAAGAAAACATAAAAGATATACAGTTACATGTACATGTTGAGTGATTAAATATGCACTGCAAGTCAGGTAAACTATAAAGTTGAAGACTTTCATTTTGAACTTTGAGTTTTTTTAAAAAGAGGTCAGAAAAATAATTAATGTACATGTTAAAAATATATGTACATGTTATTTAATTCTACAAGAAACTTATACACACTATTTACGAGATAGAAGTACAACCACTGGCTAGCTCACTTACTTGCTCATTCCCATTTCTTTAGCATATTTTCTATAAATGGCAGCTTATGTTAAGTTGTTAAGATTCATCTGATTTTTTTCCAATTTTTTATCCAAACTAGACTTAGGTTAGATTTAAAAGTAACAATTGGTCATTGCATAATTCCACAAAATTGAATGGACTCTAACATTTCCTTGATATATAAATAACTCATATTTGTAGTAAATCTAACTCTCAGATCTCAAAATTCCAATACTTCACAGAATACTCCATTTTGTAGTTCTGTTCGAGTGACCAAGAATAATAGTTGCAAGTTGAGGCTACAGTTTCCACGCATAGCAAAACTATACTTTTTATCAAACTCCAGCCTCGGCTTGGAACAGAACTGTAAAATGGAGTATTGGTAAATTAGGTCTCAATTAATTAGGTCTTTCAAAATTACCTTTTTCTTGTTCCAAGCTTTAAGATCAAAAATTGAAAACCCATGAATAGCATTTTGAAATTTTTTCTCGTTTACAGAAATCTTGTCATCTTTTCTCAGCATGTTAATTCTGATAAAATTATTTTTAAGCTTAAAATATGACACTGACTTTTATTTGTAAAATAATTTGATTAAACATGCCTTGAAAACTGTGTTGTAGACTGACTATGTATGTGTTAAAGGAAAATTTTCAAATGTTCAAATTTTTAAAACATTTTGAAGAGATATTTGAGCATTGAATTAAGATTTTTCTAGCAGTTTTAAAGAAGGTTGTCATTTTGATTTGTTTTTATTCATGTCCTTTTGTTATTTTGTTATTTTGATATTTTGACTTCCAGCTGATGATGATGAAGGGTGGTTTATGGAAAACACATTCAAAACATGTTATCATGTAGAATTCCTTTCAACTCTGCCTTTTAGGGACAAATATGCAGATTATATTTCCATCATTTGGAAAAAGATTGTTTAATGAATGTTTAAATATAAACTTTTTGCTGTGTACCTGGACTATAGATTCATTTACATAGGGTTAGCCTTGCATTTTAATAATTAATATTTACAAGAATTGCACAACTTCAACAATACAAACATTTTGAAATTACACAGACCTTTACTGGAACACATGAATATTATGCAAAAAATCAAGGCTAGCCATGTGTGAATGCAATCTTAGTGACAGAACAGAGTAGTATTTTTTGAATTCATGATATTTATTTCACCTGATAAAACAGTAAAACTGCAATAAACTGATTTTTCAACTACTCCAGTGGCCGTTATCAGATTTATAATATCAACAAGTCAAAATGCTAGCATGGTTTCCATTACTACATGCTGATCAAGACAGCAATTGTGATAGGGAACTTGGGCAAAGTAGTACCATCAATCCAATAAATCATCAATGTAGGTTCTTGTGTACAAGTACCTTTAATTTACTCACTCAGAATCATCAAAATACTTGAATGACAGTAATTACCTGTCACAGCTTGTCTCAATCAGCTAATAGCAATAAAAACAGTGAGTTTCAATGTTTCTGTCCAGAGAGAGCAAAAAGAAGCAAGCCAAGAATAATGACCAGGAAAAGACAAGTAACCCCAGAGCAATCAGGGTCTTCAGAACGTGACTGCTCACCTGCAAGTAAGAGTAGCTCAAAGTCTCCAAACCGAGGAAGAGCAGGAAGGAAGACGTCCACATCATCAACAGGGAAGAAGAGTGACCTTAGAGCAAGATACTGGAGCTATCTGTTTGATAACTTAAAAAGAGCTGTGGATGAGATATATAGTACATGTGAAACAGATGAAAGTACAGTAGAATGTGAGGTGAGTTCAGTGGATCTGACATGATTGTCATGACCCTCCCTGCTTCCTTTCCTCAATTCTTTCCTTGCTTTCTCCCTGCCTTCCTTCCTCACTTCCTCCCTCCCCTCATCCTTCCCTCCCTCCCTACCTCCCTTGCTTTCTCCCTCCCTTCCTCCCTCCCTTCATCCTTTCCTTCCTTTCTCACTTCCTCCCTACCTTCCTCCCTTCCTTCTACCCTCATTTCCTCCCTCATTTTCTCCTTCCCTTCCTTGGATCCTCCCTTTGTCCCTTCTTTCTTTCATCCTTTCTTTCCTTCATACCTTCTTTCCTTTGTCCCTATCTCTCTTCCTTCTGTCCTTATTCAATATCACCTCCCTTCTCCCATATTTGCATCATAAAATGCACTCTAATTTATTATATACACATAATCTATCATGTTAATGTAATTATTCATAATTATTTTCAGGAGGTTATTATGATGCTTGATCAGTGTCGACGTGACTTTGCCGCTCTCATTGAGAGAATATGTCTTCAGGATGCTTTTGAAAAAGCTGACTACAAGGACAGGTAGACGATGATGATTGATGATTATGATATTTATATAGCACTCTTTTTCACATGGATATGTTCAAAGGCGCTTTTACACTGATTTATGAATGAGGGATGGTTAGTATGAGGTGTAGGCACTGAGGGTGGTCACTGCCAGGGTTTCTTTACATCCTCAGTGGTTCTTTTGCATCCCTCCGATGTTGGTTAGTAAATGTGGAGAGATGGGACCGCCATTTAAAGTGGTCATCCGAGCCACTTGAAAGTCTAACCATTTGCAGATGTAATTACAAAGGCAGTACTTTCTCCTCAGTTATTTTAAGACCCTGAGTGTTGGTCCGGCCGGGACTCAAACCACAACCTCCCACACAAAAGTCTGATGCTCAACCAACTGAGCCAACTGGTTGGCTGTTGATGTTGAGCATTACACCACTGAAAAAAAAGAAAACGTTGTGCATGACGTGTGTAGTTAAAAAGCATGCGGGTATTGGTAGAACACAGGAGAAATGTTAGGAGAAGCATGACCTGTAGCGAGCGAAGGAGTGCTTCTCAAGCGTTCTTCTAATCCCCAGATACTTTTTAACTACACACAGAACAGTGACAAGTTTTTTTTTTCTTAAGGTATTAGGATACGAAAAATGACGAATTGCTCGAAAAAAACTTTTTCTTTAATTTCGTAATTTTAAACTTTTATCTTTCATATGTTTGTGAAACTTCTTGCAATTTTTGATTGGAAAAGCCAAAATTTTGAGAAAAATCGAAATCGTGACTTTATCAAGACCGGAAATGTACCGTCGCTTAATATATGCACATCTGTCATGCTCCTTTGTCATTGTAAAAAGATCCTTGTGATCGTCCAGAACACCAGATAATTTGACAAGTGATGACAAAATGGAAGGCTCAAGGTGTTTTGGCCAACACCATCGTTGCTCCCAGCAGCTTCCGGCTCCAAACAAAGAAATGTGTTTTTCTCGAATCTTTTTTGCCGCTAAAACCTCAACTTCAAAAAGCTAAAAGTCCCTTGGATTTCATTCAATTTTTTTAAAATTTGGAGAGTTTATAAAGTAACTCATGATCCAAAAAAGTGATCGCTGAACTTTGATCAAAAATAGCAAGAGATAGAAAACAGATATCAAAAATCTGGGACACCCTTTTTGAGCTTATTATCTCCTGAGTATGTTAAGCCATTTTTCGCAAACAGCTTAAAATGTATGTGTCCGTTAACGTTTTCACTGAGGCATGGTCAAATTTCGCTTCGAGGGCAATAATGTGAACAACAATAAAAAAAATCGTATTTTGAAAATTTCTTCATAAACTATATTTACTCAGCTTTCAGAAAATGTATACTTTGTTTGTGTTATACTATAAAGGCAGCGCATTATTTAAGTTTGCGCGCATAGTGGTCGTAAACATATCCTAATACCTTAATTAGAGTAATTGTTATTTGGGATGCAAATGTCAAAATAGAAATTGTGCACTGCGTGCTACATATGCTCTCATAGAGCATGCACTCCCATCCAATCAGAATGCAAGATTCAATCATAACATGTATTTTATAACTCACCATACCACACTTTCACCCAACCACATTCCCTTTCATTCCCATAAAATTATCTTTCATACCATCCTATTCTTCCATTTACCCAATATTCAGACCCACATCTTTGGCCTGGGAAGTGCGAAAGTCCTCTCCTGGAAAATCACTTGTCACAAGTCCATGTACAGTCCAGCCAATCACTGAACGAAGTGCCCAAAGCCCAGTACGAAGCTTGAACTTCAGCACAGCTTGCACAACAGCCAATGCCATAGCCCCCAAGCCAACAGTGCTTGTTCAATCGAATGTTATTAAACAAAATGGTCCATCATGGGCTGACAGAGTCAAGGGGACACAACCAACAGTGGCAAATAAAAATTTGGTAGTTCCGTCAAGTACCACAGCTTTTACAAAAAGTCAAGAGCTTCATTTGAATGGAGTTACACCAAGAAGTGAGGATGACCAGGATGACGGCACTGATGAGGAAGGCTGGGAAACTGTTCGGCATGGCAAGAAACATACGCCACAAGGTACCCATGGTAACCTTAGAGGAAGTCAACAGAGAAATAAGAATTCACCAGAAAAGAAAGAGGTGCACAATCATCTTGTGAATGGATATAGGAATGATAATGTGAATGGGAATGTGGATGGGAAGGATTTCACAAAGCTTAGTGTGAATGCAAATACCACTCCAAGGAAGATTTCCCTTACTTCAGAAGAAGAAGAGCTTGCTACTCATCTAGATGACAGTGACCTTGAACAAGAGCAAGCCTTGGATCTTGAGCACCAGAAGGCTATCTCAGATGCATTGGAAGAAGAAGAGAACCTAACCAAAGAGATTGAGGAATGGCAAGAACAAGCCCTTGCTTCGGCTATTGAACATGAACAAAGCCTTGCCAGAGAGATTGCTAAAGAAGAGGCTTTTGTTACTGCATTGAATGGAGAAGGGGAGACACCAACCTCCGAGCTAGAGACTGAAACTGAGGGTGAAGGAGAAGGAGAAGGAGATGAAAACAGTACCGAAGCAGGGGAGATGAATGTAAGTTTGAATTTAAAAATAACTATGTTTGTGTGATGTACGCTTATTCTGTACATTGTTTTTGTTGTAGAGTGCAATACCACATATCTGTGAAAAACTTTGTAAGAAATTGTGCAAATTTGCTCAAATTAGTAAGTTCAGTAGACCTCAGTAGATAGACTGTAGACCAACAAAACTTTGCACTAATTTTTACACGATTTTGTGAGTTTTCCACTTTGAGTTTTCTTTATTTCATAAATTATATTATACTGATGCAGGGCTCTAAATAGGAACTTTTTCATGTGCTGCTATGGCGCCGCCTCTCACCAATGCGGCCCGAGTTCAAGTCCTGCCGATCTTGATGTCGTATGTGAGTAGAGTTGTTTGTTGGTTCTCTCCTGTGCTTCAATGGTTCTTCTCCAGGTCCTTGCGGTTTTCCTCCCTCCTCAAAAATCAATTTCTAAATTCTAATTCGATCTCTGCAGGCTTTCACTTAATTTGGAGCCTAGCTCTGTTGGGATTGTCCCACGCTGTGATACGACAGCAAAAAGCTTTGTAGATTTTAGATTTTATTAGCCTGCCATAGTAAAGGAGCATGGTAAAAGGAGGTAATTCCAGTAAATTTTGCATGCCATTTCGTTATTCATTTGGCAGCACATTGTTATTTTTGCCTGCCAAACCTTTAATTTGGCCTGTCGTTTGGCCATTGGCAGGCCGCTATTTCAAGCCCTGCTGATGGACTATATATGCTATACACAATAGCGGTACATGTATTGTGAGTGGACAGACTTCATTAAAATATAGCTTCACCAACCAGAATGAATACATGACTCTGACACTATTCCACAGCCTTCACTAGAAGACTCTAGCAAGGCCATCAGCTGGGAAGATTTGGTTGCAAACTATGAAGGTAAGCACTTCTAGGGTATTAGTTTTGTACATGATTTTGTCTTCCCTGTTGCAAGACCATTGGGGAAAGATGGTGGCAGGCATTGCCAATTCACTGCCTCTTGTGGTCATAGGTTTGATCCTCAGACTTGCAATCGTATGTAAATAGTAAGTTAGTAAGTTTATTGGCTCTCTCTTGTGCATCGAGGATTTTCCCTGGGCATCTTTGGTATTCCTTCCACAAAAAAATCTGTTTTTAATTTGCATTAGTGCTACAAGGTTGTTAGTTCACCAGTGAGGTTTCCCTTGAGAAACAAGGACAATCTACTTATTTATTATTTGTGCAGAATATTTGCCCTCAGTTGTATAACAGCAGTACAAACTGATTTGTTTTAGCTGGTAGAGAGACTGGTATGAGTTGGGGGGATGCCGTTGAACTATCTGATGAAAGACCACCAGGTCGTGCTGTTGCAATGCACCAGAAACTGTCTGCACCAAACAGGAAGAGGTAAGACCACAATTTATTCTACTCTTCAAACTTTTTGAAAACTTCTCAGGGATGATGGAAAATTTCTAAAATTTAGGAGGCTAGGTAGGGACATGGAAGGGGAGGGGCGGGGAGGGGGGGGCGGGTGGCTACCATTTCGGAATAGAGAAAGCACGGGTTATTCAGAGAGCTAGTACATGTACATGTTTCACGACATGTTTCCACAACAGTTGTTGCAATTTTTCACCAATATTATTGAAATTTAACTACCTTCGTATAAAAAAGATCAAAATTTTTGCAACCTTCTTTTGTCAAAAAATTTGTGTTTTTAAAAAAAATGATTTCAATTTGTAATATTACAATGCTTTTATCTTGTTTGATTCAAAGACCTTTGGAAGAAAGGATAAGGATACACGAAGAGAAACAGGTGAATGTCAAACAGCATTTTTACTACAGCTGTACATGTATGCTAAGGGACTAGTGAAGGGTGACAAAGAACTAAGCCTTTTCCCCTCACCCTTGGGGTCTTAGATTCAAGTACTGGACATGGCTTCCCATGTCAGCAAAGTTGGCTGGGTATTTCCTTTGAGTTGAGAGGTTTTCACCAGTTTCTCTATCTTTGAGTATGCTGTGCCCTGACTTAGATCAGCCCAGAGGTTGTTTCAGGGCTCAATCTGTGAGTTAGCCATGCCCTGACTTTAATCAGCCAAGAGGTTGTTTCAGGGTTCAATCTGTGAGTTAGCTGTGCCCTGACTTAGATCAACCCATAGATTGTTTCAGGGTTCAATCTGGGAGTTATAGCTCTGCACTGACTTACAGGTAGATAAGCCCAGAGGTTGTTTCAGGGTTCAATCTGTGAGTTATAGCTGTGCCCTGACTTAGATTAGCCCAGAGGTTGTTGTTTCGGGGTTTGATAACTCTTACATTGGTTCCATTAATGACAACTTGACATCTAAGATCGAAAGCCATTTGACTTTGATTTTTAGTTCAAAGCACAACAAAAAAGAGAGAAACTTTTGGAGGAGAGACTGCAAAAGCTACAGATGCTGTCAGAAAAAGTAAGAGTGTCAACACCTCTCCGTCAATCCATCTACTCCCCCTCCTTCACACCCATCCATCATTACATACACGTCTCCAATTCTTTCATCCATACATCCTACAGTACCTCCCATTCTATTCGTCCAATTTAGTTCATTCACACCAACCTCAAATCCCATTAATTTATCAATCTATCTGTACACCCATTCTTTCATCCATCCCTTTCCTGCCCACCTCCATCCATCCATCCATCCATCCATCCATCCATCCATCCATCCATTATTGGCCTCATTCATTTATCCACACATTCATCCATTAGGTCCCAACCGTCTATCTACTCAGTTATCTTTAAAGCAACCTCACTTTACCTTGAAAATTTCAGGTTGAGAAGGTCCGTGATCTACAGGTGGAACTCATACAAAGCCGCCACTTGTACTTATCTGAAAAACAAAAAAGAGCAGAACAATTGAGAATGACGATGATCAAAGAGAAAGTACGGAAAGCAAGAGGCGAAGAAGCTAAGGTATAGCAACAATAACCAATGAGAGTTACAGAGTTAGTTATAGCGAGTTTGCACGTTTTGACGACAAATTTCCCGCCAGTTCATTTTTTAAAAAATTGGTAACGTTTCTCGTTTTGGCGCGAAAAATCCTGCCATTTCATTGGGTGAGAATTAGTGAACATCGTTCGCGTTTTGGCGGTAAAGTTCCCGCCATTTCATTTGCTAAGAACTGACGGATGAGCGTTTGCTAGGATGAGACAGGTTCTTACGGCAGCTTGCTAAATGCCAAAATTTACGGTTCGATGACAGGTGAATGAAATCGCTTTTATCAACACGCTAGAAGCACAGAACAAAAAGATCGAGGTTATGTCACGAATACAGGTAAGAACCTGGGTTTTTCAATTTTTAATTTTATAATATTTATACTACACTCAACAAAATAACTGTATTCTGATTGGACAAGAGGAGTTCAATTATAAATCCCAAATTGTACTCTGTCGAGTCCCAATTAAGTTGCTCAAATTTTTTTGAGCGTATTATAAACGAAAAATTGCACAATCTTCTCGTACAATTCGGAATCTATAGATACTCGTGATGTTTTAAAAGTTGTTAATTTAGGCTCGCCTAAAGGTTCGTCCAATTTTTGAAAACTTTCAACCCATCACTTGTACCTATAAATTTCGAATTGTAATTGAGATCGTTCGATTTCCTAAAAAAATAATCAGGAATTCAAAACGAGGAATCCGGAATCAATCTCCCGGAATCTGGATTCTACCATCGCTTATGATTCCCTTACTAGTTTTATTATTGTGACGTTAAATTGAGTATTTATTATTGAATGGTCTTTTTTCAGGAACACGAAGCAAGGCTGCAAGATTTGCAGGTCAGATAATGTCGAATGAAAACTTTTCAAAACTGCTTTGAAGTTTAAATAACATCTTTAAAAAATAATTTTAAAAAAGTGGGAAATATGAAAAAGGACATGATGAAAATAAAACTTCTGTCCTGTTGTGCTATTATTTTCTTTATCTTACAGGAAGAACGCCAAAGAAAAAGAGAAGAACAGCAAGCCAAGGAGGCGGCTGCACAGGTCAGTGTAACTCATTTCTCTTTTTGTGATAGTTTTTTATCATAGGACTGAAGATAAAGATGACTAGTCTTTTACTGCCTTACCGAAGACTATCTTATCTTTTAAGATGATCAATGTAAGTGGCGCAACTGTGCTTTCAACGTTACTCCCGAGAACAAAGTTTTAAGGAATGTCCAAATTCTGACGCAAGAAGCCTGTTAATGCAGAAAAATGAGCCAAAATTATGTTCTTCCTGAAAGTGGTCTTCAATCAAATGGTTGTTGAAATCTTTATTTTCTCACTATGACTACTTTTGCCTTCCATTTTAGGAAAGACGTCGACAGTTAGAAGCTGAAAGACTTGCGAGGCTGGAGGAGATGCAACAAAGAAAACTAGAACAGGTATGAATATTAACCACTTTAGGGGACATAATTCCAAGATGGCGTCTGTTTCGCCCCATCCCACAATGCACTGCAATGCTAACTCGTCCCAGTTTTTTCCTCAACCTGGGAATGGCTAATACAGTATAGCCTCTAATAAGCGACCACCATAGAGCGGCAAACCTCTAATTAGCGACCGACCTCTATTAAGCGACCACTTGACAATACCCCAAAGATGGTCGCTTAACAGAGGTTCTAATGTATATCGCCTGCCGCCTCAGTCCCTTTACTGATTCATTTAATAAATCATGTTATGATTGTAGGAAGCTAAGTATAAAAAGGAGAAGATGGAAAAAGAGAAAGCAAGGGAGGAAGCTGCTAGAGAAAAAGCAAGGTTAGTTGGGTTGTGGAACAGTATCACCGTGAAATTAGGAATTAGACAATTCTTTATCTATTCTTCAGGGACAGAGAAATGCGCATTGCGGCAAGAAACGAAGCATTACAGACAGCAGCTGAGCAACTTCAAATCAAAATAAAACAGAAGGTAAGGGTACAGTAAACAGAGCATATGAATCATGTTGTCACCAGACGGCTGCTCAGTATGTTTCTACTCATTTTATCAATTTTTTATTTTTTTATTTTTTTATTTTTTATTTTTCGTGAAAGCAAACGGACTGCACTCGACGACACGAACAACAATTAGAACAAGTCAAGGAGAAGGTACGTAGATAAGCTTCTCTTTTTTTTAGGTTACCTCTGTTTTAATCTAATTGCTACGCAATGATTGAGACGGACTGATTGGGGAAGCAGTTGTGGCGTGCGAATCGGTTTTCCCTTCTGTTTTCTCGGAGCGGTGAGCTAGGCGCCACCAAGTTAGGGGGAAAACAGGCTTTGCTGACGTTCATTGACACTGTTATCATACACACCTAGGCCGCAGGTATATCTAGACATCCCACCCAAGAAGAAGTACCGACAGTAACACCATACGAAACAAAGAAAATGTGCACCCTCTGTAATGTTGAGGTAAGCTATTGAAGACATTAATTCTACACTAGGATAACTAGCGTGACTAACAGCGCCCCCTAATCGCACAATTTGCCATCGCGACAAGATAGGACTTTGGTGGACTTCAAGGGCGCGTGAAAACGGCTTGTTACTGTGCAGCTCAGTCGTAAAATTCCTTTAACCCGCTCCTCCCAAATAGCGATACAAAATAAAGATTAAGTGTTAAATAAGCTCCAGCATACCCGCACATTGGGCAAGCCAGTGCACGCTCCAAGAGCGTCTTGTTTATGTTGTATGATAACGCTTTGCCGTTGGCGTAATGTTTTCCCATCTCAGACCTCGTGTCATTCTCTAGACTATCATTTTAACGGTTACCCATGAGAAGAAACATAAATATTCTCAAGAGAACGACATGTGGTCTGAAGTTAAAAAAACGACATTACGCTCTCAATTTAAGGCCTATTGATCATCTTTTTAAACATATGTTCCTACAGATCGTATCCGAGGTTTATTTATATAGCCATCTCCGAGGTAAAAGACACCAACAGGCATTGGCATTGTTAGAATCCAGTGGGTCCAAGGGACTTAATGAAGATAAGGTAAATAATTGGAAAAAAACCACAGCAAGAACAGGACTCGCTTTTGCGACATTCTCGTTGATAAAGATCCCGCGCGCTTTTCGCTTTGCTTGCATAAGCAGGATCTGTGTGTGTGTGTAGGGGGGGGGGGGGGGGGCGCTCCTCAGAATCCCCCCCACTTGTGTATGAAAAATACTAGAAAAAGTACCTTCGGCAATGTAAAATTGAACATTTGTTTCATCGTTAGTTGTTGCACCGTAACCGTGCCCTATTTCTAGGGTGAGTCTTTCAGTGTTTTAACCATTGACTCAACGCGTAGTTATGGCTACGGTAATATACATAACGACAACGAAACTGTCGTGTCGTTTCAAACTCATAAGAAAATCACTTTACTATGTTCTGTTGTAAGAAGTGCGGTGTGGAATAGAAGGGCGGTGATGGATAGAAGGGCGACGTGGAATAGAAGGGCGGTGTGGAATAGAAGGGCGGTGTGGGATAGAAGGGCGGTGTAGGATAGAAGGGCGGTGTGGAATAGAAGGGCGGTGTGGGATAGAAGGGCGGTGTGGGATAGAAGGGCGGTGTGGGATAGAAGGGCGGTGTGGAAAAGAAGGGCGGTGTGGGATAGAAGGGCGGTGTAGGATAGAAGGGCGGTGTGGAAAAGAAGGGCGGCGTGGAATAGAAGGGCGGTGTGGAAAAGAAGGGCGGCGTGGAATAGAAGGGCGGTGTGGAATAGAAGGGCGGTGTGGGATAGAAGGGCGGTGTGGGATAGAAGGGTGGTGTGGAAAAGAAGGGCGGCGTGGAATAGAAGGGCGGTGTGGGATAGAAGGGCGGTGTGGAAAAGAAGGGCGGAGTGGAATAGAAGGGCGGTGTGGAATAGAAGGGCGGTGTGGGATAGAAGGGCGGTGTGGGATAGAAGGGCGGTGTGGGATAGAAGGGCGGTGTGGAAAAGAAGGGCGGGGTGGAATAGAAGGGCGGTGTGGGATAGAAGGGCGGTGTGGAAAAGAAGGGCGGCGTGGAATAGAAGGGCGGCGTGGAATAGAAGGGCGGCGTGGAATAGAAGGGCGGTGTGGAATAGAAGGGCGGTGTGGGATAGAAGGGCGGTGTGGGATAGAAGGGCGGTGTGGAAAAGAAGGGCGGCGTGGAATAGAAGGGCGGTGTGGAATAGAAGGGCGGTGTGGAATAGAAGTGCGGTGTGGAATAGAAGTGCGGTGTGGAATAGAAGGGCGGTGTGGTATGTTAGGGTATGTTTCAGGAACAATTGTTTGATTTAGCATCGATTTTACTGTTATCCAGGAGACAATGTCATTACACCATATCAAAGAGATGACCAAAGACCAGGCAGAACAGAAAGAGAAGGCTGACCTTGAACGACGAAAAGCATTGAAGAAAAGAGCCAAGAAACTGAGAACTAGAATGACAGCCAAGTAAGTACGATGTTATCTTAAGATTCGCTCGTTTTCCTTCTTCTGTTTTCCTCTCTTTTTGATCAGGTCCCTTAAAAAGGCTTTTGTGTTCTTGGTTTTAGGGGCAGGGAGTATGAAAGTACTCTTTCAAATGCAGGATCATTGAAACAGGAATCATCTAAGCGAGTGAGGTACGTATTGAAACAAAATATGTTGTTCTTTTTGCTGCTGTTGGAGATTTTTATGCATAAGTTGATGTTGCTACTGCTGCTGCTGTTGTTATTGCAGTTGCTATTGGTGCTGTTGTTGTTGCTGTTGTTACTGCTGCTGCTGTTGATGCTGTTGCTGCTGTTGTTGCTGCTTTTGTTACTGCTGTTGTTGTTACTGCTGCTGCTGTTGTTACTGCTGCTGTTGTTACTGCTGCTGTTACTGCTGCTTCTGCTGTTGCTGCTGCTTTAGTTACTGCTGCTGTTGTTACTGCTGTTGTTGTTACTGCTGCTGTTGTTACTGCTGCTTTTGTTGCTGCTTCTGCTGTTGCTGCTGCTGTTGCTACTGCTGCTGCTGTTGCTGCTGCTGTTCCTACTGCTGCTGCTGTTGTTATTGCAGTTGCTATTACTGCTGTTGCTGCTGCTGATCCATATTTACGTTAACTTAAAATACTAACTTAACTTACTTTTTTGAAATGCAGGCTGCAGAAAATAGTCAAAGATCTCAATCGATATTTACAAGTGCAAGGATCAGGTCCCTGGCCTTCCAGTCGTGTCTCATCCCTGGATAGATCTGTTGGGGAACTCATGAGAATATTAGAGGTAAGACAGCAATAATCCCGTACATAATCCAAGGTTTACTAAATACTTGATTATGGTCCTTTTTCACGCTGCAGCCATGTTGGTTTGAACAATATATTCCACCACGCGTAGCCGCGCATTCAAGTGCTTGAGAATAAATTCATTTGGGTGAAACAAAAATTGTTATGCTCATGAGAATAAACTTGGCCGTCGTGTGATAAAGGTCCAAAGGAATGAGTCAAGGAAGGTGTAGTGGTTGTGCACTTCCTTCTCACACCTATGGGTTCAATTCCCAGACTCAATATTACATGTAAGTAAAGTTTGTTGAGTCTCTCCCTTAATTCGAGGGTTCTTTTCCTGATTCTTCATTTTCTTCCATTTTTGAAACTAGTGAGAACAGTCTTATTTTGTGCGCACACCACCTATCATTAATACTTTTCTCTTTTCTGTAGGAAAAGGTCGATAAATTTACATTTTGTAGTCTCGGTGGTCTGTCTGCGTTATCCCAAGTGCTATCAGTTGTTGACATATCCGGCACAAAACCTTCCTCTACTCCTGTTATATCGAATCGGTGAGTATAATATAAAATAATATAAAAATATATATTATGTAAAAAAAAAAGATTTATGAATATGTTTTAAATAATTATTTACAATGAATAGCTGTATACCAGGGGCCTACCCAGAATTTGCCATGAGGAGACACCCATACCTCAACCTTTGCATCACACCCCCTCCCTCACCCCCTAAAGCCCATGCACCTTAAGCTGCTGCCGAGTTCACCCTCCTGTCTCCTTCAAAGAAAAGGACTGACATTATTTGCAGATAAGGCTGTCAGTAATCAAAGTAATCACGCCCAAAATACAGCTTGGGCTATCTGTGGTTAGATGGCAGAACAATAAAATCCCTTTTGTCTCGGGAATTGAATTCTTTCTCATGTAAAACGATTGTATTGTTCCTGCCATCTAACATGGCTGTCGTCACGTGATGGTGCAAAACCTCCATTCCTTCTGCGTTTACAAAGTCTTCTTGATATTTTTTAGGGTTCTTTGTCACGTGATACACGCATCGACACAAGCATGTTTGGACTGTCAAGAGACTAGTCAGTATATGGTGTTCACCAACAAGCTGGCCTCTGCTATAGATCTCCTTGCCTACCAGTTACGGGTAATAGATCGATTCAGCTTGGGGTAATGTTTTCCCATTTCGGACATCGTGTCATTCCCTAGAGTATCATTCCTTTCTTTAGCGGTTGCGCATGAGAAGAAACATAAATATGGATACAACTCAAACAAAGAATCTTATTCTCTAGAGAATGACACGTGGTCTGAAGTGGGAAGACATTACGCCAAAGCTAAAGGGGCATATTGTAACCATTGCTGTTATAATGACTTCCTAAGAAATTTTTAACGCTAAGAACTGTTTACATGTTTTCTGTTATCACCGTTCCACTTATTGCGTATTTATACTGATACTATCACACTCCTTTTCGGATTGGGGAGATAACGGTTCGATTTTATTTATTTTATTTTTTTATTTACTGTTTTTCTTTTTTTATATCTTTCAGAACGTCTGTACAAAGCCCCCAACGCCTGAAACTAATAAGAAGACTTCCGACAAGGAGACTAAGGATGCCTCGCCTCGTCGTCTAGGCGACACTCTTGTCACAGCTTTATTGGGTCTCCTAGCAACAGTCATGGATTCTCTTGCCCAGTCTCCCAAAGATGACAAGAATTCTTCCAGCGCGAATCAAAGAAATCTTGATCTTGTCAGGTACATTGGATTCGTATCCCCTCCAAGCATCAACGCTTATGAAATTGTTTTAGCTACCCCTCCCCCTCCCCCAAGAAAAAACGGCAAATAAGAAGACACAGTAAATTTAAAAAAATTCTTTCTGTTTTATCAGCTATATCGTATGTTCAGATCTGATTGACGACATCCGAGCGCTTCTTAGCTCTATTCAAGAACCATTGGACGAAGAACCATCCATGATGGATATGGTTCACAACTGCATCAAACTACTGTCTTCCATAGCGTATTACCTCGGTTCAAGGTACTTGCTTAATAACATTGTAACGAAATATAGAGCGGTTTTCTAATGAGTGGGAAACGCGATACGAGAAAGACGTAGTCGTATTGGCCGTACCGTATCTTACCGTAACTACAGGTTGTTATTGGATGAATTACTGGAAGACAATGGGAAGCCATTTCAATGTTACGGTATGTTATACATATACCGTGTACATTCTGTAAGTCAGTACCGTATGCTTCCCATTCATACGATATCCACTCTTATGTGAAGCTATTTGAATGTTACGCAAGTCGTTTCGTGTACATGCTGTAAGTAAGTACCGTATGCTTCCCATTCATACGATATCCACTCTTATGTGAAGCTATTTTAATGTTACGCAAGTCGTACTGTGTACTAGTCCGAAATCTTTTGTTCAATGTACAAACGCTCCCACGAGAGGCCGCGATAACGTAACGTGAAATAGGAGAATTATTCTAATCTATGATTTGAAGGTTTTTGTCCGGATACTCCAAATTTTATCAGCAAAACCTAACGAGATTAATTTCAATTAAGTGTGTGGGTTAGCCTTGCCCTAGGCTGTTTCGGTATCTATGAAATTTGAAGGGGTTCTATGTAATCCGTAAGATTCCCAATTCCTTTCGCCATTCATAATTTCCAATCAAGTCCCAGTTGAGAGTCGAGTAGACTCAATAAACGTCAAGCAAAATAAAATGCTATTGTATTTTCTGTAAAAAAGGAATTATATTTAAGGCCAGACTTTACCAAGATGTTTAATATGATGTTTCTAAAACCGAGTTCAGAAATCTAAATGTTTTATTTGCAGAAGTAGCGGTGTTTTTGAAACCAAGAAAGAAGATGCTACGCAGTTTGTCATGACGTTCCAGCAAACAGAACTTGTTGGTGAGCTTTTCGTTTTCTTTTACCGTCGAATTCCTAGCTCATGTTGCGGCGTTTGGCGAAAGATAGCTACCACATTAACCAATAATTATCGATTTTACAGTATTATCGATAACGATAGCCCGGCTAGCTCAGTCGGTAGAGCATGAGACTCTTAATCTCAGGGTCGTGGGTTCGAGCCCCACGTTGGGCGATCTAATTTTTTTTCGATTTTTATTTGCTTTTGATAATATCATTGCTTTGATAATTTATATTAATTTTAAATATTAAATAATTTATTCGTAAAAAGACTAAATTTATATATATTTTCAAAATAACGAGAATAAGTCAAAGTAATTTATGCAAAAATATTCACGAGCACGTACCAAACCACTTTATATTTTAAAAAGATATTACTAATGCTGAATAAATAACTATGGATACTTTCATGATATCCGGAAAAGACTTGAATTATCGTCTAAATATTTTATTATATGTTATAATTATGATGATATAGCAACATAGCCATCCAAGATTTAAGAATTAAGTGGCGTGAACGTCACGTTTTGTAACGCAACACTTGAACTCGGTACTTTTCCTCTTTTTTCCTTTCTTTTCTTTTCTTTTCTTTTTTTTTTTTTTTCTTTCTTGTTTTTCTTTCCTTTCCTTTCCGTTGTATTTTTCTGTTAAATATTTTTTTGTCGTTTGGGTTTTTAAATAATACTAGTCTCAAGTGATTTAATTTCATTCTTTCAATGCTTTGCAGTAAAATTCTAATTTAGAGATACTTTGGTGACGCAGTCAAACGTTTTATTTGAAAAACCTGACTGCTATTTGGGTTTCCTGTGGTAAAAACACCGACCTTTCGAGTATGGGCTCCCTGTGGTTAAAAGAACTCAAAAAAAAGTCCTATTTGGGGTTCCTATGGCAATAATCATCCAATTCCTTTTTTTCAGGAATCATTTCTACATTATACACAATGTTAATGACCGCTGGCCAGGCTCGACATTTTTCTCCCCCGCCGTCCCTCCCTGAGTATCAAATTAAAGTGGCCACAGAAGGTTTACGTGCTCTCAACAACATGGCCAAACTTGATCTCAAGATTTTACAGGTCAGTTTGAACTCTTGTAAATTTCCAAATGATGACACACTCACCTGATGGTATTTTATATTCATATTAATTATTATTATCTTTTTGTTACAGAGTTCTTTGGGAGGTGAAGGTGTTTCGCTTGAGTTTCGACATATTTTAAGCTATTTACTTTGGTAAGCAAGTACCTTATTAATGATATATATGGCGTAAAATGACTTGACTTGTTTGTTTGTTTGTTGTTTATCAGATAATCTGTTAAAGCAAAGTGACAAGACATACTGTTCAAATAGTTAACACATTCACATCACCATGATAAATATGCAAAACCTGTGCATCCACTTTTAAAATTCTTCCTCTCTGAACCAACTAAAAAGCTTCACATTCCCTTCATTTATCTTTATGAATTTCTTTTTTTGTTTTTTTGTTTTTGTTGTTGCAGGATTTGTGGTGAAGGCACACCTGAAGAGCTTCTCCATGAAGTCATTCTTGTCATTGGATATTTTACTGTCTTGAATAATGAGAACCAGGTAAGAGTCTGGAAGCGAATGTTACTGCTTGGTGGAGATGAAAATAAACTATAGGAGGAGGAGGAGGAGAAGGGGACGGAAATGAGGGGGAAAAAGAAGTAAAGGGAATATAAGAAAAGGGATGCCAGGTGAGGCAAGGTGAGGCAAGGGGTGGAAAAAGGAGAGAAAGAAATAGGGAAAAAATGAAAAAGAAAGAAAATGGAATGGAATGGAAAGGGAGGAAAGGGCAAAAGGAATAGAAAGGGGAGAAAAAGAAAATGGAATTTAAAGCAAATCAAGGCAAGGCAAGAAATAAAAAAGAAGAACAAGATCCAACAAGGTTTTTCCATAATTCTAAGAGTATATAATATTTAGTAGTTCTAACGCTAATGCTAATGCTTATGATATTGATATCAATGTTTCAAAGGTATTTATACAGTCTGGCAGAAACCCAACTCTTCTCCAACAACTTTGTGGTCTACCGTTCCAGTATTTCAGCGACCCTAGGTAAGAAATCTAAGAAAGAAGTAATAATTTTACGAAATGTTGGGTCTGAACACCTTGTGACTGACTCTGACGCCGACTGTTTTGACGAGAACCCAGGTGTAACCACAGTATGTGTTCTTGGTATCCTCAGTCAATAAAGATTTATATTATTATCATTATCATTGTTATTGTCATTGTCATTATCATTTTCATCATCATCATCATTATTATCATTGTCATCATCATCATCATCATCATTATTATTATTATCATTGTCATTGTTGTCATCATAATTATTATTATTATTATTATCATCATCATCTTCTATTCCCCCATTATTTTACTTGCACCCTGCCCCCTGTGGCAATACACCACACCATCCAAAGTAAAAACAATAATCTATACCAGTAAAATGACTCTTCCCTTTTCCATGTAATTCCATGTCATTCGTGTCATAAAACTGCTTCGATTAAATCGTTTTACTTTGTGTCTATACAGGTTACGAAACATCTTATTCCCGACGTTTATTGCGTCGTGTTACGAAAACGAGGAGAATAAAACCATCATTGAACAAGAAGTGAGCTGCGCCTTACTGGAAAACTTCTTACAGGTATATAAGGTTATAATATAGAGATTATTTAGTTACTGTCATTTTGAAAGCAAAGTAGTTTGTATTGTACTCCATCACATTCCGAACAGTCCTTAGTTACTGTTTTTGTTGTCAATTAACGATAGGAATTAATAGGTTTGGTTATTGGACTTGGTATCAAATACGATTACAGTTAGTTGGGTCCCTTTTGTAGATTCGAGAGGTTTTCTCTGAGATCTCCGTTTTTAATTCGTTCCTCCTCGAAAGTTTTAATTTAGAAGACTCTTATTTCAAATTCGATGTATGAGTCATGCCCTGACTTAGATCAGCCCAGAGGTTGTTTCAGGGTTCTATCTGTGAGTTAGCCATGCCCTGACTTAGATCAGCCCAGAGGTTGTTTCAGGGTTCAATCTGTGAGTTAGCCATGCCTTGACTTAGATCAGCCCATAGATTGTTTCAGGGTTTGATCTGTGAATTAGCCATGCGCTGAGCTAGATCAGTCCAGAGGTTGTTTCAGGGTTCGATAAAATTTTAAAGGATGATAAACTCCCTCCGCTATATGAAGTTTTACGGAAAGACAACGAAAATGGAGACTTTACCTCCTCATCCCATTAATGGTCCTTCCCCACGGTAAATTTCAAACTAACTAGCTAGTGTATAAAGGTGTATTCCAATAATTAGAGCATACACTTGCTAAACTGAGAGACGCAAATGAAAGGCGAAGACACGACACCGTCACGATCACGGTGCAACTTTCCCGTTGAGTGTGACCCATTTATATTTGGAAGTGCATTATTTTGCAAACGTTGTTGATATTTGGGTATTTTTATTTTTAAAGGATAAAATGTTAGACAGTCAAGAGGAAGAGAATTCATCTCCAACGAAAATGCTCTCAGGTATGACCTAGTTGTTTAACTTGCTCGTCATCATCATGGGCATGCTACAACATCAACAACAACAGCATCGTCAAAAACATCGTCATCATCATGGGCATGCTACAACATCAACAACATCATCATCTCCATTAACATCATCATCATCATCATGGGCATGCTACAACATCAACAACATCATCATCTCCATTAACATCATCATCATCATCATCATGGGCATGCTGCAACATCAACAACAACAGCATCGTCAACAACATCGTCATCATCATGAGCATGTTACAACATCAACAACAACAGCATCGTCAACAACATCGTCATCATCATGGGCATGCTACAACAACAACAACAACAGCATCGTCATCACCATTAACAACATCGTCATCATCATGGGCATGCTACAACGTCAACAACATCATCATCACCATTAACAACATCATCATCACCATTAACAACATCATCATCATCATGGGCATGCTACAACATCAACAACATCATCATCACCATTAACAACATCATCATCATCATGGGCATGCTACAACATCAACAACATCATCATCACCATTAACAACATCATCATCACCATTAACAACATCATCATCATCATGGGCATGCTACAACATCAACAACATCATCATCACCATTAACATCATCATCATCATCATGGGCATGCTACAACATCAACAACATCATCATCACCATTAATAACATCATCATCACCATTAACAACATCGTCATCATCATAAGCATGCTACAACATCAACAACATCATCATCACCATTAATAACATCATCATCACCATAAGCATGCTACAACATCAACAACATCATCATCACCATTAATAACATCATCATCACCATTAACAACATCATCATCAACATGGGCATGCTACAACATCAACAACATCATCATCACCATTAATAACATCATCATCATCATGAGCATGCTACAACATCAACAACATCATCATCACCATTAATAACATCATCATCATCATGAGCATGCTACAACATCAACAACATCATCATCACCATTAATAACATCATCATCATCATGAGCATGCTACAACATCAACAACATCATCATCACCATTAATAACATCATCATCAACATGGGCATGCTACAACATCAACAACATCATCATCACCATTAACAACATCATCATCATCATAAGCATGCTACAACATCAACAACATCATCATCACCATTAATAACATCATCATCACCATTAACAACATCATCATCAACATGGGCATGCTACAACATCAACAACATCATCATCACCATTAATAACATCATCATCACCATTAACAACATCATCATCAACATGGGCATGCTACAACATCAACAACATCGTCATCACCATTAACAACATCATCATCACCAATAATAACATCATCATCACCATTAACAACATCATCATCATCATGGGCATGCTACAACATCAACAACATCATCATCACCATTAACAACATCATCATCAACATGGGCATGCTACAACATCATCATCACCATTAACAACATCATCATCACCATTAACAACATCATCATCATCATGGGCATGCTGCAACATCAACAACATCATCATCACCATTAACAACATCATCATCAACATGGGCATGCTACAACATCATCATCATCATGGGCATGCTGCAACATCAACAACATCATCATCACCATTAACAACATCATCATCACCATTAACAACATCATCATCACCATTAACAACATCATCATCAACATGTGCATGCTACAACAACAACATCGTCATCACCATTAACAACATCATCATCACCATTAATAACATCATCATCACCATTAACAACATCATCATCATCATGGGCATGCTACAACATCAACAACATCATCATCACCATTAACAACATCATCATCAACATGGGCATGCTACAACATCATCATCACCATTAACAACATCATCATCACCATTAACAACATCATCATCATCATGGGCATGCTACAACATCAACAACATCATCATCACCATTAACAACATCATCATCAACATGGGCATGCTACAACATCATCATCACCATTAACAACATCATCATCACCATTAACAACATCATCATCATCATGGGCATGCTACAACATCAACAACATCATCATCACCATTAACAACATCATCATCAACATTAACAACATCATCATCATCATGGGCATGCTACAACATCAACAACATCATCATCTCCATTAACATCATCATCATCATCATGGGCATGCTACAACATCAACAACAACAGCATCGTCAACAACATCGTCATCATCATGGGCATGCTACAACAACAACAACAACAACAGCATCGTCATCACCATTAACAACATCATCATCACCATTAACAACATCATCATCACCATTAACAACATCATCATCAACATGGGCATGCTACAACATCATCATCACCATTAACAACAACATCATCACCATTAACAACATCATCATCATCATGGGCATGCTACAACATCAACAACATCATCATCACCATTAACAACATCATCATCATCATGGGCATGCTACAACATCAACAACATCATCATCACCATTAATAACATCATCATCACCATTAACAACATCATCATCACCATTAATAACATCATCATCACCATTAACAACATCATCATCATCATGGGCATGCTACAACATCAACAACATCATCATCACCATTAACAACATCATCATCAACATGGGCATGCTACAACATCAACAACATCATCATCACCATTAATAACATCATCATCACCATTAACAACATCATCATCAACATGGGCATGCTACAACATCAACAACATCATCATCACCATTAACAACATCATCATCATCATGGGCATGCTGCAACATCAACAACATCATCATCACCATTAACAACATCATCATCATCATGGGCATGCTACAACATCAACAACATCATCATCACCATTAATAACATCATCATCACCATTAACAACATCATCATCAACATGGGCATGCTACAACATCAACAACATCATCATCACCATTAACAACATCATCATCATCATGAGCATGCTACAACATCTACAACTTCATCATCACCATTAACAACAACATCATCACTATCAGTGATCACTCATATTGATTTTTTTTTCAGCTGAAAATTCACCAGATCGTTATTCCCTGAATCATCGTTTCCCACCATCATTGTGGGCTAAGGCTGGCGAATTCCTCAGGGGAAGTTCTTGAAAAAAAAAACAGTACACAGTCGTTTACACCAGCTGGCGATGATATGGGCTGTTTCATGTTCGTGCTAACAAGGGAGCCAGTGTCTAATAAAGAAGATCGCTACTATATACTACAAACCAGAACCCACGTCTGCTGTGAAGAGGGCAGGCAAAAAAAAAGGGGATATATATGTCCCAACTATTCAATCCGCTTGAGACAGCCTGTAGTCTCCCCCTCAGCGGCTTTTGGTTTTGTCACGTAACGTCCTTCTTATTGATGGTTTTCACGGCGGCCATGTTGGAAGAACTTAACAAAAGAATTGTCAATGAATTCTTTTGTTTTATATCCTCCAACATGGCCGCCGTGTCTTTTGTTATTTAATTCTCTTGGGAATGGTTGAAAACCATCAATACAAAATCAAACCAATTCGAAACCGAATCCAATCATAGTTTCAGTTGTAAATTATACTTTAACCCACTCGATGTCCGGCTGTGTCAAGAATGCAATGCACTACAATTATTTATATAGTTATTTATGATTACTAAGTTGTACAGCTGCATAGGTTTTATAACATTGTTTTATAGTGTTGCTAATTGTTGGATTTTACTGCTGCTAAAACCACGAAAACCAATTTTGCAAATTAAAGAATGTCCAATTATGCGATACCCCGAGTTCAAGACTAGTGTAATGAGATCTGTTCGTTACCTCGTGATCATTGAGTGGTTTTACATAACCTATAAACTAGACTCAAAAAAGGATAATATATCTTATTTATTTCTCTTATTTTGTCTATTTGACTATAATCCTTGTTTCATTCTAGAAACCTTTTTTTTTTTAAAAAAAAAAAAAACGTTTTCCGACTACTAAGGGACGGACCATTAGATTTTTGAAGGGTGGGGGGGGGGGGGGGGGGGGGTCAGGTTGGGCAATTTATTCTGTGCAGGAATTTTTTTTACGCCTCATGGCTGTGCAGGAATTTTTTTTGGACATAATTTGGATTTTTTTGTCTGGCACTTTTCTTATGCACAATTATTTTTCACTCTTTAAAGCTGTCTTTGAATTTTTATTTGGTTTTTACCCAACGCCCTCCCCCCCCCCCCCCCCCCCCCCCCCACAAAAATCTAATTGTCCGTCCCTAAAGGAGGTAGGCATTGTTTTCTTTTGTTTCTGATTTAACTATTCTTCTGCACGTTACGTCATCGCGCCTCTCGGGGGAGCATTTAACAAAAGAACTTTATCAGCATACGTTGTTAACAGCACAAAGATGGCGGCCATGTTTGTTTTTTTTTTTTTTGACTCTCGAGAATGCTAGCCTGCGTCACATCCGGAATTTTCTTTGTAAATATTTACGGTAATTACGAAAAAAAAATATTATACATTCAGTCGAAATTTCCGAATACAAAAGGACACCCGTGGTCAAGTACATTCAGTCGAAATTTCCGAATACAATAGGACACCCGTGGTCAAGTTGAAATTGTTTTGAAACGGTAAAATCATTTTTTTGAACCAGAAAAAAAAGTTAAATCACAAGTTCCGTTTTGTAGAGTCGTAAATGAAATAGTTGGATCTCTGATCTCAGTTTTGAAGTGGCTGTTGTGTTGGGTGGAAAGATAAAATAAGGCGAGTACTGTTATGTAGCAATAGTATTTATATATAAATACTATATTATGCCTTTTAGGTCAAACGTTGAACTTCGGGCTGCATTTGGCGAGAGCTAAATAATATTTTACATATATATTCAATTTTAAAAAAAAGATTGTCGTTGACCGGCTCAAGCCTACGACTGGATCCAAAAGGAATATTGGTACAAGTTGACAACAGAACAGACCTTTGGTTAGCGAATGACGTGTTTTTACACATATCGTGTAGGCTTAAGCCGGTCAACAGTGTCAATGGTTAGACAGCTGCGTAGCGGCGCTTTGGCAAAAAAAAAAAAAAGGCAAAAAGCTATGTAGAAAGCGCCGCTACGGAGGATAGTCAATGGACGACAATATGAGTGAACCGTATATCAAAATCCAGCCTGATCAACAGCAGTGCGGTCAATGCGGCAATGAATCAATCAAAGTAGCATAGCAAGGACCAACATCTCGCTAGAAGTGCTTATCTAGGTCATGCGAGCTCTAATTTAAATGTAAGAATATGTGGACCGCATAGCACTTATGAAATACATGAAGATATAGATAAGTTATAGTGCTTGGGAACGAGGGTATTACGGGCGAAAGCCCTTGGAATTAAATTCGGAAAAATTAATTTCCGACCTCCCTGGCTTTCGAGCGGAATACCCTCGTTCCCAAGCACTATAACTTATCTATATTTCTATATCTTCATGTATTTCATAAGTGCTATGCGGTCCACATATTCTCATCTTTGCATCACAATTACCGCTACCTAACATCTATTTCAACCCGGCCTGCTCTCAGTCTGACCTCTAGCTCAGCTGGTAGAGCATCGGTAGTACAATTCCGAAGGTCGTGGGTTCGATTCCCAGCGAGGTCGGAAATTAATTTTACCGAATTTAATTCAAAGGGCTTTTGCCCGGAATAACCTCGTTCCCAATCACTATAACTTATCTATATTTCTATATCTTCATTTAATTTAAATGTAGCCTCCTTCGCAGATGTTCTTAAAAGCCGTCTGCAATATTCTTATAATGAACTAGGCATTTCCGATTTAGCGGCATATGAGCGGAATAGGCATATACTAGCGGAATAAGCATTAACCAGCGGAATAAGGCTAGAATCATCGTTATGACCATAAAATTCAATAAGATAATGAAACAGCTTTCAGTAGACCTGTTTTATTTAACTTAAGGTATTGCACAATTATAATCGTTAACACTACCTGTTTTATTAGCTTAACTGACGAGCAGTGTGCTCGAGAATAAGATCTCGTCCCGTTGAAACGCAGTTATATAAAAAAGTTGCGTTCATAATATACTAATGTAAATGCTCGCCCTTAAATTTATAAAAGAACTAAGAATGCTAGCATATAATGTAGAATATCACTACGGTTATTATTTTCGAGAAGTTTTCCTTCTGCATGGACACGTACGTATCGCTAACATATAGTTGATATGTGGATGCCTACTGAGATTGTTCACTGCCTGTAAACACGCACTTGCTTCCCAACTCTGTACCCCCTCTGCGGGGAAAAACAGGATTTTATTCAAGTTCTCTGTTAGTTCTTCTACAGTGGAAATGGCTGTGCACATAACCAATGCGTTGAAATTCAGAACAAAACAAGATATTTGAGAGATTCAGTAAGAATCTCGTGTTTTCGACAAACATTTGTGCTACGCAAACGAAAAAAAAGTAAAAAGAAGTTGAAAAGCTTTTCAAGAAGCAATAGATATATAATAAAATAACCTTTGTCTTTGGTGAAAAGGTTTGTAAAAGGTACTAGTTAAATTACAGGGAAAGAACAAAAACGTGCCCATGCCGGCCAGGCTCTGCGGTAAGAAAAAACGTGATGCTTAATGTCTATTTACTAATAACGTGAACAGAACTCATAAAGCATATAAGGTGCTAGTCTTCATCTGACAAAGAATCTGTCACGTCAAGACCATGAACTGCCCTCCAGCTTTTTAATGCTTTCTGGTGCTCTCGTGCAGCACTTTGGGCCGCATCAAGAACGGCGGGGATTGCTTCGAGTAAGCTGTCCAGTTTTTTCTCTCTGGTGACCTGGGAGTTCCTAGATGACTTCAGCTTTTTACTTGACTTTGAGCTTTCCTTGAGAGGTCTTTTCCTGAAAGGATAATAGCAAAATTAACGAGGTTTTATTATCAAATAGGTATGAGCAACGTTCAAAGTAATTCTGTCTGCTTATAAATTACCTGTCTTCCATCCTCTCGCTTTCTCTTGTTTTCTTGATTCGTGTAAGGATGTCAGCAGGGTCGTCATTTGGTTCGTTCTTTTCTGCATCTAACACATACTTTGTTTCGCGGTCATTGATAGCTCTGCAAATGTCTTCAACTTCTTCAGTATCTTTATTACAAGTTTATTCCACACTGAATGCGGACGAGTATTCTTCATCAATTATTTTATTTGACGTGCTTGCTTCACTGGCATTCCTACCAGGAAATAAAAGAATCATCGCACTCCATATAATACCGTTATTGAGAGTCCTTTCTTCTTTAGTCAACAGCATTCTTACCATGAAGGAAGAGGTTGTTACGCAGTTAAGTAGCTCTCTTCCTTAATTGCTCCTCCAACACTTTGTTGGAATTTCTTTCAGCCAAATACTGATCACCTGCTTCTCCCAAAACCTCAACATGCCTTCTCATAAAACTCAAAACACTTTTCCACTCTCTTCCACATGTTTGCACAGCTTGAAGAAGAAGAGTATCTTCCACTTGAGTGTAGTTTTTCCTTGGTTTTCTTTGCTTGTTGTTGTCCATCGCGCCTTTCTCGCAGGATTAAGAAAAGTGAAAAGAGCCCTAAAAATTTGCATACATAGGCACGTGCACACGTGCACTGGTCGTAATGTTTTTTTAAAAATATTTTTGTTTGGTTTCGTGACTGCGAACGGAAAAGTTGCATATACATTTAATACACTACCTGTTCGCGTCAGTCAACAATGGATGTCCCACCTTTCCCAATGTTTATTGTAGTAACCCTGCTGTGTATCTTTGCAGCTATAAAATTGAGTCCTCAAAGACCAAAACGTTTGGTCCCTTTATTTCCTATGCATGTAAAAGGGAACCTGCTCATCACACTTGTTGCGCTTGTCTCTACGGCACCAACAGGGGCTAATCTCCTAGCCCGACTTTTTGGCAATCAGCTGCTTAACCATCGTAACATGTGGCAGAGATGTTTATTGTTTAGCACGAAGAAATCCACACATGGTACATGACCGGGGAAACACCAGAATCCTTTGATGCTATTGTACGAAGAATTGGTATAGAAGTTACCCGTCCGAGACACACACCTCGGGTGCCAACTACAGGTAGAAGAAGATCTTGTAATCTTGACGTCAGCAACAGAGTTCTACTGGTGATTATGTGGTTGAGACAATACCTAAAACTTCATGTTCTGGCATTTATTTTCGGAACCAGTAAGAGTACAGCTGCTGATGCTGCAGATGGTTTGAATTTACTCCTTGTAGCTGGGTAAGTTTGCTATATAGTAGCGTTGTCACATTGTGCATAAGTATTTCGATCTAGCTGCTATTTTACTGCATATATAAACAAACACAAACATAAGCAAAATTTAGTACTACACGTATTCACAGTTAACAAACGTCTTGCAGATTTCCGGGGCACATGAACGATGCGGAGTCATACAGACGACTTCTTGCTATAGGCCATGGAAGAAGAAGGAATCTACCACGACGAGCAAGGCTGCTAGCTGATGGGGGATACGCTAACGCCCCACCTCTTATCACTCCAAGGCGTATTGCTTACAACAGACGACAACAGAATGCCAACAGAGCGCTAAGGTCGTTTCGTATCCGCGTAGAGCACGCCATTGGCTTCCCGGCTGAAAATTTACTCAGCGACCTCGGATATTTTTCGACACATGAGGCCATTTCAACCCTTTGTAATAGCAACTAGTGGTGCTCTTGCTAATCGAAGGAAAAGAATTCTAAAAACACTGTAGTGTTATATATGTTCTTTTTGATATACTTTTCGGAAAAGTAAAACAAACTGGCGTAACACATTTATTATTAGTGAGAGCAGAAAAATTCCTAGCTTGATATTGTAAACAAATCTCAAGATATGTTGATAATAACTAGCGCTTACTAGTCAGTTGTGACTGTTTTGGTGCGTTGAATATAACAGGTGTATAAGAAAGTTCAAAAGTATATCACGTTTGGGACATTAGTTCTTCGTAGTAAGAGGATTAAATATTAAGGACCATAGTAGTAAGACGAAGGAGTAACGTCTGTAACAATAGTTACAGACAACTTTCGCAGTTGTTATTTACCTAATAATACATTGTACTAGCTGAGAAATCAGTAAGATAAGGAGTTTTGAAAATTCTATTGGTTAAATCTGGAATAAAATGATGATAGCTCTTTTTAATTTATGCTATTCCGGTCGGATTATAGAATGCGGAATATACTTTCCCTATGCCGCTAAATCGGAAATGTCTACTGCGTTGAGACAAGCTGGACTGGTAAAATCATACCTTTTAACCTTGTCATTTTCTAGTCTAACTCTCATTCAACTTGTTGGCCCCTACTTATCAAAAACTTAATGATATTCACAGACAGAAGCAGCTGCTTTTACGTTGATTGGCATATCAGGTCCGACGTGCACACGTCAAAATCAATAGCGTGACCATGCAGCGTGGTAGAACATATATTTGGACACAGTTGACGACCCCGTACTCTAGATCGTACTTGACACATGCTTCCATTTGAACAGTATTGATTCAAACTTCAGCACCAAAGATGAGGGTTCTTCTGTTATTCCTAATGACCATACTTCTACAGAACCACAAAGGTAAGCTCATATAGACCCCAAATTACGCTTCAGTGACCCTTGAGAGTATGATCATCATCTACTGGTTTATCAAGTCGACTTCCCAAACCTATAACCACTAAGCCACCAAAAGTTAAATTCCCTACATTCCCTTGCTTGGTCTTTTTTTGAAAAAACTGGTGCTTACGATAGACTGATTTCATAACGGTTGGTCCTAGGTTCTTCGCTCTCTGTCGAACAATTTTTCCCGCTCACGTATCGCTACTTGGGCCCCGTCCACACTATGCCGGATAAATTTGAATCCGAATTTTATTTTATTCGGTTAGGCCTACCGTCCACACTAGTCCGGGCGATTTTTTCGAATATGGTCTCCAGAGTGGAACAATTTGAAAACGCCGGCTAGCCGCATTAGCTGATTAGTGTGGACGGAGAACATTTCGTATCCGAAATTTTTCGAATACGATGACGTCATAATTGTCATGGGAACATGGCAGGAAGGCTAAAAATTCACCGCGGGCTCAATTTCAGCTTGGATGCTCATGCTCAGATGTGCAATGAAGCGTTTTTGCCGCCACTCATCGGACTAGTGGTGGACGCGAAACATTTTCTCCGTTTTCATGTGTGGACGGAAATTTTTTTTTTTTTCAGTTTCGGTGTGAAAGTTGTGGATTCAAATTTATCCGGCATAGTGCGGACGGGGCCTTGAGCTAATACCAAGTATAAAGGAGCAAAATTAGCTCTAGCCGACCTCTAGCCGAATGAATTAAATAATTAAAAGGGGGGTACGTACTTTAAAATCCCTCACAAAATATCGAGCAACTGAGCTTTTAACACCTACAAAAAAAATCGCTCATCATCTCCTTTCAGATAAAGATTATCGAGCAAACACAAAAGTACTTAATTGAGCCAATCAGATTGCAGAAATCCCCAATGATTTCAAAATGGATATAATTACTGCCCATATTGCACTCCTCCACTTAGTTTAATTATCATTATTCATTTGATCATGTCGTTTAGGCTCTGATGCTGCCGACTCTTTAAGATCAACCCAGAAAAAGAACCAATGGTTTATTGATGGTGTCGACAAATTGAACAAGCTGTTGTCCCAGAAGCCCAATCACAATCCAGCAAAGAACGTCATCCTGTTCGTCGGAGATGGCTGTGACATCAATACCAACACCGCTGCAAGGATACTAAAGGGACAACAGAACGGCAAGAAAGGTGAAGAGGGGTATCTGTCGTATGAAGAGTTTCCATAGACTGGTTTGTCGAAGACGTACAATACAAATCGACAAGTTCCTGACTCGGCCGGTACGGCTAATGCTCTCTTTACTGGAGTCAAGACTAGAAGCGGTAAGAATAATTTTTGTATTTCTCCATAAGAGCAAATTTGTATGACAGTAAAAAACACTAGGTGCGAATACGAGCATGGCGTGACGTAGTAACGCGTACCGCCAATGCTACTTCTGGGGTCCCTGTGTAGAGGAGATCGGCGAGATTTTGGGTTTCCTTCGTTGGTTCCTAGTAAAAAAAAAGATTGAGAATTTGGGCTTCCTGTATAGTTCAGAGAGTCACTCAAAAGCAGCAGTAAGGGGGACTCGCGAAGGGGGTACCGGGAGCCCGGGGTAATGCCCGCGCCAAGTGGCATAGGCCTCCAGCGGGAAATACCCGTGTCCCATTATACGCAGCAGTTAGGTGGACAATGCCAAAATCACGAGTCGAGAAACACCAGCCTTCCCCGGGGGTTGGAGGTCGGCAACCCGCCCTACAGGGGGTCTTGCGCGAAATGTCCCTTACTGCTGCTCTGTTGGGGTCGCAAACGGAGGGTAAAATATTCTTTAGATATACATGGCATCCGTCAACGACATTCAAAACGAAACTGTGCGCAGGCTGGGAAATCAGGTGATGGATAACTCAGATGCGGATTTTGTCTTCGCTACATTCATGGAGGGAAAGACAGACAAGACGATGAATCACGAGATGGCTGAAAAGATAATCGACAGAATGCCGGACGGCGACTACCGTTTGGAGTTGACGTTCGTGAAGTATTTGGACGGCGAGTGGGTGATAGAAAAGGGCCGTAATCCCATCAGGGCGTCTGGTAAGCAGAGTTTGTTCGTCTTGAATAAGCAAACGAGGCCGGGGGCATTAGAGGGAATTGACATGCTCTTCTATGAGGTCGCTTACCCGGTTACCTTCGTCATTTACAGCGCGTACGAGATTAAGGAGCCGGATGTTAGGAAGTTGCGCCCGATGCGACATCCGGGTAATTGCGTCGCGAAATTGGTCAAAGAGTTCTTCGAAGACGCTGCTCGTGGTGGTAAGCTTACGCCCAAGAGGAGAGAGGCCATAAGGAAATGGGAAAGAGATACCAACAAGACTGGAGGTACCATCAAAAACATCCAGAAGTTAGAGACGGCTTTAGAACGCCGCATACACGTGAAGGATATCACGGGCGGTTGCATTTACGAAGGGACGAAAAAATATGGAGGTAGAGGTGCCCCTATTGTCATCTACCAACACAATGGACACGCTTGGCGAGAACTTAGGTTCCCTAAGAAAAAGGAAACCAAAGTTTATAAGACGTCGCCGTTGGCAGAATTGGTCCACGAGAATTCCGTTTGGTTGATGGACGCGGAAGGAAGTCAGTTCATGACGCAGGATGGTACTCTCTACCGCCCTGAAGTAGAGCATCAACGTATTCAAAGTGCGTGTGCGACATTAGGGGAAGACTTTTCAGACGAGGTCTTAAGCAGCCGTAGTTTGGACTTCCTAGCTGCGAAGAAAAGAAATGGATGGAAGTCCACGCCTAAGGAATTTGGAGACATAGCCAAAGCCTGCGTAGAGCACGGCCATGGAGGTCTGTGGAACATGGAGTATGACGAAAACGAATACGTATCCTTAGACATGAAACATTGTTACCCTGCCAGTTTTAAAGGCCTCGGGGATTGCAAGGAGTATTACGACCGCTACGGGCATCCGGATTCGCAGTTCTTTCGTGTGTCTTTGCCCGGTAAATATGACGCCCCCAAGTCTACGGGGTTCGTGCGGTTGACCACGTGGAAGTTAGCAAAGGGCTTACATCCGATAATTTACGCGTGGTATGGGAAACATCTGCAGGAGAAAGAATGGATTCCCATACCCCTGCTGAAGTTTCTCGAAGAGCGCGAACTGCTCACATACACAGCGCATGAAGCCATATTGTGCCGCTCCGCGTTTACGCAATGGTTGCCAGAGCATAATCCCACTGCTAGAATTGTCATAGGCAAATTCACCCAGGGTGCAAAAGAAGGAGAAAAGCACATGCAAAGGCGTTTGATAACTGACAACGGAGAGTTGAGTTTCCTCGTAAAACGTGCACATGAGCAAGGAACGATGGTGTCCGTAGAGAAGTGGAATTATTTCATAGAAGGTAAAGGTGAGCAACGATGGAATGCGTTGTGCTATTATCAAGATCATCGCCCGCAATATTACCATTTGCGCGCCAGCATGCTCGCATATGCGCATATCAATCTATTGTCAATGCTGTTGCGTTTTGACAAAGAGGACATACCGCGCGTGGCTACGGATTCTTTGTATGTGAAGCCTGAAGTGTTAGAAAAAATGCAAGAGTTTTACACAGCCGATGAACTCGCAGAAAGCGGTCAATGGCGCGTGAAAGATGAAGAGATAAAAGCCTGGAGAGAACGTGTGGAATATCATGGGAAACACGTAAAAGGTGCCGTCGTTCCCACTGAGGAACCATTGCCATCCGTTGTGGACCCCATTTCTTACCAACGCTTTTCGTACCTGTACGGGCCCGGAGGCAGCGGTAAAACCACCAGGGTTTTGGAATTATTTCCTCGCGTGAAGGTGTTAACGCCGACGCACCGTCTGGAAAGAGAATTGACGGAGATGGGTTACGACGCACAGACTTATCACAGCTTCTTTCGCTGGAACGGTCAAAAGTGGGTGCCAGAAGCAATACGCGACATACCGTCGGTCATATTATGGGATGAGATTTGCACCGTGCCATTAGAAATCTTACAGGAATTTGTAGACTTCCTCCGCGGAAAGTGTCAAGTTATATTTGCCGGAGATCCATGCCAGCCGCCTCCCATTTGCGGAGAAATGCCCCATAAATGGTTAAAAGGAATGGTAGACCATGCAGAGGAAATCAACGCCGACTACCGCAGCAAGGATCAAGTAAGAAACTTAAAGGCGGAACTTCGGGGCCTCAGTGATGCCGAGCAAAACAAGACGCTGCGTAAACGCATCCGGGCAAAATCTTACGAGGACTTCCTTTGCGCGTGGCATCCAGAGGATTTGGTGTTGAGCAGCAAGCGCGCAGCACAATCGCGAATACAGAAAGATTTATTAGAAGTACACCGCGAAAGATTCCCAAGCCATTTGGTGCCCGTTTGCTACAAGCCCCACGATACCCGCATGCAGAAGAGAGACGTGTGGGTGCCGGGCACCGACGTCCAACTGCGAAACGCGGTAACTCATGATAAAGCCTGGGTGCCTATGGGAAAGGTTGAAAAAATAACCTCCCATCCAGATTGGCGTTTGGGATATTGTATGACAGTCCACAGCGCGCAAGGTCTAACCGTAAAGGAAACCTTATGGATCATAGACCAGCGGTTATGTTGGAGTAATTTGATCTACACTGCTGTAAGCCGTGTAGAATATGCCAAACAGTTGCGGAGGGCTTGGGGTCCGCAATTGCGTTACGATAAGACGCCAGAAGATATAGCAAAGGAGAACATTGCTAAGAAACTCCTTCGCTACAAAAGACACGACGAAGGAAAAGGCATGGTGTTCGACCTATGCGTGGACGACGTCTATAAGAAAGGGGCACGGTGTGCCAAGTGTAACATACCTCTACTATGGAGGTTTGACCCAAATGACGATCAGCAGTTCTCCGTGGATCGTATAAATAACAAACGCGGGCATTGCAGAGGCAACGTAAGACTGACGTGCCTAGAGTGCAATCGGGCGCGTGGAGCTGCGCTACTCTGAGTCTTTGGGGACTATGAGCAGCTCTTCCTTGACGAATCCGCGACTTGGGCCATTTAGGTAATACAACACGGGTTGCCCTTCCTTGGTGACGGACTTCGAGATCTCATACGTTTCCAGGGACCAGTTAGGATCCGTGGCTCTCTTACTGCCACCTTCGAGTTCCCCCGGCTGATAGAGGTATCTGACCACTATGTCGCGGGGTAGCTTTTTTTCCTTCAGTCCGACCGCCCTCGAACTTCTGACGTAGGACTTGTGTTCCACGTGTTTCTTCTTCATAGCATCCCTGGGTTTCATTCCCGTAGCCCTGGCCGCCTCGTTGTTCAAAGCCGCGACGACCTGGGGGAGCCTCTGAGTCCATTCCCTGTTGCGTTTGGAGGGATCTTCCAGCTCTTTCCAATACTGGTACCCAAAGAGACGCTCGGCCAAGGTCTTGTTGAATCTTTCGACGATGCTCTGACCCCTGTGGTACTCTGCTTCGGCTCTCCTAATCTTAGTGCTGTGGTCTTTCAGGGTCTTAGTAACCACGCCCATGAACTCCGTCCCCGCATCCACTTGCAGCAGCTTAGGCCATTTCAAAACGCGCTTATAAATTCTACCTAGGGCTTCTGCGACTTCCCCAGAATCCTTGCTGGTTATGGGTTCGGCGTCCTTATATCTGCTTGCGATATCAACTACGGTCAAAGCGTACCTATAGGTCTTTTTTCTCACCTTGTCGTGCGGCAAGAAAAGCAAATCTGCCTGATGAACTTCATTGGGGACATTTACGGTAAAGCTGGGCCTGGGAATGTACTTAGGCACGGGAAGATAAACCTGCCAGAGGGTTTGTTTTCTTAGCCAGTTCTTAGCCGTTTCCTCTGATACCCTGGCCGCGGCTGCAAGTTTCTTGATGGCCGACGCTCCTTTCCAATAGGCCTTCAGGCCCATAGTAAATCCTTTTAAGTTTGTCCTCTACGCGGCCCATTATATGAATTCCAAAACGAGATTGATCTTGCGTCCGTTAAAATCCACCGTCTTTCCGTCCACTTTAATGGTGATGTTTATGCTTTCTACCAAATTAGACAAGTCATAGCTTAAAGAAATGGGAGTGTATTCTACTGGGTCAAATGGATTACCTTTGGGTAGAAACTTGGACATAAGAGAAGACTTTTCTCCATTGTTGTAACTATGGACCAAGTCGCAATAGACTTCGTAAGAGGATGCGACTTTCCATTTTACATCATATGTATTACCGCTATTTATCGTGGTACTAGTAAGGCCCAGGAGTTCTACCAATGAACTGTCCTTTAAATTAGCGCTTCCACTATTTTTCTTGAATTTCATTTCATGGGGTAATCCTGTTGTAAGAGTATATCCATGCTTTGCTAGCTCCTTAGCCAGTGTTATGGGGGTGTAATGGGAATCTGGTATTTTTGGTTTGGTGCCGGAAGTTCCGATGACAAAGCCATTAATTAAATTATACCAAGAATTGTACAAAGAGCAACTAACCAACCGGACCCTTTCCGCGCGGATGGGAGGATTCAGATAAGTGGTAAAGTTATTCTTGTCGCTTTCCAAAAAGACGATCATTATATTAGGGGCATTTTACAATGCCCACGCCAAAGCCACGCCTCCTGCCAGCCCTGCGACTCCTACGAAGACCAGCTCGTTATCTTTTTGTTTCTTAGAAGGCTGATAGTAATCCTTAAACTGAGGCTTTCTCATTCTAAGGGGCACCGACCCCGTCGATGCCGCGGGGTGCGCCTGCGCATAGAGCTTAAAGGCGTAGTCTGTGTTTTCGAAGTTCTTATCCGCCTGCATTTTGTCTCGGTAATTCTTGTCCAACCAATCCCTGTAGGCTTGTCTTTTTTCATTCCAAGCTGCCACGTCCCGCTGATATTTCTCCAGCGCTAAGTCGTGCCTCTTCCTCTCAGCGTTAGATTCTGCGTTTCTATCACCGCTAACTAATTTATCCAGATATCTACCACCATAATTAGCCCCTGTAAATGCTAAAGCTGCAATAACTCCACCTGCGACTAAGCTAACCATTATATTAGACGCAAGCAAAGCTTACGTCGTCGGCAGGTACTTTTCCTTCTGTAGGTAATTCTTTGCCATGATAGCCCCGCCAACGGCAGCGGTCATTTTAGCAAAATTAGCGAAGCTCTTGCTTGGGTCTTCAGTAAAGTCTTCTTTGAGCACTTTCTTACCTACCCAACCAATACCCGCAACGATGGAAGTAATAATAGCTGCTTCTTCAACAGTTTTCAACAACGCGGTCGACATTATATTACAAAGCGAGAAGGTTATTACTCCATTTCAGGGATCTTACTTTTTCTAACCTCCACGGGCGCGTGATATGTTGCGGCCTCCCACTTTACTTTTGGCTTCGTAGCCCGCCATTGTAAGTAGAGGCTGCCTGCTGCTATAGCAACTCCTAACGCGCCAATGACGTAGCCGGGATTCCAAAAGGATCCCTCTTCTTTTTCCTCCACCTTTTCTTCTTTCTTTGCTTTGTTCTTCTTGTTCATCTCCGCGAGCTTCTTCCCCGCGGCAACTCTGCCTGGAGATTTAGCCTTGGTAATCTTCTGCTCGGGCTGCTCTGCCTTCGACTCTGGTTCACTCATTTATATCTAAGGACTTGAAGGACTTGATAAGTACTTGACGACGACTTAAGGATGACTTGACAATGACTTGACTAAGTACTTACGAATGACTTGACTAAGTACTTACGAATGACTTGACTAAGTACTTACGAATGACTTGACTAAGTACTTGAGGTGACTTGACTAAGTACTTGAGGTGACTTGATCAGGTACCTCAGTAAGTGCTGCCTGGAAGACCTTTTCGACTTCTCTGTCCTTCTTGAAGTCCTTCCAAGATGTTCCGAAGGAACCTAGTACCTCCTTCAAGTCGACATGCTGAGCTACGTGCAAAGCCACAGAGGCGACTGCCATTAACTTACCACACTTTAAAGACAACCAGCCGCAGGTTATCTTAAGTTCTTGGGCGATAACATAGTCATCTCTTATGTCCTTCTGTAGTTGCTCCACGTCGTCTATAGGCAGTGCAAGTCCAAGCAATTTAGTCGCAAGTCGGATAGCGGAGTCTGCTACGGCGTCCGTGGTCTTACTTGCAAGGGCAGCCTCGTACCTCTTATGGAACTTCTTGACTTCCTCTTCTGACAACTTATTAACCTGCTCATGGGTAAGTTCCTTGCCTATCATTTCTTTGCACTTCCCAGATGACACAAGGATGTTAAGTTGTTCCTTGAGGTTACTTTCATCTAGCTGTGTGGGGACTTCATCTAAGAGCTGCTCAATATCCATATACATTAGGAATCATAGATTCCAACCTCGTACGGAAACCTCAAAGAGAAGATCATCTTGGAATGTTGGTGCGTTTTTAAATGCCGCATGTATTCGTGTAACTGTTCCTTACTTATCTCGCCTCCATAGTCGCTTAAGATGGTTTCCAGGTCACTCCGACTGGGCGTGTAGAAGACGACAAGTGAACCTATGTTTTCCCTGAAGGGTTTAGAGACGCTGGTAAGCTGCTGGGAAAGCAACCAAACGCTGATATTGTCATGTCTGCCGCTAAAGGCGAGCTTCACCAACTCCGAAGTGCGCTTCTTTACGTCGTCCCCGCAGGCAATGTCATCCAATATGAGGAGCGTCTGTGTATCTTTAGGGAATTGCTTATGCCAGAACTTCAAATGGTTGGATAACTCGTTAGGGTCTAAGATATCTACGAAGAAGTCGTCGTCTTTCACTCCTATGCCCGTCCAGGTGCGGTTATTCACGTAGGTGGGGCATAATAGCACTATGTAGTCAAAGCGGTATCTAAAGGGTCCTAATAGCTGCTCCACGACGAACTGGGTCTTTCCGCAGCCGGTGGGTCCTACTATCAGAGCATTGCAGGGAATATGGTTCGGATCCATTTATATTTTAGAAAATCACGGGGATTTTCACTAGATATATAGATGGAGCCAGTGGAAGCAGTGCAAAGAATTGTCGCCGACGCAAAAGATAAAAGAGACACCATAGAAATGCAAAGGGAGGAGATCGATCGGCTGAAAGAGCGCGTGCAGGAGTTGTACGATGAAATGTGCGGTCTGAAGCGTGCAGAACGGTTTGGCGCGCTGATAACGATGGCAACGTGGGCTAAAGAAAGCGTTAAGGACTTTATGCGATATCCCCTGTAGAATGTTGACAATAAGGTTAAATCTTTGTTAAGTCGCCCATAAGCTATTCCAAAAAATGCCTCAGAATGTTGACAATAAGGTTAAATCTTTGTTAAGGATGCCTGGAAACTATTCCAAAGAGTGTCTCAGAATGTTGACAATAAGGTTAAATCTTTGTTAAGGATGTTAAATGGAGGCTAAGATATTGTTAAGTATATATGGACTGCTTGTTGTGTAAGAAGGTGTTCAGCACCAAACAAAGACTTCAATACCACGTTCGTCGCGGCGTTTGTACAAAGAAACCCCTTAGCCGCGCTTGTAAGGATTGCGGTAAGGAATTCAGCACCGTTCAAAAGATGCAACAACATCAGGATAAACGCATTTGTGGGCTTTGTAAGGACTGTAATAATGAATTCCACAGCCCCTTTGAAATGCAGCAGCATCTGAAAAGGGGCGTCTGTAATCGAACCAGACAGTGTAGTTTCTGTAATAAGATACTTAGTAGTCGTCAACGTTTACAGACGCACCGGAGAACGCATGAAGTGAATTATCGATTTCTCTTTGGGGCGTATGACCTAGAAGGCGTGGATTGCTACCGATGTGCGGATTTGATGTGTCGCTGCCCGCATAAAGAGGATTACTTAAGGAATCGCATAGATTACCATAAGAAGATAGTCCGTACTTTCCCCTCTTTTGAACGCGCCGAAGGCGTTCCGTGGACTAAAAGGGAGTATTGGAGGCAGGAGTGCGATCGTTGTGGTTGTGTTAGAGAAGAGGAACATATCTTCAACTGTCTTAACAAAGATTTAACCTAAACGTCAACATTCTAAGACACTTTTGAAATAGTTTCCGGGGTGTCTTAACAAAGATTTAACCTAAACGTCAACATTCTAAGACACTTTTGAAATAGTTTCCACACATACTTAACAAAGATTTAACCTTATTGTTAACATTCTGAGACACTTTTGAAATAGCATTTCTTGGGGCCTTTAATAGTAAGGTAGGGTTTGCGCAAAGAGTCTCAAATCCCATCCTTATTTTTATTCATTAATGATAAGGACCCCTTTTAAAGGTATATGCTAGCCTACGCAGCTGCCTTTCTGGGAGGCATTCTAATTACCCTTTCAATATATGGACTGTATTACTTGCGAACTACCTGCCGACTGCATTACCCCTCGTAAGCCGCCGCGTAAAAAATACACCTGCCTTCATTGCGACAGGGTATTCTCCGAAGGATCCCATTGGTGCTCCGCGGATCCTAAAGCGCAGCGGGCGCTTAACTACAAAGAGGAGATGGAGTGACTGTTCTTTCGATGTCAAACTTCCATCGGCCATTTACCTTACCATAGCTGCGTAAGTGGGTGAATTCCTCGCCCTGAATTACGTACCGCACGCAATCCGGCGCCCAAAGGGAATATTCCTTGCCTTCTAAGTCTTTGAGGACTAACCGTAAACGGTCGATGTCTTCGAAGACGACGTAATTTTTTATTTCGTATGCTTTACCGTGGGCAAGATCACGCCAGTGAGTCAAGCTGAGCTTCATTATACCTATGGAATATCTTTAGGTGCGTTTTCAAAGTGGCGTAGGACTTAAACCGCTTTACACAGCCCTTACAGGGAATACGAATACCATCCGCGTAATCCATCAGGGCACGGCAGATAATGTCGTAATCGTTGCTAACCATCGTTAGGTAACCATTTACGTCAAGCTGCGCAATTTTTTTGGATTGCTTCGCGGATAAGACGCCGTTTCCTTTTGGGGTTTTCAACTCGATACACAACCCGCGGTATTTCTTATGCGCATTTAGGATTAAAAGGTCGGGTTGACCGGCTTGGTAGCCTTTTCGCCAGCAGGTTATTCGCTTGCTGTCTGAATCTTGAAGTTCGCCAAGACCCGGCGCTATGATGAAATCGGGGTAAAGCCTACGTGTGTAGTCGACGACCTTTGCGTGTAGGTCGGCTTCGTTTTCGATCTTGAATACTAACCTGTTCGCGGTGTTGAAGCGCCGTTCAATTTCATACTTACCAGTCTTTCTTAATGTCGGAAGAACTTCCTCGAGCACCCAATCCTGGAATGCCTCTGCCTTTGGCATCTTAGAGCTAAATATCAGCTGATACAACCCAGATTCGGTTACGTACAGGGAATGTGGGTGTGAACTGGAAGGGAGGCGATTCACCTCCATTCTAAGTTCGCTAAGCCTTTTCTTATACTTTTCACGAACATGCACCTTAATTGCATCTTTTGGGCGCTCATAGCCCAACGCCAGCGCCACTTCCTTTGCTTTGAAGTACAGTTCGTTGCCTTGCACTATGCATTGCAGTTTGGTGTCGTTGTTTTCAAATACGCGAAGCATATTATACGTAAGGAATATTTTATTTTTAGAATGGCTGAGGCAACGAAGTCATTAATAGGCAACGCTTTTCAATTGGTTCATTTCTACGCTCAGTTGCGCGTCAGACACGACGAAGACGTAGCAGTTTATCTTGTCAGCATCCTGCGCGTCAGTATTCTTTGTGCGCTTGATCTCCAATGTTATGCCATCCTGCGTATTTACTAGACGGAGGCCTTGACCATGCAGGTCTTCGTCGTTGATGGTGCGCATGTCAATCCACAGCGCATATTTATCCTTAAAGAATTCCTCGGGGCTAATTTGGTTGCCAAACTTGCGCATTGCCTCCCTGTACACGTCTGCGGGCTTTATTCCCTGCGAGTAGACCTTGTTTGGAACGCCGTTTATGTTCACGCCGACGTTAGTAATGTTGGGGTTGTGAAAGGCCTCGGAGTCGCGCTTACCGGCTTCGTAGGGTTTGGCAAACACCAGCATTAACCCCGTGAGACTTCTTCGGGGGAGGTTAATACTTTGGTTGATAACCTCATCCGTCTTATCCAGGAAGCTGAACGTCTTATACATCACTACGTGGTCGTATAAGAATGCCTTTCCGGAGCTGTATTCCATGCCGGCGCTACGGGCCAGCTCTTCGCTGTACACCGTTTCGTACTGTAATTCTAAGTTGGTAATAGAGTATGGGGTTGTTGTGGTAAGTGCAGTGCTTAGCCCACCAATAATGTTATTAGCATCTGCTAAAGTTACTTCAAACTGCAGTTCGGATAACTGTCTTGGGTAATACACACCGTGATTCGTGATTACTTCAAAGTCCAGTGGTATGACATACTTACTACCATAGGCGGTCTTTATTCGCTTTGCGTCTGCCACTGCGGTTTCTCCGCTGCCGTCAGTAGGTTGCGTTTTCGTAGGTGTGCGGACCTTACGTAGAATGACACTGCCAATTCCTTGTTCTATCCTTTGCGCGCGGTCAAAGGCTGTCAACCATAAGTCTTTGTACGTGGTATACAGATCGTACCTATTTAAGTCCAGCAAGGATTCCCCGGCGAACTTTACGCGCATCTTAGAAACGATGTTGCGACCCACGTTGTTAACGATAATCCTTTCATCTGTGGGGCTTGACTGTACCGCTAGGTCGAACCTTAACGCCAAGGTGCCAGGAACTAAGACTAGGTTATCCGTTAGGCGGGGCACGCCTACGTACAGCGTCTCTCCTGGTTTCGCGCTAGAAGGCGTAAAGGTGACCCGGTGAAAGGTGCGTTCTGCCTTTAGTCCGCCAACCTGCTTAGGTAATACGTTGGGATTTAACTTTGAGCTTATCATATATAATGGAAGGAGAAGGAACGGATTTTGACCCCCTTACCGAAGAAGGCCAAGTCGATATTAACGATGAAGAATTCGACGAATGGACCCAAGGCGCGGAAACCGACCCCCTAATCTACGACGCAGCTTTATATAACAAATATGGCAATAGGTGGAAAAGCTTCAAGGCAGCCTTGAATCGCATGTGGCAATCAAAGAACCGCGGCAGCCCCGTCCCCGAGTACTTGGAACTTCAAAACACATACGAAGCAGCCGCGGGGGAAACCGTAGAGTGGGCGATGCAAGAGCTAACGCGGCGCTACGACAACTTTGATGCTGACGACGTAAAGCTTACGGAAAAGGGAAACAAAGTCCTCATAAGCGTCCAAGACTTAAGATTTCCCGACAAAGACCGCTGGACAAAACCGCAGCCCCTCTTTGATGAGGAGGGCAACATTAGGGGCGACGTCTCAAGATTAAAAGGCTTTCAGCAGGCTACTAGGAGCATGTTAGAAAGGTTGAGAGCCCTAACCGAAAGGGTTGAAATCGAAAAGCGCGCCGAGGAGCTGCAAAGGGAGTTAGAAAAAGGAGACGCAGAGTACGCAAAGCAAGGTCAACTACTTGCCGATGCTGAAAAGAAGTCCGCCCATCAAGACGAAAGGATGAAAGAAATGAGAAACCAGTTGGATAAAACCCTGCGCGAAAGAGATAAAGCACAAAGGGACTTAGAAGAAGCCCAAAGCTCTGGCACCTCAACGGAAGCGCTGCGGGAAACGCTGGAAGAAAGGGAGGAGGAATACATGAAGCAAACCCAGCGGCTTGCCGACGCGCATAGGAGGGAAGTCGAATTCAAAGACCAAGAAATAAGGGAGTTGGTAGACCAAAGAACCCGAATTCGTCGCGAAAGAAATCAAACTCAAAGGGCTCTTAACCTCGCCCTGCAAGAGTTGGATCTAATTAAAGATGATACCGATAACCTACAAACCACCATAGCCGGCTCTTTAGTGGAACGGCGACGGTTAATGGCTGAAATTAACACCATGGAGGAACAAGTCCGGCAAAGAGATCAGGCCATCGAAGACCTGGAGGGGCAAATAGAGCGGCAGCAAGAAGTAATTGCGGACCAAACTCGTACCGAAGAGGAAAGGGAGGCTGCCCAAAGGGAATTAGAAACCCTTCAGGAGAGAGTTGCGGAGTTGCGGGCGGAAAAGGAGAAGCTGGAGAAAGAATTAGGGCTTACCACCAAGGAAAAGGTAAAAAGAGCTCTGGTGAAGTATGGTATTCCGCTGGCATTTGCGGTTGCTATTTCGAGCGTAGTAGGAGTTATCCTTAGCACGGTTAAGGCTACAGGCGCGGGCGTAAGCAAGTTAGGCAGTGGACTAACGGACTTGGGAAAAAAGATGGCAGCCGGTCTTCCTGGGCTGCTGGGTTCGGTTGTTTCCTTGGTACTTAGGACCGGCGGCGAACTGTTGAAGTTCGTGGGGAATAACGTTTGGATCCTCGTAGTAGCTATTGGAGTGGTACTCCTGAAGAAGATGAAGGGTTAATCTTATCCTTGTATGTTATGTCGGGCTTATCGTCGTCGGGTGTCCGAGGCATCCTCGACTGGGGATAAGTAAAGATAGTATTCGCACCGCCTTGATAATGCGGAACTAGTGGTATGGCGGTCATGGTGCTAATGGTCTTATGATTCCAAATAGCATCCTGTGGACGAAGATCCTTCCCATAACTAGTATTCATTCCAACCGCACCGAGTTGGTGATCAGTGATACGATCGCTTGGGCGAATATGTAGCCTCGCGTGTTGACAGTTGGCTATCATGTGAAAAGTCACCAGCGACTTGTTCTCAAATGACGTCTGCGGAGACTCAAACGTAAAATGCGCCGAATGTCTATTATCATCTCTTTCTCTGTAGGGCAGTAATGGATGGTCATTCTCATCGACGATTCTAAACCCAGCATTGCTGTCATTGAACGCGCTAATGTTAATGGTGCATATGATCATACCAAGGCCTCCAACCTCTACCTGTAGGCCGGTATTAAACCATTCATCACCGTAGTCCAAGGTTTCCTTAAGACGAAAGGAAAACGAATCCTCCTTTACATGTGGATTCATATATTTAAAGACTCAACGCCGTAAGAGTGCTAATGGTTGCGTGATTATAGGTCGTGTCTCTTTGATCTTCTATGCTATTCACGCAAACGCCCCCACTGTCATCTACGCGCATTTGCAACTTTACCTTCCCATGGCAATCGGCGACCATATGGAAAGTCCAAGTCGTAAGATTCTCAGCGCTATTCGTTGGCGGCTCTACGGAGAAATGCGCAGGCTCCCTGTTGTTCGTTTTCGTACGCATAGGCTGCAGTATGCCATTCTCATCCAGGAACCTGAAGCCCACGTTGGCATGGCTGCTCGTGCCAATGCAAATACTACAAAGGATTAACTTCTTTCCCGAGTAGTTCAAGTCTACAGACATGCCCGTGACATCAACCCAAGATGCCAGGGTGTATTTTTTCTCGCCTGTGTAAGTCGTATAGACACAATCTACTCCAGCTACGTAGGGGTTGTTCATCGCCATATATAATAGCTCAGACCAATGCTTGCAGCTGCTAAGCCGGCTTTTAGTAAGTTATGGTCATATTCCTCCTCTTTTTTAGGCGGCACGTAAGTTTTTCTTCTTGATGGCACGTACGTTTCCCTTACGGGTGGCGGTTTCGTTTCATGCGTCTTTTTTGGCTTCTCCACGAAATGGGGAATGTTCCTAAGAGTGTCAGAGTTCACGTCATTCACCCCAAACTTCATATCCTTAGTAGCTCGTTGAAGTTTGTTGTTGTAACCCACGACGGAATCGGCGTTGATGACCAAATTACTTGGCATTAACCAACAACCAGGACTCAAGGCATAATCCAGTCTAACCTTTGATTGCTGCACCGCAAGTTGATATCTTTGAACTGACTTAGAAATCTCATTCTCGATAACAGCGCTTTCGAAGAGGACAAGGAATACTTGTTGGGTTTCCTGTGACGCACCGGAGGCACTCACAATAGGGCTGCGGGTGCTAACTTGGGCGCCAAGGACGCAGTAAACAAAGGCTTCAATGCTGCGGTTAATCCTTGCTTGGTTCTTCAGGCCAATACCTTTCGCGGCAACGAAGGGCGCCCACGGAGTTCTCTCTTTGCTTTCTATGAAATAAATTAGGTTACCTTTTGATGCTCTACCTCCAAGGTCAGAGAATTCCCATTGACTTGGGTAGCCCATGCCCGGAGTTTCTATGCTGGCTCCGACATACGAAGCATAAGTGTACGTTTCTCCTAAACCATGTGCGGCACCTTCTTTGTTGCGGAAGTCAGGGTTGGTGAGCTTGAATTCATTCTTTAATCTCTCCCATGCGACTTTGTCGTATTTATTATCCATCGCGTTAAAGATCTTATCGCCAGGAAGCGGCGCTCCTAATTCGAACAATATCCTACGAATTGTAAAAGCGACGTGAAATCGCAGGAAAGGAATATGGAACATATCCGCGGCTATTCCACATCCTTTCGTGGCAGCCCAAACAGCAAAGTTCAACTGCTGCGGCCAATACCGCATGTTGGGCCCCGCAAGCCATTCACGGGCTTCTTTACCTGACGTATGCTTGATGCGCGTTTCTCTGAAGATGTCTCTAACCTTCATCTTAAAGGAAGACTTACCTACGGGTATTTTTAAAGTGGTAACCAAATCTTCGAAACCCTTCTTGTCTTTATTATCGTAAAATGGATATTCTTCATCCGTAAGCAGTAAATTCTCTGGGAAGTTGGACTTTGGCTTTTCCTCATGCTTAACGGTCACCTTTGGCTCCAAGTCCGCATTGCTGTACATCCTGGAGCCTTTATAGTAAATCCCATCGGATCTTCTTTCGAACTTACTAGCATCCGCGTGCGGAAACATCTTCCTAAATGCTCTCCAGTTGGCATAATCCCGGTTGTCGTGATGTGGCTGCTCCTCTATGTTATTCCCAAAAGCGTCGTACATTAGTATATAATGGATGTTATACCTTCAGCACCTCAGTTGTACCCAAATGTTCCCAACTATCACACCACCACTAAGGATATAGGTCCTAACGAATTAAACGCTGAAAACTTTCGTCTAAATAAAGCGAACTTAATCCTGGCTTACTTGGAAGGGCAAGCGAAACACTACGAAGAGGTCAGGAAAAAGTACGCTAGAGCTCGAAGCATCTTGCATAAAATAGCCATAACTTCCGGCTCCATGTCCGTGGCGTTAACAGGCACTGGCGTTGCTACTTCGCTTACCGGACCTGGAATAGTCGTTGGCGTTCCTTTGGCCAGCGTTGGAGCCGTCTGCGGCATTGTTTCCGCTGTTACGACAGGCATCATAAAGCAATTATCCGGCAAGATATCCAAGCACGACACTCACATAGCCCTAGCAAGAGCAAAGGCTAACACCATCGCCAACTTAGTGTCTCAGGCTCTGCGGGACCGCCGCATAGACGACGTGGAGTTCTCTTTGATCCTCGCGGAGGAAAAGAAATACGGCGAATTAAAGTCGGGCAATAAAAAAACCATCGTGAAAGATCTTTCCGAGGAATCTCGCAAAAAGATCTATCAGGAGGCAAAAGAGGAGCTGCAAAGAAAACTCGCTCAGTAGACATCTGCTTCGAAAAGAACGTAGGGGGATTTCGGCTGCACATTTCATCTTCTCGGAATCCATCCTAACAGTGGGTGGTTGGGGTCTATTTTGTAAAATATTTCGTAAATTACGTCGGGGTAATACGTAATCTTCTTATTTAGCCGACAGAATAACCATTCGGCCCTTTGCATATCTGGGACATCAGGAATACGCCTACCGGTAATTTCAGACAAAAGATAGGGAATAGCTTTGTAATATTTCCCTAGCTTTAATTTTTTCAATGTCTTTCGTAGACTTTGCGGCGAGGGCTCTTCCAAATTGTCTATGATCTCCCGCGTGTCTAAATATATCGGATGTAAACCTTGGATATGACTCATCCAGTCCCTGAAGTATTTCAACCTCTTATATGGGGTCTTCGTACGACCTCCATTGGCGTAATACTGCTCTTTGGTAGCATTTGGTACGGCATTACGAATATTCTTACCACACTCGTAACACTGTGCTGACGTGTCGTCTTCTATTTGCATTTTTTTACCACAACACCAAAAGGGTTCTGGCTTAGGTACGATAACTTTAGGTCTTAGACAAATTATGCAAAAGTCGTTAACAAACTTCTTACATTCATGCATCGTATATCTAAAGAATATTTTACCCTCCGTTTGCGACCCCAACAGAGCAGCAGTAAGGGACATTTCGCGCAAGACCCCCTGTAGGGCGGGTTGCCGACCTCCAACCCCCGGGGAAGGCTGGTGTTTCTCGACTCGTGATTTTGGCATTGTCCACCTAACTGCTGCGTATAATGGGACACGGGTATTTCCCGCTGGAGGCCTATGCCACTTGGCGCGGGCATTACCCCGGGCTCCCGGTACCCCCTTCGCGAGTCCCCCTTACTGCTGCTCTCAAATGCAATCTAGGAATTTGCGGAAGACACTAAGACTCAGTTCGAACTTCACATGAGCCGAACCTAATTTAAACAATGGATAACACTTAAGGCGGTCTTCTTTGATGTCATTAAGTTCGGCTCATGTGGAGTTCCACGTTTGACCTTAGTCTAAGTGTCCTATTATATTTGAAATTAAATTTGAAATTTTTTTAAAGACTCTGAGTGTTGGTTGGGCCGGGCTTTGAGCCCGCGACCTATTGCACAACCGGCAAACCGTTATCAGTGCCAAACACAGGGTACCCAGAGGCCATTGTGCTTTGTAAACAAATTTATTTGGGTTTTCTGTGGGAAAAACGATCCACTGGGTGCTCAAGGGTTATCATTAATTAGGGGCCGTTTACATGATACCGGAATGAGTTTCATTCCGGAACGAATTCATCCCGGTTGCCATATATTTCTTTGTATTTGTTTACATAATACCAGAGCAAAATGACATTCCAGAATTCGAACGAGTCATTCCGGAATGAGTCATCCCGGTTTTCATTCCGGAAAGAAACGCTCATTCCGGAACGATATTCCATACCGGTATCATGTGAACGTGGAACGAACACATTCCGGAATGAAACCGCTCTCTGGGGAGAATGAAACGAATAACGCATGCGTATCAGACATTTCAATGCGATCGTAGCTTGAACTCGTTATGTGGATTTTTCTCATGTAAACGCGGTATGAAATTTCATTCTCGAATTCATTCCGGTATCATGTAAATGGGCCCTTAGGCTTGCACACGAAAAATGACTGGGCACTCTGTGTACAAAACAAACTAAATGTTAATACCAAATGTTTTTATTCTGCATAACAAAGCCGTGATCGGTGTTAACGAAGAGGTTGTATATGAAAAATGCGACACGCTGACTGAAGCAAGGAAAGTGGACAGCATTCTGAAGCTCGCAGAGGAAGCTGGGATGTCAACGGGTTTCATCAGCACCATGCGAGTTACCCATGCCACGCCCTCGAATCTGTATTCAAGTGCAACAAGTCGATACTGGGAAAGTGACAAAGATTTGCCAAGCGATGCTAAGGATTGCAAGGATATTGGTATGGTTAAGGGGCAAAAATGGGTGTTAGGGGAGGGGAGGGAGGGAATGAATTCCGCTCTTAAATTTTTTTTTTGCACCTATTATCTTTTTTGATAAGAATCTCCTAAATTGTATGGTGAAAATTTATCATAATTTATGAAGATCTTTCATTTATACAAAGCTAAAGCGATTGATAAAATACAAGCACATTCAGCAGTATGGAATCAAAATTGTGTATTCATCAAAATCATAATTTCGCATTTTTTTAGATAAGTGCACATGACTTGTAGTACCGAATCTTTTACTGTTCCTCTCACATGAAAGATAACTAATGTATTAAGATTCGAAATTAGGGAATTTTCAAGGCCAAGTAATGAAAAAAAATAACGTAAGGTTGCCAATGAACGCAGTGAAGCAATGCGATGACACAATTGCTATATATGGAGTCATGTTTTTAACCCGTTGGAATTTCAACTACTGGTCGCTCAATTGAGTCTAACCATTTTTTAGAGGCTCTCAGTTTTGCTCAACAATTGGACTGTCTTTTTCTAACAGCTTTGCAGATGGTAGAGTTTCAAGGCAAGATTGGAGATGGCATTGAGGTAGTTCTTGGTGGAGGACGCAGAGTGTTCCTTCTTAATAACATGACAGACTACGAGGAGGTTAATACGACAGGCAAGCGGCTGGATGGTCGAAACCTTATCGATGAATGGGTGGCGAAACGACCTGATTCGAAGTTTGTGTGGAACAAGAAACAACTAGACGCTCTTGATGTGGAAAAGACGAAACATGTTCTTGGTAAATTATGATAAATAAATATAAGAAATACTATATGTAGATATATTTTGTTGCCTACTGCGCTTTTTTAATTTTTGGTTTTGTTTATTTGCTACCGCGCTTGTGTGTTCGTTTGTTCGCTCCTTCGTTCCTACCTTCCTTGCTTCCTTGCTTCCTTGCTTCCTTGCTTCCTTGCTTCCTTGCTTCCTTGCTTCCTTGCTTCCTTGCTTCCTTGCTTCCTTGCTTCCTTGCTTCCTTATTTCACTTATATATAATATGGTTTAGTGTTTTTCGGAGGTTCATTCGTTCTCAGTCTTGTTTGTTTCTCGTTGTTTTCCGGCAGCGCTTATTCACAAAACCGTCTGCAGCCCCTCTGAAGTAGTATACCATCAACTTCATTATTATTCTCATTTATTACTATTTCAGGCCTTTTTGACTACAGCAACATGAAGTACGAAGTAGACAGAATCAATGATACTGCCGGTCAGCCTTCTCTGCCTGAAATGGTCGAATTTGCTATCAAAATATTAAAGAAAAATCCTAAAGGATTCTTTCTGGTGGTTGAAAGTAGGTTATCTCTTATTCGTATATTTTATTTCTAAAGTAATTTTGCTGTAAATTTTAAAATCTTTTCGATTCGCCGAAAAAATCTCTGGGTTGATCAGGGGTCAAAGCGAAAACACTCGTTTCAAAAGGGAAACAAAATAAACCATACTCATATGTGATGCCAACAGAAATTATACAACCTGAGACGATCCACCGCTACACACCATCCTTGATTAGGAATAATCCACATGCTTGAGGATTTTGATATTTTTCCACGGATTTTGCGATAAGTTACAGAAAATTCCTTAACAAAGTGATTTTCTCCAAGGATTTATACTGATGGAGTTCATGTGGATTTAGCTAAAATTCTCCCGCCAAAACGCACCGACACTTGCGTCAGGTCACGACCGGCCCCGCCACGTTATTTTTTCGTACGCTTCAATACTCTCATAGACTTAAAACGGTGCCCTTATTTGCATAAAACAAAAATGCTTACTTGTGGGAAATTTCTGAAAGATCACTGGTGCAGACATTATGGATGCATGCAAATGAGACGATAAGTATTGTAACGACCCTATAGCCCTAACTTGTGTGATTCTTAAAAAAAAAGAATATCTCAATGCGAGCTCAACTGTAATAACAGCTATTGATAAATGTGCAGAGTTTCCAAGTAATGAGGAAAATAGTAGTACCAGCTTTTGAGACCTTTTTGCAGCGTTTTTTTTTTTTTTTTTTTTTTTTTTTTTTTTGTTTTTTTTAGTCTAATCTTACTAATTCATCTCGGCACTTTTTTCCACAGGTGGTTTAATTGATTATGGTCACCATGACAACAATGCTTATCGTGCGCTTACTGAAACCCTTCTTATGGATGCTTCGGTTACCAAGGCAACAGAACTAACCAATAAAGGTAGACAAGGATGAACCCCATGGAAAAGACCTTTTTACCTTGGGTGCAATGTTTTCCCATTTCGAACCACATTTCATTCCTGGTTCTCGAAAAAGATTATTTGTTTCAGTTGTGTATTCATGTGTCTTCTTATGCGCAACCGTTTAACCGGCACAGAAATGATACTCTAGGGAATGACACGGAAAACCCCACATAAAATATAAAGCCCACGGTAAAGAGGTCTTTGTGGAGAGGAGAGGGAGATTAGGGACGGGAAAGAACAGAAAAAAGTTAACAAAATGAAATGGAAGGAAAGGGAAAATGAACCAGAGAAAACAAAATGAAGAAAATATGTGATGATGGAAGGAAAGAAAACCGAGGGAAATGAATGTGAGTTATTAAAGAGGAAACAAAAAAGGACTTAAAATGAAAAATGAAGAGAAGGAAGTGAAAGGAAGCCAAGTGGGAAAGGAAGAGAGGAGAAGCAAGAACCCGAAAGGAAAAAAAGAGAGGAAACAAAAGGAGAGTGGAGATTACCTTCCATGATTTAAAGAAACGTCTTTTCATTTCATCAGATGACACACTCGTGATAGTGACAGCAGACCATGGCCACACCATGTCCATAGCAGGATATCCTGACACAGGAAACCCAATATTAGGACTGGTTAAGCAAGGGGGTGTTTTAAAATTGGCAGATAATGACAAAATGCCTTTCACTACCCTTGGTTACCAGAATGGTCCAAATGCAAATTTTGGCCCCAGAACGAATTTGACTGGCGTCAACACCCAGGATATTGATTTCAAGCAACAATCACTGTATAATGGTGCTGATGAGTATGAATCCCATGGGGGACAGGATGTGGGTAAGTTGATAAGGGGGGAGGGGAGGGGGCTGAATCCTAATTAGTCGTAAGATAACGATGGTGGTGATGATGAAATGATGGTTTTGCTGACTACTTTTTTTTACGATGAATGGGGATGATTTTAAAAGAATGTCACTTGAGGTAATGATGATGATGATGACGATGGCGGTGGTGATGGTGGTATCGTTATGGATAATGATGATATTTGTGAGATGATTCCATTGATGATAATATAGATGTTTATGAAGATGATCCTAAGATGATACTTATGCTGATGCCAAAAAATGAAGCCAATGATGATGATGCCAATGGTAATGCTATGCTGATGCCAATAATGACGATAATGATGCCAATTATGATGATGGTGGTGATTGATGCTGCTTGTGACTCGATTGTTATGGCAATACAATGATGATTATGACCATGATGGTTAGTCTAGCACTGGGATATCACTCTCAATACGTTTCACCACTCACTCCACCCACCCTCAACAGCTTTTGATAAATGATAAGTTGCTTTTTGATCATTTATTAATACCTCTTCCATTTTTCCTTCAGGAATCTATTCCCGTGGTCCATGGGCTGATCTCCTAGTTGGAGTTTTGGAACAAAACTACGTTTTCCACGTCATGGACCACGCCCTTTGCTTGAGTGACAGCAAGCAGAGCAAATGTAACAAGCCCGAGGCCAGGGGAGGAAAACCTCCAGTGAACTCGGCAAACAGCTCTTGTGCATTTATGAATGTTGGTATGCTTATGGCGTTATTGTCAGCAGCTGTCAATGTTATTATACTGTAGATGAATGTAATATGGTCTTAGGACTGGTCATAAATTACCAAAGGGGATTACCCGGGGGACGAGGGAGATTATACCGGGGAGCAGGGGGGGGGGGGGGGGGGGGGGAGTTCAGTTGTGATGCCCGAAAAATCTGTAGACATTTTAATCCTATTTAACCAAAACCGCTAAAACTTTGATCCTTTTACCCGCTACCTTCAGTCATTCAAATGTATTTAACACTTCCAAAGCGTAAGTGGATGTTGCTACCTTTGGTCATATTCTCAATGTCCCTTATAAGAGTATATTTTACATGCCCCTGTTTTAGAGTGCCAAGAAAGCCCCTCCCCCTCTTCCCATGTCTCTTATGACAGTATATTTTACATGCCCCTGTTTTAGAGAGCCAAGAAAGCCCCTCTACCCCCTGGTAATTTATGATCGAGTTACTCGGCTGAAGGCGCAACTGGAAAAAAGCTTTTTTTAAGGTTTCAGATAACGAGGACACAATTTTACTTAGGAACTAGAAAATTCATACGTTTTGTTATATCTATAGTTTTTTAAATAAAAGAACATTAAAAAATATTTATTTCAAAATTTTTAATGCACCTTTCAATGCAAAAAGAAATTGATATCCATTTAGTCTGATTGTAAATATTGGTTACCGATGCGCTCTTATTCTTTTCTCATAAAGAGCCTATACTGTATGTTACGACACTTTAGCGTCTGCATGGGTTAGAACCATGGGTTACCCAAAGCCGTCTCAGCTTTCTAACTTGAAAAATCGAAAATCCTTCGATTTTTTGGTGAGAAGGGTCTGGGTACGAGAATGGGGTTAGAACTAATCCCCTCTCAACTTGTACTTTCCCGCGCTTTTCCCCGAAAAGATGGCGGGATGTAGAGCCAGAAAGAAGAAATACTTTTGTATCTTAGGCCGTAAGAAAAAAACACTCACCATAATTTCGAAGGAAGATTATAAAGTTATAAATTATAATTTAAATACTTTTGTATCTTAGGCCGTTAAAAAATACAGTCACCATAATTTCGAAGAAAGACTATATCCAAATCCAACCCGCATTTACGATACGAAGACTTCCGGCGTGACCTCGGGTCGGTTGCCGAAAGAAACCCGTTGAACTGGTGTACAGTGAGCTCCAAGTACGGGTCAGAACAAGCGAGGTAGTATGTGAATACAGGCAAATTTAATGGCTTAAAGACGCGAAGACTAATCTCTAATGCGACTTTCTCGGTTCTATAGGGATGTGAGAGAAGGGTCATGACTAAAATTTGGCGCTGGAAAGAAAATTCGAAGACGTACGAGGTTTCAAAGACCCGTGATGGTTCGCTTTTGGGACTCGAGTTTCCAACCTTCTCTTATTTCTTACTGGTGGGGGAAAAAATCTTAAAACGGGCTAAATTCAAAAAATAACCACGCAGAGCGAAAGAAGTGCTATTTCTCAATGATCGGGTAAAATTTCGAGGCCTTATTTCACGTTTCAATGATTTGATTGAAATTTTTGATGAATCTCCATACATTTCCTTATAACAGGACACCACAGAAACCAAGATTGGGCTACCTGTGGGTAAGCTTGTCTTTTGTTGCTGTTTTTATTTTATATTAGCTGGAAGAAAAAGAAGGAAAAATTGATGAGGTTTGTACCTTTATACCTTGACTTTCTTTGTGGGATGGGTGACCTGAAACTAATACCTACTTATTATTATTAATATTAATATTATTATTATCATTATTATAATATTATTATTGTCATTATTATTATTATTATCATTATCATTATCATTATTATAATATTATTATTGTCATTATTATTATCATTATCATTATCATTATCATTATCATTATCATTATCATTATCATTATCATTATCATTATCATTATCATTATCATTATCATTATCACTCATTCTCATTCTCATTCTCATTATTAGAGTGGTTTTCAAAAACCCGTGAAACAAAGTGTAACAAGTTTTGACACGGGAAAACGTGTCAAATGTGCTGGGCACATTGGATACTTTGAATAGAGTAGAAGACTATTTGGGATTTAGTCATTGTAAGACAGAAGAAAGTCCGTGGATTCGGTTTGAATATTTTTTTACGGTCAAATTGAACTAGCATAAACGAGTCTTGGTCGCAAACCCCAAAGCAAGCCTTCGTCTCTCTGAGAACCAGTGTTATGGTGGCTCCATCGGCTCAAAAACACCACACAAAACATTATTGAACAGAAGATTCTCCGTCTACAGAAAAAGTTTGGTCTCGAAAATTTACCTCAGAATACCCTGCGAATTTGCCCCCAAACAATATGGCGTCGGAAACCGTGAAAGGAACTATAAATAAACTAATATAAAACTCGTGTGAGTACTCTTTTATGTAAATTATGACGCAGTAAATTCCTAGCTAGGAACAGTTGATCATAGGTAGAGACGGTTGATCATAGCTAGGAACAGGTAATCATAGCAAGGGAGAGGTGAGGTATAAGTGTGGAATACTTCTATGGGAGACTATACGTATGAGCGACTATATGACATTCTACCATGAAGTACATCCCTTCCAAGGAAAACAAACACTCGATCGATCGATAAAAGTCAATAAAATAAACAAACTGGAAGACAAACTCGATGGAGATTCAATGTTTTGGCTGGTTTCAGGTGGTTTCAAGATGGTTTCAGGTCGTTTTAGGTGGTTTCAGGTCGTTTTAGGTCGTTCCTTGTTTTAGTAAATACCAATAGTACCGGCATATCGAATTCACGGAATCAACGGAATCAACGGAATCAACGGAATCAACGGAATCAACGGAATCTCTTTGAAACATATGGAAGTCAAACATCATTAAAATAAAGACAAATCAAATTAAAAGAAAAAGTTAAGAACTTCGTGCTCGGTCGTCCTCTAAGAAAAAAATTATATAAAACAACTCGATCGGAAACCCTATTATTAATATTATTATGATTTATCTACATAGAATGATTACCCAGGAAACAATGACATGTCAAAAACATAACTTTAGTCCAAATCATAGCTAACCTTGAAAGAATCTGTTCATGGATCCAGCAAAACATTGCACATTTTTCCATCGTTTTATGACAAGTTGGACGCCATTTTGTAAGCACAGGTAGCCCAATTTTCAAACACAGGAAGCCCATAGACATAAAGAAGAATTGGGCTACCTGTGCTTACAAAATGGCGTCCAACTTGTCATAAAACGATGGAAAAATGTGCAATGTTTTGCTGGATCCATGAACAGATTCTTTCAAGGTTAGCTATGATTTGGACTAAAGTTATGTTTTTGACATGTCATTGTTTCCTGGGTAATCGTTATATGTAGATAAATCATAATAATATTAATAATAGGGTTTCCGATCGAGTTGTTTTATATAATTTTTTTCTTAGAGGACGACCGAGCACGAAGTTCTTAACTTTTTCTTTTAATTTGATTTGTCTTTATTTTAATGATGTTTGACTTCCATATGTTTCAAAGAGATTCCGTTGATTCCGTTGATTCCGTTGATTCCATTGATTCCGTGAATTCGATATGCCGAATAGTACTATTTTAGATCAATGACGCAATAGAAATTCCTGGCCCGCCCCCATTCAAGCTTACGGCATGAAATACGTTTTTGTCATAAAAATATTCGACTAAAAATAAATATGTTTTGCTAATCAAACCAAATATCATTTTTCTTGCTAATAAAATAATATAAACTCGTGCGAGTACTATTTTACATCAATGACGCACCGTATCCCGATCTTACAGATCTCAACGTGCATTTTCACCTCGTGTTTCACCATGTCAATCATGACGAGGTCCACCAAAGGCATTCGTAACACTAAATTCCGATCATACCTAACTAATGTACTGTGCCCATAGGCCCAGCACAATAACTAAGGTGTAGTAAATTGTAATACACCAGAAAACACAAAAGAAAATCAAAAGAAAATGCGGACAATAAAGTGTATAAGTGTAATACGCTAAAGAGTATTTTACGGGTTTCTGAAAACCACTCTATTATTAATATTATTATTAATATTATTATCAATATTAGTATTATTATTATTACATTATTATTATATATTATTATTAGGTAGAAGGCCACAAGACACACATATGGTCTGTACCTCGTTGGTTGTGTAGCACGGTGAGACACGTTTGATATTTAATTTCAATTACACTTGAAAAGTGTAGACGCTAGATAACTTTCTGATTTTTGGTATTCATTTCGATTGAAAAATTAAGAAATCTATTGTGTGGTTGTCATATTTAAAATATCAATTTGGCATTGAAACTGCATTTTCAGTTTATATTGATGGGTTGCAAGCATTCCCCGGATAGTTAAAAGACAAAAGCATGGCGGCTATTGTGGTGCCGTTAACAATAGATGCTAATAAGGAATCTTTTGTTAAATGGCACCAACGCTCCCCCGAGAGGCCGCTATGAAGTAACGTGCAATCGAAGAATATTCATTATATAGATATTATTCGTATTTTTTCAAATTTTTCTTGTCATTTAAGTACTTGGTATTCATAGTGACTTGCGCTTGAAGGCCCCCTCTGATTGGTCAACTGTGGGTGTATTACAGAAAAGTAACGCCCCTCGTGTACCTCTGACTGTAGAAAGAGGAGGAGTCGCTTGGACATTCATCGCATTGGACGTGTGTTTCCTAGTCTAAACTCGATCCCTTAACCGAGCACTAAAGATGAGGGTTCTTCTTCCAATCCTAGTGACCATACTTCTACAGAACCACAAAGGTAAGCTCATATAGACCCCCAAGTTACGCTTGTTTTATACGATAACCTTTTCCCCCAATGTTTGAAGCAAACCTTTAGCTTAAAACTATAAAAAGACTTTGAAAACGCATTTCTGTGCTCGAAAATCATATCTGCGCCAAAATTGATACCTGCGACTAAATTGTGGAATACGAGGAATACTATTCCTGCTAAAATTGGACTTAAAGACACTTTTAGGACTTATTTAAATCAAATTTGTCTTAAAAACTTTCTATTCTCCTCCTCACCAGAGGGCACGCTACTCGAATGCTTAAAGATGCTACGAAACCATTCCATAATTAGACACCGACATCGAAACCTGATTGATAAATAAAAAATAGAATAAAATGATAATAAGTGGTTCAAGCATTGGCATTTCCACAGACTGGTATACCCTCTTCTTCCACTGAATTCCATTATGAATTTAGAGGTTGATTTTTGCGGAGGGACGAGAATCCCCGCCTTAAACCCCTCGAAGCACAGTAGCTAGAGAAACACAAGTAGCTCTAATCACATACAACATCGAGTGCTTGAAGCGAACGTGGGTCGCCTGGGTGAGAGGCGAGCGCTGTAACCCCTCCGCAACCAGTGCTTCCCTCATGGCCATAATTCAAAAGCAATATCTGCGCCGAAGTTGTTGAATGCTATTCCTGCTGATGTTAGATCTTAAAGTGCACATGAACCCTTCGACAATACTTTCAGTATTGATTCTGCATAAAGTAAATAGTTGATTGGTAAAATATTTCTTGATTTGAGTGATGCGTCTTTAAGTTATGAAGGTTTATACTTCCAATATGTTAATGATGATGACGTCAGGTAAGGTATTTGAGTGTTTTTGTTGTAACTAGTAATACTAAATGCTGGCCATTTTGAAAATAAAAATTGTAAATAGCTTTCATGTAAACCATGAGTAAAATAATGATGCTTTTTAAATACTGTTTCTATGAACCAGTTCGATTTTGTATATTTGATTAAGCCTTAATAGACGTCACACTCATTAGCATATTGGAAGTATAAACCTTCATAACTTAGAAACGCATCACTCAAATCAAGAAATATTTTACCATTCAACTATTTACTTCGTGTAGAATCAGTACTGAAAGTATTGTCGAAGGGTTCATGTGCACTTTAAGACAATTTTTACCATTTTAAATCAAGACTTAAAACATTTATTTAGAAATTATTCTGTTAAACCTTTTTCTCGCTACACCACTACTGCTACCTGCTACTGCTACTTCTGAGTCCACCCAAAATGATAGCAGTAGCAGTAGCAGTAGCAAAACACGTCCACATCTGCTTTATAAAAAGATCACATACAATACAGAATTAATATAGTATGTGGTCTTCTTACCCTATACTAGATAGGTTAAATTGGCGAATTCATTATAACATGATAGAAATTACCATAAATCAACAATTATAGCATATTCATACGTTAATGTTTATTCGGGTAAAATGTCCATGTATATTCTAATACTCGATAGCGAATAAAAAAGTCTGTCTGTCTGTCCACTACTTTGACACTAAGGATTTCAGCAAAATTCGTATTTTGTTTTGTTGATAATCAATCTTCAGGCGGAACATTTATTTATTTTATTTATTTATTTATTTTTATTCAGTATATTTTTAGATATTATTTTATATTTACGAACTTTTTTTTTTCATTCAATAATAATTATTAACTATTAGTTATGATTTATTTTTTAGTGTAGGGGTTTTTATCTTGTAGTTTATAATTTTATAATTTTTTACACACATATCTTCATAGTTTAATATATTAGAGGGCCACAGGTTTGTTAGCATATTGCTATTTAGTGTTACCCTCGGTTAATAAAGAGTTTATTATTATTATTATTATTATTATTATTATTATTATTATTATTATTATTATTATTATTATTATTATAACATTCCATTTTCCAAACTCGAAAGCTTATGCTACTTTGGAAGTAGTTATTTTCTATTATGCGCTTTTTTTCCTCTTTACTCAAACTGTTTAAATATTGAATTCCTGATCACCCCTGCTTTTGCTATCTGTCTTGTCAACTCTCAACTCCGAGAACCTACAAAAGTACCCAAGGTTTAAGTGATATTTTGGGACGGCTTAATATTCTCGATTGCACCTCCATTTCTAAGGCTCATAGCAACCTCGAAGTTTGCAGGCACCAAGGTTGAATTGTGATTTTTTTCTTTTTAATTTGATCCTGTCGTTTAGGCTCTGATGCTGCCGACTCTTTAAGACCAACCCAGAAAAAGAACCAATGGTTTATTGATGGTGTCGACAAATTGAACAAGCTGTTGTCCCAGAAGCCCAATCACAATCCAGCAAAGAACGTCATCCTGTTCGTCGGAGATGGCTGTGACATCAATACCAACACCGCTGCAAGGATACTAAAGGGACAACAGAACGGCAAGAAAGGTGAAGAGGGGTATCTGTCGTATGAAGAGTTTCCATAGACTGGTTTGTCGAAGACGTACAATACAAATCGACAAGTTCCTGACTCGGCTGGTACGGCTAATGCTCTCTTTACTGGAGTCAAGACTAGAAGTGGTACGTAAAAATTATGTTTGAAATACTCCTTTGCCGTGTCCGAGCATTTTCATTGGATGAACATTGGTCTCGCGCGCTGTGATTGGTCACAGGATGTTGTTAGGTGGCTATTGAATACACCGAATCGAAATATGGCGACCAATTTAAATAACTATTGTTCTGTACTGACTAGCGACTGACTAGCCTCTAATACATGTGAAAATGCTTTTGTGTTTCCATGTGAACACGAGGCTAGTCAGTCGCTTGTCAGTGCAGAACAATAGTTATTCAAATTGGTCGCCATATTTCGATTCGGTGTATGACCTTCGAAATTTTTTGAGGAACCTCGAGGAACCATCCATACCGTGTTTTGAACTTCAACAGGGCAAAACCCTCAGATATATATATATATATATACAGGACTCCCTTTCTTTTCAATTTCCTAAAGAGTGCATGAAAAAGAAACTTTTGACAATGTTTGAGAAATAGTGACATAGATTTAACAAATAGACATCAGTTTTTTATGTGTCTGTCCTCTTATTGACGATAAATTGCGTCATCACATTGTCAAAGTAGTGTGGATTCACGAGGCGTAGCCGAGTGGATCCGCATACTACTTTGACAATGTGATGACGAAATTTATCGTCAATAAGGGTGCAGACACATAAAAAACTGATGTCTATTTGTTTTTTGCAATAACAAAAACGATAAAAACTTCTCATTTTTAGCGATCAAAGCAACCAACGGAAAGAGCGCGCGCTCGTTGACGTCAGCTTTATCTGTCTGTCCTCTTATTGATGATAAAAAATAACCAATCAGCGCGTGAGAAATTTGTAAGTTATTGTAAAAAAGCGGTTATAAGTTTACTCTTTCTTTCACTCGTTTTAGAAAATAATTGTTAAGCACAAGACGAATGAAAATAATTTTTTTAAACATTTTCCAAATATTTTGACTTATTTTTGTAAAACGATGTGACCAGGCTCACAAAACAAAACAATGATTGGGCACCCTGTCTACCAAACAAACTAAATATTAATACCAAGTATTCTTAATACTAGCTGTGATCGGTGTTAACGAAGACGTGGTATTTGAAAAATGCGACACGCTGACTGAAGCAAGGAAAGTGGACAGCATTCTGAAGCTCGCAGAGGAAGCTGGGATGTCAACGGGTTTCATCAGCACCATGCGAGTTACCCATGCCACGCCCGCAAATCTCTATGCGAATTCCCCAAGTCGATTATGGGAAAGCGATAACGATTTGCCAAACGATGCTAAGGATTGCAAGGATCAAGGTATGCATTACGTGGGGAAGGTTGGGCGATAACTCGCCACATGAGAGTCAGATAAGTAAATTTAGTGTAAAAATACTCTGGTTATTATTTCTCCACTAGTCAGCCTGCTAAATAAAGGCTAACTGATTACAACTCTCTAAACAAAGAATGAAATTTTTATCACAGCCTTACAGTTCGTAGAGTTTCAAGGCAAGATTGGAGATGGCATTGAGGTAGTTCTAAGTGGAGGACGCAATGCATTCCTTCCTAATGACATGACAGACTATGAGGAGGTTAATACGACAGGCAAGCGGCTGGATGGTCGAAACCTTATCGATGAATGGGTGGCGAAACGACCTGATTCGAAGTTTGTGTGGAACAAGAAACAATTAGACGCTCTTGATGTGGAAAAGACGAAGCATGTTCTTGGTAAATTATGATAAATAAATATAAGAACTACTATATGTAGATATATTTTGTTAGCTACTGCGCTCGTTTCTTTACTTGTTTATTGTTCTCCACCTCTTCCCTTCTTTCTTTCTTACATTCTTTTTTTCCCCAGTGTCTTCTTTCCTTCCTTCCTGTCTGCTTATTTAATCATTTCTTCGTTTGTTTTCTTGCTCGTTTTAGTATTTAGTCGCTTATTCGTAATTATCTATTTTGTAATCGTTGATTCGTTGGTCGTTTCATTCGTTCGTGTTAGTCCTGTTCGTTCAGCTAAAAATTTCTGAGAAGACCGAGATTAACTTGTTTTGAGCCGAAATGACATTCCTTAGTCTATACTTTATTTACTGACTTTACTATCCTATTCATTGGTGTCTTATTCATTGAAAATTCCAGGCGTTTTTGACTACAGTGTCATGAAGTACGAAGTAGACAGAGCCAATGATACCGCTGGTCAGCCTTCTCTGCCTGAAATGGTCGAATTCACCATCAAAAAATTGAAGAAAAATCCCAAGGGTTTTTTTCTTATGGTTGAAAGTAGGTTTTTATCTGATGCAGTAAATTTGTTAAAACCATTGTTTGGCAAGGAATAATGGACATTGTTTCTTGTTGATGTAATAATAGAAAAGCTTTCTGTGGGTTTAACATAAGCTTTCCCGCCAAAACGCGTGCCCACGTCACGCTTAGCCTTCTGCGCAGCAGAAGTCCTATAGTCCCATAAAATTTGCTCTAGCTGCCATTCCCCTTTTTGGTGGTTCTTTCTTTGCAATATTTTTGTCTAACTTTAATGTCATTTACTCTTCGCAAATCGTTTCTCTCAAGGTGGCTTGGTAGATTATGGTCACCATGCAAACGATGCTCACCATGCACTTACCGAAGCTCTTGTTCTGGATGCTTCAGTTACGAAGGCAAAAGAGCTAACCAATGAAGGTAGACAAGGATGAACTTCATGGGAATTCTTTACTTTGTTATTTTGTTTTGGGGAGAAGAGGTAAAGGCACTAGCTTGAAGGAAAGAAAGACAAGTAAATTGGGGAAAAGAAGAGTTAAGAGGCGAGAGGAAAGGAAATGAACACATAGCCCTATTTGGAGAAGTAAATGAAGAAAAAGAAGGAAAGAAATGGAAAAAAAATGGAACTGAAGCGAAGGGAAGCAAAGGAAAGAGAAGGAAAAGAGAGTAAAGAAAATAAATGATAAGAGAGGGGAGAAGAGAATGAAGGAGAAGGAAAAAATCGAAAACGAAGAGGAGGAAGTGAAGTGATGCAAAGGGAGAGGAAGAGATGGAATGAAAGCAAAGGGGAAAAATACGAAGAAAAGAAAGTATCAAAAACAAAGAAGAGGTTGTGCATTCCATGTAAAAAATACATTTCTTTTCCTTTCATCAGATGACACACTCGTGATAGTGACAGCAGACCATGGCCACACCATGTCCATAGCAGGATATCCTGACACAGGAAACCCAATATTAGGACTGGTTAAACAAGGGGGTGTTTTGCAATTGGCAGGTAATGACAAAATGCCTTACACTACCCTTGGTTACCAGAATGGTCCCAGTGCACACTTTGGTCCCAGAAAGAATTTGACTGATGTCGACACCCAGGCAGTAGGTTTTAAGCAACAATCACTGTACGATGGACCAGAAGGGTTTGAAACCCATGGAGGACAAGATGTTGGTAAGTTGATGATGGAGGACTGAATCCTACTTAGTGGCATGATAGTGATGAAATTATGGTGTTGATGAAGAATTTATTATGGATGATGATGGTGATGATTGTGAAGGATTATGTCTCACTCCTGGTGATAATTATGACAATTCTAATGGTGATTATAGATAATTGTGATGATAATGGTAATGTCAATGATGATGATGATGATGTTCTTGCTAGTGATGATGCAAATGATACCAATGATGACAATGCTTGTGATGATGATAAAAATTATAATGGTGATGTTAATGCATGATGAGATGATGGTCATGCTAGTGTTGATGCCAATAATATCAATGATGAAACTGTTGATGATGACAATGCTGATGATGATGCTTATGATACCAATGATTATCTCGGTGATGCCAATGATGATGATGATGCTGCTTGTAGTAATAGTTATAGCAATATGAGCAATGCAGTTATTTCTGATAGTTAGTCCACAATGCTGTCCTTCTAAATGACTTTCACCACCCACATAGCTCTTAATGTATACAGATCTGCTACTTACCCCTTTAATTTTCTTTCAGGAATTTATTCCCGTGGTCCCTGGGCTGATCTCTTGGTTGGGGTTTTGGAAGAAAACGTCATTTTCCACGTCATGGACCACGCCCTTTGCTTGAGTGACAGCAAGCAGAGTAAATGTAATAAGCCTGAGGCCAGGGGAGGAAAACCTCCAGTGAGCTCGGCAAACAGCTCTTGTGAATTTATGTATGTTGGTATGCTCATGGCATTATTGTCGGCAGCTGCCAATGTGATCATACTGTAGATGAATGTGGTATAGTCTTCAGTTGAGTTTCAGTTTGTGACACCTTTGAATGTTTTTTCATTAAAATAATGTAAATGTGTAGTTTTTTCATTCAAAGAATATGTTAAACGTGTACATGTAGTTTCAGTGCATGATTGGGTAAGCAGACTTAAAATCTTGTTTTGAAAAGTAATAATCAAAAAACATCTTTTTTTCCAATTCAAGCAATAATTAGCCTTCAATAAACAATGTTTAAGACTATTGCTATTTGATACAATGACCTTTTGAATAAGGAGAGTGGGGGTTAAAGCAACTTGGATCCTTTGATGGATTAATCAATGGGTGGATTATTTATTACACTCGAAAGAAAACCAACCCAAGGTTTTTTTGAGTTCAAAACCTACTGTACAGTTCATTCTCATTAGCATGCTTGGAATCCTGTAATTTGCTGTTGCAACTTATTAGATTATAGTGGATTGCAATCAAGGCTTTTCATGGCGAGTTTTAACAACAATCCAGTTTGTCAGAGAACGACAGTCTGTAAGTTTATCAGCATGCAGGCATTGTTTTTTTTTAGTATGCCATTGTCAGATATATTTTAGTCTGTATAATAATGATTTTGCTAACAGCTGATCGAACCTCATTACCAGGCTTTACAATAAGTACAATTACAAAAAAATTGTCCATCATATGCTATTAACCCCAATAAGTAATATATACAGTATGAGTGGCCGTGTTGTATCAAGGTATAGTCGAGAGTTTGTATATCGGATACAACATGGGCACGAATACTGTAGATTTCTCGTCAAACGTCTAGGTTAGTTCCTTTGTGTTTCACTAAAATTTTCAAAATTAAAGTGAATCTGGCCAAGATCTTCACGGTCGTAATTTCTGTTGTGTTTTCCCCATGAATTATTAATGAGTTTGATAAAGCTTGATACACAAAGAAAGACCCAATTAAGTAATGTATTCTATCGCTGGTATCAATCGGCTGAATAAAATTTTCATTATATAATTTTATTAATAGCCTACGGCAAAGGGCACACATGCAATACCCATCTATCAACCAAATAGTAATCTATTGTTTTTAAAATGCTTATATTATTGGTATTTCTTTAAAATTGGCGAGCAAAGACTATAGGCCTGAGGAGGCAAGATCCTTCAAAATAATCATTATATTTTAGGATCTGTTGATGAAAACAGTCTGCCCAATTTTCCCCATCATGGAAATCACTCTAAATTTCACCCTTTAAAACTGATATTACATCATAACTCTATTTATAATAAAATATAATAATCTTTTTGTATGTAATAATCCAAATTAGTCTCTTCTATATGCAAATCTATATTATGTTGTTGTAAAAAAATACTTTTAAAATTAATATCCATATATTAGCTAGGATATAAGTTTAGTATTGAATTAACTATATATTTCGAAATGAATACAGTTATGCAGAAGATAACTGCTTAGTGTTGACGATGTTCAGAGACATGCAGTACAGGTAAATCATAGCACAGTTGTACTGTGAGTAAGACTAAGACATTAAATTTACTTTAAACTAGAAGATACGAGGTGTTGGAAAAGGATACAGTGTTCTATATTTCCCTCAGGTCCCAATCCCCATTTCCTGACAACCAAAGATTCAACTGGTGGTACTCAAACAAAGTCTCTCTGTGTCCAATGCTCACAAGTGTGATCCCCAACTGCTTGCAATTTTCATACATTTCTTTCTCTGTCTTTGTATCCAATGCACTGGTAGCTTCATCAATCATGCCAATAACAGGCTTGTGGTAGAACAAACGAGCAAATGCCAGCCTCTGCATCTCACCTGGGGATAACATATCTTCCCAGTTGCCTTCGATATTCTCTTCAATCCCTCCTACACGACGGCACACAGCAGTAAGGCCAACATCCTCAAGAATGCTCAGAATTTTCTCATCATCTATCTGACCATTCTCTTGGTATCTCTGCTCTATTGGTTTGTCATATGGATAGATAACTTGCTGTTTGAGAGAGCCATCTGACAACAGTGCTCTCTGGGGTAAGAATATTATATTGCTGGGATCAAATGAGAGATTCCTGACAACTGTACCAGAAACTGGCTTCCACAGGTTACTCATCACTCTCAGCAAAGAACTCTTCCCAGAGCCAGTCTTCCCAGTAATCAGGATGTTTTGACCAGGAATTATGTTAAGATTTAAATCTCTCACAAGAAGCTCAGACGACTTGGGTGCTGCATAAGAAACAGATTCCAGTTGAAAGATACAACCAGTCCGCAACATGTCCAAGGATTCAGAACTACTTTTAAGGCTTTTGTCTTCACCTTTCTTTTCTTTTATCATCAAGGCTTCTATTAACTCTCCAATCCTGTGAGTATAGCCAGCCATGTCTGACACTGAATTGGACAGATCAATCAACTGGGTGAAACAGCCAATCAAAAACATTGACACAAATGAATTCTTGCTTATTTCAGCGCTCAGAGCTGTCGGTGACAAGGCATCATATTTTCCAGCAAAAAGTGCAATAGCAATGATAATGTAACTGAGTATCGCTCCAACGTAGTCAAAAAAGTTGACAGAGAAGTTGAGGAAGAACTCATAGTTAACCAATCTTTGTTGGATATTTAGTAGGTTTTGGAGTCTTCCGTTGGTCCTTCTTTCTTCCAGCATTCCCGATCTGTAAAAGGCTAAGGCCTCTGAGTTTACTCGTATCTGTCAAGAGGGAAAAAACAATTCAACACTTTCTTTCTGGAATTGTTATTAAAATTGTATAATTACAAGTATTATTACATTTAAAAAATAACAGTTATTTTCTACAGAGTAACTTCTTACACTGTATTTAAACATTGTATAATAAAATTGAACAATAAAAACATGTTAAAAATGTGATGACGTTGCTCAACGTCATTATCAAGTCAAAAATGAACTAGAAAAGTAGAATAAATATAGAAATAAGTAACAATAGATATAAAATAGATATACAGTATAATAACATAACATTTTCTACAGAGTAGCTCTTAATCCACTAAAATGAAAATAAGTAGACTATAGCACCTATTTGTTTTGTTTTTTTCTCTCTCAGTCCATTTGCTATTAAAATCTGTCAAAATCTGATAGTTTTATTTACCACATTAAACAAAATTTATTGCCTAGCTACTTATGTTCTCAAAGGCAACCTTCAAGACAGCCCATGAAAATGACTGCTTTTGATTGGCTTGAATTTGTTTGGGCTACACATTGAAGTAGTGAAACCAATTCAGCCAATCAGAAGTGATCATTCTCGGTTATATATGGTAACCTTTGAAAATGTTGGGAGCTACATGTAGAAAGTAAAATTTTGTTCACTTGGTATATACAGAGCTATCAAATGGTTATGCTGTGGTTTACTGATTTTCATAATAAATTCCAAATTCCACTTTCGTAGACAGAGAAAAACTGGAAAATATGGAGAAAAACCCTCAAATCACAGGAGAGAACCAACAATCAATTCTCACACACACGTTAGGGACTGTTCATTAATTATGCCTCAGGGGGGGCCGGAGGAAAAATGGAAAAAAACCTTTGAAAAATTCACAACCCCCACAATTCTGTCTAAAAAAATTTTTTGCCCCCCCCCCCCCCCCCTCCTTGTGACATTTTAGACATACCTTAATTATTTGTTTCAACCTCCCCCCCCTTTAAGTCAGCAAATACTGCTTGTATTAAAGCTCCCCTTCTTTGTATGATTTTTTTCAAAGCCCCCCTACTTTGCCTCCAGCCCCCCCCCCCCCCCCAAAAGGCATAATTAACGAACAACCCCTTATGGAGTCTAGGAATGGGACCAAGGTCACCTTGGTGAGAGGTCAGCACCCTCACCAGTAAGCCAGCCGTTCTTCTTATTACATGTATTATTACAATGATTGGCTGGCATCCCCACCCCAACTAACTCCCCCACCCATCCTGGGGTAAAGCTTGAATATGATGTTGATAGGCACTGCATTATACAAATGAATAGCAAAGAAACCATTACACTAACCTGCATATGCTTAAACCTGAAATCCCCTTCAAGTTTTTCCTGCCTGACAACCAGTGAAATAATAGGAGACATGATAAGCTTATTGATGATGGTGCCGACCAGGAAATACCCAAAAATACTGACTGGACCAATATACCCTGCACTGGAATAGCACTGGTACGTATAATAGGCGATGGTGAAGGGAGAAATGATCAGAGATGCTATGATTTGACTGAATTGCTTGCAAAAACGGTCCACATCTTGAGTTATCCGTTGATCTGGATTGTCTATGCTTTGCTCTAGCACGTTCAGGTTGTAATATGAGTCGAGGTTGAAGTAGCCTTTGTGAAGGTATCGAGTGAGTAAACTTCGCCATTTTACGTAAGACAGATTACTCACATACTGTACTAAGCTCTTCCCCAAAGCTGTACCGATGATAAAGCTTAGAGAAACGACAATCAAAGAACGAAAATCTTCCTTATCTCTGGTACCAAGGACCTCGTAGAACTGACTTGGAATGAGGCCAGTATTGTAGATGAGCATTTGTTCAGCCAGAGACAAGCCGAGCAGGATTAGAAAAAGAAGAGTAGTGGTGGATAGCCATCTTGGGAAGATGATCTTCAGGCAGCACAAAAATCGACGGAAAAATAGAAGATCTAGCTTAAAAGATTTTGCACTTCTATCTTTTTTAGGAGACATCTTTCTAATCTCTGGTACCGCACGTGAGTGATCCTTCTTAACCCAGGAAGCCCAAAGCTAAGGTTATCATATTTCTCGACTTAATGTCTTATACGGCCAGAACTTTTCTAAAACCCTTCGATAATTGTTTAAAACTTTTTTCAATAGAGATCAATTTTTTCACAAAATAGATCATTCAAAGCAATGAAATTCTACAGCTTTGGTAATTTAAAAAAAAGAAAAAATACTCTACGTACCCCTCCCCCACAAAGAAATTATTTTGGATAAAACTGCTGATCTATCATATCGCTGGCTCTTTCCTTCAACAAAATGGTGGACAAGATGGCGGCATTTTTTCCTCGTGGTAAAATTTCACACCAGATTTTCTCCGTCCTTAGACGCCGCTTGTCCACAGTCGCTGCAGCAGAAAAACCGACCACAACTCAAAAAGGTATCCCATTCATAGTTCCTCGCCATACCATTAAAAAAGCTTTAATTGTACATCCTAAATCAAGAGCTTTTCAGCCCAGCCTCAAACATCAGTGGCTCACCAAGACAATCCTCAACCAAGGTCTACCAGAATCGTGCCTTGAAAATTCCAATCTTTTTCCTGAAGAGATTCAGAAATCAGTAGATATATTCCAAAGCTCTCTGATTCAACAACTTGGTTTCCAAAAAGAACTTAAAAAGCACAAGACAAATTTTGAAGAAGAAGTCAAACTTGGGATATTTCAGGATATTCTAAGAATATGTTGGGGATTTTCGAATAAATGTTCTAGACTTCGTGAAAGCTTTTTAGATGTAAGCCCTAAAATCCATACTCATTGGGTAAGAGGGCATGAGTTTTGCCAGTTGGTTTATCATCCCGACTTGGTATTGTGGACAAATGAACCTAATGTTATTTACAAAAAAGGTAAGCTTATTTATGATTTTAAAAAAATAATTAATGTACTTCCCCATAGTTATGAACATATTTTAATTTGTGCAAAGGAATTGTTTATCAATATTGCTTAAGAGTAGACCCTTTTAGCTTGGACGTAATGTTTTCCCATTGCATACCATGTGCATTCTTCATTGTTTGAGTTGTGTCCAATTTCTTCATTCGAGGTGTGTCTTCTGTGTGCAACGGTTACAGCTTGATGTGAAAATGTATGACTAGATTTAATGCATTCGCATACTCCTATGAATTGGCATTTTGCTGGCAAAATAGATTTTGCATGCTTGTGTGGTAAGACAAGCCAGCTTCCCATCGAATTGTGTTTGTTTAATGCAGAAAAGAATGCAAATGCATTATATCTGGTCCTTCTTTTGCATGTCCTAATGTAAACAAAGAAATGATACTCTAGGGAGTGTCAGGTGGTGTGAAATGAAAAACAAATATGCCCAAGGCAAAGAGGTCTATTATCTCTGGGAGATTATCTGCTTTGAGGATTTCCTGCATTAAGATTATCCAGTAGAAAATTTTTGCAGTAGTGTGGGTGGAGAAGGCAAATGAAGACAAATTCTGGTCTAGGTGTGGTACAGCAACACAGTAATCCCTAATTACTTACAAGGAGGGAAATGAAATTTGTTAATGAAATAAAAAATACTACCCTCCCTCTTCTTGTATTCACACTCCATTTTTTTTAACCCTGAATTTTTCATAGACTCTCCCTTAAGCCTCAAGTTTTTGTCTACTGTCAATCAAAATTTCATGGGTGTGAGGTGATGTAATGAGCTGTGTCAGTTGTGTAATCAAGTCTGTATTTTGATGTCTTTTTAAGATATTGAGTCTACAATAGAAACATCACTTCCAGGGCCTTATGATTCTTATAGCCAAGGCCTTTTCCAGCATCCTATAGTCCATCTACGCAACTTCCCAGGATTTCAGCCTGGAAGAAACAACCCTTTCCCACACAGCCACACTATATTTCTTTCTGAAGTAAGCAACCAAACAATCGACCAAATCCATGCATATGGAATCATGAATATGTTTGGTGTTCTTGTGTCAAAAGCAATCAGTGATGGGAATTTTGTGGGACAGCATCTAGGAACTCCATTGACGACACAATGTGTTATCACAAATGGTACAGAAGTAGTCCTCATGTGTTATCAATTGAATACATTATCACTACAAGAAGATCATGGAATCAAAAACCTTGCCTGGTCAAGTGAGAAAATGAACTTTTTTACGAGTCCAGAAAAAAATGACAGTGAGGATAGAAGTATAAAGCTTTATGGTAGTTTTGATACAAGAAAAGATTGTCCCACTATTAATGAAAAATGTATTCAAAACCTGTTGGCATTTATTTGTAACTAAGACATGATGGTTATGTAACTGTGCATTTAGGCTGATTTAAATGGTTATTGAATTGTATAGGTCCTTGTTTAATAAAAAATTGAAGATTTATTTGTATTGGTAATCTTGTATAAACACTATCATTTCAAATTTTATTCATACCCTGAAACAACTTATGGGCTGATCAAAGTCAGGGAATGGCTAACTCACAGATTGAACCCTGAAACAACCTCTGGGTTGATCAAAGTCAGGGCATGAGTAGCCAGGGATTGAATTGGAATATATCGTGTCAGGCTTTGCAGAGGGGAAGAAAAAGTTGGAACAAGTTTGAAGAAGGACAAGAAAAAAAGAAAAGTAGAGATCGTGAAAATAATTGTAATATAAATCTGGGATCTCAAAGTCGGCCTCAAAGTTGGTCTCTCTCTTTCCAACTCATTACCTCTCTACAAAAAGCCCAAAATTATTTTGATCAGCCCAGAAGTTGTTTCATTAGTTAATAAATCTTCATGTGTGGTTCCAGTATAAAAAAAGAATATGCTGGAAAAAATGTAACTCGAAAGCCAGAGTTTTGGGTAGATATACAGGTAGAGAAGATTCATAGATGTTCTGAGACAGCAAACCAGGTGCATTGTGGTCTAGCTTGTGTACAAACATCTTTTGTTTATAATTATATGGTGTTGTTAGACCATAAATTATTTATGGTCTAACAACACCATATAATTATAAACAAAAGATGATGCTAATTATTATGCATTCTCTTAGACAAATTTCAAACTTAGAAAAGGCCTATGCATAGCAAGGGCAGATCCAGGGGGGAGGGGGCAAAGGGGGGCTGAAGCCCCCCCTTCAGCAGAAAAAAGGATGCTTTTTTATATTGTTTTCCGTTGTGTTGACGGAAGAAACTAAATTAGCCCCCCCTATAATTTTGGCTGGATCCACCCTTGCATAAGATAAAAAAAGTAGAGTAGGACTGTCTAACAGGTGTCAAATTTTAATTTGAATCTACACACTTGTCACTTTCGTTCGACATATTAAACTGTTTATGAGTATGCTTATACAGTACTGTAGCACTGCATTGAGAAAAGCTTTATATATTTTTGAAATTGTTTAATTTAAGTATTCAAAAATACATTCTTAAATATGATAATAATATAAACAAAATGTTTATCCATTTCTGCCATAATTCCTAAGAAATGGATAATTTTTTCTAAATTTTCTCACTCTACTGCTTAAGTGGACCTTATAATTATATTTTTGATAATAATTGACATTTGTATTTTAAACTCAAGAATCTAGCTAATTTTCTGTTTAATTTTTAAAGCATTAGCAAATTGTGATGTTTTGTTTTTTCTTCACACAGTTTGATGTGTAGTTCCAAGGTACAGTACATGAAATACTTTATGTAGTCCACTTACAGCATTTGATAGTTGACCCCCTTAAGGTCCTTAAAAAATTTCCCAAATATAAAGCCTTTATATTCATAAGAATTCCTCTCTGTTTTTGGGAGTTCCAACAAAGCCACTTAAGATGTTCCACAGCAAAGTACTTGAACATAAGTCCTTTCAGACCAATGATCCCTGAATATTGGAAATTCTGATGTGAAATCATTTTCAGAAATGAAACATCTAGGAAGCCAGTTGATCACCATAGCCAGGTGTCACAGAGGTTTTCTTATTTCATTTTCTGAAATGACAGACACCAAGGTATGCCAAACCCAAGGAAACATTCTTTATTAGGGGGAGTGTGGGTACAAAGTGAGGCATGAGATCCTAAAAATTAATGTTCTGCAATGTTGTTATGGCCGAAATACATTTTTCTTAGTCGAAGTTGGACTTGATAAAATACTGTAAATATATGAACTTATCATATCCAGCCTTGACTTGGAGCACTAAACATGCTCTTGTGTATGACTGCCTCATAACTACTTAATTTTTTTTTTGCAACTCTTATTTCAAAAAGCCCTGTTTAAGGTGCACAGCAATGCAATGTTTTTCATTACAAGAAGTTTTGTTTTCCAAAAAAATAAAATTCCTTTTATGTCCTACAATATGGCTTCAATTAATCCCTCTGTGTAGTAATTCAGCACAGTGATGTGCTAGCTAACAGCTGTGTTGGATGAAGCTAATTGCTACTGGCTCATTGAGACTCCAAGAATATATAGCTCTTTGAAGTTTATACAAATGTTCTATTTTGGTAATGATTCAGCTTCTTCCTCGGTATGTACTATCTGTGGAACAGCATTTGTTTGGAGGGAACAGCCCACTCTTGTGCATTTACTTTCTTGATTTTTCAATTGTTGGTTATATTTTATTCATCAGATATAACTGATGCTTTTATTTACCATCTGTTGATTCAAAATTATAAATATTAGTATTAGAAGAATTGTATTAAGAACTAGATGCATAAATCACTAGTTTTAAGGAACTTTTTGAATTCAGTTTGTTTTTTTAATTTTTTTATTTGGGCAGTGAAAAATTACTGGTATCAAGACTTGGCGAAAATTTAGGCACCAGAATGGACCTTATGTTCTGCCAAACATCCTAAACATCATGAATATGGCTTACCAACACAGCGAACTTGGAGGTCTGACCATATGATATCCCCTTGCGAGAAACTGAAGAAACCCAGTCGACCTCCTCTCATTTCAAGATCTCGTAATATGCCTGTGTCCATAAGCTGTTGTGTACCTACCCACATTTGAAGTCTGTGGATATGAAAGAGAAAAAAAGGTAGGACGGTACTAAATTTGTTTCCATTAATGTTGCTTTCCAGGGGCGGGTGGGGGGGACGTTCGGAATAACCCCACGAATCCCACCCTTCCCCCAACAGCCTGGGCCCACCCTTGTTATGTTACTGATACTTGCGTATTTTTCCTTACCTAAGGTATCCATTAGAGGGAGTATAGTTGAGTTCCCATCGATAGGCTGTCTTGGGCTTCCAACCTCGTGTTAACCTTTTCTGCCATAATACTTTAGTCTGTAAGAGAAAGAGCAAGTTTTTCGATACCCAGCCTTCTCGAAGTTTAGAATATACAGAAATCAACCCTTTCGTTAATCATTGAGTTGTCTGAGAGACAGTTTTTCGGGGGGGGGGGGGGGGGTACTCCCCTATATTTGCTATACGGGTATGTGCCGTCCTATAGGGTATGGTTTTTCGGCTTTTGGGTCTGGGGTAGGGTATCATTTTTTGACATTTTGTCTGGGATAGGGTATCATTTTAGTCTGGGATAGGGCTAACGATTTGATCGCTTTTGTCTGGCGAATAGGCTACGCTTTCTGCCGACACAAAAACGATAAAAATGTTAGTAAATGTTGATTGCAATCGATTGTAAAACCGTATTTTCCGTCTTTTAGTATTCTTAGTTTTCGTCTGGGGTATGGTATGTAAAATAAAAATTTTAGGTCTGGGATAGGGTCAGGGTTTTGTACCCCCCCCCCCCCCCCCCCCGGGACAGTTTTATACTTACATGACGTCTAGTTTCTGCAGTATGCCATAAAGCATTGCGAATTCCATGTGAAGGTACTGAGCTGGATTTCACTCTCTGTATAGAATACATAATTTTACGTTTAAATAAGACATCATTTTGAAATATATATTGACAAACCATAACACATGCGGAGTTGAAACCTAAAGTTAAGGAAAAAATAATAATAAATAATAATATAAAGAAATAGTGATGGGCAATTTTTTACTTCTTTCCTGTATAAAAGAAATAATTTTCTTATACATCATCACCGGAAGTGGGAACGATGAAGTAGCAATATTTGTTCCATTCGCGTCCCCGTTTTCTCAACGGTTGCATGATGTAGTGCAATTGGGCTTGAAAATCACCTAAAATCACTAAAACAGCCAAAAATGAGAATATTGCCGACATTTAGCAATTTTAATTTTCAACGAAATGAAGAAAATTTTGAACAATCTTTGATACAGAACTGCTTTTCCATTTTGTACCACCCGGAAGTCGATTTTTCCCGCCATTTTGACGCGTGAGCGCAAAACGTTTACAACATTTCCCGCCACAACTACAAAGTTTCCAACACTGAGAGATTTTCGAATTCTTTCCCCAGAAAATCTAGGTAAAAAATTGTAGTTCTTTCTTTTTTTGTAGCCTTTCTACTAAAATAAGAATTATTTCTTCAAAATACTTATAGATTTATATCACATAATTTTTCCTTTTTGAACATGGTTGCGAAATCTCGGTGAAAAGTAGGCTTGAAACTGCATAACGTTTAATCAGTTCGGATTCGGCAAAACTAATTAGGAAATAGGACATTGCTTCTAGCACAAAACCGCAATGAAATTATCTAAAAATCCTCGATTCTTTTGCTAAATTAGAAGCCGGAATTCAGATACTTATAGGCTAATGAAGGCTTTGAAGAGAAACACGAGGCTGTCATGTTAGTGTTGTGCTATTGAAGGCCGTAGGAACGAGAAGAGATCACACAAAAAAAACACTTGAAAGGTTTTTATAAGTTGGTTTACAATCTTGTTGTAAGAAAAAGCGCAACCGTAAGTGTTTGTTTTTTTCTTACGATGTTAACTAAAGTAAAAAATTCTAATCTAGTTTCAACAATATTGTTTGGTATTGTACCTTCAGTGTTAGCCATGTTTTAGCAGTTGCTCTGAAGGGATTAACAATCCAGTACATCTGTTCTTTTCGCTTCCATGACAAAAGAAAGAAATGGCCATATTGTTGGTAGCCAAAAGCAAAGCCAATGATGTCATCATCCTGATGTGTATTGACAAACATAGTACCTCTGAACTCGATGTCTTCATACTTTGGCGTGGCTACAAACACAATATTGTCCAAGAGTCAGTTGGTAAGTGTTGTCAAAACTGTATTTATATATCTGTAAGTTCTCAGCTAGTTGATGTTGTTGCTCTGCAGTAGTGTAATAAGTAATGTTTAGAATATGAGTGGTCATCCACGTATTTTCTAAATTACTTCTAAAACTCAGTGCTCTGTACGTTCAAGTTAGGCAATAGGCAAGAGTTCTCTAAACGCTCCAGTTTGGTGACCAAGAGTTCTCTTTGTGTTCCGGTTCAGTGAGCACTTATTCATCAGCACAATCAGCCCCGATTTTCCCTGGGTCCGAAATCAAAACCGCCCCCGGGCTTTTTAGGTTGTCGAGTTTCTTTATCGGTTATAAAGATCCATGCACGTGATGGATTTGAAGGACCTGATAGGTCTAAATACTTATTAATTATTCATGATGTTTAGAACGTCAGTAAGTTCAGGAGCGTATCCAGGGAGGGACAAAGGGGGCCATGCCCCCACTCCCCCCTCCAGTACGCTGGTTATGTTTCTTAAAGTTAAATAGAAAGCTTATTTTGTAATATTTTTTCCAGTCATTTTCAAAATCCGGTCAAGATCCGGTCAATCAAAACAGTTTGTTTGAGCTTATTTGATTGTTTTAAGTCCTTTTTTAGCTTTAAACAAAGTTAGTGCAAATTTGTTAGCCTCTTTCTTTTGGGGACAGCATTTTCTTTCATTATTTCTAATAGACCAGTTTCGAATTCCAAATTACGGCTGTGTTCCTTGATTACAGACTCATTTGCACAGGGTTAGCCTCGTATCAGTATTTAAATATTCACAAATACCAACAGAAAAGTAAAGAATGCCTGCAACTTCAACAATACAAACATTTTGAAACTCGAGGGACCTTGACTGGAACACGTGAATATTCTGCACAAACTCGAGGCTAACCCTGTGCAAATGAGTCTGCAATCAAGAAACACAGCGGTAATTTGGAATCTGCCATTTTGGATTATCGCTGGAGGTGATTATCTTGTGATAGTGTGAGTTTCTCGACAAATCAGCGCGCGAGATTTTCAATAATCACCTGTGTATTTTTACTAATATAAGATAGTCATTAACAATACTATAATTAATGTTAAATAATAATGATAATAATACTCACCAACAAATAATCCCACATTGCTGTTTTTTCGCAAATACACCTCATTTCCCTACAAAAGGGAAAAAGAAAACATGACTTGAATTTTACGAGGTATTTTTTACAAGGCAAGGAGTTGCTTCCGTCAAATAGGAGACAGGATTAGCATATACCAACTTGTGTACAGAGTAACTTATTTTTATTTAATATAATTCAATTAAAACAAACAAACAGAAACTTTTAGTTTGCGTGACAAATTCACGCAAAACTTTTAGCAAAACTTTTAGCAAAACTTTTAGGCCATACTTCGTTGCCTTTTTAGCACTGATAGGAATGACATTTACTTTCATTTTTTCAATTTCCTCATCGGAAATTGTAGCAAAACGATTGCCGGCAGATGCCATTTTGTTGGAGACTCAATATTCCGAGTTTCAGAGGTGAATATCGTACAGTATTTACCTCCAATTAACCAATGAGCGCGCGCGTTCTTAGAAAGTACACAAGTTGGTATATGCTAATAAGAATTATACCCAAACTAAAATAAGAATTATACTCATGAGAATTATACTCACAATAGTTAAAAATTATACTCAAGTCCAACATGGCGGATATTGATCACGTATTGTTCGCATACTGACCTTAGTGCTAAGGATATGTTTTACCATTCATAAATACCTTTTTACTTGCTTTCCATTGTGGATAATCCTTTATTTTGCTGAGAGGGTCAAAATTTACATTGAAAAATGAACTGAAGTCGGTCTTGGTTATGTTGTGGTTGTATGGACAAATATCGACAGCGTCTGGTACCCCATCGTTATCGTAGTCACCTTGACACGCATCTCCGATACCATCATCTGGAGAGAAAAAAGTTGGTCGAGGGTGGTAGCGATGTTATAACAGCTAAGATAATGTTGATAGGGAGGAAGATGAAAGTGGAGGGTGGTAGGTATGGTGCTAATCGGATGATAGTGGTAGTGGTAGCAAAGGTAAGGGGTGATGGTATGGTAGTACTTACTGTCACTGTCCTTCTGATCAACGTTTCTGACCAATCGGCAGTTGTCTTTGTAATCAGGAATGCCATCGTTGTCATCATCAGAATCGCACACATCACCTGTAGATAGAGAAAGATAATAGACATTAGTCGGCATGCTAATAGCATTCACATAACAGAAATTAACTGTACAGTTGAATGATGCCTGCTTGTAATGATACGAAAAATAATGATAATTAGATAAATGATGAAATGTACTTGTAGCTGGCATCGGGTCAAAAGTTACTTAACAACTTTCAAAAAGGAAACCATCTTAAGAGCGTAATTAATTTCTTAGGAGAATCACTGGCGGTGTGCACTGCTATTGAGTCGGCCTTCAACAATGCGACTTTGGTTCGATTGCTGGGCGTGGTAGAGTGGCTTGTTGATCCTGTGCTTTGCTTTAACGGTTTTCCTCCCTCCTTAAAATATCAACTTCCAGATTCCAATTTGATCTTTGGACTTCCACCTAGTTGAAGCCTGTCTCTGTTGTAATTTTCCAACTTTGGAATACAATAAACAATAATTATATATAATATATTATATTATTACCCAGTCCATCTCCATCGGTGTCCAGTTGGGCTGCATTCGGTTTTCGAAGGCAATTATCATGCCTGTCATCCACACCATCCCTATCGCTGCAAAGAAAATATATTGCTTAAGGAAAAGGTAATTATCTGACAATTCAAGCTTGTGACAACAATAGATGATGCAAGTTCATTTATATCGATTTTATTAGTAATAAAACAACTTACTAGTCTTGATCAAAGTCGCACACATCTCCAATACCATCACCGTCTTTGTCGGCCTACCAAGACAATTATGAGTTAATGAATAAGACCATTTCCATAGATAAGAAGGGCATGGCTGATAAAGGCTACCCAGAGGCGGTACGTACGGATGTGGTCATTAATTTGATGCTTAGATCCGATATAAAGACACATTATCTGGGTTTTCTACTCAAATCAACTTTTCTCTTACCTGGTCTGGGTTTTTTCCTCTTTTGCAATTATCGCAAGCATCGCCATGAGGATCACCGTCCGTATTTTTTTGGTCTCGATTGGGAACCTTTGGACAATTGTCAAGTACGTTGATTATACCTAAAAAAAATAACAGATACATGGATTGAAATCTTTTTCTGAACTCCACAAATCCACCCTAGTTAGTCTCAATCAATGGCAGCTGCTATTCTCACCATCTCCATCAATGTCCACATCACACGCATCACCAATGCCATCTTTATCAGTGTCCTCTTGATCGGGATTGTTAACTGTTTGACAGTTATCACAGGCGTCTCCTACACCATCAGCGTCCGTATCTTGTTGATCTTCATTGGGCACGCTTGGGCAATTGTCCTATGACGAATCAATTCATAGAGAGCTTAGATACAAGAAGCCCAAACGCTGACTTAGGGTTTGGATTTTTTTAGAATAATGGATCTCATCCATTTCAGATCACTTGTCATTTCTTAAGATATGTATATTTTTGTTTAACAGTTGCGCATGAGAGGACACATATGGATACCACTCAAACAAGGAACCTTATACTCAAGAGTGACAAGTGATTTGAAATGGTGAACATTATGCCAAGGTAGACTAGTTGATTCATTGAAGATATTTTCGGGATGAATGCATTAGATGCAAATGATCAGTCGACAGGCATAGTATATCTCATTGCGGGCTCAACTGTAATAACAGCGATTCTTACTTGATCCTTAGATGGTTTTCGGTCACCATCAGCATCGTATTCACACGCATCTCCAGTACCATCACCATCCACGTCTTCCTGCCCACTATTGGGTATTTCGCGACAGTTGTCCTATAACAGAATCAAGTGTTAGTATCTGATGCCCCAGGAATCCTTGGATGCCTTTGAGCCCTCTTTCCTTTGACGGTTGGTTTCTAACGTGTATGTATTTTCAGGGAGGGGAGGGAGGGATTTTTTTGGGTCAGTTGGAAATGACCCTCCTAATGCAGATTAGAATGCAGATAATCCCCTGTGTGTTGACATTGCATTACCTCATTTCTTAGAGTGTTTCGTCCCAACATTTGACCCAGCATTTAGTTAACAATCAACCCAACAACATTTTGATCCAACTATTTTAACGGTTCCAACATTTTACCCCACAAATGTTTGCTAAATGCTGGACAAATGTTGGGAACGTTTGTCAGGGTTTTAAGCCACCTTTCAACCCTAGAACACTTCATCTAGCTTTATACGTAACCGCTCATCCCAGCCCTACTTCTTTTCACTTTCCTCATCCCATTTCCCAATTTTTACTATCCTTCATTTATTCCTCCACACAGAAGCCTTGATTCAAAAAATCTTTACCTTGGCACATTTCGGTCCTTTACAGCCAAGCGCTCTGTCTGGATATCCATCCATGTCGGAATCTTTTCCGCAGCGAACGCCATCGCCACCGTACCCTGGCTTACACTGTCAATGGTAAGAGACGTATATTAACTTCTGAATAGTCCATAGAATGATATATACAACATATTGGGACAATCACTAAGGATTACACAGAATGTTAAAGGACTCGAAAAAGGCTTGTAGTATTGAATCTTTAGTCTGCGTACCAGCAAGGAGTTTGGGTGGACAAGGACAATTGACAGAGTACAGAAGGAATAAATGGGAAAGGGTTGCGCTTCTTTTCTTTCTTCTTTCCCTCCCTTGCTCCTCCTTATGTCTGAGCTTTTTTTAGCCCCACATTTATGGGCTCTTTATGTAGGCTCCTCAGTCTGGGGTCAAAACAAACGACAAAAGACACTTGAAAGTCAAAGAATGAAAAATGGAAAATTTTTTTGATGCTCTGAGTCCCCACCCCCAAAAAGCATATTCATACTGCAACAAAACAATTACAAACCTTGCATTCATAATTCCGCCCATCGTTTCTTGGTATACAATGTGCAAGTTTCCCGCAAGGATTTGCCCTTGGAGCATTAGAGCAGAATAACACTCGTTTGCACTCACGAGTAGAGTCGCCATCATAGCCAGGTTTACATGGTCCACATCGATAGCTTCCCTGTACATCGACAAGAACCAAAAACAATTGTTATATCTATATAGGACGCTATTCAAAAGTAAATGTACGTTTTATTTTGGTTCATCATCGATGTTTCATTTATCAGTACTACTTCAGTGTAAAACGAAAGGCTTGCTGTGCTGTGCTGTATTGTTTTGTTGGTTTTATATTCTTGTTGATTGAATATTTACCTGTTGAATTTCATTTGAGTATGGGCTCTGGCCCAAAGTCTTAGCTCTGAGCTAGTTTTCTGTCATGTAGGAAATAACTGATCAAGCTGTTTCTATGTTAGAAATCAATGTACCTGAGTGTTGATGCACTCTGAATGAATAGAGCATCCGCCATTTCTACCATTTGCACACTCGTTGATGTCCTCACAGACCTAGATCATTCAAAGAATTAAGGATTTGTTTTAAACGATGATAATTATAAGCGGCTATTTCCTGTCATGGTGGTGTTAAACGTTTATGTGTATTTGTGGTGGAAGAGGTAGTGCTGTTTATAGTTACTACTGTTAGTGATTAAGGTAGAGATGATTGAGTGGTGGTACGGTGTTGGAGGTTGTGGTTGTGGTTGTGGGGAAGGGAAAGAGGGTGATTGGTAAAGAAAGGTCGGTGGACGTTGAGGAGTAAGTTGTTGTTAGTGCTGCGGTTGTTATAGTCCGGCTGTTAACGTCAAAAATTGTTCACTTTAATGATAAAAGCATGAAACTTGGCATGATTGTTAACCTCCCTGGGACAAACATTTTTTTAAATGGGGCCAAGCGAAATTCGCTTGGGGACAGCAGGAATGGGCATGCCCGGAATTTCCGACATGGAAACGAGGCTACAACATAAAAACACTCTAAAATACGACAGTTTTGAGATACTTCCACCACTAAACATCGAATTTGTGTCAAGTGAGCAATTTCACTTGCTTTGAGTTGAATAATCACAATCACGTGATGGTTTTAAAAAAAATCGTCTTTAGCTTGGGATCCCTGTGTCGAAAAATCAAAAAGTTCCTATTTTTGTGGCTTTTTTAGACCAATTGAGATCATCTTTGTTTTGATTAAACGGAAATACTAAAAACGTTAAGTCATATATAAAACAATTTATACTGCATGAATAATTAAAATGTTTCAGGATTAAATATCATTCATTGTTTGCTCATGAAATTTCTGTCCACTTGGTTACTCATCTCTCTGTGTACAGCTTCCTCCGCAACCACATAAGCCTGTACAAACCAAATTAGCATTTTTACACTTGCACCGTCCTTTGCAAGCAGTCTTGCATCCGCATCGAATAAGCTCGTAGCAACTTTCCTTTGCTTGAGGAAGAGTCGTCCAATATGGAGCCCATGAACTGCCATCTTTCTGCAATCCCCATTCTGAAGGACTGGGTAAAACTGGTTGCTTCAGAAGTGTCTGGCCCCAAATATGAATTCCTTGAAATATAGCTCTATTGATATGCTGTAATAGTGCAGCTTGTGTGGGAGGGATATTGTCGAGGTTCCTTGCCTTCTTTGAAAATAACTCTTGCCTTGCTTGATTAACTGTCTTGATGTTACTGGTGCGGTCGTACAAAAGAACGACAAAACGTTCAACTTTGGCAATAGATCCTTCATCTTCAGGAGATTCTTTGAGAGTTTGCAGAGCTGGTGTCAGGTCTGTAAACACGTTCCACACGTCCCATGCTGTCTTCTTTCCGCGGCCACCAAAAAAAGAGACAGTATCACACCCGGTAATGGCGTGAAACATAGGCAATACTGATGCTTTTCCTGGGCCTAATATAGATGCGATGGAATGCACAGGAATGTTGCAAAAATGCTTTCCTGAACCAAAGGTGATCCATAATCCATCTACCTGAAGAGAATTTACAACTGATATTGCGAGCACAACTACATCTGTGTCGTTACTTCTAATCTTTATCTTTCGATGGCCACAACAATTAGCATCAAGTGTATGAATCATCAAACGGGTGTCCGCTTCTTCGTGGGTACAAGGTTGAAGAAGACTCATATCCATTCTGTTTACTGAAGATAAGACCCTGTCAGCGTGTGTTGAATAGATCTCTTTGCCATCTGGAATGTCAAGAGAAACAACCTGATAACGAAATGAATGGAATGGATGTTAGTGTTAAACGTAGGTTGACATTCGAAATTAAGTTGTGTTGTGACCAAAAAATTAATTATTTCAAATAAAATTTAATGTTTGCAACCATGCACACTGCTATCGCATTTGTATTCATTATCACTGTACCTTGTTAGCAAGGAGTTTGAAAAACTCGTCTTTATTTTCATTGACTCTAAGAAACCCTTTCCAGTCCCGAGGAATTCTTGTCGATGGAAGCACCTGTTTTACAGGGGGGGGGGAATGTTCTCAAATTAATCGAATGTTCTATCTTAAATATATGCAATGTACACTGATTATGGTTTTGCTGCACATACCTTTCTACGTTGACCATAACCTCTCTTCTCTCGAGTAGATCTTTTCAGAGAGTCATCTCGGTACACATCCCATACTATGTCAAGTCGCTTCACTGACTCTAGCTGTCTGAGAATATAGGGTGCAAATACCGCATTGAAGTAATCGTCAAATGTGCTTGCGGTTTTGGGTGGCAACATTTGGACAATAACTGCACCATCAAGAATAATTGCATCTACACTTGGGTGTCCTGCAACCTCAGGCGACGGTTTCGGCAAACACTTTATCAATTCTGCTTTTTGTCCTGTTCTTAGCTGCCCTACTTGCGAGAGAGATGGCGGCCAAGGCTGATTTTCGAACTTGAAGAACTCTTCAAGATTTCCATCTCGGCTTTGACAAGAGATGTATAACCTGGAAAAAAGTGCGCAGTCTTCTTTTAGCACTTGTAATTTAGCGCCTTCTTTTGATGTGGTTTTCTTGCCAATGGGTGAGAAAATATGGAAGTTGTTTCTTGGTATAGGGTCAGTAATAGGCTTCTTTCTCTCGACGAGCCGCTCTTGGAAGAACAAATTGAATTGGTCTTTTCCAACCTTTTTAACACTCTTGACTGCGTCAACAACAGCTGAATCCATGATATCCCTTGTGTGTAATGCAATGAGGTCTTTCCCTTCTTCAAGAAAGGGATTTCCCATTTCTTCAAGGGACGCAATGAGACTTTTGACATCTTTTGCGAAGGCACTCTGCACACCGGGTTGCTGTTCATGGTGTTGGATATCATGAGCTTGATTTGCCAAATCTTCAAACTCCTCGATCATTCTTGCTACTTCAGGACCTGATACCATCCATCTTCTCAATGCTGCAGGGTTTTCTGTCAGACCCACGGCACCTCCTTCTCCTTTGACTTTGGCATTCTCTTGCTCGTGAGCATGGTCTAGTGCTATGGACGAAAACAGCCTTTTGCTCTTATGTACCACAAAAGAACCATTGCAAAAGTTAGCGTAGACATCTGGGTGTTTGGCTTGTAGGGTGCACATGTCACGATAATGCACAGATAGCCATCTGGCATAGTTCGGGTGATCAAGAGCAAACATCCATGGTATTATCTCCTTCATAGGCTTGATGAACATTGAAAAGTTGCCTTCTCTTATTGACCTGACCAATTTCAAAGAGAGGAGTTCTAGATCTAGAACTGTGGACCAGTATAAAAACTGCGGGCAATCTAGCATGCTCTCTTTCCATTCTAAAAACGGCTTGGGTTCTTCAACATCTTTGGCGTGGTCGATATATGCATTATGCATGAGCACATAAAGGCTTACTGCTGTTACTTGGTGCGCCCTCCGGGTCCGCGTTAAATGGCTAGCCTTTACGAAGGATTCCGCCACTCCCTGGGTTGCTACATTTGCATTGCATAGAGCTTCAGTCCAGCCACTTCCACCGAGCCATTTTCCAATCATCTTGAATACTCCCATTTCGATGTGTAGTGCACCAAACATGATGACAAAATTGTCCTCGCTATATGTACCACCAAGGGTCCACTGGATTTGCTTGGCCAAAGCAAACAGAGGCTGGTCAAGAGTAAGCACTGGAATCTGGTTAGGGGTTGAGAAATTGTGTAGCATCTTTGATGACTCTCATAGAATGGACAATCATCGCAAAGGAATGTGCATTTTCCATAAACATTGGTAATAGTGAGATGATTGCTGGCTCGTGATTTGAAAGTGAAGACTTTGAGGCACGGTATGCTGCCCAGGATATGAAATCCTCTTCCCCCAACTCGCCCTTCGATAGGATTTCCTTTGCGTTGGCAAGCCAATCTTCTTCTTCAATGTTTCTTTCGCCAGGATTTGCGTCGACAGATTGAGATAGTTGAGATAGCTGATGAACTTCCGGTACATTATATTCAGTGGTGTTTAGGCACACAGGCAAAACATCTTTGTAGAGTTTCGGTAACTCAGTAAAGTTTTTTAGAATCATTTCTCTTTGTTGGATCAAAGGTAGGGGTAGGTCTTTCATTGCCAAGATTATCTGAAGAAGGATGCTGAGTCAATGAAATGGCAGTGCCATGAAAGGAATCGCGGGATGTCGTTGCACTAGGATTGTGGTCAATATTATCTGTCGCAGCCGTTGTGAACAGACCTTCTCTTAGTTTGGGTGGGCAAACAATGCCTTCACTTTCATACAATTCTAGCACACTGTTAGAAATGTCAGTAGATATAGATAGCAGCCTGTCGTATGAAATGCAAATTCCTAGATTATAAAACGTGTCTATAAGACTCTTATCCCTTGTCATTCCGTGAATTTTCAGAGCTGTATAGATAGACAGTGGACACTCTCTCCATCGAACATGATGAGTAGTTTCTCGATTACAGGGACGTGATTTGGTATTAAATACGAGCTGAGACACTGTCAAGCAGGCCTGACTGTCGGCCATATCTACATTTGCTGTAGAGCATTTCATATTCATACCGACTATGGTTTTTAGAGATGCAGGAGTAGCTTCATTCTGGCACCCTGATGAAAATGAGCCATTGAAAGAGTTTTCTGTTTTAAGAACTTCTCTTCGTACTATTTGTGCTGCTTTGGCCAAGTACCATGCATCTGACCTTCCCTTTTTTGCCTCCTTCAAAGCTCCTCCAATGTGTTGCCTCAGTACCAGTAGTACTTCTCTTCCCTCGTAGTGAGCTGTCAAGTCAGAATATGTTTCCAAGATCCTGTCCTTAAGTCGAGTTGAGTTAATTTTATTATCACACTTTACTCCAAGCTCATGCAGCTTTAACGAGAAGTATTTCACCAAATTAGATAATTTTAATACAGGCAAGTCTTCTGATTCAAGACTTTCGTCGATATAGGCGAAAAGTTCTGCAAATGCAAGCTCTTCTAATTCTATTGGTGGCCTTTCTGCGTCATTCTGCAGTTGTACTTTTGCTGTCTGCTGGGCTCGATTATATAATCTCACCAAGCACTTAGTGTGGTATTTGGCCTCAGCTGCCATTAAATCTCCACACGTATTTAACTTTGCTTTTAACTTGTTGTCATTCACCGCATCTATACAACTCTCAACCTTTTTGTTCACTTCAAATGTTGAAAATGAATGTAGATTTATGGGATTGTCTTCCTTGTCACAGAAAAAACAGTAGTAGTAGAGGGCTTTGGAAGACAATGTGGCACTGGATCTTCTTGTTTTGAGTGGAATGCAAACGCCCCCGTCACTTTCAATCTGGGTATCGTCTTCATTAGCATCAGGCTGACCAGAAAGTTTTCTTTTCTTTGCTCGCTCAAGTTTCGTATTATTAAAAATGTCTCGGCACGTCTTATGCCATGATGCATTTCTCTGCCTAAGAGTTTCTTCTATCCCTAGTCCTTCGTCAAGTAAACTTAGATTCAACCATTTAGGAACACCACTAATGCTTTTAAACTCTAGAATGTTACTCGCAAATGAGGTATAGCCAACACTCCCATCTTTGCGCTTTGTATTTGCCGGACATTGCAATCCTTCTTTTGTTTTCCGCTGGCAAATGACACACTTGTTCCAATCCATGGGGATTGCAACTAAAATGATTAATTTGACACCGTTATTTAACTTTTACTTAATACAAGTTGAGAGTTATGGTGACATGCAGTTAATCTAGATTATTTTGATTGTAATTCATTCGACTAAGTTCAGGCTTTTATCTCGAATAGATTTCAGTCGAGTTCAAATAGATTCAGTCAAATAATTAAGCGCGATGTCATACTTTATTTAGAAATGACGAACGAGTTGAAGAGGTTATGAATTCCTAAGGTAAATATAGAAGAAAAAAAAAGAGAAAAAATTGATTGGATATAACCAAGAGAAACAAAATAATATTCTTACCTGCAGTAGCTGTAAGTATCCCTGGAGGCTGCCATCTTGAAAACCGAGTTGAGACTGGGCACCAATTTGCATATTATACGTAATATGAAGATACAAAGGCCTTTTTCAAATTGATACTTTATCAAACCGATTTATATGATTAGCAGAAAATATTATAGTTATATATCTTACTAAAAAAGCCACAAAAATAGGAACTTTTTGATTTTTCGACACAGGGATCCCAAGCTAAAGACGATTTTTTTTAAAACGATCACGTGATTGTGATTATTCAACTCAAAGCAAGTGAAATTGCTCACTTGACACAAATTCGATGTTTAGTGGTGGAAGTATCTCAAAACTGTCGTATTTTAGAGTGTTTTTATGTTGTAGCCTCGTTTCCATGTCGGAAATTCCGGGCATGCCCATTCCTGCTGTCCCCAAGCGAATTTCGCTTGGCCCCATATCAAAAAATGTTTGTCCCAGGGAGGTTAACAATCATGCCAAGTTTCATGCTTTTATCATCAAAGTGAACAATTCGACCTTTTTTTTGACGTTAGCAGCTGGACTATTATAAACAAATAAAATAAACAAATAGGATTTAGCAGTGGTATTCCCACATGTGGCTCTTTATCCACTGAAATTCCAATTGGAATTATTGAATTTGATTTCATGGTTGGATAATATGACAATTTGTCCACACGAGTACGTACCTGTTTATTTTTCCTTGCCATCTCAACTCCAAGGCCCATTGATGCATTTCCTAAATACCCAACAGGACAGGGCGTGCATTGATACCCAGGCCTGAGATTGATGCATTTCGTAAGGGCAGAGCACGGATATAGATTACACTGTCAAAGCAAGTATTCGTATTAATGTAACTAGTAATAGATAATCTATGCATATAGTATAGGTTAAAATTACTACGATCGCTGGGGCTGTAAAACAGAATTAAAGAAAGATACCAATGCACAGACAAATAAAAGGATTTTTTAGGTTTCCAGCTTTCTAGTTCTCCAATTAAAATCAAAATTGAAAATAAACTAATGTTAAAAGACACATGCAACTTGATTGCCTTAATAAGCGTAATGCCAGTTTATCATTTCTGCTCATGTGTTATTCCCTTAAGTATCGTTTCTTTGTTTATTGTGCTTGTGAAGTTTCATTATTATGGATTTGACTCAAACAAGGAATCGTATTATTATTAAGGAAATGACCTAAGCTCAGAAATGCTAAAACGTTACGTACAAGCTTATTTGGGTCTCTTCTATATTTTCATCATTTTTTAGTCATATTTATATCTTTTTAGTTCATGCTGTCGTACCTCATTAACGTCTTCACATCGGATACCATTCCCCGTGAATCCTGGTGGGCATGGACCACACCTGAAGCCCAGTCCTTCATCAGGTGTTTCATAACATTCCACGAATGGAAAGCAAGGTTTTTGAAGGCACTTTCCTCCTGCAACTGAAATGGGTACGAATTCTTAGGTAAAGAAAAACAAGTTCTTGAAAACTTGAAAAACCGTGGATTTTGATATAAGCAATGGCATGCATTACTTTGTATGAATGTAAATAGAATGTAGCCTTTAAAAGAATATAGCAATAGAGGCTTTGCACCATCACGTAATGGCAGCCATGACAGGAGGCACAACAATAGTCTTTTCCCACTAGGAGACTGAATTCTTTCTCATGTAAATCAGATAAGACCAGATTTCATTGTTCCTGCCTCCCTCCATGGCTGCCATCACGTGATGGTGCAAAGCCTCTATAGCCCTTGACAAAAACAAGTGGGAATATTTGGCACATATTGGTCTCGCGGGAACTGGTAAACTACCGTTAGGGTTTATATATTTTACCTGGATTTTGTCGGTCGGGTTTTCTCCCAGGAAGAATAGTACCAATTGAATCAAATCTTTTTCCAGTTTGCTGAATCAATGAACCTGACTTACAAGCACCACCATGTTCCAGAAATGAACGTACGTATCGTACCTCTTGTGACTAAAACGTTCAATATTTAACAATCATTTGCCTCAGACTCAGCGATTATCGGTGAATGCATTCACCGATACGAAGTCGGGGTAAACATTCACAATGAATCCCAAAGCCAGGGGCGAATAATTAGTATAGACTAGCTAGAATTGGATATTTATTGGGGAGCATGCTACGTCATAGGCCAATGCCGGCTGACTAGCTTCTCTTGTAGATCGACCTAGATGGCGGATGTTTCATTGTTATTAATGCCTCAAGAGAATTTCCGGTCAGGTGATTGCACTCCAAGAACTAGGATTTTTTCAAGAGAAGTTCACTTCACTAACTTCAAAATGTATACTTCTCTCCGCAACAGCATACAAATAAACTAACCACAAAAAAGGGGGTTGTAAGTCGCCCAAGGACTTCCTCTTCCAACCCCACGTTACGCCACTCAAAAATACATGTTTGATTTGAAATCATATTTTTCGCTGTAAAATCTTAAAGTGCCCTTGAGAAAGATTCAAATACCTGAGAAATGCCTTTATTTTAAAACTAAGTCGTCTAGCTTGGAACGTATGTACCTCAGTTTCTCATAATATTCTATGAAGAATGTATATGTCAATGTTTGACGTACCTGGCTGTTTAGATCGATGCGTAACATTTCTATTGTCTTTCTTAGTGCTGATTCTCTATGGAATTGTTCCTTTTTTAGCTGTCTTATCATGTCCACTAAGTAATCAAGCTTTTCGTCGCTAGTAGTAAGAACCAGTTCTGTTGTGGGACTGCTACCGTCAGCCACACCAAATCTTGTTTCTCCTGTATATAGAAAGAGATAATATTTATATTTTCCATATCGGAGGTATTTAAAACCAACCTCAACGAGTCAACTCCCCCCGTCACTTCCCAGAATGCATGCACGAAACAACTAAACTATCAATAGGGGGTTTCAGGCACCGTAGGACACGCCCTTCCCTGGACACGCCCACGCATAATCGGAGGCATGGAAGAAATGCCCATAGGTCTAAAGTAGATTTTATGACTTTGTAACACTGACTGATGGCGTTTCCGTGCCGTGAACGTGACTGTGCCGTGTCCAAGTATTTTGAATGGATACGCTCTGATTGGCTACACAAATCTTATGACTTGTGTGCCGTGACCGTGACATAGTCATACAAAATCTATGTACTCTATGATTATTACGACACAGCCTGAAAATATATTTTCTTCCTACCTGATGTTATAATATCCACTATATTTCTTGTTGGTTTCTCCTTCTGGGTTATGGGTCTCACCGAAGGCTGTGGCTTGGTCGTACCATCTTTCTGAGGTTTAGTTGGTGTTGACTTGACAGTAGTAGCATCCTTACTAGTGGTTTGTCGCCTTTGGGTTGTGACGACTTTTACTGTCGGTTGATACTTATGCCTGTTATTCTTATTTGTCAGTCCACTCAGGATCTGTCGGGTTGATTTCGTCAGACAGTCGACTGGATTCGCGAAGGAATGGGAACGAACACCGAATATTAGGAGAACGCTCTGGAGGCTTCCCTAAAGTTCAAGTTAACAACAAAAAAATCGTTATTGGAAAAGGCTTGGCTATCTGCGTCAAGGTAATCAATTATTAGATATTTGGACAACAATGTTGTCTTTCTGTGTTGTCTGTCTGTCTGTCTTTCAGCCACTTTTTTTCTCTCTTTGATATTCAGCCGCTCTCATGCGGCGCTACCCTCGTTTTGCCCCCGCAGATGAGAGGTTGGAGTGAAAGCAGCTGCACCCAGGCTATGGACTCATAGCAGAGTCTAGTAAACTTTAAGTAATACACTACAAAAATCACACTATCAAAGATATACTAGGACGCTTTAATCTTCTAAATGTTTCAACTATTAATCGTCTCACCTTCCATGGAATGTATACTGAATTACTGGCTCCTCTTTGCGCGAAACGAAGAGCATATTTAACTTTCTCGTTCGACAACGGAAACAACTGATCCAGTCCTGCGGATATTTTTTTCTTGCCAAGAGACCTACAGTCCATGAATAATGAAACCACGTGTTTTCCCATGCGGTTAGTTTGGATGTGTAGCACCATCTTGTGCCATTTGCCATCGGATATGTTTGGTACTTTATCAAAGTAGGTGACGGAAGTCAGGCTTCCTTCGGGGTAGTACAGACTGATCCTGCAGCTACTGAAGCAGCTGAACAGGAGCGAAAACACCAAGTTGCCTGAAAAAATGAAATATTCCTTAGTTGTATCGTTTATTTAGTAGATATATTTTAAGTGTTTGACCGACCGACCGACTGCCCGACTCCCATCCATCCCATCCATCCCATCCATCCCATCCATCCCATCCATCCCATCCATCCCATCCATCCCATCCATCCCATCCATCCCATCCATCCCATCCATCCCATCCATCCCATCCATCCCATCCATCCCATCTATCCCATCTATCCCATCCATCCTATTCATCTCATCCATCCCATCCATCCCATCCATCCCATCTATCCCATCTATCCCATCCATCCTATTCATCTCATCCATCCCATCCATCCCATCCATCCATCAATTCATTACCTTCTCCTTCGGTTTCTATCGATAATAGTGTGCCATACGATTTTCGATCTAGCTTTAGATTTGAAGTGATCGTCAAACTTTTAGACTCTCTGCTTGCTTCAGCTAGATCGCTAACGAACTCCGGTCCCAAGTGCAGCCTTGCTAACCCTCTGTCGAATCTGTACGCTTCTTCCGGTTCTCCAGGATAGCCTTCTATTCTGCCTAGCCCAGTGATCTGACCTTTTCCGAGTTCGAAACTTTTGATAAGGTCAAAATCTGACGATTGAAAAAGACACCAAATTAGCAAGTTCGAGTATGAACAGTATGAGAATCAATGAAGGTGTTTCCTACAAAAATGACTGTGATTTTGTAGATTCTCATTTTTTAAGTATTTAGCACAAGGAGGGGGGGGGGGGGGGGTGGGAGAATATGAACCCGTTTTCATGAACACCTATGATGACGTCTTTAGTGATACTATATATATATATATATATATATGTACGCATACGCACACCAGTTTTAACCACAGCTAAGGAAAACTGTTTCTTCACAACTTTACAACAGACTTTTCGCCCCTCAACATACAATCTTTTAAACAATTGTTTAGAAATTTTTCTTTTTATTTATTCATTTATTTTATTTATTTATTTATTTATTTGTTTGTTTGTTTATTTATTTATTTTGAATTATGAATAAGTTAAGAAAACGCGCTCGTTTACTGTGTGGAATCATAAAGCACGCGGGGATTGATTGACAGAAAACGAGAGAAGGGTACCTTATGACTGCACACAACACAGCAAGCAAGTTCGTCTTCTTCTTTTATAAAATTCAAATTATAGTAGCCGTTGCTTTGGCCACGAATGTCGGAATACAACGTGCGCGCGCGTGCTGTGTCAGCGGTGTCTCATATAATGCAATATGGCTCAGCACCATTAAGGCATGGCTCTTTTGAGGAAGTGATGGAAAATCAGTTATTTATTCATATCTTTGACAGTTTACGATGAATCTTTCCCAAATTTGGCTCGTAGTAGTAATTCATCAAGGCAAGCAATTACCGCATATCTGTTACCATGGAAACCAGGTCACGTGACCACAAGACCGCCATCTTGGAATTTTTTAAAAATCGTTTGTAATCGTATTGAAACTACTTCAAAAGTCCTGAAAATCCATATTCCTTTTGATATTTGCAATACCTATATGGATCTAATTGGATATCTTGGAAATTATATTAAGTTTAATTTTTAGAATATTTTTAATTTTTTGGAAAAAATAGAAAATATTCTAAAAATTAAACTTAAAATAATTTCCAAGATATCCAATTAGATCCATATAGGCATTGTAAATATGAATAGTAATCTGCATTTTCATGACTTTTAAAGATGTTTCGGTACGTTTACAAACGGCTTGTTCAAAAATCCAAGATGGCGGTCTTGTGGTCACGTGACTTAGTTTCCATGGTAACCAAGGCTCTAAGGTTCCTTCTTTTCACAAAAGACATTAACTTGCCAAGTTTGGGGAAGATTCGTAGAAAACTGGCTATGATATAGCTAATCAGTTTTTCATCTGAGAGCCATGCCTTAATGATGCTGAGGGTATTCAGCTGTCATGTACTCTTCCCCATGAGTCTGAACCTTGATATTTTTATATTATAAAGGGCAGACGTTAGGGTGAACTATATACTAACAAAAGCTGTTCTCCAGTTTTAATTACTGACAACATGTGTTAATAATGAGACAGTTCTGCTCTCAAAATATTCGCTTTATGATTTGTCCGCTTGAGAGGTATTCCAATAGTCTGAACGAAGCTTGCACAACTGGGAAATCAAAGTCTAAATATCGTTGTAAAAACAAAATTTTCTAAGCTGTCACAATATAAATGCGCCACAATTTGTCAAGCCGGTTCAAAGTCATTTTTTGGCGCGGAGAATATTCTATTGGTAGTTCCGTTTCCGACGAAGCTAAGTGATATTCGTTTTTCGCAGTTAAAACATGTTAATTAGTTCTTCCAAATTACAATACACAGTATTAGGAATCTAAAAGCGACGTAGAAAGAAATATTTAGTGGGTTTAAGAAATAACTTTAACTTTCCAGGTCAAAACTAAAGTATGGTTTCAATTTCTTGGATATTATTTTCAACTTTCCGCGTATTATTTTAACTTCCACAAATATATCCGATATACCCCATATGTAGATCATAAAATACATCATATGAAACCCATATCCCTTACTTTACGAAGCTATACAGAGTTCACAACAAAGAAATTCAAATTTTCCAGGTCAATATATAGAATGGTCTCCAATATTTGTTTTCAACTTTATCTTCGACGAATATATTTTCAGCCGCATATATAGCTCATAAAATACATTCTGTAAACCTTTCATTTACTTTAAAAAGGCGTAAAAAGAGAGTTATTGAGTTTGCGACAGAGAAATCCAAACCGTCCAGGTCAATAGAATGGTTTAACAGCGTAGCAACGTACCTTGGATTTTTGCTTCAGTGTTTAGTACCATAGAAAGAAGCACCAATAGTGATTGCAAATACCAAATGCTACCACTTTTCTTCATCTTGTACTCATATATTCTTCCCTCAGAAATTATTTACCTGTGAATACAATAACATAATGCTTCAGTAACTACTTGAAAACTAGAGTCCTAAGACATCCATGTTAAGTGGTTTGCTAGTAACTCGATAGTCTGAATAAAGAAATCATGTCTAAAGTACATTAGATATATATACTGCGTATTTATATCCTCAAGACATGAAACAAATGGACTAGACGATAAAGACAGTGACTTTCCCTTTATATAAAGTATTTGATAGTTTACTCATAGCGTCAGACCTTTCTGTTTCCTCTGTGAGTGCTTAAAAGTTCCCATTCACAGTTGTCTCGATATATTTGCAAGGTTATTTTCAGAGCACAGCTCGTAAAATTGTCGTATGAACCCCATTATAGCCTAACAGTCTTCAAAACTGCTGGAGTGGCGTCAGATTCCACCCAAAAGGTCGAGTCGAAAATAAACGTCAGTAAAACGTAATCGAATCATATTCTTCTCAGCGTTGACTCCCACATTGAGGAGATAATATCTAGTAGCTCATTCCTATATATGTCCACTGTGAGGTGTAGTAGAGCAGAGATTTTCGAGCCACCCTGAATTTTGGAATTTTTGAACGTAGGCGATATGGATCAAACTAAGTATTTGTCATCATGTTGAAGAACTTATCAGAGCTGAAAAACTCGGTGTAGTTGAGGGTTTGTGGAACTGAAGAGAAAAAGACAAGATTCATTTGTCTATTAAAGATCTAACTAATGATTTAAGATTTTTGTCCTCGGTTTCTTTCTCTCTTTTAGTCCTTTCTTTTTTTTTCTTTTTTTTTTTTTTTTTTTTTTCAATTTAGTTTTCCTTTCTTTTTTCATTCTCTGCTCATTTGCATTAAAAAAGAAGAATTAATTTACAGTATCGCTAGATCAGTATATAAGTATAAGTAATTTGCACAGATGGATTGCGCACACCACAAAGACACATGTCATTCCCTTTAGTATTATTTCTATGATATAACCATATCATTAACTAGACCGGTAAAATAAGGAATATCACCTTCAGCTTTTTGCCATTTTTTGTTGCGGCGTAAATTTATTATCAACATTGGATTTGGAAGATTATTTATGGAAGATAATGCAGTAAATCGTATCTATCAATGTTTCATGAAGGGGGTCCTTGAATTTACCTTTGATTGTTTAATATCGCAGAAAGAATAGATAACCAAGTGCACATACTCAGTAAGAAGCGTGCGACCTTCAGATGTGATGCATTACGAAGAACCATTTACGGTATAAACAGACATGTTGACAACATTTGATTCACGTCATAATCTAATGACCTTCCGAACGCGAGCCGAAAGCGTGTCGTACCGGAAGTACATAACAGAGGGTTAATGGGTTAGAGAAAAAAAAAATGAGTAAGGATAGCTGTCAAAGGTGAATACGCACCCATTTGTTTCAGCTATTGATGGGAAAACGAATAGACAACTAGCTAAGTTGGGTTATTTTTCTCTATTTTTGATTGTTTGTGCTAATCGATATTTCTCCTTTGGTAATCGATATTTCTTCGTTCCTTGTGCGCATTTGAGAAGATCAAGGACTGATCCTTTAAATAAGAAGTTTATGATTTTCGTTGATGATTCATTTTTATTTGTTCCTGGTCAGTGTTCGGCTTTCTTTCTGCGCATTTGTGAAAGTTAAGAAACTAAATTAAAGGTCATCATTGAAATCTAAGCCATATGTTACTGATGTAAGATGCATAGTTTCATCTGATCTTTCTGTTTTTTGTTGTTGTTTTTTTTTTTTTTCTTTCTTCTTTTCTTTTCTTTTCTGTTCTGCACTTTGTGTGTGTGTGTGTGTGTGTGTGTGGAGCGTGCTAGACATGACTAGAAGATAAAATTCTAGCTGTAGCCCGATTAAGCTAAAATTCTTTTTAATATCCCACAACGCTTTGAATTAACCCTTATTTAGCCATGACTAGAGATCAAAACACTTCAGTAGATACCCTCGTCTTAACCCAACTAACGATACGGCCCGCAATACGGCTACCTAGAGAAAAATCTGCTGCATTGAACCTGAATACAAAAAGAGATACAGTCTCAAAACGCGTTCAGAATAAATTCTGGACCTTCCATAAATTGAATGAATCATATTTACTTTTCAGCAGTTTCAGAATAAAATGTTGAAAACATGAGGAGTAAAAGGTGATGATAGTTAAATGTATCGGAAATTTGATGAGCGTGGGATGGCCAGAGGACACGTTCATGTGCATACGAAAAGGTTAATTCGAAAACGGACATGGTAATAGAAATCAATTGATACAAATTGACAATCAAAGTAAAAATAATCCAGAACCGAGAGTCAGTATGATAACCCTGGCCGCTCCTATCAAATCCTTGTTCTTGTCTTCACATTTATGAAGTGAACTGTTACCTGTATTAAACTCATCAGATATACATCTATTTCAAAAAAAGATTGGTGAAGGTTTTGTGGCATGTTGCATAAGCCCGAATTGCACTATGGGCGATGTGAATCCAATTAGCAAAAGGTGTCAGCGATATAAAATTTTCCTAAACTTTTTCCGGCATAATTTATTGTGCTGTTTTTATTTATATATGATTATCATACATTTCAAGCTTACCAACATGCAACATTTTACGCTTACCAGACATGCAACATGCGACATATGCGACATGCGACATCCAACATCCAACATCCAACATCCAACATCCAACATCCAACATCCAACATCCAACATCCAACATCCAACATCCAACATCCAACATCCAACATCCAACATCCAACAAAACCTCTACCTAATTTCACTGATAGACTTTCTTTTTTTAATGGGCGTAGAGGAGTATTTCATTCAAGCCGAATTCCTGCCGAAGAATTATCGATCGACAAACGAAAACAATTAAAAATCGCCAACTGGTTGTTTCGGTCATGTTCGTGAAAAATAAATTGACCTCAAGATAAGCAACAATGTTTTTATCAGTGCGATGAGATTGAAATAAAGACTGCCCTTAGCCAACCCATTAAAAACCCTTTAAGTTCAAGGTTTTTGACTATACTTCAAGTCTATATTTCCTGTTTCTCCTTTTACTCTTTCTTTTTTTCTTTCTTTTTCTCTTTTCCTTCTTGTTATTAATTTTTTGTTTTGTTTTGTTTTGTTCTGAATTACAATTACAAAATGGTCAACCTTCGATCAAAACTAGTTAGCTTCGAAACAAAAATGGCATACTCTTTATCGTAATGAAAATCTACTCCTTGCTTAACGAAGTCCGGCTAATCAACAATTAAAAAACGGTCCAATCTAGTAAGATTACCTAACCGAAACCGTAGAATCTTCACCGAATAAAACGAAAAGTTATCTTACTCTTTACTTAGCAGATCAAGTCTAATCTAAACAATTAGGCAAACAATTGAATAACACAAGAAATCTAGTCAAATAATAAAGGATTAAGCTTTTAGGCATACCTGGACAAAACCTACTGTTAGGGCAGACAAGTCGAACTAAACTTTAACTTCCCCTTGTGCTTACTCTTTACCTCTGAAACTGTCTTTCATTTCGCTTTAACGAAACTTCAAACTTTGTTACGTTTTTGAATAAAATCAAATTTGAGAAACTCTTTCGAAACTAGCAAATTTGTCTTACTGACTCCTATCGTTTTACTCCTGTTTTGAGCTTAGTTGTGGCTGTAGCAATCACGCATCTACAGAGGAACTCGCCGACATCTTATATGTCAATATTTACTCTAAGAAAGGAAGCGTGCTTGAACAATCACATCAAAAGCTAGACTACACTAATTTCAGTTTCTTATTCTTATGGTAATTCGAACTAAACTTCGTATGTGGTAAATCGACAAAAACTAAACGTTTTTTTTAGTTGTAACTTGAAATAAAAACTTAGTTTTCTTTTCACTTACCGACAATGCAAGTTTGGGCTTGGACTGTGTATGCTGAGTGTTCCATCAGCACAGCAGTCTATTTAGACTTCGTCAGTTTTCAACATCCACAAAGATGACTTAAGGCTAGATAGGAATAACAGCAGACGATACGATATAATAGTTGAAAATGAATCGCTAATTATCGCTAATTGCTCTAGAAACTTCCTTCATTAGCTAGTCAGGGTTGCGCACGGAATGTCAAGTCTTTGGTTGAGAAAATAAACCCACCCTACAGAGCGCACATAGGATACTAAGTATTACATCAAGGCTAAAATTAGGATATTAATGTCGTATCATTTAATTTGACACAGCTTTTCAGGGCACATGAAAATAACCTCAGGGAGATTGTTTTATCGGGACATGTCCCCTAAATACTTAAAGCCGGAGATCACGAAAAAAGCGACCTTGATAAGGTAATCGGTAACCCAAGAAATGGCTTCTCTTTTTCAAGATTAATATTCTAAGCATGCTGACTCGAAATAACCAGATTTTAAAATCCCACTTACTTTATATATAAAATACGTCAGGCTGAAGACAAACCTTGCACTAGAATCCTGGGGAATCAATATGCGCAGTTTTTCAACCTTAGCATAATTATCTTGACTTATACAAGTTCTAACCTTGTCGTTGGGTCATGGACTGATCTAGAAAAATACCTGACGATAAGACAGGATTCTCAAATATCTTGTACAAACTATCATAGCCCCGTTATCTCGCGAATTTCGTGTACCTTTATCAAGTGGGCTTTTCAATCTTTAAGTCATCAATGCTGTTATTTTAGTGTTTAAAAACAATGCCACAAATAATTTCCTTCGAACAGCTGCGGCAAAGAACAAAGTCAAAGTCATGCTAGAAAATCGTATGCAAGTCTGCTAAGAATCTAAAGGCGAAGGCAGATCCTGGCTATGTAATTTAAATCCACTTCAAATTCTGCTGACTTCATGGGTTGGCTCTAAGGCTTCTTAAGAATCTCTTAACTGATTACTTAATACTTTATCACGTGACCTTATAAGTATATATGTATATATTTGTATTTATAGCTGCGGGTGGTCTAGTAAAGCCTGCATGACACTATTGTCTGATATCCACACAAGAAATACAAGTAAATTTTTGAAATCGTAGGCTTAGGAACACTTAGGAACTATAACCAGTTGCGTTATAAGCATTCGCTTTTTTCCTAGCGAAGGTCTTTTTAAGGTTATTAAAAATGTTAAGCATAACTTAGGCACACCCACGCACAAGATGACGGAGTAGTAGTTCCATTCAACTGTTTAGGTTTGTCTGTTTGTCAGTTTGTCTGTATTAGTTGTAATAACATGAGAGCTGCGCAGGATGTATAAACATTGTGTAATTTGAGGGGTGTTTTCTTTGGACGCGTGCAGGTTAATAAATCATTGGATAACATCTGTACATCAATAGTGCTAAAAATAGGACCATTTACATGGAGGTACATTGACCTATTTCTGGGCTAGCCATTTTGTTATTGGTACCCCCCGTAGAAAGAAGTAAAACCAATGTAACTCTGTTTTGGGTATCCCGTAGGGAAAGAAAACAGAAGACTTCACGACACTATTAGCATTATTGTACGCTATCAATGTCACGAAATCTACTTGATAGAATACGGCACGGTCATGGTAAGGTCGTGGTATAGCACGAAAGCATTACATAATTTAATATTTATTTATTATTGTCATGAAATACTCTCGCTAGAGCACGGCACGGTCATGGTTCGCTCGTGATATGGCACGAAAACTTGAAAAAAATTAATATAACGCGTACGATCATTGTTGCAAGAAATATACTCGATAGGGTACAGCACAGTTACGGTACGTTCGCGGTATGGCACGAAATTATGACATCTTTAACATTATATTATTCCTTGATTTCACGAAATCTTCTCCGCCATAGGGCACGGCACGGTCACGGTACGTTTGCGATATTGCACGAAATTATGGCATCTTTAACATTATAGGACACGGCACGGCCACTATACGTTTTTCATATAGTTGAATGTAGTGCGCACTAATTACAAATTCCATGTTTATTGCCCCCTTAGGAATTAATAGCTATAGTCTTTGTGAGTGTTTTTTTTTTTTTTTTTTTTTTTTTTGTCATTCAGATAATATTTAATTAAAATGCCGATGGACAATTAAAATGTATGATTGAATTCCGTTTGAAACTTGTTAACATTTTACGACATTTTAAAGCAATCAAAATCAAAATAGTAGTAGTAAACTAGTGTTCCTTAATTCATTCAATCAACCACAGTTCAAAAACCTATCAAAAATCAGAAAGTACTCTTTTATTTGTTTGGATGGATCTCACTTTCCCACGGTATTTTTTTCTTTCTTACTTAAAGCGATTTGCTTAACAGCTTTTCCGGAAACTATGTTCTCAAATGAAACCAAAACGGTCTTTTTTAAAAATGCTCTGTTGACCTCAGTAGAATATCATATGCACTAGTCATTAATTCAGTATATTTGACGTCCACATACAACATCGATTTTTGTTATTACCATTAACAAGGTATTTGTTTACGGTATGTATGTTAAGCCCTATTTTCAGAGAAAAATTTTGCATGATCGGTTTAAGGTGCCATTTTTGCGACTCTTAAAGAAAATATAATGACTTTTGTCTATGCTTTTAAAGAGACATTTTCATTTTCAGGTAATCATGATGTCCGGGATAAAACTTTACAAGTTACTGTTACTATTCTTGGGTATGACAAAAATCGCTACAAAAATCGTCCTTATAAACTGGCCGTTTAGATAGTGCCGTCAATGGCAGGGTTTTCAAGACTGTTTTTCAATTAAGAATGGTTATATCAGGGAGGGTCTTTGGTAGTTTCTGTTCTAATCGCTCATGAAAAAAACTGTTATAGTGCACACATACATCTGTGTGAAACGGCTATCCAGCGCTAAACCATGCTTAATCCGATACAGTTACAACCTAGTTCCCAGGGCCTTCTCTTCTCTCTTTTTTTTTTTTTTTTTTTCGCAAGTTGGCGGCGCATAAAGGAAGAGGTCTTCCCTTCAGGCGCCACCATCTCTTGAAAAAAAGCGAGAAGAGAAGAACCTGGGAACGAGGTTGACATAGTTATATACTTTCGAAAAAATTAATACAAATTTATAGCTTCTAGAAAAAGGTTTTCATTTAATGTTTTGTTATTTAGTACTTTTTTAACTTTCGTTCTAGTAAGCCTAAATTAAATATCCTGTGTTCGTATGAGAAACCATTCATTATCAACGTTATGACACTGACTGTTTCTATATAAGTGATTGGCAAAAGGGACGGCCATAAAGATCATTGTACCAATTCTACCAACGAAAAATTACGAAAAGAGTATACCTATAGGGAGTATGAATGTTTTTAGATTTACACTAAGGAGTGTATAAACCTATAAAGCACCTGTTGAAGTAACATTAGACAAACGTTAGACAGCTCGACGCGTTCAATAGACCTCTTCGGCTTGGGGTAATGTTTTCCCATTTCAGACCACGTGTCATTCCCTTGAGAATAAGATTCTTTGTTTGAGCTGTATTCATATTCATGTGTCTTCTCATGTGCCACCGAGCGCAAACCTTAAACAAAGAAATGATTATCTAGGGAATGACATGTGGTCTGAAATGGGAAAACATTACGTCAGAGCCGAAGAGGGCTATTCCAAACGTTTTGTAGCAGTGTAAATCTTTCAAATAACGTGGGACAGCATTATATCAAATCCATTTCGTGATGTACCAAAGTATTTAGCGCTGTTATCCCAATTTCTTACTTATCTGATTAACATAAACCAGATTTGACTGCATCATATCTGTGACATAGCGCTAGCTCCTTTTTAAAGCATATAAGATAGTCGTAATCGAGAGTGCTATAATCGTTTTACCATCTCAAAACATTTTCGATTATCTCTTATGATGAGATAAAATTCCTTTTATGTGTAGATTCAAATAGACAGCTCATTCCAAAGAAGTCGATTTGAACTAATATGACAACTGATAGATCATTACGCGAGAGAAAAAGTCATAAGTCATATTTGCTTGAATTGGGCGCTTTTTCCAACGGTGGTTCGTCTCGAAGATAAAACTTGATGAGCTACAGACTGAAATTATTCTCGCCAATTTTGAGTCCTACGCATAGTTTCTATCCTTAATTTCTATGAAACATATGGCTAATCGTACTGACTTATGTCTGCACTATTTCGCTTTATCTTTTTTTTATGTCAATTTTTAAATTATATCAAGGAATGAAACCGATGAATCTTTTCTTTAAGACAAATTGCGTAGTTCATTTTGGGTGTGTTTGAGTGTAGGTCTCTCGAAACTTAGTCAGTCTACTTAGGCGGTACGCTCTAATCCCAAAACAAAGATTACTGATAGGTATACTATTGCAACAAGGTAGCATACTAGCATTTGTTAGAATAGAACAAATCAGAGAGGAAAGCAATTTGTGAAGTTGCTTCGTAGTGTTTACCTATCGTTAACATCTCTAAACCCTTATGTGAACCCCTATATGCTGATAGCCACCGCTCAGATAGCTCATTTGCTTGAGCATCATTCTGTTGTGCGCATTGGTTATTTCCTTTGTCGAACCAACACTCAGGAGCTTATTATAACTGAAAAGAAGGTGCTATCTTTATGATCTCTGAATCACCAAAACTCATCCAAGAGAATAAGTAGATAGTTAGTAGCGCTGTAGATTCTATTGCCATAATGAAGAAACTCCGTCTGACCAGTCCTTCTACCCAAATTTTCGAATATATAGGTAGAAACGCCATGTATGACATAATACTGTATTTTGTACATGAGGTTTAAAGTTTGGTAATCATATTTCTGTACCATATACACTACAGTTCCAATAAGTCTTCGACTTTAGGCTAGTATAAATATCAAACATAGCCTATATTACATTTTCTTAAGTTGCTAGAACACCTTGCCAATCCGTTAAAAAATTCAGCTCGATTTCAATTGCCGCATGTTTCTTCTGTATAAGATATTGCACGAGCACGACACACTATAGGTATGCAAATTTTCTTTCTGGGACGATATTTGTAATACATTTTTGTGAAATTAGAACATTACTAAGACCCGTTAACCCTAACCCTAAGCCGCCTGGAATTTGCGGAGGAGGGAAAACTGAGACCTAACGATCGTGCTCACATTTGATGCTAAATCCAGGAATGTAATCCAAGGCCCCAGGGGCGAAAATTTCATAGACTACCGCTACACCACCCTGATTCCTTGGCTTCTAACATCCAATGCTAACATTAAATTCATCATTATTTTCTACCCTACTACACTATATGGATAGCAAAACACTTTTCTGGCTTACCTCTTTAGGACTCCAAGTCCTTACAAAATGATTCAAGATGCTCTACTGGACTAAAGCCTTTTAGCGTCTTTGTTTTGACTTGTTCTCGGGTAATTGGTTATTATTTTGGAGTTCCGGAGACTCAATTAGGAATTCAAGAGATAACTGAATATTAACTGAACTATGTCTACCTCAGGCTATAGTTTTCATCTGAACACCTGGGAAAAAATAAAATAAATATGTATATATATAAAGCGATATTAAAATACCTGAAATCAAATTAGAGGAGGAAAGATTTGTTTCAGCATTTCTTAGTCAGAGTTTCCAGCATTAGTTCATTGTTTACTACATATTTAAACAAGTTATTGCTTTAAAACGATGGCCAATATATGACCGGATGATTACAAAATCCGTAACACTACAAGCAAGCGTAATTACTGATAACGACTTCAATTTGTATCTTTTGGAGCATTAGTGCGAAAAGAAATGCATGTAAACATAGTTGTTTACTATAGTCAATATTTGAGAACTCTTGTCGTTTAAATGTTTTCCTTTTTGTACTCAAGAATCAAAAAGGTTGTTAATCCTTCCATGCATCCATCCATCCATGCATCCCTCCATCCCTCCATCCCTCCATCCCTCCATCCCTCCATCCCTCCATCCCTCCATCCCTCCATCCCTCTATCCTTCCATCCCTCCATCCCTCCATCCCTCCATCCATCCATCCATCCCTCCATCCATCCATCCATCCCTCCATCCATCCATCCATCCATCCATCCATCCATCCATCCATCCATCCATCCATCCATTATAATGGCAATAGTAATACCACATCCATCGATAGCAAAAGCCGTATTAGGAGCAGCAGCATCCAGCATTAGTAGCAGACGTAGATTGATTTATACAACTTTGTTTCAAGGGTTAAGCAAGGATCTCTTGAACACCAGTGTATATGGTTATGCTGTGTATGCTGCATGATCACAACAACATTCAAACTTTAGAGATTTGATATTGTTTCCTCCTTGCAAGTCATAAATCATATTCCGTTTGCAAAACAAAAAAATAGGATTCGCATTGAAAATATGCCTCTTGAATTAGGGGTCCCAGGGATGATACAAGTGGCACACCAGTAAACTGACTCTTCTTTTTTTATAAAATAATATCATAAATTCGGAAGCAAAGTATATTTACATAATATTAAAAAAGTCTTAAATCACAATCCGTTGCAAAATATCTAGAAAACATATTAATAGCGCTTAGTGATAACTTAGCCATGACATTCACAATTTGCACGTCATTTTAAAGCTAGCTCAGTAATTAGCTATCCATGGCGTTCTCTCAATGCAAGGTGCATCACGATGGATAAGACATTTTATTTTTGCGATAATTTTAATTTGATGTACGAAGAGACTCTATTCTATGGGAGAAGATTTCATAAACATGCCAACTCTAAGGCCCAATTGCAAATACCGAACTTATTGCCATAAGTCCCATAAGAGTTTCAAGCTTCTGAAAGCATTCGGGAATATTCGATAATTTGATTGACGGAAGAGCAAACAGCTAAAATTTGAGCCTTAGGCCCCGTCCACACTATGCCGGATAAATTTGAATACGCAACTTTCCCACCGAAGCCGGAAAAAAAGTTTTCCGTCCACACATGAAAACGGAGAAAATGTTTCGCGTCCACACTAGTCCGAACAGAGGCGGCAAAAACGCTTCATTGCACATCTGAGCATGTGCATCGAAGATGGATTTGAGCCCGCGGTGAATTTTTAGCCTTCCCGCCATGTTCCCATTACAATCAAGACGTCATCGTATTCGAAAAAATTCGGATACGAAATGTTCTCCGTCCACACTGATACGGCTAGCCGGCGTTTTCAAATTATTCCACTCTGGAGACCGTATTCGAAAAAATTCGTTTTCGGTGAAGAATTGTTCCGGATTCGCCCGGACTAGTGTGGACGGTAGGCCTAACCTAATAAATAACAATTCGGATTCAAGTTTATCCGGCATCGTGTGGACAGGGCCTTAGAGTTCGCATGTTTATAAAAATTGTAGTAAGATACTCGCTGTAAAAGTAACTGATTCTATGAGTGAATTTTATCCTTCAGTGATTTACTTAACAAAAACTACTTTGTCTATGTGTGATATGTAAATAGACCCATTAAGATCAATAAGATCTGCTAACTTCTATTAATGTATTTGCAAATTTATAAAATAACAGTGATAAAATGTGCACTCGTACTTCATACTCATCCGTACACTAAAATGCCCTCTCCCCCTTGCCTGAACTTAATATGAGGATTTCGTGTGTTATCTTGAAATCTTAACGAGTGCAGTTTAACCTTGATCGATATCGATGATAAGCTTATTAAGATCATTCTTAACAATCGACTTCTTTGTTTTCTTTACATTCATGCTAACAAGCTTTCTCTGGTCAATTTTCTTGCGATTTGAGCCAAACAAACGGTTAGACTATCACAATGTCACTATCATTTGTTTGAAACTATTCCAGTTTTTTTCATAAAAACGTGAAGGTGAGAAGGTCAAGAAAAGATGTCAAGATTGAAAAATCTAAATATCTGAATTTTTATTAACAATGCTTTGAAATAATAAAAAAATGAAATAGCGTTTCCAAATCCAACAATGTTGTATATTCTCATCCATATCAATACTTTACTGAACAACTAAAAACGGTGCCTATTAACTTTAAAAAAAACCAGCCTAAAATGGCATGTTTGAAATGATATTTAATCAGTTCTCGTTATTCCTTACATAATTATTGAAATGATTGCTTGAGTTTTGTGCTTAAACTGGTAATGACTAGCGAACGCTGGTGGGGACTGCATTGTTGTGCTGAGTACAACAAGTATACAACCATGAACTTGGATACCGTGCAAAAAGAATTTTTCCGATATTGACGTTTCGTACATTAGTTACTGTAGTTAGTCCTTCGTCGGAGCAAAGAAAATATATTTGCATTAACTAAATTTATAGCAGGTCGTTCCGTGTCACCACAAAATCGATTTTGCACTTACTCCGACGAAGGACTAACGTCCGAAATGTCAGTTTCACAAAGCTTTTTGCTGTGATCCAATTTATCTACAAGTTCCTGCTGTTTTTTTTTCAGAAACACCGACGCAGTCCACGCTAGTACCCTACTAGTTATCACCACTCACAAAATCAATCAAATCAGCATACGCTCTTGTCTCAGTTCTGTATGATTAATTGAGCGTGTTAGTCAAACTCTGATGATTATTACAAAATATGCTTCAATAGAAAGCCTTATATATTTGCTGTGACGAAGGCATACCAATATTATTCGCAGACCATATAATTTCTCACGGGTCGTATAATTCTGTACCTTGGCCGCTTTATACTTAACTTTCATAGTACAAAATTCTAAAACTAGTTTTTTGTAAGGTTAACAATTGCATTGATTTTCATTAATGTATGCGAAATTGTAAGCTAATTCAATTGTCATTGTCAAAATACGATATAGATTAAAGTGAGTTGATCTTTAGCACTGTTAGACTGGTATAAAGTATGAAGTGCTGCCTTGGTAGGTCCTTACTTGACTACTTTCATGGCCCAAATATTAAACCATTAAGGTTTTAAGATTTGTGTAAATTCAACAGCATATAAAGGGTTTGAAATAATCTAAAGAATTTTGACAATTTCCACCCGCTTGCTTAACTTAAGCGTGTGAAATCTATCACGTTTCCCGATCACTTCAACGCCTCAGTTTATCGATACGGTTTAAGCAAAATCACTTCTTCGCGTCCCTATAAGATTGTTTAATTCGAATTGATAATACTTTTCGATATTTGTTTGAATGCACTTCAATAAAGACACTAAAATAATTTTATAGATGTTATAAAAATGTTCAATATATTCGTCTAGTATTAGATATACTTACGGTGCACACATAGGGTATTTTTGATTCCAGTCACGTTCACCTAAAGATGTAACTTGTTGCTTATATGTAGCAACACTAAAATGGCTTCCCATGCAAGAATATTCCAAAGTTTCCCAAACTTTGTGGCTAAGCATCTGTGGTCAGGCAGGAAATCGTGTTCAACTCGTATGAATATAAGCTGTCAGTACGTAGAGGTTAAGTGCGTTGCTATTGGTGCACTTAGTCAACCTTGTCGGTCAATACGAATTTCTGACTCAGTCAGGCGAAGTTGGGACAATTAGATTTTCAATTGATGTGATGTTAAACATTAGGACTTTGAAGAGGTTTGGATCAAAAACAGGCACCCTGAGGCATTGCTTATATTTGATCAAGTCAAGAGAGGAGCTCGTTCAGTTCTTTCGGTTTTCCTTCTCCTTTTTTTCACTTGCCTTTCGGGGGGGGGGGGGGGGGGGGGGGGGGGGGGGGGGGGGGAGGGAGGGAGGGAGGGGGAGGGAGGAGAGGGAGGGAGGGGATGAAGGGGAAAGTGACGGAAGGAAGGGAAGGCAGAAGGAGGAAGGGAGGGAGGGAGGGACGTGGAGGGGGGAGGGAGGGGGTTGGAGGGCGCGTCTTTTCTTTCTTTCTCTTTTTCTTTCTTTCTTTCTTTCTTTCTTTCTTTCTTTCTTTCTTTCTTTCTTTCTTTCTTCCTTTCTTCCTTTCTTCCTTTCTTTCTTCTTTCTTGAAATTTAAAATGTCAGATTCGTCAGCGCAAGTCATCACTCAAATTTCAGATCTCTGTCCAACATGTTTTTCGAAATAGGTGAATGTTTTCTCATTCCCGTGGATGTCAATCAAAGGTAGCACAAAACAATAGTCTTGTTGCTCTCTAGTACATTCGGACTCATTTTTGCTTGCTTGTTAATCTTATTCCTTAAAAAAATATATAAATCCATCTTCTTCCTGCTACGTTAGGAAGCAGACAAGGCTGCTTTGTTTGTAAGATTATAAAAGTCTCAAGCAAACTTGACTGTGGCATGGCTTTCATGAGGCAGCAGAGGGGGCAAGCCAAGCCACTGAAAAATTACTCACTGACTAAGCTGTTTTTAATATTGTTTTTTTAGTAGATTTTGAGACGATGATTTTAAAATCCTCTAATTTTTTAGTTCAATGAATTCCAGCTTAAGCCAACCTGGCTTTATGGCTTGCAAGGGGAAGAGGGAGTCATATTATAAAAACAACTATGAAAACTGGTTTTCCAGAGCTTGTTCAGTTTTGCCTCTTGCCTGCAAGCCCATATTCAGAGCAAAGTCTGCTTAAGCTGGACTTACAAACCAGAGGGTTTTAATAATTGAATCATTCAAGCAGGTAAAACCAATCATGTCATTAGTAGCCATTTCGTTTTAATACTAAATACTACATCGAGAGTGAATTGCAGCTCGAGTCATCAGTTCTATATATATAGTCAACTATAACGAGAGTCTTTTAGAATCCAAAACCAGGCTAGACCAACATGGTTTACCTATTGTGGCCAATACATCTCTTTTCGTATCAACACAGAAGAGTGAGTGCTCTTACCTTTTCTGGATTTGAAATTTCTGTGCGTTGGTCGTTTGCTCTGACATGTTCACAACACAAACAAGACAACCATTTTTGAAATAGCTGTAGAGAAATCAAAGAACAGAGCTCACATTGTTGACTCAATGCCAGCAATCAGTTTTTTACGCCCTCCGGGGCAGCAAAGCGTTCCCGGCAAGGCACTTTTTGAAAAACAACTTAATTTGAAACGTGGCTACTTGGAACTCACAAAAGAGAAATTTACAGTCGTTGGTATGATATTATAAGATATGTATATTGGCTTCATTGGCTTCTAGAAAGTTATTTTATCACAAAGTATTTGTTACATATCTTAATAAATATCTGTATTTAACAATTCTTGCGAGTCAACACTGACATCTTAATTTTAGCGCCCCTAAGAATATCCATTTGATAAGATCAGATCTATCGAATATTCTTGAGACACGAGACCCATTTATTTGTCCCAATATGGCTCTCTAATGATCGTACGATCAATGCGTGGTGTTGTTCTTAATCCCTTAAATAGCATTATCGGCTATTAGTCACGCAACTCCAACTCGCTCGAACGTCTCGAATCAATAAATTACAATTCTACTTTGGCAGTAGACGTTCAAGTTCGTTCGGGCGAGTCCGCAAAGTATATATGGACAATCATTGAAATGGTCGCAGTTTATCACGCAACGCGCTGTCACGCATGCGCACTGACACTCATGTCTTGGCTGGGTAAAATTGCTCGTTTAAAGAAGTGTCAAAGTGTCGTGCGTGATTTTTTGAGAAGGCGTCCTCAATACTTCACTATTTTGCCAGTCGTTGCTATCCGTTATCGCCATTATTAGATATTTTTCGAATTCGTACAGCATCGCTACGTTCCTTGATTACAGGCCAATATACTCAGGGTTAACCTTTTTTCAGCTTCAGAACATAGACCTCAAGCATGACGTTTTATACCTTTACATCTCTAAAATCGAATTAAGCCCCGTTTACACTAGCGATTTTTTTGCTATTTTGTCCATAATAAATAATGGAAAAGAATTTGCTTGCAAAGTTTTTTTCAGGATACCAAGATTTTCCTAGACGAATGTCTCTTTTGAAGGATGAGACAAAAGATTTTATATTTCCGAAAATTGCCATAAAAATCGCGGCAAAAATCGCCGCAAAAATCGCCAATGTAAACGGGGCTTTATACCATTGTAATCCCTGAAAATGGGTGCTAATGCCCGAAAGCTCGGAAATAATAAAGCTGTTTTATTATTTACCTCTATAATCATTTTCGGTAGCGTTTTCAGTGCTTAAGCAACCGACCAGGTTTAGGGAATACTCGATGGAAGTATGCTAATCAATGACCAATGCTTTTATAAACATAGCAAAAAGGTAAAATAATTGTAAATCGAGAAAAATTCAAAAACGTTTTTAGCAAAATCTCCATTACATAGCGCGCGCTACTCAATCACGTCAGCTTGCACCATCGCTTCTTGGAAGCACACTCGCGCACGCTAATTGACCAATTACTGAACGCGTCTAAGTATATACCAAATTGTGTACTTTCTAAGAACGCGCGCGCTCATTGGTTAATTGGAGGTGAATATTGTACGATATTCACCTCTGAATCTCGGAATATTGAGTCGGCAACAAAATGGCATCTGCCGGCAATCGTTTTGCTACAATTTCCGATGAGGAAATTGAAAAAATGAAAGTAAATGAAAGTAAATGAAAGTTTTGCTAAAAGGTTTGCGTGAATTTGTCACGCAAGCTGCAAGTTTCTGTTTGTTTGTTTTTATTGAATTATTGTATATAAAAATAAGTTAATATATACGCAAGTTGACATATGCTAAAACAATTATTCACCTCAGGCTCAGTGAATATGGAGAATATTTACCTCGCCGCTCGAAGACTCGCGTCTCGGTAAATATTTCCCGATATTCACTTCGCCTTCGGCGAATAATTGCTAAATATCAATGCTGTGTCATAACTGTATTTTATTTTATCATTTTAGTTATATTTGCTATTAATAGTATAACAAATAAGTGTAAGAAGCTGAAACATATGTATGCAAATTGATTCCTAGCAGAAATTACGTCACAGCTGTCAAGAATGAATGACAGAGACACCACAACAGCTTTCGCTAATTACTGCAGGCGCGTACTTTGTTTTAAGACACAAACAAAGAAACGTACATTATGAAAGGTATTTATGACTTTTGTTTTATATCGTGAAAAAAAGGCAGTGAGATAAATTGATATCACATTATATAGCAAGCGGTAGGAGTAAGCATATCGGTGCCAGCTGCGCGCAGACATTTTCTCCCCCATCCCCCAAGAAACAAGGACCAAAGGCAGGAAAGAAACGTCTGGGGAAAATACGGTCTTAATCCAATATGCGCGCAGGCTAAACTAAATCGCGCAAGCGATCAAAAATACATTAATTATAATTAACCTCTAACCCTTTTGGCCAATCAATGTCTCATGAGAGGAAACCAGTGTCCTAAGAAATATAGACGTCCAAATCAAAATAAATGTTTTTTGTGCTATGCTGTCAATATCGGTTGCGCAACTCATCATGTACAGTCAACGCCTTCGCGAAACCTCGATAGCAAAATCACCTCACTGTTGCGGACAGGAGCAAAATTCCCGACGAAAATTCCTCACAGCGTAACCAAATCTTGTTACATTAGGAACACCAACTGACGGTTCCGAGGGCCTCTACTGTAACAAGAGGTACAATTTTTCAAGGGTTTTGATCGATTCTTATTATGTCGAATCACCATCTCGTACCCAAAGCCCCTATTTCTTATTGCGCATGCTCGACAAAACATCAATTATTTTCGTCGAGCATGCGCAGTAAGAAATAAGAGCTCTGGGTACGAGATTGCTCGAGTCATCGATAGTATTTGAGAAGCCATAAGCAGGCTAAACCAATCTCTTTTTGTACCAATACAGAATATAATTTCCTTTATTTTTTGCCTTTATTAAATATCCACTATATCGTTTTATAAATAGCCGTACTTGAATTACATAATTGGTGACTTTTTGCATTTTGAAAGATTTTAGCATCAACTGTAAGCGTGCGCATGCGCGCCATGCATAAGTGTTTAGCTCCTTTTTACTTGCGACCTTTTTATCTTCTATCGTCTGACTTTTGTTTCATTCTTATTTTTCTACTTTTTTAAAATCAAATATTTCTACAGACGGAGTATATTTAAACAATTTAAGTCCAAGTTATCAGAGTATATGAAAAGTATATCTTCACTTGGTTTTGTGAATCGTTTTAAAAAAGAAAAAAACTAATGTTTAAAAGAAGCGTCTAGATGTCAAACATTTGATCTGCAAAAATCAATGTTAGGTTGAAAGATCATTGATTTCTGCTCGAATAAAGAATAATGTGATGTTTTTAAGCCCTGTTAAACGAAGCGCTTTTCCTTGAATTATTGCCTCGCTAGGAAAACGTCGAATTCATGTATAGCCTTACTTTTATGTATTTGTCGAAAACTTTGAACCAAATCAAGTCTGTGCAGCTCCTGAATGATCTTTTTTAAAAATAGGCGCGCAATAGATAGCTTACGTTAAAAAAAGCCCATAACTTATTTTTTGCTACAAAAGCGAAAGTTCTATTATCAAGAGCTTTAAATTGTTTTCTGAATCATACAAAGTATTTTCTTATGATAAATATTGACATATGATACATATATTGTCTTTTTCAAGTCCATAGAAATGATTAAAGTACAAAGATTAATCTTCAAATTTTTGTGAAAAATTATCGCGGAGTTTTATAATTCACTTGGTTGAAATTTCGAGTTCAATATCCAGAGACGATCCTTCTTCTTCGGCGTGTATTCGGTTATGTCCTCGTAATCCAGAAAAGCAGGAAAAGGATTTGCTGCAACGTTTACAGTTATATGGTTTATCTCCTGTATGAGTCCGCGTATGGCTTCGGAGAGTCACTGCTTGGGTGAAACTTTTCGAACAATGTTGACATTTGAATGGCTTTTCTCCGGTATGTATTCGGGTATGGGTTCTTAAATTCGAATACTGGGTGAATGCTTTGTTGCAGAACTGACAACGGAATGGTCGATCACCTGTGTGAGTTCGGATGTGGTCTCGCAAATGTGAAGATTTCCCGAAGGATTTATCACAATGTACACATTGAAATCGCTTCTGTTTTGGCCGCCTTTGTTCGTCCGACGATGTCACGTGCGACGTTGCTTGAGAACTCATCGGCAGAGAAAATGGAAACATTCTTATTGGCGTCTCACTGTCTTCGGCGCTAAAACTGGGCGAGAATCTTTCTTGCTTGAGCCTACAGATTGAGTCTAGCGGTTTCTTTTGTGAGTACTGTCCATAGAAACGCTCCGGATACATGGTAGCCTCACAAAACTGACAATTACAAAGTCGGCCATCTGCGAAAAAAGAAAAGAAAAGAAGTAAAACACCAATATTTCATAAATATTGAGAACTGTATAAGAACAGATACAATAGATTCAAGTCAAGTTGAATGGAAGGTGCCAGAAGAGTGTGAAATTCGCTTTAACACCAGAATTATTGTTTTCTTAACAAACAAAGCTTGACCTTCTGATTTCAATTTCCTTGAGTCCTAATTACAGTTTTCCGTCCAATTTCTGTCTCACTGTGGCATCCGCTTGTTTTCCCGCCTGCTAATTGCTTAAAGTAATCTTGACGTTGATTGGTGATTTCAGTGCGCTCCTCAATGTATCTTTTAGCGGCGATGCATAACCGGATTTCCAAAAAGAATTGATTCTTGAGATCATTCTGTTTAAACTCTCTCGAGACATTTAATTTAGAATTTGTTAAAGACTTTTAACACTTCGGTAAATGAATAATTTGTATTTGTTCCATAATCTAAAGAGGGTTCTTTTGAACGGTATCTGTTTCACACACACACAACTCTACAACACGTCACCTCTTAACTTTTTGCTCTCGACGTCTTTTTCTCACTCGAAGAACCTTGAGAATTATATTCCATACTCGTTCATTCTACGTTATCTCGCACGCAAATCTAGCTCCTTCTCTGTCTAGTTGGTATATATATTCTTTTTCTTTGTCGAATTCGTATCATTTCTCTTAAAAAGTCAAACAATTACCGCTTAAAGGAAACATTTAAGATTGTTTAAATCAAATCCGTTGAAGATTCGATTAACACTGGTTCTTGTTTCCAAAACCACAACAGAAATAATCATTTTTTTTTTCCCGTTCTTAACCATAACTATCATTCCAGATTTCCCGCTGTTTTCTATATCAGAATCTTTTCTTCGGCATTAGCAAACACTGATTTTTATGAGAATTCAAATAACAATTATTGTACGCGGACTATTGTTTTAGGTCCACTTTGTTTTCCTTCATCGATAAACAACATTACTTTGCAGAATTGACTTTCCAATTTTCCTTCAAATCTAAACTAAAATATTTTCCATTGGAACTTTAAATAGTTATCCTTACGAGCTAACCTTGAAGTACAAAAGGTTAATTAATATTAAAGTATTGTTTTTCGATTGCATGACTTGGTCTTGCGAGTTTAACAAAAAGTACGAGAAAGCCTACGTCGAGACCCCAGCTGTGAGCTTCCAGAAACATCAAATTTTCTGCAAGGTCATCAACAACTGAAACTACAACATAACACAGTAATTTACACCAAGGGGAAAAGTGTTTTTCTCAGAGGATTTCAGCTGTTGTTTTGAAAATGAATAACTGGATTGCCGTGATAACTCGTCTCTCTTTCTCTCTCTCTATCTTTCCTTTAGAACAATGCATAAACGCTTTCGAAATTTACTTGTAAATACGGCCGAATTATGAAACTGCATTTTCAAGTAACATTTGAATTTTTGTATGATGGGACGTTTCTTTTTCATATTACAAATTTTATTTTGTTTCTAATATTTCTTGTGTTAAAACTTGTGCTATTTCAAATAAATTCAAATAATCAGTCTAACCATGATTTTTTTGCAAAAAAGTATTAAAAAAATCCTCCCTAAAAGAGATAGAAAACGCTGTACAAAAACAGAAATGTAACACCTCGCAACTGCAAAATGTTCAACACTCATAAAGTTTATTTCAGAGAAAATTACTTCATCTCATTTCTGTTTGAAGTCTAAGCTTTTGTTAATTCGAGTAACCTTGAATCTGCAGAAAACAGTAAAAAGTATTTTAAAATTTCATTTTATTAAAATCGTATTAAAATTGATTTTATTGATTTTATATTTTTTTCATGGGTTAAAGCTTCTTTTCCCCGAATAACGTTGAACTCGCACAAAACAGCAAAAGAAAAAAGAAAAAAATAAGCAAATTAAAATCGAAATTGAATTTAAAAAATGGAAATGTAAAACCTTACCGCTGCAAAATGCTCAACACTTCAAAAATTTAACAAAACAAATGTCTTAAACAAGTGCGGAAAAAAACCTTACAAACATGATATGATTTGAAACTGATTTTTATTCGACATTTAAGAACTAACTGCAACTAACTGAGAGTTTTTTCTCTTTATTCATTTGAAAATAATTTTGTCTTGGGGTTATCGATTTCATGCAGTTACAAAAAACCCTTCACATTAAAACTTCATGAAGTTTTTGATATTTGGTTTCTTTAAGCGAGAAAAAAACAGTTATCATCCTGAAGATTTTGAAGTAATGCTAAAAAGCTGCGAATCAACTTTTCTATTTTTATTTCTATCGTAAAATGGCCATGTAAAAGAGCTAAATATAACACAGCATGTCAAACTAACACCACAAAGATGCTGTTAGGTCGCGTAAGGTTGTATAGGGAAAATAAAGGTGTCGTAGCGGTAGTACACTCGCCTCTCACCTCTGGGTTTAATTTCGGTTTTAATTTCTTGATTGGGCAACACATGTGAGTGAACTTTGTTAGGTTTCTCTCCCTTGATTCGAAGGATTTTTCGCTCTCCAATCCTCCTCTTCCCTCGGAAAAAACAAATTCTTTTTTTCCGAATTAGCCATGCCCTGACTTAGATAAGCCCAGAGGTAGTTTTAGAGTTTGATCTTTGAGTTAGCCCTGTCCTGATTTCGACCAGCCCAGAGGTTGTTTCAGAGTTTGATGTGTGAGTTATCCATGCCCCGACTTAGATCAGCCCAGAGGTTGTTTCAGGGTTCTTTCTGTGAGTTAGCCATGCCCTGACTTAGATCAGGCATAAGTTGTTTCAGGGTTTGATCTGTGAGTTATCTATGCCCTGGCTTCGATCAAAAATTGAAGATATATTTTGTAGAATCACTCACCGGTATAGAATACAGGCATGCGAGGAGGGTAGCATTCAGATCGATTTGCAACTTGGCGGGCGTACTCTTCTTGGCGGCGGAACTTTAGCCAGTTATTGTTGGTGATTCTTAGGTTATCTTGCGGAGTTGGACTTGTAGATGGGCTTGGCTTTTTACTCTGAAAGGGAGAAAGATATTTTTTATTTACAATAATATTTAAACAGGATGCTTCTTCACTATAGTGATTTTCGAGAAGGTCCTGTAAAACCAATAATGTAACAAAATTGCGACGAAATACAAATTTGATAATATGTATAAGCATTAAAAAAATCGTAAAATAACGTTTTGTGAGTCAAGCATTTAATGTTTAAATTTATTGAAGCATTTTTTAGAATTTTTGTTTATGATCTTTAGCGCAAATTTAGGTATAAATTTCCTGAGAATTAATTTATTAAATATAGATTTTTTTGGTCAAAAATGTCTTTCTTTGGTCTTCATTTTAGACGATTAATTTAGCTAACTTGTTTGAAGACAAACTGAATCAAACTTCGTCGCCTTCATAGTAGTTTTAGTACATTTTTAACGTTCATATTATTAACTCATAACTTGAAAATGTTTGTATATCGTGTATTCATGGGTTAAAAATAAATATTTGGTTTGAAAGCGTCTTTATCTTTATAAAAATATCATACGAAAATAAAAATATTTCAATTAACATTTTTGTAGAAATCATTTTCCCGATTACGTGGAGGAGAATGTTTTGAAATGATTTTTTTCAACAATATTTAATCACTAAATCGCTTTTCTAAAATAGTTTTATTGTTATTAAAGAAACTGCATTTTAACTGCATTTTTAATTCATTTATTTTAAATCTTAATTTTTACATCGTTCCCAATCTTAAAACTTAAAAACGAAATAAAATTATTTTTTTATATTGGCTGTTATGATGCCGGAATTCTCTCTTTCCGGATTTCTACTACTCTTTTATTTAGAACGGGCGTACAGTTACAACGGCAATAATATCAAAAAACCTCGACATACAAATTTACAGTTCATGACTTTTTGGTATCTGTGTTTAAGTGGATGCGTTTTAGAAAGAAAAATGACAATGACGTTGGTAGATAGATGTCCTGTGACAGTAATTACTAGAAGCAGGCTGGAGTGCAGACTTCGACTGTTTTACACATTTGGGAATATTTTCCTTCACAGACCCACTTGTATCAAACAAAATTTTTTTTTTCTTCAAAAATCTTAGAATCTCAGTAAACTGAAAAATTATACATAGAATCCGCTCTTCTGCCATTCCCTTTTTTCTTTTCTTTTCTTTCTTTCTTTTTTTTTTTTTTCTTCTTCATTTTTTCATTTTTTTAAGGTTCAATGCTTGTGTACTTCGATTCGAACCTTTCCACTGAGCTCCTAACGCAATTGAAAAACAATTTCATCAGTTCACTTGGTATTGTCGAAATGTTATCAAAACAAAACAGATTAAAATAATATAGTTCTCTTTCAAGAAAGTTATAATTAGGTTATTGGCTTGAAATGTCAGCCAGTGTGATTTATTACTACCCATATGATATTATGATCATATTTTCGTTAGCAGTAGGAGGAGGTAGAATTACGGTATTCCACCAGCAGGCTAGCTCAGAGAATACCAAATAAAATACACTATAAACAAATGAAAAGATTGATTTTATAATTTAAAATTTACCTAGACAATTTCAGGTTCAATCTTAAAGGAATTGTTAATGTTTTATTGACATGGGAGCGAAACTTAGGGAAGGATTGTAGCACAATGTGATGAAAAACAAGTTAGTTTAGCAATGACGTCGCCAACGTTCTTAAAAATATATTAAATTCTCATCACTTCGAGTCTTTTCAGGAATACTTCTCACCCGTGGCTCGTGTTGTGGAGCTAAGGTTTGCAGAAAATCAATAAAGAAACAATAGTTTAAACTGTGCGAATGCCCGCAGCTGTTCAGAAGGCTCATACGATTTGTACATATTCTATTGTGACTCTTATAATTGCCTTTTTCTCCAAGTTGAGCCAATTCCACGAGTGAGAAAACGAAGTTAGTCATCCATAACTTCGTTTTTGATTCTCAAGCACGTCGTTTTTGACTCCAATAAAAACGACTGTAAGAATGCTACGAATTAGTAAATGCGAAATAATGACTCCTACCTTAAGAATTCGCAATTTCCTGGGTTACTAACACAATATTTTGAAATATTTATCTGATTATCACAACCAAGGAAACCAGAAATATTTCATTTGATTTAAAAACAAACTTACTATCTTTGTTTTATCTCATTTTTAGCCTCAAGTTCTCCGTATTTAAGCCGGATTTTCCCCGCTTTATTCAGTCAAAACTGACTTACTACACCTCAAAATACTATCTTTTATTTCACTGTACTGTTAAGTTTCTATTTGAGTTCATTTAACAACTTTTGTTTTGACATCATTGTTTAAAGTCTTACCGGAGAAATTAACTTTACATTAGCGAAAGTTAAATTCTTAGAACGGTCATAGTAAGTTCCTGATGAATCCTTTTGATTAATTCTATCACAAGCCCCTTAATAACGGATATATCATTTAAAGTTAAGTGTGATAAAACTATCCATTTCATTTTAGGTTTAAGACTGACGGGAATATTAATCTGTTAGTGAGGAATTCCTTGATAGGTTTTAAGAAACAGCCGTCGAGATCTCAAAGTGTAGACACAAATTGATTTGGGAAACGCCTCCAAATTTCACAGTCATAATTATCGAGATATCCATCTACATAAATCGTATCAACGTGCTCAAGAGAGGGAGCCATAACAGTACTAAACGGATAGAACGGTTTGCTATTGGTACACCCCATAAACCTCGTATTTCTCGATCAAAAAACAAACGTATGGTCTGAATGTTGTATATTTTTTAAATTGCATCACCCTGGAACATAAATATAAAAAATTTTAATTCTTTGGTTCCTCGTTTTCAATTCTTAGAGAACAATCTTTATAGAGAAGTAACGATCAAAAATACGAACGTATGGTCAGAATGTTTTAGATTCAAATTGCATCACCCTGGAGCATCAAAATGAAATAGTTTCATTCTTTAGTTACTCGATTTTAATTCTTAGAGAACAATTTTTATAGAAAAGTAACTAAGGAGACAAGTCATTGAGTTGAGATCACCGTAGAAACACTGGCTCCATAGTGTATCGTTCAGTGTGAGGATTTTCAGCTATGCTTCTTTAACCTTCGCAAATTTAAATAATATTTAATTCATAGTATTTTGAATAAAATAAAGATGACTTGCATGAACAATTTTGAATCTGTGTAAAAGAATTGTGTAAAAATAAGTTTTAAATCTTATCTTTCTGGGGTTTTTTTCTTTTTGGTAAGCTCACGCGAAATCACCGTTTTTACCCGCTTGTAATCTAAGTTTGAAATCAGTATTGTTACCCAATAAACCAACACTCGTTATAATTTAATTGAACAACGGTTGGCGGGAACGAAAACTAACAAGCGCCTTAATCAGAAAATGTTAAAAGAAACTCTGGTTTGAAAATTACCTGGTGATGAACTGTACAACGATCGCCGCAATCGGACGGCAGCTCAACAACTTGATATAACTCTCCTCCAAACGGAGCCAATACAGATCCATTGGGTAGTTTCCAAGTTGGACAGTTTTGGAAGACGTTTCTTGCTTCAACGCAGTTTAAAAACTTGCATCCCGGAGGAAGATTCTGAAGGTTTGGCAAGCTCTGTAAAGTATGAGGGTTTTCCATAGCTGTCTAACACAAACATTGACTGAGTTAATATGATGTTTTACTGTGAATGAGCTTTGGGGAAACTTTGTTTAAGTCTCTGTTACTGCGCTATGTCAGGTGGGGATATTCAGATCTTACGAAGCCGGGATACCTTCCGCATTCACAGTACACTACAACACAAGAATCCATAACCTTAGGAAATGAATTAATAAGATTTAATAAAAAAGAAGATTCATGTGGAGCGAAAATGTCTTGGCTTAGCCAGATGACATAAAGCCCTTCTGTTTAATTTGTCCTCGTTTTCTAATTTAAAAATTGAGTCCCACGAAAATCATGCAAAAATAAATCCCTCAAATACGTTTGCAAAATTCCAAAAAAGCATTTATCTTTAGCCTATAATCCCATAAATTAGATTAGCTACGGTTAGAGTTTTTTCCTTCGGGTTTTCAAGGAATACGTATATTTTTAGAGTTATTGTCTTCGTGATATAATAAAAAATATTCTCGGGTGTTTCAAAATTAGATGAATATTTGTTCTTTGGTTGAATAAGCAAGTTAGTAATAAGGTGAAACAGATAGCTTATTTTTGACAATAGCATCTAACCTTGACTTCAAAAGATAACATAACAAACTCCTATCTTGTAAACAAACTAAAAGTCATCTTACTGAACTCCTCTCTACGCCTTCTTAATTACAAAATTACAAGCTGTACATCGATATGAACAAATTTATACTAATTTTGAGTACAACCAAGCATTAATCTTGTCCCGTTCTAAAAAGTCCTCCCGTTTTAACAATTACATCTATGCTCCAATTTTTACTCCGCCAAAGATTTGATATCTATATATCTATACATTAGCACGCCCCTAAGAAAAAAAATGCGTTTTCGCAGAGGGTGGGTCATGTTATTTTACCTGTATGAAGATTTTCAGCTTTGAGGAAACGCGAGGCGAGGGAAAAAATCTACTTCGGGCTTGGACAGTGATATGTACGCACGTGCAGACTGGTATGGACGTTACTCGCTCGTACCGGTTTACGTTTTACTCGTTTTCCCACTTTCTACTCTGAAGTTAAGAACTCTTAACGATCATTACACACCGAACAGACATGAAAAATAGAAAAGAAAATTAGCACAGCTGTAGATCCATTATTTAAGGCAAAACTTCCTCACATGGCTTTGAAGAATTCTAAATAAATTAGGCAATTGTTCATTGGCCAATCGCCTGTGTATTCTAGGCCAGGGGCTTAGCCCATTTGCGGGGTTTCAGCCAGTGGCAGACTGCGAATCAGGCTTCAAACATACCTCCAATAGAGCCTGTGAATAATTATTATTTGATTGAAAAACCGCCGGACCGACTTGTTTATGTATCCCTTTTTCAAGCTCTTGATTTCCGTAGACTTTTGGTAGCTCATTCCTAACAACCAAGCCATGAGAAGAAATCACTTAAGAACAGATGGGCCTCGACTGAAACCCTACAAGACTCATAAAATCCACGAATGTTATTTAATTTTAGGTTCATGATTTATTTGTGTTGATATAATAGGGGTGCAACGACTTGAGTCAAACTAACTCTTAAACACTTCGGAAGTCTCTTTGAAATAATTACTTTAGCCAAAGAATTACTAAAGAATAGAGGCGAAGACTTAATCGTTTGGGTTTCTTAGTCTGTAAAGGGGCAGCGTTTGGTCATTTCGCGGTAAGGAAATGCTGGTTCTTTCCCGCCTAGAAAATTTGAATCAATTCCTAAGTAAATAATTGTTTTCACCCGCTCCGCGGACTTCTAGAAAAAACGTTGCTTTATTGATTAATGAATATGTAACAGGAAAAAAGAATCGTCATCCTCTTCTAAGAAAGTGCTCTCCATGACTATAATTGTTATTCTTAATTCTTGAGAGATTGTATAAGACTTAAGTTCAATTTGAAGTTTGCCTTATTTATTAGTCGCCGGCCGATTTCAAAAGCCTAAAGCCCTAAGTAGCAAACCCAAAATTCGGCGCTTCGAAACTTTTTTAACTCTCTCCGAACAGACTCCATATTTTAAACCTCTCATAAAAAGTAACGGCATATCAAAATATATATCTGATGATAGGAAACTGTCAAGTTATTTTGACCTAAATTGATTTCATATTTTCTGGCTCCCACCCATATGAGAGAGATTATATCTTCTTTAATGATATTTAGAAATTAGTAGACTTATTGAAGTCTTTAGTGGGCCCAGAAAAGGAAACTCATTAGTCAATAATTTTTAGGATTTTGTACTAAGTTAGAATACCGTTTTATTCATGTATCAAAACTCGAAAATATCGAAGGATTTTTTATCTCAAAATCGCATCTTATAGAATAGAAATCAAGATTTTTAGCCTATTTCCTCTCTTTGTTCCAATTAACGACTTTACTTTAAACTTTTAAAAACAGTACAAATTTCTATTGTTTGATTAGAGAATCAAATATATTACTTCCTCAACACCACGTTCCTTTATTAATGAACAATTTCCTCTCGAGGGTGGGGGAGTTTGGCAATTTTGGCCCCTAAGTAATAAGGTTAATTTAGCTCGGAAAACTCGTAGGAGCTTTATAATGACTAAAAACTCCTTTTCAGCGGGCGTTTTAAGAAGTTTCTTTGGTTTAAAGGCTTAAAATTTACAATCAAAAGACAAGCGAGGCATGACTCTAGCTTTGCAAAGCTCCGAAAGTCTGGGAATATGACAGATGCATTACATATGTCATTGAAAAACAGAGATCAGTCTATTTTCCTTGCTCAGTCGGTGGAAAAGATCATTTTGTTGAGAACAAATGGTGTTATTTTTTCAAATCAGAACTTGAGCAGTAGTTAATGATGATGATAATTGCCTTTCTGATAAGATGCCATGTTTCTACGGGGATTTCGTGGAATCCCTTCCACGATAAAACTCTCGTACGGTCGTATGGCTTTGCGCGTCATCTCATAATATTTCTGTTGCTTTTGAATTATATTTCTACCAAGTTACAAGCATCTCCAAAACTTGTCCTTTCGGATCTTATACTCTTGAAGAAACATTCAACCTGTTTTTATAAAATTGTCTTAAACAGTACGGATTGAGATTTTGTTTCTGAATACCTTGTTGTCATCTATTTGATTCAGTTGACAATGAGTCTTAGAGCCTTTCATGAGAAATTTAGCAGAATAATTCCGTTTCATGACAAAACATAGCAATATGGTTTCGAAATCGCTTGTAAAACCATCAAGACTTAGTTAAGATGTCAGCTTAAAAGTTGTCACACGAACAATGATAGGCCAAAGAGAGGATGTCTAGCTAGCTTTAAAAATTCCCCCTGTTGACAGAATGCTATGCAACTGTTTGCAAAGGACTTACAAAGCGTAAAGGTAATCCTTTGCTAAGTACGAATCAATCTCAATAATCTAATCTAATTCAATGTGCATTCGCTGTCAAGTGGCGCATTTCGTTTCTCCCAAGACACTTCAATACCCCTAAGTGTACGATTAAGAGGCCGGGACTAACTTTTTGAGAGCAATGAATTAAGAAAAAAAGCCCTTTTGCGAATTCACTAGACTTGGTGGTCTTGCAACATAAGGTCGATAGAATTAACGCCACGGCATTTTACTCACCAACTCATTCATTTATTTTGAAAGATCAAGAACGGCCAGTACAACCGCATTTGTTTTCTGGTATAAAAATACTCTATTAAAACGTAACCTGAGAGTTTTTAAGTTGTGTAAAACTAAACTCATTCATGATTGCTCTATTGTGATTTAATCACCCTTTGCTCACTTTAGGTCGGTTAATTGAATCCGCAAAATTCACTGGAAAAACAACTATTCTTTGAATCGAATGACTGACTACTTTATAGCGTTTAGCGAAAAAACGCTCAAGTATATTCGGAAGAAGTGTTTCTTTTCAACGCTGCGGCAAAAAGGGCGCGAAAAAAAGCTCAATATGGCGGTATTTTGTTGTTAGTTTCGGATGCGAATTTAATGTTATCAGGGTATTCTAAAATCGTGGATATATTATCCTTTTTAGGATTGTTTTGCTTTAGATGGTTAGATCTGATTTTGAGTTAACACTTTGATCTCAGCACAATACGAGCATGTGGTATTAGACAAAAGGTAGACAAAGAACTGTTCCTGAATTAACTATCACCCCGCCCCACGCTGAACAGCTTCATTTGAAAAAACCGATTCACAAAATTAGTTAGCCAATTTGAGCAATTTAACCAATTAACTCTACCAAAAACACAAGCTTGAATACCAGCTGATGATTTGGACAAATAGTTAACACTTTTTATTTAGCAAATCTAAGGTCATGCTAGAGTGTGTATCTTTGCCTGAATCGCGGGGAGTCAAAGAGATCGTTTCAAAGTATTATCGATTTTCTATTTGACTTCCGATGGCACTTAAGAGAAAGCAAATGTTATCGGCCCGCTGAATTCCCTTCTTTTTTCCTCTATTTCAATCAACAATTTTAACTATTTATTTCTTAGTAAATCATTATTCAAATCACGATATCTATTTGATAATTTTTCATCATTTAACTCATTAAAAAAGGAAGAAAAAGTAGAGAAAGAAAAGTAAATTTCTTAAAGATTTAACGCTTTTCAAAAATAAGTGTGTCGAATTTGCTTTTCTTTATTGTTGCTTTTTTTTGTGCACCATTTCAACACCTCGGAATTTCAATTCCGGTTTTTTCCCAGTGAAATCTGGAAAGACAAGACAGTTAGGCAGAGATATTTCACGCTTAACTAGGCTCACTAAACCCAACACGGTAACGAGACCTTGTCATATGTAAACCAGCTGGGATTCAGTCTACGAACAAACGTTTACTCTAGAACCCTGGTTTGGTTGTACAAAATCCCTCAGCATGGCTCGTAATGTAAATAATCTCTTGCAAATAGACAAATAATCGATTGCATAATGAAATTGGATTTCTTTAGTTCTTTGTCAACAGAGAAACATTAGTAGACGTTGTCTTGTTTCTGGACACTAAGGTGATTACCCTTCTTCTTCTTCCTCTTCTTCTTTCTTAATTTTAATCATTTTATTTAGTATATAAATCATTTTATTTAGTATATAAACATTTAACCCTTAAATTAACTAACCTAGTTTTCACTCAAACTTTGCTCTCATTACTCAAGTATCTTTCACTAATACGAACGAATGGTGATAATGATGCTGAATCTATCCAGTCATTCACTTCAATTCCTCAATCCATCCATCCCAATTGTCCCATCTATCCATTCCACTACCTCCAATTATCCATTTGTTCATATCCGAGAGAAAATGATCATGTCAATGATGAAGATGAGTAAGAGAAAGGATTTGGATAACATTAAGAACTTAATACATTAACTAAATATGCCTGTCATATGGCTTCGAAAACCGGCAAGCATTGTATTTATGAGGTTAACATTTTGCCCCTTTTTTAACTGGAAACCATGATTGGATTGTCATAACATGAGTAGATCTTCCCGAGTCAGTGCACCGCTAAAGATACATTATCAGCGGTCATTTTTGTACAAGAAAATATGCCATGCGAATGCTGTACCTACCTGAGTCGAGCAGTTGAAGCGTTGTTTCATCCTTACTCCCTCCCTAAAAGACTTAACTGATTGCTTTGCCCTTTGGCATGCATGATGCGGTCTTTCTTATTTGTCCCTTTCTCTCTACCGACCACCTACAAAGGACAACACACTGTCTGCGAAGTTTGCTCCCGGCTCGAAAACTATTAAAAATATTGTTGCCCTTAGAAATTTGAAAAAAAAATTCTTTCTTTCCTTTCCTTTCCTTTCCTTTCCTTTCCTTTCCTTTCCTTTCCTTTCCTTTTCTTTTCTTTTCTTTTCTTTTCTTGCCATTTTTAATCTAATTATTTTATCATTCTAGTAAGTTTGGCTTAAGACTAGTACCAACTGAAGGTCTTATTCATATGTTCTCTTGAACATCTCTCTGTTTAAAAATGTTGCTTCACGCCGCTATATATCGTCTATCGCTGCGTTTAAAATGTTTAAAATACCGACTTAAAAATGGCATCCAGTGTAAAGGTTAGAAACTGAGAGAAATGGTGAGAAACGGAAGTGAAAAAGAGAAAAAAAATACTTGTATTAAATTTTTTGATACCCTTTTGATTTCCCCCCAGAGTTTGCTTCATCGACCTCTGGTTTAACAGCTAAACCTAAAAAACCCGTAGCATTAAGGATTTTCAAGAAACTCTTTATCACAAATCAAAAATCAATTTCTAAATTCTAGCTTTCAGGAATCGAGCTTTTGGACATTTAGCGGGTCCTATTTGAAATAATAGTAATAATAACAATAATAACTTTATTTAACCTACAAAAATGGATCAGCTAGTACCTTGGTAAAAGCTGGTTTTGACCCATGTGTAGTAAAAATGCTAGTGTAATCTTTAAATTTGTTTTTTGATTGTGAAATTCCGATCTAATTAAATAGCCATATTTTTAGGTCATAAATCCTTCCTATTCTCGACTACTACTATTGTAGATTTTTAGCCTATGATACACTATAATGGACCAAGTCATTTTCAATTTCCCAGGTAGCATTTTATTCCGTTTTTTTTTTTTTTTTTTTCCTTTTTACTGGGAGGTGCTGAAAAAAACGACCCAAAAGGTCATAGAAGATTATTCTGAACCTTAAAATAATGTATTTACAAATTTGCATGGGAAAATAGCGAGTCCAGCAATTCTAAATATATGTATCTGATGCAAAATAAGATAAAATTGAATTGAATTAAAGCAGGAAAAAGTTATTGGAGTAACAAGTGTTTTTGTAGCTGTTTTTTTTTTTTTTAAATAATGATTATTCAACATATCAGCATTTGGTAAATCAGTGGGGTAAAAAGCTTAAAAATAAAGCTTGCTTCATCACTTTAACAAAAGGTTGCAGTTCAATAGACTCGCAAACAAACACCAATAATTCCGCTGCATAATGCTTCAAGATCGCAACAGGTGCATGTAGCAGCGTGGCGCGCTATGCCAATTATGCACTAGAAAGGCTTCAGTCCGCAGCATTGATGGGTGTTTTGCCCCCTGTTGCGCTATTTCTAAGCCCTACCTGTAGCGGTAATTTTATTGTAGTTATCAGTTGCATTGTGATCAAAAGTTATGCTTCAACAAGAATAGCTATAAAAATAACAAATATTTTATGCGTTGGGCCACCTGCATTGTTAGTTCTGTGATGATACTGAATGCGACAATAATAGCTTAGAGTTGCTTCGTTTGTTGTATTTCTGATAAAAAAAGAAGTTCGGTTGCTTTGTTAGCCCTTGATATTCGGGCGTTTTGGAAAGCACATAAAACTAGTCCATTTTTTAAAGGAAAGTACGGAAGGATAAAAACTAGAGAAGCTGTAGAAAAAATCCCTCGAAGTACAGGAGGAAGCCAGCAAACTGCAGCTCTCAGGAATTGTCGTGGTTCGATCCTCAGACCCACCGCCACATGTAAGTAGAGTTGCCTCGGTTCTCTCTTGTGCTTCGAGGATTTTCTCCTTCCGCAAAAATTAACTTTAACCTAAATTCAAATTTAATTTTTGGGCTCATTAGATTGGAGTTTTGCATGGCTAACTCTGTTGTAATTGTCCCATGCTGAGATGCATCAAGCAAAACAATTTAGAGCTTTTGATTAACTATTCAATTCATGCATTTTCCAACGTCGTTACATGCTGTAACAGATGTGACGACCCAGTGTTAATGATCGTACCCAAGGTTTATCAAAAACAAAATTTCTTTAAAAAACATGTAAAAACATATGGCTTCTTGAGGTTGCATAGCTTGCATAGCTTGATAATACCCAAGCTTGATCACAAAACAAAATTCATTTTAAAAAAACATTTAAAAACATATGGCTTCTTCAGGTTGCAGAGCTTGTTCCATACACCCACCTTGCTTGAATACGGTTGCCAATAAGGCCCTACATTCAAAAAGCTAGACGAGTTGCCGCAAATAAAAAACTCTGAGTTGCTGAATGTTAGACGTCTAGGATGCAACTCGTCTTAGGTGAAACAATTCGTCTAAGATGGGGCTAGCAACTCGTCTGACATGCAGCTACTCGTCTTACTTGTTGTATTTCCCTTCTCCTTCTCCTTTTCCCTCTCCTTCTCCCTTCCCTAGATCTTTTTCCGTAAATTGAATTTTAATTAAATGCTTCATTAGCATCATCGTCAAAGCTTACATGCTCAAGAACCAATGGGTTGGAACATGAGCTCATTTTGCTTCTTGATTCATGATTGGCTAATACAACAAACGGATGTACTAACGCACTAATTCAGACATATAATTAGAATATACTTAGATTGAAGCGGAAACGACCAGTCATGAACTGTTCTCCTTTAACAAATTCCCCTAAAAACCAAAGAGCTAAACTTTACACCCTTTGCCACTAATATTTTCAGTCACAAATGCGGCCTTTCTTCACTTATGCAAATTTATCACACTTTCCCGGGGGAAATATTGGTTTTCTTAGTATAGTATGGGATAATTTTAACTTTTTTTAGCATTTTCTCCAATAATACATCTAACTCTAGTCATTTTTATATTATAAGAAAGCTTGTAAGAATTATATCACCTAGTTCGAACCTCTGTTGTTAAAAGAAACGGGGTTTTTTTCTCTCTCTTTTTCTGGAGATACATATCCGTGACTCGTATAGTATCTACATTCTTCTTGCATAACAATACAACACTTAACGAAATTCCGTCAGTCATACTACAATCAATGAACACTTTTGTGATTCTTATTATTATTTACCAAATATCAATAACTCCTAAACGCAGAGTAAATTGAATGTACTCTATTCTGAATCCTTCAGAACACCACTTGAAATTATCTTTCTACAAACTAGAATTTCTACTTCAAAAAAAAAAAAAAAATTAAGTCACTGAAGATACCTGGTGCAGATCAGGTTTTCGCTAGACGGTCACTATGATGATTATCAGTGTTTAGCATTATCACTAATCCAATACCCTGCTTTATATTCGGGTCAGCTCTATTCTATTCTCTAGTAATACTTCAATATCACAATCTAAGTTACTATTTGCAGCCCAAGATAATTAGTCATCAAAGACAAAGGTTTAACACAGCCTGTCTCATACCCTCTAGACGGTGACTTTAATTATGCCATTTTACCTTGTCTCTGTGACAAAAGTTTCTGTGATATTTTTTTTTCGCTCGTGGCTTCTAATGAAGTCAAAAACCATTCCAATGATCTTTTTTATTGATAATGTAACAAGTGGATTCCTATATAATAATCTTTTTGAGTTATGACAAATAGATTGCTAGGTAGAATGATTTTTTTTTGTTATATATCATATTATATAGTATTATTGGATTACTGTACTGTATTACAAAAGAGGGGTTCAATTTCATATGAATTATACGAGCCCTTTTTCGAAGCCAATAAGACTCTTTTCCCACAGACAGGTTTATTAGAAAGCCCTGTTGTTCCAATTCCCTAAGGAATATTTGCAGCGTTTCGATTTGATTTGCATGATAAATTTGGTTGAATATACGGGCCATGCATGCGCTCAAAGAGGTAAGGCATTTATCTTGTGGTTTCAACAGAAGTTATTGTTGGCAAAATATTTATTTAGTTTCAGTCGTACTCAAGACTAGGAATGGAGTTTCTCATTGTCATTATGGTATATTACGAAACAATTTTATAACTGAATAGCACCCGTCATTTCTAATTCTTTTGCCTGTTATTAGCACTATATTAATGAATATATTTTGCTTGTGTGTTTGAACTATTTATATATTCACAGTCAAAAACGATTTACAAGCTGACTGCTTTCCAAGTTCTTGTAATTTCCGCCTGCACTCAGTCCAACGATGTTGACTCCTCGAGTGAACAACTTGTAGTACAGCCCTGAGGGCTGCATTGCACAACATACGACCAGCTTATCTATGGCGCGTTTTTCGTGCCAAAATTCAAAGATTCAGTTCAATCATTCAATCCTTCAGTTCAATCATTCAATCCTTTAGTTCAATCGTTCAATCCTTCAGTTCAAACATGCAATCCTTCGGTTCAATCATTCAATCCTTCAGTTCAATCATTCAATCCTCGGTTCAATCATGCAATCCTTCAGTTCAAACATTCAATCCTTCAGTTCAAACAATACGCTTTCAGTATTCCATGTTTTATCATTTACTTTCGAGATTGTTCGGCACAAATATCGTTGTCTTTTACTACGTCATGCTCCACTTCCGTCGTTTTTCAATTACATCGATATTCACTTCCGTCGTTCTTCACTTTATCGTAATTCGCTTTCGTTATTCGGCACTTTGGACGTTCTTTGGAGACTGGGCCGAGTACTAACAAATCATGCCGGGAGAGACGCTGGGAAACTGCCCCCTAATCCAAACTTGGGTTGCCTGTTGGTTGCCTGTGATTAGAGGTGACAACTCTCGTCGAGACGCACGTGCTTTGCTTCCAGGTTTGGACTACTCGTAGAATTCTTTACAAAGTAAGTTCTGTTAATCTTTTTTTAGCATAATGGCAAGAGAAATTATCCTATGAAATACCTTGTTTTCGTTTTATTGTAGTTTAACTTTAATTTCAATAATTATTCAACTTGATATCAAGTAACCTCCCATACATGCCAGACTTGGTTTGAAATCAGGCATTGTCTATCGGTTTTGTTAGGAACACACATTGTTTTTGTTGTATTGGCAACTTAATAAAACATATAATTAGAAGGACTTGTGCACAATCGATCCCTGAAAAGAGTTTGATGAGATAATAAGAAAATTAGACCAGATTTTTAAATAAATGTAGCCCATAAAGAGCAACGCGCGACGCGACTCGTTGACTCCATCGCGGAAATCACCTTTACGGAAATGATTTTGTAAATTTTTGTAACCTCCAAACCTTTTATTATTTTAAATATTTATGAAACACTTTCTACCTATTCTTGTGTAGTAAATATGGTGGAAAACGCATCTGAACGATGCAAGGAACTCTTGCAGGAAGTTACAAGGTTGTGTTCTGTGATCGAGTCCAGATCTCGTAAGTATATGATTAGAGTTTTTTGTCACATGAAATATGTATTACCTAGAGGTTGCGTGCATGCTTTCTACGCATGAAATTTACACGCGCGCGCTCATCTTGATGACGTCATTTGAATGTTTTGACGGGCAAAACATTAAGAAGGCACGCTTTTCGCTTCTTCAAACTCTTATAGCTCTTAAACAAAGGCCGTGACACCCCTTTTTTATTTGGGATTTTTAAAGTGCTCTATGATATTCAACTTTACAGAAAAAAAAATCAAAAATCTGACGAGGGATTCTTATTGAAATCACTTATTTTGTTAATATTTGGACATTGTATGACATTCTATTTGAAATGCCCCATAATATTAAACTTTTAACTTAAAAAGGATAACAATGGGATGATATGACCTTTTCAGGATTACACAATATTTCAATGCTGGCTGCAACATTATGATTGTTATCACCATAACATTTTATATTCCTAATAATTGTTTACTAGAATGTTTTCAAACCAGAGACAATTATAATAGCTGTATTTTATGCATCTGCTATTCTAATTTATATACATCAGGTATCAAAATGCATTGTCATTACATTGACACTAGATGAAACTATTCTGGTTATCAATTGTGCTAAATTTTTTTGTTAAATAACTTGACCCGCAATGATGAATTCTTTATCACATTCATGGTCCTGACTTGTCACCAGTCGTCCATCATGCTCTCTGATATGACTGGTGAAAAGTCAGCTTATAATCATTAAACCCTTGCTTATCACCAGTGCCATTTTAACTAATTTTTATGCAAGACAGGGATATCATCTAAGGTCCTGGTTAGATTGATCATTGCTAAATTGATTACTAAGCATGCCTGCTTACAGTTTGACAATAAATATTATTTTTAACGGTATTTATTAAAAAAATGTATTTTTATACCCCATGCATAGGAGGCACAAGACTTTGGGGGCCCAAGGAAAGAATTTTTTCGCTTATGCTTGGCAAAAATAAAAGAAACTTATTTTGATAATGGACTAAGAGAGCTAATGAGAGACAAGTATACCACAGTTGGAGTTATACTTGGTAGGTACCAACCATATTTATCCGTTCCAAAGAAATTGGGACTTGCTAAATGCAACAAAAAAAAGGCTGCATACTGATCCAACCCCCCCCCCCCCCCCCCCCCAACACACACACACACATTGTTTTGCCCAATGAAGTTCATCCACCCTTATTTTCTACTAAAGTTCGCTTAAGCATTAAATAAATACACTGTTTCGTGACAATCCCATTAAAAGAATTGATAACTGGAAGACAAAGATATATTAAGAAATTCACAAATACAAATCATTGTATCAAATTGTAGCTCTGAATAAAATCTTTGTTAAAGACTCTATACCAAGGCGACTGAAATAAATAAAACATTGTGAATGACTACAAACCTTAGACGCGAACAAGTTATTTAGTTTGTGACGTCAAAAGTGCAAATTACTCACCCGTCATGTTAAGCCAGCAAGCAACTGGTAAGATTTTTGAAACAAATCTTTGTTCTCAATATTTTTTATTTTTACACATAATTTTTGTTTGTTCATGTAATATTAACTGACACAGTATTAAATCAAGGCAGGCGAACTTCATTGTGCCACACAATGCCTGGGCAAAATAATCTTAACCATGAATTCATAGGATTACAAATACTGTATAACCACTGTTGATATTATTGTCAGTTGAGAATTTTCACTTTTAGATCTATAAAATCTTATGCCATGAAAGACGCATAGGAAGAGAAGTAAACAAAATTAAAATGTCCACAAAGTATTGCTAAAGTTTGGGCAGAGAAAAATTCTCAATTTTCATAGTAACGTCATGTTATCATTATTTCTTATGATTATTCTTTAGAGTGTTGGCTATGATACTTTCTTTAATTTTTTGAAGGTCTTAGCATAATTCAAAATGGGCCTTTGCCAAGGTTCCTAAGCCTCGAGATCCTTGAAGAAGTTTTTGGGAATGAAAACCTGGGTCCTTGCCTACAAGAACTGCAAGATGGCCTAAAGAAGACTGGTATCCACCAGGTAACTTTAGGGATATTTGCACTTTTCAATTTCATTCAACATTTCTAGTCTATTGATGTCATGTATATGTCACCAAGTCATGTAATCATTTAAACAAAAATATTAAGAAGTCATTATTCTACCCCTGGTTTTTATAAATTTGATGTGATATTACATGAAGAATTTTTTGCATCTCTTACTGAAGGAAAAAAAGAAGTACTAAAAATACTTTCTTGGATCCCCTTGTTACACATATAGTTGTAATAAATCAAGTTATTGAAAAATTAGCCATTTGTCCATGTGCTTAAAGAAATTCTGGCCAGGAAAGCCTTTCTATTCATTCTATGACATTCTTTGTTGTTGTTTTTTAGGTTGGGAGTCAATTACCACTTTTCTTACATATTCTTAAACCAGGGCCCCCAAGCATTTTAACTGTAAGGAAATTGATTAGCCTACTGGAACCCCTATTCAGTGAGTCAGGGTCAAATAGAAGGGCACAGGAAAATGCTGTTTATGGTCAGTTTGTCAAGTATTTGAGAGAAGCTGCAAGTAAGTGACTGCTATGAAATAAAAATTCTGTTCATATGTAGTCGTAGAGCTATGTAACCTTCCTGTTATGCTATTTGGTATCTAAATAGATTAATAAGCTTGGTATTTCAAACTGGTTCACATTTAAAAACCAAAAATAATGATATTTGTTCTTAATTTTCTCTTTAACGTATACAAACGTTTCCTTTAGTACTGAATAACTCGGACATGTATTTTAAGTATGAAGTCAGTCAGCCTCAACCCTGATGACATTTTTGTCCTTCACTTCCAAAATCCTTTTTGGTAGCTTCATTTATATATAGATATTTTCAAGGCATTTCAAGATGTGAATGTGAAAAAACGTTGAAGAGGATTGAGGTAGTTGAAGTATGGAATGTCATTAGGGTAAGGGGGTCTATGAATAAGATAGAATTTTTTTTCAGAGCTTACATTAATTTTTACAATTATGCTGAATTTATAAGGCTTTAAAGAATGATTGGTTAAAAGCCAGTTTAATTTCATGTCTATTGTTAAACAGTATGCATTACATTATTAGATAGATAGATAGATGCTTTATTTAGACATGGTAGATTCTTTTATAATTTTTTTAGATGTTTTCCCTTTTTTCATTTTTTTAGGTGTAAGAAGAAATGGTGTGACCCTGGCACATATCCTTAGGTTTACAACTGGAGCTGACGAGGAGCCAGTCTTGGGTTTCATAATTAAACCAAGCATATCATTTTTTGAGGCTGTGACATCGTTCCTTCCAACAGCAAATACATGCATATCATGTCTAAAGCTCCCCCGACCATCTCTTGCCCTGCCTTTGCCACCGACAACAAAGTTATTTGATTTGTATGATCTCGCTTTTTCTAATGCTTATTTCGGGAATGTTTAAATGCTTGTTTTGGAAATGATTGGAAAACTGCAATGATTTTTAATTGCCATTATGATCAAATTTTATAGTCATGGCAGTCTTTAAATTATGACATGGGCAATTCAAAATATAATGATTTACAAAAGCTGAAGATGATTAGTTAATTTGCTTTGGTGGCCCTGATTGATGTAGTTACACTTTCAGAGAACAATAAAATTAATATTCAGAAGTTGAATTAATAATTAATTAATAATTGTAATTGTTAGCTCACTTGACTCAAGTGGGCAATGGTCTTTAGGAAAATGTCAATCCCATAGTTGCTACTGTGACATAAAGGGTTAATTGTAGCTTCCAATGCATGAACATTTTCAGTACTTAACTGAAATGTTGATTCAGGCACTGTCACGGTTTCCTGGTTGTCAATATTGTCCTCTTCTTCTACTGACAAAGGACCATCATATTCAATGCCATAATCTTGAAAGTTTTCCTGAAATATTAATCATGAAATGTTAATGTTAAATTTGTGACCTACATGCACCTTCTTAATTACTAATGTTGTAAGGGCGAATCCAGCCAACAAATATAGGGGGGCTTGACAAAATTTTGCTAGACACCAGTTAGGGGAGGAGGGGCTAGGATTCGAAATCATATAAGATTATTTTAGGCGCCCATGAAATGTGGGTGCAAAGGGAGTAAACGAGGCTGGAAAAGGGGGGGCTACAGCCCCACTTTGCCCCTCCCTCGATCCGCCCTTGTGTTGGACACTGCAGCATCCAAAATAAAATACTACTAGGGAAAATTATGAAAGTTGTTTCTTACCCCATACATTTCCTTGGAAACCTCTAAATCTGACTGAGCATTGTTCTGCATCCCCATGACCCATAACTGCATTGGTGTTTTGTTCTGGGCAGAGGATAAACTGGGTGCACCATCCATCAACAAATTCAGATAGTTCTTTATTAATTCGTGGCACAAACACATAATGTAATGCAAACATGTCTAATTCATTTGTGATATCCAATACACCACAATCTTCAAGATGGTAGAAGAGTTGATAGAAGACGGAGGTTTTCTGAAAGAAGAGATCTCTCCAAAGTCTTTCTATTCTTTGATTGTGTACACTTTTACCCACAATCGTACTTCCCCGTCCAGGGCCACGGTTTGGGTGTGACAACATGTACATTGGCACATCATAATTTTCTCCACCCTTATCTGAATGTACACGTGATGGCAAACCATATTTTGCGACAGCTTGAAGAAAACAGGCTAATACAGTTGATGCTCTGTTATTTGTGGCACAGCTAAGGAAGACTGGGATGCGTGAAAATCCATCAATGCCACCATGAATCACTATCCTCCATCTGTTGGAAACAAACAATTGAAGACTGATACTCAACTTGCAAATCATAACACTACTGAAATGTTAAGCCTTCCAATATTCACTTATAGACTGACAGTTTTAATTGTTTTGTCATATAACAACTGGTTGGACTATGTGGGGTCTGGCAATTAAACCAATAGACCCTTTCAGTTGCATTACAATGTTTTATCGTTTCAGATCACATGTCATTCCCAAGAGTATCATTTCTTTGTTTAGCAGTTGCAATCCCTTTTTACATGTGAAGATACATGAATATCCATGGACACAACTTAAACAAAGAACCATATTCTCTAGGGAATGACATGAGGTCTGAAACGATAAAACATTGTAATGCAACTGAAAGGGTCTATTCTTAGGTATTTTTGATATAAAAATGACTCTTGTGGACTCTAAGCAGTCTTTCTATTTCCCTCGGTTACTGTCTATCTTGTGTTTTCTAATGAGTTGAATGTTCCCACTTTCTTACCTGATAAGCTTGTGGTTACCATCAATGTGCCATAATGCATTTGGGCCACTGACAGTATAGACTCTTCTTTTGATAATCTTTCTCCACCTTTCCACAGTTCCTTCTGGATCAAGGAAACGCATTATACTTCGTAGTCGTTGCTGCTGTATCATGATTCCTTTCGCCCTTAAGCAACCTTGCATTATCCTGTATCCACTTCTTGGCCATGTAACTCTTATATCTCTGATAATGGTACAAAGGTCATCATCAGATATATCACTAAACGGCCTAGAAGACGCATTCGGCGTCTGATTGTTCGCACAGACACAGAAAACATAGTTGCAATGTCTGTGCAATTGAACCTCTTCTCAAGTAGGTATTCCGTTTTCCCTATTCCCTACTGTATCCCTGGACCATCAAACACTCAAACAACTTTATTCTGATACATTGGAAGCTGACTGCTGGCATGCAATTAGAAAGCTGGACAGTCGGCACACATTGTTCCGATATATTGCCCCGCCAACAAAGGCATACTGCAGGCTCCGTTTATTAAATCATTTTGTTGTTGTGTACAAGACCCGTTTGAGGGATTATCTTTGGTAGAAGCTCGCCTACTGCCCGCCAGGCAAAACCCCCTTTTTAGGAGGAAACCTGGTCCCTCCCGAATGCAGTGTTAGGCGAAAAAAGACCTTGAGGGAGAAAGGTCCTAAGATGTTTACAACGATTCTTAAAAGTAATAAAAGCAAGACAAAATTAGTGTGCCGTGCTTAACCTTGCAGTCAGGCTAGAATGAAACCCTTCGCCTGCGAAAGCCCGCCTTTTGCCGTTCGTTGCGTCATTATCTCCATGGCAACCACTCTCCATATTAGGCGAACCGTGAAAACAATATTTTGCTTCTATTCTTCGAACCGAAGCAAACAGCAAGTTTTCCCTATTCCCTACTGTATCCCTGAACCATCAAACACTCAAACAACTTTATTCTGATACATTGGAAGCTGACTGCTGGCATGCAATTAGAAACTGACCAAAGAACGGGACAAAATGAAAATGAATAGGGGTAGTTATAAGCCTAAAGACTTTGAAACAAGTAAACGATTCTCAATAGAATCCTCCACATACCCATCCTTAGCGGACTCTGACTTCCATCGACCGTGTCGCTTCCAACAACGGTCTGAAACTCGGGCGTTAGCGGCTGACGTAGCTCCACCTGCCCTGAACGAATGTAACGAAAGATTTGCATCATTTCCAGCAAACTGTTTAACCAAACCGATAATGGATTCCTTAGCTCTAGTGTAACTTAACGGCTTGCTTTTATGAACAAGCATAAAACCCCTGCTAGTCTTAACTATAGGTTTAAACACATAATCTGGGTTTGAACCGAGCCCCGTGATGCCTGCCAATTGAATATATTTTTCCAAATTGTAAACTGGACAAGTGGGATTGCCTGTCCTACTAATGACTACTTCCTGACCCTTTCTATACTGATCTGTTTTACTCTGTGTGACCTGGATGGTCACGTGTGAATCACAAATTGTGACATCTCTAACTCTGAGGGAGGCTAGTTCACTAAACCTAAAGAAACCGGCGTATAGCAGTAGAGCCATAGCGATATCTCTACGAACAGTTAAGGTGTTATCTAGCTGATACTTAGAACAGCACAAACGAAGTGCGTCACAAAAAATCGGCGTTTTCTTAACTGTGGGTTTGGCGTGCTGCCTTTTAGACCCCTCGATCACATTCTTAACAAAGGGATTAACTACAGGGTTAGGTACCCCAGCCAAATCGTGTACCCACTTCAAAGCACAGTAACTGGTTTCAATAACTGATGCGGAGGCGAAATTATCTGACAAAAATCCGAAAAACAGGGCAACATCTACGGCCGAAGCTGGGAAAACTGTAAAACTTTTCCTTTTTGCAAATACTACCCAGCGATTTAACGAATAAACGTAATTACGAACAGTCCCGTCTGCTTTAGCGCAAATAGCAGACTTCTTAAGAATGTCATGCAATCGGACCAAACTTGGGTCGTCTCTTACTCGATCTTGTAGTTCCTTCCACTCCCCAAAATTAAAGATGTTCATACCTGTGGAATAAAATAAAGAAATAAAAACTTCTTTAAACCTAAACTGAACCTTAGTCAGATTCGCTTGCGCCTTTTTGAGGATGATAACGATCCTGACTTACAACAACCTGTGGGTTATAAACGCGCCTAGCCTAGTGTAGCCCATCATGTTATTTCATATTATTGTAAGTGTATGTAAAAAAGCCACCTGTGAGTTGACAGCATGCACTTTATAATGTACAAAACTGTTGTACAAACTTCTGAGTTAAACAGGATGCATTTTAGACAAGGAAACCACCTGTGGGCTAAAAATACTACTGTAGTAAGCCACCTGCGGGCTAAAAATACTCCTGAAATAAGCCACCTGTGGGCTAGAACTACTCCTGTAGTAAGCCATGACGGCGTCATTAGCCTGCGCAAATAAGTGCTAACCAGTCAGAACGCAGTTGTCGCATATACCATTAAAAGACATGCAAAAGCCTCTGTCATTCGTTCTCGTTATCGGGCGACTGTAATCTATAAATACAGCTATGAGCCTGCAGCTCAGTTTCGTACCCTTAAACAATGTGTTGAAACAACGCCCGGGAACAGTTGCTGGAACGTGATAGTCCGGGATTCCCACCCAGTCTGTGATATGCTTTGACAAATGAGTGCCATCTGGGCATAGGCATGGCCAAAAAACCGCTCCCTTCCAAAGGGGGACAATCATAGCTCCCTTAGCTTTGCAGATGTAAAAATGTCTCCAGGCTCTGATGATCTGGCTTGGAGGTGATACAACCCAGTTGTTCTCTGAGCCCCAATTTTGCGCGAATGCGTCTACGTTCTCGCACCCAGGATTCCAAAACCTGGAATTAAATCTGGTACATTTGGTATTATACCAAGATGCAAATCGATCAATGGTGAACGGGCCCCACATGTTATTGAGCCACTTATATATAGGCATGCTTATGCCCCAGTCATCCACGTCATTAAGCTTACTTACATAATCAGCCAATTGATTCTGTTGCCTTGGAACCCAAACTGGATTTACTGATATACTATTGACCGAACAAGCATCTGCGATTTGCTCAGCAACTGCCTGTAACTCTGGGTTCATGCTTCCCCTATGGATAAGGCTTACGACATTTTTATTGTCGGTGTACCATTGAATATTGTGCCCCTGTAACGTGTTTGCAAGGGACTGTATCATGTTGTCAATTGCTTTGGCTTCACGCCAAGTTGAGCTTTTGTTTCTCTCAGCTCCATCCCAAAGCCCGTGGCAAACTAATTTATTTCCTGCTGATATAGCGAACCCCCCATAACCACGCCCAGAAGCGTCGGAATAAATCACGGAATCGAATTTCCGAGGTTCTTCAAACAATTCTGTACCATTAAGTTGGCTTACGTTATTGGTCCAAAAGGACAATTCCTCCAAAACGCGCGAAGTTAGGTGGACGACGGAATTCCAGGACCACCTGGTCTCTAAAGCATAATACATATGTCGAGTGTGCAGGTAAACCTTTGGCCCAATGGCTTTTGACATGGAAATAATCTGACCCACAACCCCCGCTAGCTGCTTGGCTTGTATTGTGTTGGGACCTGTGAGGATGCGCGCTACTGAATCTTTGAGCTTATTTACCCTTTTTTCTGTGACATACAGGCGATTTTCTGACATGTTAAAAACGTGTCCCAACCAGGTTTGCACTAACTTAGGTTCCCAGTCGCACTTAGTGTCACTGAGGATAAAACCTAGTCGAGATAGATGCTCGCGAACGGATGCAGCATCAGATGTTGCAGACTCCAAAGAGCGATGGCCTCCTATTCCATCGTCTAAAAACATACAGACGGCCTTACCCGAACCCCTCCATGAACTCACGACTGGTTTGAGCATTTTTGTAAACAAATACGGAGCCGTCGATAAACCGAATGGTAATACATTGAAAATAAAATACTGTAACTTACCCTTATAGAACCATCGAAAACCTAAATAGGATCGATGAGGTTCAAAAATTTCAACGTGATGGTAAGCGCTCTTGATATCGAAAGTATAGAGAAAGAACCCCCTTTGAAAAAGCTGTTTAGCTGTTTCTACGTCTTCGCACCGAAACTTATATTTATAGAGGTGTGGGTTAACATGCCTTAAATCTAGAACTAATCGCTTCTTTCCATCATCGCGAATGGAAACGGACAAGGCATTTACAACTTTTGGTTGGTAGTCCACCCTATCGATGCTACCACAAGTTAGTAAATCTGTTATAGCTTCTGTGACAAAAACCTGATTGTCTAAAGCCGACTTATTATTCCTTAGCACTGTAGGCTCAGGGAGAGTTATTAAAGGTAGTTTGTAACCCGATTTAACAATCTCTAACACCGGTTGAGTGACTTCTAACGCCTCCCATTCAGCGACATGTCGTTTGAGATTTCCTCTCACCTGCTCATGAGTTTGATCAAACTCTAGGAAATCTGCCATTGCTTGCTCATCGTTCTCTATAACAATATCGTCACTAAATTCGCTCTCCCAGCCTGTGCGAAAACACTCTTGCCCATCTTTTATTCCCTCCGAATCAACTAACAAGGAAAAATCAGGCATACTTAACTTTTTGTTTCCTGCTTGAGGAGTAGACCCTTCGGTTACTATCAGTGGGCATTCACCTCGCCAATGCCCCGGTTTACCACAACTGAAACACAACCCGCTTCTCTTTGCATTATAAGCTCCAGGGTAGTATGAATATCCTCGACCTGGACCCACGATGGGTAAAGCTGCCTGAGAAACAAAACTGTTGGCTGTTGGGTTGGTAACTGTAGCTGTAGGGGCGGTTCTAGGAGCTCTTCTGAACCAAGCATTGCGGTTCCTGCCTGCTTTGGTTGCGCGGGCTTCGACTACTTTTCTTTGAGCTTCTTTTTCAGCTTTTTTGATCTTTTTTGCATCATCGTCATCCTCGGCGAGTTCATTCTCTACGTATTCGCCTACGGTCTTCCACCCGTATTCTGACTTGTCAGCTAAAAGGATTAGCTTCTGTCGTTGGTCGATTAAAGCAATACCTTCTTCCAGCTTTGTAAGGCAAGCCTCGTGTTTTCTTGCTTGAACAGCCTCTCGGGCCTCGACGACAGTCTGCTTTACTTGTTCGTTATGCTTGAATTGGTGCTCGTGACCTTTCTTCTTGAATAAACGAGGCTCAGTGAACTTTATTCGTTTGATTTCATTCATCTGGGCTTCGTGTGTGGTGCCCGAAATAGTCTCTAACTCTCTCTTCAAATGGTTCATCTTAGTGTCCATCACTTCGACAAGCTTAGTCATCAATGTGTTCTGTTGTCTCTCTATCTCTTCTTGTAGTTTTGTATCCATACTTGCAGTCAAATAATGCTTGGAAAAATAAAGACCTCGATGATAGAATGAAAGCTTGTGTCAAGAAAAAGAGAAAAGCGAAAAACAACGTCAAATGAAGGCAAGACAAAATTAGTGTGCCGTGCTTAACCTTGCAGTCAGGCTAGAATGAAACCCTTCGCCTGCGAAAGCCCGCCTTTTGCCGTTCGTTGCGTCATTATCTCCATGGCAACCACTCTCCATATTAGGCGAACCGTGAAAACAATATTTTGCTTCTATTCTTCGAACCGAAGCAAACAGCAAAATTGTTCTTGAGTTATTTCGAACTTAGGCCTTCCAGGTTCGCCACAGGGAGCCCGGCTTTAGAATTTGTACATGAATAAAAAAATCAATAAGTGCTTTATTGGGTTTCCTGTGTTTAGAATTTGTTCATGAATAAATGAATCAATAAGTGCTTTATTGGGTTTCCTGTGTTGAGATTTGAAACAAGGCGCTGATACGTTGAGTTTCCGGTAATCGTACTAACCAGTAACTTGATAGCAGATTAACGTAACGTATCAGTGTAACGCACGCCCTAGTAAATGGTAAGAAAGAGAGAAGGGCTGAAACTAATTTGAGTACCTATTTTGAAACCGCCGTTAAAATAATTCGCCATGGTTAAATACCAGCAAATACAGCACCAAACGATCACATGACAAATAAACTTAACGACAGCATGTCTTATTTATAGGGAATATTAATCTGTGACACACAAAACAATGATATTTGTAAGCCATACTTTAAATGTATGTGGACCAGTGGTTGATGCGACCAGTTAGCTCTACAACCGTGACCTCTCTGGTAAATATCTGCTTTCAAACAATAGACTTTGACAGATTCATGACAGTTTCATTGAAATGCAGCATTCTGTTTTTATTGTCCTTTATATTATACATAGGTTCGTTTTCCGCCTCGCTCTAAACGAACTTTCTGGCGTACCACAGAGGGGAAATGTCCTTTTTCTTTATCAGGAACTCCATTTTCTTTCCCCAGAACTTTGCAGAACATTTCATTTAACCTTGGTAGTGGAACCTGGGATTCCCGTCCAGATACAGAAAAGTTTTTCAAAAGCCTGAAGAAAAAACATGAGATTCTAGATCCTGACGACGAAATTAACGGTCATATATTTTGGAAAATATACCTTACTCACCATAACATAAAGTATTGTGCTCCTTGAATATTTGATTTGTTTTCATTTGATTCCAGATTCTGATTGCCAGCACTCGTCATGTTGACATTCAGACTGCGTTCCTCTAAAGCTCATTAGTACTGGTCCCATCAACCGCTGGTGCACATGTAACGATAAACTTGCCTTGTTTCAGCCCTTCTCTCTTTCTTACCATTTACTAGGGCGTGCGTTACACTAATACGTTAAATTTGAATTATAAGCTGCTCTCGAATTACTTACATTAATCTGCTATCAAGTTACCAAATCTCAATACATCATTGGCGTCTTGTTTCAAATCTCAACACAGGAAACCCAAAGCACTTTATTGATTTATTTATTCATGTACAGATTCCAAAGCCGGGCTCCCTGTGGGTTCGCCAGTACGTTTTTGTTGTGTCTGGTACCCTGCTCCGGAAGATATATCTCTTGTTTCACAAATAAATTAGAAGATCTTCTTTAGATTCAAAATGATATTGTGGATAGGCTCATCTTCTTCGGAACCAGAAATATAAATGCTGTGCTGATACAACATATCAATCTGATATTTCATATCTCATTGCCATGGTCCGGTCCACTGCCATTATCCACAAATCTTTCCAAATCCTTTGCCAAAGACTTAGCACGATTCAAAATCTGTTGTACGGCCATCTTGACAGAGCATCTCTTCGATGAATTTGTAAGTAAAAACAAGGTGTATTTGAGCAATATCGAGCAAACAATATAATAAGTAACGTACTCGAAACAATCAGCAAAACAATCTGCAATCTCGTACCCAGACCCTACTCATTCAATTAGTAGGTTCTGTACCCGTCTCTCCCGGCATGATTTGTTAGTGCTCGGCCCAGTCTCCAAAGAACGTCCAAAGTGCCGAATAACAAAAGCGAATTACGATAAAGTGAAGAACGACGGAAGTGAATATCGATGTAATTGAAAAACGACGGAAGTGGAGCATGACGTAGTAAAAGACAACGATATTTGTGCCGAACAATCTCGAAAGTAAATGATAAAACATGGAATACTGAAAGCGTATTGTTTGAACTGAAGGATTGAATGTTTGAACTGAAGGATTGCATGTTTGAACCGAAAGATTGCATGTTTGAACCGAAGGATTGCATGTTTGAACTGAAGGATTGAATGTTTGAACCGAAGGATTGCATGTTTGAACTGAAGGATTGAATGATTGAACTGAAGGATTGCATGTTTGAACTGAAAGATTGCATGTTTGAACTGAAGGATTGAATGATTGAACTGAAGGATTGCATGTTTGGACTGAAGGATTGAATGATTGAACTGAAGGATTGCATGTTTGGACTGAAGGATTGAACGATTGAACCGATGATTGAATGTTTAAACTGAAGGATTGAATGATTGAACCGAAGGATTGCATATTTGAACTGAAGGATTGAATGATTGAACTGAAGGATTGAATGATTGAACCGAATCTTTGAATTTTGGCACGAAAAACGCGCCATACTTATCAAGATCTCTTGATTAGGCTATTATCTTCAAAATCAATTCGTAATATTTAAATATTGACCCATTTTAACACTTATTCCAGACTCTCGTCGCCAATTTGGTCATTTTGCAAGCTAATCTAACTAACACAACTTGGACAATCACTGAAGACGTTTTACTGATCGAATCAGGAACAAATCTTTGGTAAGTATCTTTATATAGTAAAAGTATGGCTTTATTTTACATAGTAGAGTGGTTTCTCTTAAACCAAGAAAAATGTATGACTTTCAACAGTCAAAAGAAAAAAGAAAAAGAAAACGACAGTAGTAGTTGGACTGCCAATGTCTAGCTATCCTCAATTTGCAGTTGTATCAATCACAATCGCCTTCTCCGTCGTTCGAAATCTTTGATTCAGTTATTACGTCTTGTATCTTGTTTTGCCACACAACTCATCGAACAGCCTGTAAATAAAAAGTTCGATAAACCATCCACAGATCAGATCTCAAGCTGAAATAATTCATTGTAATGTTTGCACGGTCATTGGTATGCAATACAATGACCATTAGGGGAAGGTACCTTTTTATTGAGGGCGGGGCGGGTTGGGGGGGGGGGGGGGGGTGGGGTGGGGTATTGAGGGCTTGAAGATTCCCAGTAAACTTTTTCAAAATGGTTGTAGTTCTACCCCTTTAACTCAGTACGAAATTCATGACCCCACTATTAAGTAAACAAGGAACTAGCTTTTGTCAAAATAAAAAGGTTTGAACCTCGCGCTCCTCAAAAGTACAATTTTGTGGCAATTGAGTGGCATCAGCTTTATATTTGCCAGCGAACGCAACTCACTCACTCACTCACTTTCTCACTCTCATGTTCTTATTAAGAGTAGTAGTGACGGAATGAGAAAAGGGACTGTTTTAGATAGTTTTGAAAAATATCACCCCCGCCACCAGAGATACATAATGAATGCATACGAGATCTGCTCTCTTCATTTTTCAATAGGACGTTATTTTGTATCGTTTTATACTATCAATATTACTTCAGTCAAAACGGACCTCGAGTGGTTCCTAATGTCCAGACATAATAAATCTTATTGACAAGTTTAGTAATTGGTTTCTATACCGCTCGATACTTTTCACTCCTACGATACCGTCTCCAAACCAAGACACCAATTATTAGATCAGGAGACAAAAGTACTTTCGTATTATTATCCGAACTTGAAGACAGTTTAAGCATCTTTTATTCCGGATCTGCTTGGTCATATTAAGCATTTATCTTAAGAGCACCATTTAGGTTCTTAGACACGCCAGGGCCAATATCTATTCAATAGGAAAGGTCCATCCACTTAGATATGTCAAGGACGACCGTGCAAACGGTTGGAATGATAGGAGTAAGACAAGCTTTTATTTTTGGTATTTAAAAATATTATATTTCAAGTTCAAATTTTGTTGCGTAGCTTCTAGCTCTAGGAAAAAGTTCAACCATTCTCGCTAACGATATTCTAGTCTTAGTTTGCTGCATTTAGCATAGCATTTCAACTCGTATCTTTTGAATCAGAGTATCTTTAGTGTAGTAATGGTTGTACTCAATACTTGATCTGAGCATCAATAATTACCATATTCCTTACCACCATCATCATCATCATCATCAACATCAACATCACCGCACCATCAATATAATCATCATCATCATCATCGTTGTCGTCATCATCGTCATCGTCTTCATCATCATCATCATCCTCAGTTATCATTATCATTATCATTATCAACATAATCGTCATCATCATCATAATCATCATCATCCTTGTAATCATCCTTCATCATCATTATATACCATCAAAATCATATGCATCATCATTCGAGGGTGCATTAGCTATAAACACCAACAGCTATTTTTGGGCTATAAATTAATTCTAATGCCAACCACAAGTAATGATACCCACCATGCATGACTAACAAATGTATGACTAACACGTATGACTAACAAAGCATTGAAATTGTGGTCGTGGATAAAGATAAGGATGAATAGTTTTTCATACATCATTAGATTAAAGCCTGGGTATGATGGATGGTGAATTGAATAGCGTCAGTCAAACAAAAGCTTCCAATTTATTAAATCAAAAACTGAACTGGCCAACGCTATTTTAAACCAAAACCTTATCTTTATCCGCGCGCGGATAGGAAATATTCGAGGACTGCGGCTTATTAATAAATAAACTGTTTTTAATATGTTGTTTGGGATAACGCAATTGCAAAAATCTAAAAAAATATGGTTTATTATTTATCAAAATTATTACATTTTATAGCTTATTTCATATATCGTTTATTATAAAAAAACAGTCAATAGGTTAAGTGTTTGTAATCTAAAAAGATCCATACTTCCCATCAAATGAAACAGTTTAAGACGAAATGGTCCCCTTTGGCTTGTTAGAAACAACAGAATATGTTTTACTACCTGTCGAAAGGAAGACGACAATGAAGACAATGAATAGATAGTATTGTAATCAAAGGCTTCCCCTCCCTCCTTTGATCTTACTATAAATCCAACTTTTATTAAATGAACAATAAACAGCGCATTCCGCAAGCAAGAGATGAACATATATTACATCAAATCTGAGAACAACTATGGCTCCCCCCTGCTTACTCGAAATGACGCTAACTTGAAATCCAATTCCAATCAAACGAACAATAACCAACGCCAACCAAGCAAGGGAAATGAAAATAATTTATCCAGTTGAGAACAAGTGGCTGCAACCCCCCTGCTTGTTTAAGTAATGACACAAACTGAGCATCAACTTTGAACGGGTGTTTAGTGGATAGTTTTTAATCTAAGAGTCCATCTCCCATCAATAATCATCAATAATAAATAGCGTCAGTCATAAAAAGCCTATAACCCTAGGAATAATCTGGACACTTTAGGAAATTAGTTTTCTTCATACCCGGAGCCAAGCCGGCCTATATGTTACAGGTGCATCCATACTTTATTAAATACAGACGCTATCCTTTAATGAAGCATATTAACAATATTTCATTACTGTTAACTAATATGAATTTACAAATAATCATTTATTACAGATGATTAATTATTATCAATTAATAAGAATTTAATTAAGCATCTGGTTTTGGAATCGAATTTTAATTAGATTCAAAAAACAAAAGACTTCATTAAAATTCTTTCAAAGAAAATATAATTTTTATATAGTTCTCAGTTTATTGTATTTTTCATTTGGCAAAACTGAGGGCCATGATTGAAAAATATTCGATCCAAACTTTCAAAATTGTTACATTTTTGAAGAATCTTAATACCGGACATAGTCGAAAGTTCTTAAACAAGAAAAAAGACGATGATTTGACAGTAACGCTCATCAAAAAAAAACTTTTCTCCCATACTGAAAGAATTGCAGCGTTTTTCAAATCATTTTAAAACAAGTTGCCCACGAAGCTAAAAATAGCGATGCGAACACGCGATTCCGAGGGCTAGAGAGATTTACATTCAGTTGACTAGTGAAAAAAGTATTTTATATGTTTGCAAAAGTCAAATTAAAATACAGAAAAAGATGAAAATGTAGTCATGTTTGTCGTTTGCGAGAAGAAAAAAAGACACACTAAAACTCTCTGACTAGTCCTGATCTCGTCTGCCTCGCGTCTCGTTCTGATAAGAAACACTGCATGGGACCAGTATTATCTCTTTCTGTTATCGCAGGTACTCTCCATATGTCTATTGTCTAACTCGAGTCATTTCGTATGATATATGCTTACAGGATCCCGCATCTATCTGACTTTAATTTGTCCGTACAGTCTATAACCAAGTTTACCTGTCGACTAGGGAATCTTAATTACTTGTATACTCTACCATCTGTGATAAATATATGCTTGATAAGAGGCTGTGTCAAATAATTGCAGTCGTCTGTCCTAATTTTAAAGAATCCTTACCCTTTGAAATACTCTGTATAAAACCTGTCGAACGAATAAATATAATACGTATACAGGGTCTAAATGATTTATTAGGAAAATATATATAGTTATCGGCATTTTCGATTTTATTAGAAAAGGACTTGTTCTTATGGTCGTTTCTCAGTTTATCAGTTAACCCCATTCAGACCATGATAGTGAGCTGCGACACTTTCAAATCTTGAATAACCTTTCGCAGGATGCACTGGAATTCTGGTACTGGACACTGGGATTAGAAAAGGACTTGTTAATCAACAGTTAATATTATGATCGTTTCTCAGTTATCGGTTAACCTCATTCAGACCATGATAGTGAGCTGCGACACTTTCAAATCTTGAATAACCTTTCGCAGGATGCACTGGAATTCTGGTTACTGGACACTGGGATTAGAAAAGGACTTTTTGGTCGTTTATCAGTTATCGGTTAACCTCATTCAGACCATGATAGTGAGCTGCGACACTTTCAAATCTTGAATAACCTTTCGCAGGATGCACTGGAATTCTGGTACTGGACACTGGGATTAGAAAAGGACTTCAGTTAGTCAACAGTTGATATTATGATCGTTTCTCAGTTATCATCTAACCCCATTCAGACCATGATAGTGAGCTGCGACACTTTCAAATCTTGAATAACCTTTCGCAGGATGCACTGGAATTCTGGTTACTGGACACTGGGATTAGAAAAGGACTTGTTAGTTAACAGTTAATATTATGGTCGTTTATCAGTTATCGGTTAACCTCATTCAGACCATGATAGTGAGCTGCGACACTTTCAAATCTTGAATAACCTTTCGCAGGATGCACTGGAATTCTGGTACTGGACACTGGGATTAGAAAAGGACTTCAGTTAGTCAACAGTTGATATTATGATCGTTTCTCAGTTATCATCTAACCCCATTCAGACCATGACAGTGAGCTGCGACACTTTCAAATCTTGAATAAACTTTCGCAGGATTCACTGGAATTCTGGTACTGGACACTGGGATTAGAAAAGAACTTGTTAGTTAGCAGTTAATATTATGGTCGTTTCTCAGTTATCAGTTAACCCCATTCAGACCATGACAGTGAGCTGCGACACTTTCAAATCTTGAATAAACTTTCGCAGGATGCACTGGAATTCTGGTACTGGACACTGGGATTAGAAAAGGACTTGTTAATCAACAGTTAATATTATGATCGTTTCTCAGTTATCATCTGACCACGATAGTGAGCTGCGTCACTTTTCAAATCTGGAATAACCTTTCGCAGGACGCACTGGGATTCTGGGACTTAGATTATCAACGCACTTTCTAAACATTCACAACCTCAATATCCCAGACGACAAAATAACCTTCGATTCAATTCTTGCCACAACCTTGTCACCTATCAGAGTAAAGATATTAATTAATGTCTAATTACCCAAATGCTCGGGATTTCCTTACAACAATAAACCAAGTGGTTTATCACTTGGAAATTTCTGTTCCGTCTTGACCTCATATTATCTTATCGTTTACTGTGTATTTTTAATTAGTGTTATCGATAGTGATCTGATCAAGTTATGACTTTGATTTTAAGTTTATATTTCACATTCTGCCCAAAAGATCTATTTAGTCTATTTTTGGGTGCATGTGACGTCATAGCCGCCATTTTGGTTGACTTTGAAAAAAGATTTGTCCTTGTTGTCTTTTGTCATGTCATCCAACATGGCGGTCACGTTTTTTGTCCTCTTATTCTCATGGGAAAGGATGCACACCAACAATACTACTCCGTTACGTCGCAGTGATAAAGTTATGGGCGAGATCCGAGACTGTCATGACCGCCATATTGGATAACAGAACCTTAAGCTGATCCAATATGGCGGCAGTGACGTCACACGCCCATTAATTATCAAGACCACTGATATCATGCTTTTATATTTAGACAACAAGCTGTTCATGACTCTAAGCTTGTGCTGGTCATTTACGATAAGAATTTCAACCGCAGAAAAAATCCAGTTGACTTTAAATTGTCTTAATTAATTGGCAATGTAATAATGTCAAAGTCCAGCAAATACTAGACAGTGAGTCATATATTTATATTCAAACCGCAGACAACAGATAGAGAGACAAGGAGCGAGGAGAATCATATTTTTTCTCGATGGAACTTTTTCGTTCTTTTTCTAGGTTTCTGTTGTATTGGTATATTGATCTAGGTTAAAATGTTGTTGTTTGTACCCAAGCTCAGAAAATCAGAAGTGATAGCAAACATGGTGCATTATGGTCTAACTTGAGTACAAACATATTTTGTTCATGATGCCGTATATGGTGTTGTTTGTTGTAGTAGATGCCCCCTTCTTATTAAACTCGTATGAAAAGTCTGTGTATAAGTGTATATATAACAAACGACACGATATGGTTATCCATTTTCTTACTTCTTACATGATCTCTGTTTTAGTCAATGTCAAGTGGATATTACCATCACAGATATCCGCCTAGACATTTAAGACATATCATCCAAACCTCTTTGCTCCCGTTCTTTCAGCCATGACTAATAGACTGTTTTCAGTCGGCCTCATTACATATTCATAAAACTCACTGGAGGACCATCAGTAGGTACGCTGACACCAAAACTTAGAAAATCAAAAACAATCGAAAGGGATTTTAAATTAAAACTCGAACCCCGAGGTCACATAGATGAGAGGCTAGCGCTCTCACCGCTACGCCACCCGTGCTTCCCACGCTATTATTATCACCGATTATTACACAGATGAAAGCAAAAGGCTAAAGATGCAAGGGGTGGAAATAGTCGTGTACCATATGTTTCACGTCCCCTATTTCACACCTTGCTAAACAGCCAACAGCTTTTATAGCTCTTATAACGCTCTATTTAAATATGCTGTCTGGTTTTAAAAGCTAAGGTTAACCAATAGAATGTCTGCAAGCCTGAAAAAAAAACCTATATAAAAAAACTTTTAATCCATACTAAGCAGATTTCTTTTGGCAGGCTTTGTGAGCTGTGTTACATGGTTCATCATCGCTGGTCAGACGTGAAATCCTTTCGAGTTTCTACTTCCAAGAACTAAGGGCTTTTAAAAGACCAGGTAAGACAAAAAAATACCTAGTTTTGGTTCCTCTTTTTCAGGCATGTCTAGTTGATCACATTGTTCAGCTCATTCTGCGCTTTCCTCTAGGAAATAACTTGTTTTCTTTTTTATTATTATTTTTTTGTTTTTTGTTTTGTTTTGTTTTGTTTTTGTTTTGTTTTTTGTTTTGTTTTGTTTTGTTTGTTTGTTTTGTTTTTGCTTTTTTGTTTTGCTTTGTTTTGCTTTTTTTGTTTGTTTGTTTGTTTGTTTGTGTGTGTGTGTGTGCTGAATTTTCTGATCTTTTGGAATAGTGTTTTGAAATGTCTTTTGTTAATGCGAAACGCATCCTAAATGGAAAGGTGACTATGGACATTTGGTCATAAGTGAAATAATCATCTACGGCTAAGGACCGACTATTAACCCCTCTCTCTCTCTCTCGTACGAGGTTCTTGATCAGTCTTTAAGTCCTCGAATAGCGGTGTCGTGGGCCAAAATCCGGCATAGCCGTAAAATGCTTCGCCCTGCCCGATACTGCGCTTCAGCCCTAGGCCTGGTGGTATGGTCATAGTTTACTCTACCATTTTACCCAGCAAATGAACTCTTAAAAAGATCAATTTCGAAAGGATAAGAAGGTTTTTCCAATTGCTCTCTCGTAGGTTTTTCTTTCTTTCTTAATTCCGTCCCTCCCTCCCTTCCTCCTTCCTACCTCCCTTCCTCCCTTCCTTCTTTTCTTACCTTCTTCCTTCCTTTCCTCTTCTTTTTCTTCTAACGCCTCTAGTACTTTTTATTTTTTATTTCCAAAAGTGGAACTAAAGTCCCTTAAACCATCACTGACATCATAACTAAATCGCTTACTGAAAAGGAGAAAAGCAAACTAGTAAGCAAAGCTTTTGAAATCCTACTTAAAATTAACCTCACAATCCCATACACCAAACTTTTGTATAAAAAAAACCCAGCGTTTCATTTTGAAAATTTAATTCATGATTAAACCCTTGACTAATTTTAAAACATAAGTCAGTAAGCGAGGAATTATATTATGAAAAATTGAAGTTTCCAAAACAATTTTGTCGGGTTTATTTTTGATCGAGGATTTCCCGCCACATATTCGCCTTCCTCCCACACACAGTATGTATAAGGTTTCAGCATATTAGATCTGAAATAATACTGTGGTTATAGAAGCATAGAATCTTTTGACCACCCACTGACTCGCTCCATTCATTCATTTTCACCATTTACACATGAACCACAATGTTTTCTTTGTGATTAGCCGGTCGAGAACTGTCTCGAAATCGAACGCTTTCTTAATACGACCATACCTGCTTACTTTTATCCATCTTCAAAACAATTACGAGACGTTAAATTTGGTGTTATAGGAAATGTATTGACTCACGAATAATTGCTCAAAGACTTCTTCAACATCCTTTCATTTTGGTCCTGGTTGTTCATCCTATAAGATGTTCGTCCCCAGCTGGTTGTCCCGCTCAACCGCAATGTATTATGGGGGGTTTGAAAATGTGTGCTTGGGACGGATGGAGGGGGGGGCGGGGGGGGGGGGGGGGGGGGTTGGATTTTAGGGAGCTAGCTAGGTAGCTGATCCCCTGAACCTTTATTAGTCTTTAGTAACAATAATTTTCTATATATTTCGGAGCAGCGCGCCTCCATTTGTGTTTCATCTCCATCCCTCTTCCTCTCTTCTCTCGCACACACACACCACGCACATTTACACAATACACTCATTGCATACTTTTTCGCTGAGTCATCTTATTACACTGCCCACTTCTAACACAGACAATATTAGTTAAGCTCAATAAATCAGGTTAACCAACAAAACATAATGCGCGGCTGCGGATGTCTGATACGGAATGTTTGTAGTGTACCACAAAAACCATACTTTAGATCTAGTCATTGATCAAGAAGGAATAAGAAGCATTCGGAAGATTCTTGATATACGATTAAGAAGTGTCCAGAAGTCGAGTCTGCTTAAGTCTGGATTATATTGAGGTATTTTGAGGTATAACTATTCCAAACAAATTTTATTGATTTTTACAAATTCCCTCTTACAGAATTATTTCTTTTTACAAAATTTAAATATTTCGGTTTTTAAAAAAATTCACTATTTGGTTCCTGAGTTATGTTTTTTTAAATAAACATTTTTGATGGCATACCAAGGGTTCTGATGTTGTCATAGCAACGTCTGACCTCGTTTTTTCATTCTCATTGTGATCTTTGGTTTATAGTCTTTGGCTTTGTAGGTTTACTTGCTGTCATATTATAGCCATGATAATTTTTTTAGTTCATAATGTGAAGGCACAAAACACTTTCCAGCCTCCTTAAGTAGAATCCCATACTTTAGTTCTTTCTTTATTTGCACTCATGATATACTTTACAATAACAAAATAGATGATAAATTAACACGTTTCAACTAATAAAGAAGGTAAAATATAGATAGTGAGAAAAATAATTATGAAGTGCTGGGGAGCTGAAGTAACAAAAGTTTTCGAAGCCAGCTCCCCATCATTCACTTATAAATGACAATATTAAATATGATATACAGATACGTGAATTGCTTTAGTAAAATGAAAGAGATATACAGAATTAGTCAAATGAATCCAAACAGCTATTTTTCAAAGTTTTAGAAAACATACGGCTTTCTTATGATGGCCACCAAAGGCGGTTTGGACTTGGAACTTGTATAGAAGCGAGGACGCATGCCCATGCAAATTAATATAGTTCGTTATGTCATCAGAATCGAAAAGAATTATACATTAAATAAAGTTATTGCGTCAGAGACAAAGAGTTCAAGTCCTAATCAAACCTAAAGACCAGCTTAATCCTTTTTCTAGTTGACCCTAGATCCTTTGCTTGAGCAATAAGATTGGCGAAGGCGCACGCACGCGTCTGTGAACTCCCGCCAAATGAGGGCGTTAAAAATGCTCGTCTCCCCTTCTGTCTGTAAGGATTTCCGCTATTTAAACTATTCATGTTTCTAATCGCGCCCTTTAACGTAAAAAAATCTGTAATAGTAAGGTGCGTGGAGTTAAACAATCAAGAAGGGATGTAAAACTCAGATAAACAGCCCAAAATAAGCAAAGCTCGGTGTTAAGTTAAGAAATGCGAACGAAGAAACGCCAGAAGCTACAATTAGTGTAGTTATTGCAATTGAGTACGAGAAACAAAATCCTTCTAATATTTAGACACATCGTTCAGCTATATCTCTAGAGACTAAAAAGTGCCAACCCTCAACCAAAAAAAAAAGCGACGGTTCCTATAGCAACCCCATGAACCTTTTTACGAATTCTCTTCGTCAGCCGCAAAATAACGGCTTTTAGCTCAAGAAGGGGTTTGACATATTAAGGCAAATCAATTAAAAACTAGACGCATATCTGCGTGAACTCGGGCTTCATAGCAGAAAATCGAAAGAATTCTTCGTGAACATTGTCACCCTTTTAGATGGTGCAAAGTCTGTGCAAAATCACGCGTGCTAAAAATGTTGAGGGAGTTAGACTCCATATTATTCATTACTTGAAACAGCGACGAGTCTTTCCCCATATCCGCCATTACTCATTACTCATGTGCTCATTGCTGACTCTACGCATGCGCATAGACGCGTGCACTTTAGGGTTTCGAGGGCGATTTGTGACTGAAGAAAAAAAAAACAAAGCCCACTTTATACCTCGGGCATTACTTCGAAAGCCCGAGTAATAAATTCTGAAATTTAAACCATGAGATAAGCTTTCTAATTGAACTGATATCCTTGAAGGTTCGAGCGATTCATTTGGTTCGTTCAGTGTTTCATCATGAATCTCCGCCCTCATAAGGCTGTCTCTAATCATGAATGAAACCAAAATGTTCGATAGCTCCCAAAACTGGAACTATCGTAACAGAAACAGCGCAAAAAAATACGAACACCTTGATAACATCCATGCATCACATAAACAAACATACAAACAAACCATTCTTATGTAACGCACCAAATGAACTAGAAAGGTTATCATTCTCCAACCTAGATTTCTGCAAGCAAAAATTTCAAACGAATAGGTTAGTGAAGGCTATTCCGATTATATCTGGAAGGATTTACATTCAAGTTTGTCGATCAGCGATAGCCAACATGAAATAACGAAATTAAACAACGGTGCGCGAAAATCAATCTAATATGCATGCTTTTTCTGGGATAGGGGAGTTTCTAGATCTACGAACACTTGATTACTTTAATTTATTTTATCTTTGTTTCTTGAGAAATGAGGGTAATTCCAGGGCGGTTATAGTATGTAATCATTTTAGATTGACCATGTTGTATTGAATTTCAGCGAGGGTATCATATTAACATTAGATATGCCAAAACCAGTAGTCAAACAAGTATACAGGCTGCAAATGCGATATTTTACTCATGGTTCTCTCTTTGGCTTATTCTAAAGGGTTTAGAAGTGAAGGGCGTTTTATGAACAAGTTTATCGTCGCTTGTTTACAAGACTGGACTCAGTTACCGTGAAATTTGTACTTGAAGGTGAGAAGCGACGTCTTGTATTTATGTTCTCATAACGTTCTCTCAGTCACGACAACATGGAACTTCAGTGCTGTACGCAACACAGAAAAATACACTTAACCTTTGAAATTTTTCCAAAACCCTACCGCACTAACATGGTAGAACTTGTTCATCAATGTGCCTCCACTTCAATTCAACTCGCTAGACTTTTCTAGCTCTAGTGGAGACAGCATAAGTATTGAATAGAAATGTAGGTGGTCTTTGATATAAAAACCTATAAACTGTTGTGATTTAGTACGCCGTAAAACTGATAAATCCAGTGTTGTCTTTACTAACTGAGAATTCCTTTGCTATTCTTAGAAAATTAAGTTTATACTAGCGACTTTAGGAAGTGCCCATACAGTGAACGTTTCCAACCTTGATGTTTTGAATGCGACGACTATATTTAATGAAAATTAGTAAAACTTTAAACAGATAATCCAAATTTTTATCTGCTCTCGATCTTATTTTAAATGTATGTAACAAGCGCATAAGTACATATAGCCGGGTCTTTCAAGAATCTCACTGTGCGTTGAGGTTAGAAAAAAAAAACAGTTGAAAATGGATCAAATTAGTAAAGATTTCAATTTTGACCGAGAGGGCAACTTGGCAACTCTCAAAAGAATCATGCTTTTTCGTTTTCATTTCGCGCCAAGAAAAGACCTGACTGACACATGTAAAACTATACACTGAGGGTTGTTGGCCCTGCACTAAGTAGAGCCAATAAACTGGCTCTACGACTTTAGCTTCGTAGTTTTAGCAGGATAAAGCATTGTGTTAATTAGTTTTTATTTCTTGTTTTTATTTCTATAGCTTTTTTTTGCATTTCTTGACATTTTATTAAGCACATATTGCTTTTTTCTCGCATAAATCAAATTTCATATCATGCGTTCCTGTTTTTTCTTCTTTTCTTTGCCAAAATATCATAATAAAAACAAGTATAATCTAGATCTGTTGCGCACTTTCGTTTACAGAAACGAACACTAAAAGTTAGAGAAAAATCTTTATTTCAAGAAGCACATCTTTTCTCCTGATGTTCACAATCGATCACCGAATCAACTGGAAAACGTCGAGAATTTCAAATTCCTCAGCAATGTAGAATAAGAATTAAGCTTTTTAATATCTCGCTCAAGTATTTTTTGTGGTGTGAACTCTCGTTGCCCTCTGCGTAGGCGAAACGTCTGATCATTACTTTAGATATGTGCGTTAAAGTGATTCCAGAATAAGCCGCAAATAAATCCTGTTTTTCGTAGTATAGAGAGATTTTACGACAGTCGTCCGGCTGTCGGATGAAAAAGGGCATTTTTCTCCTTTTGTAATGAAATATTTTTTTTACTCTGTTTTATTTTCTCATGAAAATGGTTGAAGAGCTGTTACGTGAAGAACAGACATGTCATGAAATAAGCAACAGTTACGTCACGATAGTGTCTAAGAGAAAGCCCCATAGTGGAAAGTGGCCGCAACATTTTGGCGCAAACGGAAACGTTTGTACTAAATACACCTGAACCTAAAAAGCCTTCCAGAATCCCGACATCGACTTATCTCGCCGGGTCATGTCAATATGTGACAGGAACCGTAGAGGGCAGGGGCCAATTACAAAATTACACTCCCCCCTCCCAAACACGGAATTTTAACATGAAATATCGTAACTGACAAATAAGAATTTCGTCTTAAAAACTCCGTGACTCAAATCAGATAGTATATCGCACTCTAAGAGCCTAAAATTACTTTGCTTATTATAGCACTGCAATATTCTTTAATAAGACATGACTGGAGTTAATTGCTTAACACACGGCGCGCAATGATGTGGTATGTCACGTGACCAATAATATTATTCAAGGAGTGTTGTTTCTTTCAGTTTCGAGTGGAGTCGCCTCGCAAGAATACCAAAGGACCTTGGCTAACTTGCTAAGCAAAAAATATATTTTCATCTTTTCCGCTTGTATAGGTAAGCAATATTCGTTTATTTGAATAGTATATCCTCTACGCTTTGCCTTGATTGACTGGATTGCTTGCCTTGTTTGTTTGTTTCATTCTGTGTATTTGTTTAGTGCTCCCGCAATATCCTCTATTTTATCACAATCACCTGCTAATTTCCCTTGGACCTCCCTATATAAAGCTTTTTACTCTAATTCTCAGTATTTTTTGTTGTTGTTTTTGTTACTCTGCTAATCCTTCGATCCACCGAGCAGCGATTCTCTGTCACAAAACTTTCACTTTTTTTCCTGTTAGCTTGAACTACAACTATTCTCCCTTATGTAATTAATTTCCAACATATATCTTTTAAAAGAAAAATATAAAACTAAACCCAAATTCACAATACGGGAGCCAATGTTTCGTGGTCATTCAAAGGAATTCAACGATTGTATATCATAGTCACACCGTTCAAAATAGCCCAGTGTTCGCTGACACCACAAAACCAAGTATTCTAGTCCATACAATAGATGTCTGTAGCGTAGAGACCATTGTCTGGTCACCATGTCATGGACCCTTCTAGAAACGTTAGAAATCGCCCAGTTTTTGAAGGTTTACTTAGTTCTTAAATTGAGAAGTAGCGACAAGCAGCCATTTCAAATTATATTGAATGCGAAAATACAATAGAAAAAATATACTTTTTTCTCAATGGAATATTTGCAAGTTTTTTTCGATCCTTATCCAATAGCCATTCCGAGTTTCTGGGAAAAACTGGGTCAAGTTGGCATTGCAATGCATTTTGGGGCTGTTTAAGGAACATATTTCCAAAATGGCGTCTATTCGTCCCCTAAAACAGCCCCACAATGCTCCATAATGCCAACTCGACCCAGTTTTTTTCCTCCACCTCAAAGTGGCTAATATTCCGATTTGAATAGACCTTTTCGGCTTAGGCGTAATGTTCCTCATTTCATACTACGTGTCATTCTCTTGAAAATGAATTCTTTGCTCGAGCTGTATACATATTTTGGGTTAGAATTTTGTAAGACCCAAAGTGTTGGCCCGGCCAGGGCTTGAACCCTTAATCTCCTGCACAACAGTCCGCCTGCCCAACCAAATAATCCAATCAACGTCCCAGACCGTATTCTTTTAATATACCAAGTTTTCGTGAGCTTTAGTTAAATCTCTTTATTAGAGTCAGTCAACCAGCCTTACGCAGAGATACATTTGCCAATAAGTCACGTCAATCGAAATATCACGTTATTTAACAGAGCCTTTGTCTTTGCCTTTATATGCAACCTTAGATTCCGTTTAGTTCTGAAATGTGCCATCAAACGCTATAATTTTTTTGCTTTTGTTCTTTTGTTTTTTGTTTTGTTGTTGTTGTTGGGTTTTTTTGTTTGTTTTGTTTTGTTTTGTTTTGTTTTGTTGTTGTTTTCTTTTTTTTGGTTTTGTTTTGTTTTTGTTTTGTCTTTCTTTTCTTTTCTTTTCTTTTTGTTTTGTTTTTGTTTTGTTTTTGTTTCGTTTTCTTTTTGTTTTCTTTTTGTTTTCTTTTTGTTTTCTTTTTGTTTTCTTTTTGTTTTCTTTTTGTTTTGTTTTGTTTTCGTTTGTTTGTTTTTTTTATTCTGGAATATTCAAAAACTGGATGGTTTTGGATGAAAACATTCAGAAATACACCTCTTCACCTTCGTATGCAAATCCCCGCGCCCATTTCAGACCACGTGACATTCCCCTGAAAATTGTTCTTTTATGATGAACAATTAAAAATATTTACATATGAAAGAATCAACTCCCAAGAATGGCATCACGTTGTCCGTAAAGTGGGACAACGAACAACGAAAGTAGAAACGTCTATTCTCACTTTTTTTTGTTTTTTGTTTGGGTTCAGAACGAACGGGTGATGAAGAATGTATGAGACTGAAAATTTGTTGAAAAATTAACTTAAACCATGTGTAGAGTTAACATTGCTCACTGCGTGTTTGTCGACTGCTCGCGTGATTGGCTCATTAAACCAATAACTGACTGAACATTGTCTTTTAACAAGCTAAAGTACCTTACTCTTACCTGACAAACTAGAGTCAAATCTTCACGACATTGTGAGATACCTATACAACATTATCTAATATGCATATTTGGCGGGAAGCGAGATACATACATATGTATTCTTGTCAGAATATAAAGATCGAATTCTGGATAACCAACCCTTGCCCGTAGCAAGTGTTTTGAATAATTAGCATTTTCTCTTACGGTGGAGGTCATTCTCCCTGGCGCGACTCGAGTTCTTGACCCTTACATAATGAGACGACAACATCTCCTACACTCCCCAGAGCTCTGTCATTCACTGCTTAACCAAGGTGAAATTTTCAGACGAATTTAAAACGTGGAATAGATCCATTGGATATGACGTCAAAGCAGCTCAATTTGGAGAACAAAACAAAAGAATTTAAATTCAACGAGAATGCATGGGAAACCTATTGTTATGTCCTTCAAATTGAGCTGCGGGTCTATACCTGCATGCTTCTTTTTTTCTCTGAAGAATGTCAATGTCGTAATCGTTGCCGTCATTGTCAATGTCAATGAGTCAGGGTAAAGAGGATTTTTTTTGTTTGCAACATTATACTTATCCTTCTATGTTTTAAGTGGTGTATAGTCACTGTTAACTGAAAATTAATGGACTCGAGTAGGCGGTCAAATATTTCGGCCGGTTTGTTAGCGTTTAGTATCCGAGTAGATGGGGCAATAAGTCGATTGCTAGAAATGAAATATATTGTTTTTCCTGGGAGGGCAATAAAGTTAATACGTCTTATCCCTCTTGAAGTAAAGTCATTATCATAATCCGACATCGCCATCATCATCATCGTCGTCGTCGTCGTCAAACTGAAAAACATCGCCTAGTCACAGCATTAGTGTCAGTGTCATCATCAGCATCAGTGTCATCATCATCAACATCATGCAAGCTGAAAATAATATTGCCTCATCACTGCATCATCATCATCATCATCATGCATCATATAACCACATCACATTCATCGATCAACATAAATCATCATCATCATTATTAACATTAACACCACCGCACTAAGATCATCGTTATCATTATCACCACTTAACCTGTCCATCGTCATCATAGAATAAACCAGACAGTCTTATTCGAGTATGGCTTTACAGTAGATCAAAGTTTAGGTGATTATCATCGTCAACATCTTCTTCGTAGTCATACCCCCATAATCCCACTGATGCGGTTTAACAGTTATTGGCCGAAGGCGAAATGATTATCAGTGAATCAGTTTACCGAGCGGTGAGTCTTCAAGGGCAGGTTTAATATTCTCCATCATCACTGAGCCTGAGGGAAATAACTGTTTTAGTTTAATTTTAGACTTATAAACCAGAAGAAATAGAAAAATCAGGGTTAAAAAACGTTTTGGTATTACTTCCGCTTTGGCAAACTTTGGAAAACCTCATAATCACCTATCGAGCAGTGACTGATTATATGTCTCATAATCACTGGTCACTCGACCAATCACAGCACGCGAAACTCTTATATTCAAGTCTTTGATTATACTGTAATTATCATTAAGAAGAAATAACTAGCTAAAAACTAGTGTGAGCTGCGTCGGTGTTTCTAATGAAACAGTAATGATAAAAGGGTAAATTATACACCGTGAAAAGATAAAAAAATTTACTAACGTTTCGGACGCTAGTCCTTCGTCGGAGTAAAAGAGGCGTCCGAAACGTTAGAAAGTTTTTTCTTCTTTTCACGGTGTATAATTTACCCTTTTATCATTACTGTAATTATCATTGATCAACCGCGTCATCGTTTTTTGGTAGCATCGTACACCACCATCAACAGCAGTGCCACTGTAGTAGTACCACCACCATCTCCGTTATCATTATCTTCATTACTAACATCATCGTCATCTTCACCACCATCATTAACACCATCAAGCATGGTATCACCCGCGGGCCTTTAAAAAATGTATCCTAAGGCTTTATTTATATTACCAATAAGTTAGTTTAGTGTTGATGATTATCCAACCACTTCCAATTCTAGTCATATAGATAACCATAGGAGTCACTTGTAACCCAAAAAAGGTTAAATACCCATATAGTGTTCAACATTTTGATCATGTCGATCATGCTGGCAATCTCCTGGTGAAACTATTAGAAAAGCTATCTGATTACATGCATTGAGTATAAATCTTGTTGAAGCTAGGGTTTTTTGAGCCGGAAAGAAAACAAAAACAGAGAGTCCAAAGTATTGAAGACAAATCGTTAATAAATCGTTGACATTTTCAAAGAAATATGTCATCGTAATAGACCAATCGTTTCCTTGGGCATAATGTTACCCATTTCAGACCACATGTCATTCTCTTGAGAATAAGATTTTTTGTTTTAGTTGTATCCATATTCATGTGTCTTCTCATACGCAGCCGTTAAACAAAGAAACGTCATTCAAAACATCCCCACAATGCACTGCAGTGCCAACTCACCCCAGTTTTCCCGCAACCTCGGAATGGCTTATTTAAAAAAAAATTAAAGAGCTTAACCCAGGCACAAGCAAGAGGATCAAAATTTTCCTTTCCTTATGCTTGCATAGCTTGTGCCTGGTTACGTTTCTGGTTTCATTAAAAAAATAAACAGAAAACACACATTAAAACACTAGAACAGAACACGCAATGACAGCCTGAGTGGTTTTGCTCGTTAGTACTGTGAAGCACCTCTACGCAACCTGAATAACTTGCCTCCTTAACACTTTCCATCTTTCGTCTCCACCAGTTCCCATCCCACAGCTGTTTTTCATCTTCGTAAGTTGCTCCGTATCGTTGTAGGTTGATTAGCGCTCACAAAGTGATGATAGATGGATACACAAGCATTCCGATCGTAACAGTTAATAGAGGAGGTCTGCGTGCTTTGACTGGTCTCATAACCCTCACAGTCGTCTCTGCTGCGCAATTGTTTTCATCTAAATAGATTAAATACGCTTCGTTAGAACTGCTCTCTTAACTATTCCTGGCACCTAAAGACTCCTGTTCTGTTATATAAGAGCTCTGTTTGTTTCTGCAGGCTGACTTGATCGTGGATTCGAAGAGACTTGGACAAGATTTGGAAATCATTCTTTAGTAAGCGCAAAACAAGGTAACCAAAAACACTTTACGCTTCTAAAACTAGACTTTTCTTCTCTAGATTAATGTATTGCTTGAAGACTATACTAGATCTAGTCCTTCTGCTAAGTTTTAGAGTACTATTATATAAAGCCTATTATCTTTCTTTAAGGGAAAAAATGCTCAAGTTATTTAGTTCGCTTACGGTTGTATATGCCTCATTCAATTGACAGTAGTTTTTAAGTGGCTGTAACGTTAATAATAACAATAACTTAATTTATATAGCGCACATATCCTGCGCTTTACCTTAAAGCGTACAGAGAACTGTCGCATTTTTGCACCTAATTGCTTCTAAATATCTTAAAAATTGATCAATGTTAACAGATTTATTAGCAGGACAAATAGATCGAAACAATTTTAGCCACAGACGCACTAGACTTAAAAGAGCATCCCAGAGCTATAAAGTCAATGTCATTATTCTCATAAATGTTAGGACATAGACAAGTTCAACAAAGGTCTTGTCTTATGTATTGATTCGACGGTTAATAATTATGGCTTATTCTAATAGTCTCTTCCTATCTGTGATAATAAACTTTAGTAATGTATTGGAATTATTAATATTTCTAATCTCCCAAAAACAGACAAAGAGGTACTGATAAACAAGTGAAATAATGAGGAGCTTATAATCCGATTGTAAATCGAAAACAGGACAACAACTCTTAACAACACATACTAATTAATAAAGTACAATTCGATTGGTCAAATAATATGCATCAAAATATAGCTGTTATGCACAGCTGAGCCGTACATCGGTCCTCGCGAATTGTTATATCCCTTAAGCGAGAATGGTCCATTTTTGACGTAAAGACAGACAAATTAGTTAATCTTATCGAAAGGATGAAATGAAAACCTCTATCGGTTGTCGGTGTGTTAAGGCTATCGTCTAGTCGTCATTTGACCCGTAACGTGAATATTAATAGTCAAGCGAAGATCTTTCTATTCACTACGTTCATGTTATTAAGATTTTGACTTTGAGTATTATTCATTCACCGTGGGTAGTTTTCCGTGCATTGTACCTACCTTCACAAAGCGACAGCTTCCACCGACTGTGCGATCTTACTATGTGGTCCATTTGTCAAGGTCAATTACTTGTGTGTAGTTTTTGGACCATTGTAACTACCTTTCGAAAGCGACCGCTTCTTAACCGACCATGCGAACTTTCTGGTCGGATATATAGTGTCTTTGCACCATCGAAACTAACTTTCTAAAGCGACCGCTTCCTAACTGACCGAACGACCTTTCCGGCTCATTTCTCAATCCAATTTTCGTGCTCTTTTTAGTACAATTTTGTTAATCTTCCTGCTTAGCGCTCGATTATACAAACCGGTTTTAAAAGTTTTTATCCACGACCTCTCAAAATCGACCATTATGTTTTGTTAGCATGGCGGTCTTTTATGAAAGGTCAGTCTGGTCATGTTTTAGTCGAGCTAAGCTTGTTTCTCTTTAGTTGGATGAGTTTGCTTTACATGTTTGTTTCAAATGCACAGTTATATTTTCATGCAAAAAAGAAAGGAAAGGAAGGAAGGAAGGAAGGAAGGAAGGAAGGAAGAAAGAAACAAGAAAGAAAGAAAGAAACGAAAGAAGCTAAAAGCAAGAATCAGTGTGCATCTCGTTAAATCTTAATATCACTTATTTTTCTATTGGGTTTAATAATATAATTCTTCCGTTATTCTGAAACGCTTCAACTACACATAGTAAGAACCTAAAGAGAGACTCTTACGTTCTCTTGAAGAACGTCGGTATATTTGGAGTAAAAAAAACAAACATATGTGAATGAATTCAGATAAATATATCTATAAAAATAAACCACTCTCTCTTTTAAAACAAGAACATTTATACCGGAGATATCTTGAGAATCAGGGATCAGAGCATTTGGTTATCAAAATCAAGAAAGAAAAAAACATTGAAGTCTGAGTAGATACTTTAGCATTAGCGTCATGTTTTCAAACATGTTGTTCCGGTACTTGAAAATATGATTATTTCATTTTTTCTCTTTTCTTTTTTTCTTTTTTCTTTTTTTCTTTTCTCATCTTCTCATCTTCTTCTTTTACCTTTCCATTCCTTTCTTTTCCATATTTCTTTTCCTTCCCTTCCCTTCCCTTTCCTTTCCTTTCCTTTCCTTTCCTTTCCTTTCCTTTCCTTTCCTTTCCTTTCCTTTCCTTTCCTTTCCTTTCCTTTCCTTTCCTTTCCTTTCCTTTCCTTTCCTTTCTTTTCCTTTCCTTTCCTTTCCCTTCCTTTCCTTTCCTTTTCCTTCCTTTTATTTGACACCAACCTCTTTTCGGAATAGTGCACGATTTCTAACTCAATGCCATTCATATTTTTCCTCTTCGGAATTCCCTCATGAAGCTCACAGCAAAGTAATTTACTTCTATAGTTTCTACTTCCTATCGAGACGACACTAGATATCCCTGGCGAATACAAGGTGCCAAAACCAGACAAGAATCTACAGAGCGCTTACTAAAAACTATTTATAGTGTTAAACAACCCAAAGGTTGGCCTTTTCTACAAGTACTTCGATAGACAGGTCTGGTATTTAACCAATGATCTAGGTAGCTGTTTCACTGTACGCTGAAGATACGTTATGATACTGCTAGATAAACACTATTTAACAGCACTCGTTGATTTTCACCTCTTTTAAGAGCTGTTGTTATCTTACAAAAACAATTTCGCTACGCGTCATATGGTGAACCTTGTCACGTGATTCAGATGTAATTCTTAAACGAAACTTTAAGGAGGCAGTGAACTTAAAATTTTGTTGCTAAGCAATCCACGCATTTCTTTCTTCGAAACTACGTCATGTTTAGTATCTTTAAATGTCTTTGATGGCTATGAAAAGCTGTGTGAAGTTAAAATGCGAAAAGAATTTTTAGATATGGCGGTATCTTTACGCAGTTTGTCATTCACTATTTTGTTTTATAGTTGGTAGTAACGCTTCTAATTTTATCTGTTTATTCGGCGTCGCTGACTGTTTCCCTCCATTTTAACTGATTGCTATACCGTTACTTTTCGTAGGGGACATTAATGGGATAGCTTTTGTTAGTTTTATCGCCCTTAGTTACAGTGAAGGTTGTTGGCCTTTGAAAACGGGGACCTTATTATCTCTCGCCACTTATAGAAGTTATTGAAGTTATTTTAGTTATTTTAACTTGATATTTTTACACTTCAAATTTTACTTCTGTTTTTAGTTTTAATTGTGAAGCTCATTTTTTCATACTAATCTGCGCTATATACATGCAGACTATTTTTGTTATTATTATTGATGTTTGTTAGCTTAGATGTTATTAAAAATTGAACTATCATTAGGTCTATCTTTAGCAATTAGCAATATAAGTTTGCCTAGATCTTTTGTCGTGCTTCAAGTCTTAATGATAATATAATAATAATAATAATAATAATAATAATAATAATAATAAATTATATTTTATATAGCGCTAATTCCTTTAGTTCAACAGCGCTTTACAAACATTTAAGACTCAAAAATATTTTAAAATTTAACGCTATCCTAATGCTATAAGATATAAAAATACATAAATATTCTGAAAAAACATGATTTTAAAAACATTGCAATTTTTTTATTTATCTATTTAAAACACTGATATAAACTAGGTTCGTAATTTTATTATAATATTGACATTTATATCAAAACATTGACAGACAAAGTGTATTGACCCATCATCTTGTAGTATGTTTGACCTACTGACTTTCATTCAGGCCCATTGAAAATCAATTTACAGTGGGATTGGCCTCTTGAGATATCTGAAGTCGAAGTCTCTTCTCTTCGTCTTATGTAGATGTATACACCAATATCACAATCTCTGTGAGCAAAATCAATAAATTCAAAATCAATTTTCAGTGAGATTGCCCTCTTGGAGAAAAACCCTTTTGGTTGTAACAAGGGAGCAGAACGACACACCAAAAAAACTCAACAGACATACAATATATATGTATATATGGCACTTCCTCAGGAATCGGTGAACGAACCGACCTGTAGGACTGACCGCAGTTGTCACTGGTCGTGTTAAATAGAGGTTGGCTGCTTAATAGGTAGTCATTAATGAGAGATTTGTCGCTTCATAGGTGGTCGCTTAATACAGGTTCTTGCCTGGCAAATCAATTACCATTACATGATACTGTAGCAAAGAACTAGTTGTTTTGCACCACAGGAACTTCGCAGTAAGACTTCCCTAAGAATTCAACCAAATTCTATTTTTGAACTTCAGACCTTGTTAAAGAATGATTGCTATTAGGCCTATTTCCAAAATAAGTACAATCCAACTTAAATTAGCGGCCCCCCTCTGGGAAACTAATATAGGTTCATCGCCTAACAAAGTTATACTCCTGCAGTTTCGAATCGTCTGTTGCTCAGGTTCACATAGTTCCAGTCGTGGGGTTTCAAAGTGTTTGTATTGTTGAAGTTGTGCATTCTTCACTTTACTGTTGGTATTTGTGAATATTTAGACACTGAAATAAAGCTCTGTAATGAAGGAACATGGCGGTCTTGTTAGCCTGCGTTCAGCTGGTATTATTTCTTTCGAGAGAAATTATACCGGCTGAACGCAGGCTACGGTCCCGGGGGGGGGGGGGGGGGTACTGGGGTACTCCCATATATGGACTATACGGGGATGATCCGCTGAACAGGGTATGGTTTTTCGAGCTTCTTAAAACATCGTAAACAGGGTCCACAAATTTGAGTTTTTAAATCATAAACAGGGTACCCCTTTCAGAATCCCAGCGGAACACCCCTACCCAAATTCTGGCAGAGTACCCCCCCCGAACGGTAAAGGTACATTAGAGCAGAAACCCTCTTCGGCACTTTCAGTGACAACTGGTCGCTAGATAGAGGTTGGTCGCTAAAAAGAGGTGTAAATTTAGTGTAAAATTTTTAGAGACTTTGACAAGTGGCCGTTAAATAAAGGTTGGTCGCTTAGTAGAGTGTTTTAAAGACACTAAAAACTTACTACATCAAAAAAAAATCCTCTGTATCACTTTAACCACTGGTCGTTAATTAGAGGTTGGTAGATTAATAAAAGTTTTTCATTACGTTGTTATCTTCAGTAAAATCTCTTTCTCCTCCTTGTTAATTAAGATCGGCATTTGTGATAACATTAGAAGTCAATTATCGTTCAAGTGCATGTCCTGTAGTCAAACAAACATGGAATGCCATTAGTAGATGCCTCCATCGAGATATTACAAGTGTATTGGTGATGATAAAAAAGCAATAACCGATAAGGTTTTAATATTTGAATGTGCTATTGCTAGTCCTGAAATGTGGAAAAATCGATGGCTTTGCTTCGTTGACAACTAAAATAATCATTTGCCTAGAAATATTTGGCTCAAGCTTGTGTCTTTTTGTGTAGAGAAATATGGCCCATAGTATAGACTATTCAATATAAAGAAATTCGGCTCAAATTGGTGCTTATTTGTAGAAAAAAAATTGTCTCACTTCTATGTCCCACTTTTTTGTGTGTGTGAGCAATAGGTCCATGTTATCGCCTATTTTTGTATAGAAAAAGGTCTCTATCTTTCCAAGCTCACCTTTTGACCCGCTTCGATGCAAAGGGACGTACGACTACCTTTCAAGATGGCGCAGGGAACTGTGAAGGGGACTATTGTATGATTAAAACACTCTTTATTTAATTTAACTGATTAGAATCTTGACCGAGGAATGAAGTCAATCTGAATTTCCACGTATGATGTTCATCCAAATCTTACTAACCTTACGTTCCAATTAGAAACATCGTTGCTAATAAACTATTGAAGAAATAGAAAACGCGCGCGCGTGCTGTGTGCAGTTGTAAAGCACGCGGGGTTGGCAGAACACGAGAGAAGTGTTAGGAGAAGCACGACACGTAGCGGAATGCTTCTCGACACTTCTTGAGTGTTCTGCCAATCCCCAAGTGCTTTATAACTGCACACAGAACTGCACAACAAGCAAGTTTTTTATTTCTTTTATAAAATACAAATTACAATAACAGATAGTAATGAGGCAACCGAAAGTGCGCACGCGTGCTGTGTGCTCTCATAAAGCACGCGCCCCCAACCAATCAGAACGCGAGAATTATAAGTTATTTTGTAAAGTACAACAAAAGGGCCAACTCGTGCCATTGCTGAATATATTCATGAAAGGAAATAGAAGGATATTAATTTTACTGTTCTGCATACTGCGATAGTCAAGACACGTTCTGTCAGTGGGGGTCAGTAGAACCACAAGTGTATTGTGGCGATAGGGGCAAAGCTTTCTCAGCCATCGATTATCCAGATTATTTGATTATGGTGATACAGTTTTAAAGCTTTAATTGATTGATTATCCAGAGTAGCTTACTCCAGGATTTTGTTCATCCGATTTGAATGAAATTCCTCTGTAGCACAGGAGGGGTTAGCAGCCGATCGATTAGTGATATAAAATATGCCTCTTTACCTTCGTTGTTTAAAGTCCCATTTCTGACCATGTGATGCCACTCTTGGGAGTTAATTTTTTAGATGTAAATATTTTCACATGTTCATGAGTTAATTTTTTAGATGTAAATATTTTCACATGTTCATCATACCAGAACAATTTTCAGAACAACGTCACGTAATCTGAATTGGCAAAAAGGTGCATACGATGGTAAAGAGGACTATAGTATGGAAGCAGTGGTAAAAGAAAGAACAACACAACAACCGAATAGCAAGACATGTTCAAAAGATACACTGAATTTAAATACTGTATCAAAAACAGAAACGGCAATACATTATGCACAGGGACGGATTCAGGGTTTTGGTCGTGAAAGTTTGAAATCCAATGTTTCATACTGGCTCAAGTTTGTACTGGCTGCTTTCTTGTTTGGGGATTCGTTTTTCTCATTTATGGGGTTCAGTTGAAGTTAGGGAGAGGGGGGTGGGGTGGGGTTTAGACAGACCACCCAAGAACCACCGAAAACTACAAAGAAAAAAGCAACAAAGAAAAAACATTCAAATAGCAATCGCGCTGTAATCTAAAATGATCGATATGAAGATAAAAGGACTAGAGCTAGCCAGAGGATGACGATAAAGATGACGATTGAGGCGAAAATTGTTACAGCATTAAATGTATAACTATGGTGGCGATGGCGATGGCGATGGCGATGGCGATGGCGTATCGTTTATTATTTCATACGTACTAAGATTTATCCACGATAAAAAGCCCGCGTAAAATTCGTACCAAATATGCATTCAACCAATCAGAAAAGAGAACGACTATTTTTCACTCTCGTTCGTCCAATCAGAAGCGTGAACGATTGTGCTTCATTTTGGCATCCGAAATATCAATCAAAAGATACTCAGCGAGCGCGAGTTTTTGCACTTGAATGACAAACATGGCGGAGGAAATGCCGAGATTTGCACTCTTAGAAGGAACGGTAGACGACTTTATCTATGAACAAGAAAACAAAAACACACAAGCTAAGACCAACAGAGATGTAAAATTGCTTAAAGTATTTCTTCAATCCAAGAAAGAGCACAGGGAAGTTGAAAACATTCCTCCAGCTGAGCTCAATGAGTTGCTGAGTGAGTTCATACTTACCGTTCGTACAGTAGAGGGAAAAAATTATGAGCCAACGTCCCTCCAGCTGTATTTCTTCAATCCAATCTTTGTGTCTGTTATTTTTACATCAAGATTTAAGCTAGCTTTTAGTCTGTTGTAAACAAGTTTTCACTTGAAGCTCGTATATAGACTTCATTTTCAAACTTGAGAAATTATAATTTCAAGGACACTTCATAAATAAATTAAATTAATCTATATTTATCTATTTATTTATGTATAAATATTTACTTTATTTCATTTGTTTGCTTCATTCGTTTTTCTAATTAAATTGTTAAACAGAAATTGTCGTATTTTTTGCATAATGTCAGTGTGTGTTATTGCACTCGAATGGCTTCCTGCCTGCGGCGCGGCCGTAGATGCACGTACATAAAAACCCAGAAAATCTTAGTATGTATGAAATTAAAAAATTACACCACGGAAAGTGCCTGAACGATTTTTATTCACTCGTTGCTACGCACCAAAAAACTCACTCGTTCGCTGCGCTCACTCGTTCGTTTTTTGGTGCTGCGCAACTCGTGAATAAAAATCGTTCGTGGCACTTTCCGTGGAGTAATCTCTATTTGAGTCATAATGTCGAAGTTACTTTTATTACCTGCAACAGCAACGTGTCTCGTCGAACGTGTTCACTTGGATTATCACGAGTCTAATCGTCTAATCACACATGTTTTTTCTAAGCATTTAAGGCCTGTTATCCCACCTTTTAACAAATCGTCTTTCTTGTCTGACCTGTGCTAGTTTTTCTTTATAGACACGTAGAATACCTTAACATGAAATGTTTCTGCTCAAAAAGTAGACAGATTTTTTTTTTTTTCAAATGAAGATCGACTTTTAGAATTAGTTTGTTGTCGAATTCATGAAAATTCTTTGTTGATTTTAAATTAATTCTAATACTCAAGCTACGGATACACGGTGCAACATTGTGCGTAATGCTGCAGCAATATTCATCATCTGAGATATGTTTCACTTGTTACACACGAAGGATTTAGTACGAGGCTACGTGCTTAATAAAATTTATGCTTTTCTCCTTTTACGAATCACTGAGCATTATGCACGAAGCATTATCATTAGTTATCATTATTTATTATTATTATTATTATTATTATTATTATTATCATTAGTTATCATTATTATCATTATTTATCATTATTTATTATTATTATTATCATTATTATTATTATCATTATTTATTATCATAATTATGCACTAAAACCTAGTATTACCTTTTTCGCCCTGTGTATTTACATTTTGGATTTAATCAGTTAGGAAAAAACATTAAAACTCATTAAATACAAGATCTAAGTACACAGGGCTAGCTAAAATTTCTTTTCTTTTCTTTATTTTACATTTGGACGATTTTATTGAGTTTTTTAAAGTATCGCCATTTTTTTTTTATAACATGACACCACTTAGCTTGGGCTACCTGTGATATTTTTTGACATAATGTCGTTATTCTAAAATAAGGCTAGATAAATTACTTATCCGAGTTATCACTTTACTTTGCATTATATCGTTTATAGTTTATTTGATAATTATTTTTATTATTACAATGTAAGTGTTACATTTCAAGTTTATACGAAATTTATCGAACTGATCTCAAAAGTCGTGAAAACTCGAAAATAACTGGTTTACTAAGTTGCTTTTCAATCTTTAGCTGTAGCAAGAAGACGTATTAATATTTCGACTCACGAATATCTTCTTTTATATTCATTGATTTATATAGGTATAGCTAAAGTCATAAATAACGACAAAAACTGACGTTTAAAATAACAACATCAATCAACGTGAACATTTAAACTGTCTTGTAAAAGACTGACCCAAAGAGATAAGGGTTTCCTTACAACCAAATCTCTTGAAAAAGTTGTCTTTAGCGACGTAATTAGTTCACTGTAAATAGAATATTATGAATATGTTGTAATCAAGGAAAGTTGTTAATGCGATAAGGGGAATTTTCGGCTACATTAGGGAAATAATCATCGTGATTTGAAGTTAGACGCGTGAGGATGATAAGACCTATTTATTGGTAATTTAAAAAGAAGAGTTGAGCTTTACAGAACCGGAAAGTATATTTGAATCAAACACCTTACAAATTGGCCAATTAAGATAAAATAATAAGGACGACGCAACGCAAAATGGGCGCGATGACGTCATCTTAATGTCTCGAAAGGCACGCGGTCTGAACCGGATGATGTCTCGAGTCATGCAATCCTATATATCCCATATATTGACAGAGTGTCTAAGCAGTCAACCCAAATAAAATCAGATACAGCTCTTCCAGTGAGTGTAAATCTGTGAAGTGTCCAGACATCTCCGGTATGGTTTTCACTCGCCGAGACTTCTCTACAGAAATATTTGGCAAAGTAATGCAATTTTAGAGGAGATTTTTTCTTGCCGAAACGCGACAAGTGACGAATTTTGTGTGTTCAACACTTCAAGAACCTAGGTATGTTAAATGCAGATCGTTTATTTCAGTTTTTAACTAATCTTCTTAAAATTCTTACATCAGTTTTTTTTATATTTTTTGTCGTTCGTGGAAGTATTCCAACGATTGTAAAAAGCATAAAATCTTTCAAAACCTTGACACAAAGGAAATACGTCGAATCTCATGGACCAGAGTTCGTGGTCTTCATAGATTTACTCCGTCACGTTTATTTCTTTAAGTCTATCGTTGAAATCATAGAAGCAATGCATGACCTTTGGATTTCTTTCACTAAGACAATAGAAATACCACTTGATAGAACTAAATTTGTTTTCCAAATTTTCCGTCGTGCAATAGCTTTTTCGGTGCTGAAACCTATATCAATTTGGTACTCATTTTCTAGATATTGTGAGAAGAAAAACACACAAAACGCTAATGTCATGATTAATACTAAATTTAACTTTGTTTTGCTACCAACGCACCAATTGTACACAGCGCATTTTGCCAGGTATGAAGAGAATTCTGTTTAAGTTTTTCAGTCAATTTTATTCAAGATCAAACATAACTATTTTGTCTTAGCCAACAGTGTCATGATCCCTGGCGGTTCTTTCAAACAAAATACTTTGTTTATTCGTAGTTTGTTTTTCTAACACCATGTTAAGTTGATCTTAACTGTATTAGTACAGTGAGGCCGAAATCCTTTTATTCGACCAAGGCAATAGTTCGACGTAGGAACAGTATTTTGACTTATATTCGTATTTAAAAGATACATATACATATATATAAGGCTCATGCAAATCACTGTACTTAGCGAATACCATGTGGAAAGAATGTTGACCGTTTTCCCAATGGACAAAATTAATAAGCGACAGAATCTAGTATTCTTCGTTTGCAACCACGCGTATTCTGCTGGTGCTAAAGAACTTTTTGGTTCCAATCAAACAACAATCCTTATGACCATGTAGAGCTACTTATAATACAACGCTGAGCAAAAAATTGGAGCATTAGAGAATTTCTTAAACGAGCTATGAGCGAACGAAGTTACCGATATTTTAGTGTAAATGTATGGCGAAAACTCGCTGGATGATATCTAGTATCATCCAACATGGCGGCCAAAATTTCAACAAAAAACAAATTTAATGACACTTCAAACATGTACCAAATCTAATTTATAAACTTGTACAACGCTAAAAGATTTTGATTTGAAAAATATATATTTATTTCTTTGACTTTTCAGACACGTATTGAGCGTAAGGTGAGGATTACCGATTAGAAAATAAGATTCGCACAACTCGGAAACAAAACGATGGAACGATTTGAAAATTTCTACACTTAGTGACATTATAGTTCTCTAAAACATATCAAATAATCGAGTTTATAGCATTCATAATTAATTTTATGTTGTTATTTTCTTGGTACTTTTATCTCTGGATTTCAGCCATGACAGACAGCAACACTTAAAGTATCTTAATGTCTTTTTGTTTTGATTGAAAACTCTCTTGAAACTTTTGTCGCCTTCTCATTCAGGAAGGGTTTAAGCAAGCTTACGTGTATCAATACTAGAAGACAGAACAGATACTTTGTAGTAAAACCCATTCAAAGGTTTAAACCCTTGGTGACAAGCGATCAAGAATTAAACGCAGTCGTAGTTGGAATTTGTTGCTTTAAAAGGCATTTAATAACACTAAAGTGGCTTACCATGACTGCTATGGAATCGAAGCTAGAAAGGCACTTCAGTGTTGTGGCGGTATGTATCACTGAAATGGCTTCCGATTGTTTTCGGGTGCCTTATCGAACAAACCTAACAATTTGCGCATATTTTTCATTTTTGGGCAATTAAAAATCAGCTCTAGATTTGTTGGGAAGCCATTTATTGGTTACGAACCATAACACAAAAGGACTTCTCACGATTGTGCATGTACCTTGCTGACAAAGTTTTCGGTGTTTGTCTCCTCTTGTTATTCATTCTGAATCTTTTGAAAAGATTCGGAGCTGTTTGCAAAGTCTGCACTGCAATGGCTTCCCAATGATTTGTTTATTTGTTTCATTTTCATAGTTAACTTAGTTGTTACTGATTTTTTGTTTTTCAGTTTTTTGCTTATCTTTTGTATTTTATTATTTTCTTTCTTCTTCTTTACTTTACTTTGCTTTAACGAATAAATAAAAAACAAAACTTAATATCATTCCGGTGATAAATATTTTTATTCTAATAAATTCCGTGCTTTCGTGAGGATTACTTTCTCCCAAAAAAATCCACAATCGATCAAAACCAGATGATGTAATCCTTTATTGCTTTTATATTTTATATTTATTATTTATCAGCCGTATTTATTAACTTATGTCTTATGTTTTATAGTTTTGTCAGCATTCTTCGATCTTTAGTATTCATACTCTAACATACAATTTTATCCTTATAAAGTAAGAAACCGTTTTAGCAAATTAAAGTTTTAGAAATATTTCTCCTTATCTGTAAAGGTTTTATCCTAATTACCCGTTAGATCCTACGCGATAATATTGATTTAATAAAGTCATAGAGCGATTCCCTTTACTAGAATCGCTTAATCGTTGACTGATGTGCGACGACCTGCGCTTTGATGCTTTTCATGCAACAAGCGAGCTTTTTTGAAAATTTTCGCAATATAATGATAGCGACTGAAAAAGTATAAGCCGAGTTTGTGGCTAAACGAATGGCTAAACGGACGCGCGCAACTTCATTCTTCCCATCAATAATCCACACAAATGACTCCTTTGCATTTTTCAACGTAAGGTCTTATCTACAACACCATATACCCAACAACAGTTATCTAACGATCTCCATCCTATTTACATTTCAAATTATACACACCTATTTATTCGTGCTCTCCAAAGGGAAATTCTCATGACCTTTATTACTCTCGTTACGATAACCTCCTAGTCCTTTCTAGTGTGCCTTCGCCACGAAGGCCCTTTGAAGTGGCGCGTTATCTTAAGCAACAAAAACAAAAGATCATTATAGCTTAATGAATGTTGCCTGATTGACCAGAATAGCGAGTTGGTAAAATATCTTTAGACAAAATATATACCTTTAGATATTTCTGGGTATTCTTTGTTTTGTCAATGGAGGGAGAATTTTTTTGGGGGGGAGTTGGACAGAAATTTAAAGCAGGGAACGTTTTGATGGCACGACTGTCCGACTTTTATTCCTTCCATAACTAGCATCTTTGTACTTATTGTTTGTCGCTGTTTTCTGTTCCAGACAAAATGGATCGATTACTTTCAGTGGTATTCACCGTTCTATTGTCAATGGGCTCTTACGCATTAGGTAAGTACTAAAAGGCGATTATCTAAGATATAGATTGAAATGGAATCTCTTAAAGTAGCCCACTGATCCTCAACGCTTTATGCCACCTATTTTGGAGTTTGAATTTAATCGAAACCTATGGGTGATTGGGGGTCCAGTGCGAGAGATAATGTAAAAAAAAGCAAGAAAAAAAAAAGCGAAATGAATGGATGGCATGAAAGAGAAATTGTCCTAACAGACGGACGGACGGACAGACGGAGGGAGGGAGGGTGGGAGGGAGGGAGGGATGGATAGATAAACGGCATACTAGACAATTTTTTCACATGTATTCAGGAAGAATTTTAAACGGTAAGAAAAGACGAAACAATAAAGAAAGTGCAAGTTAATTGACAAGAATCTTAAGCGAATCGTAAACATTGCAAGGCTTGAATGATCTGACAACAAAATATTTGTAAGCAAACCCATTCAGTTTATCACTTATTAATTAGAAAAATGATCCCAAGAACTGATAAGAAGAAAAAAGAATCTTGGAAAAGGAGAGTTTTGATCGTAATAATAGATACAAAAAGCGAAAGACATAGAGCAAGTTTACGCTTATATGCGAGTTAAGACATCAAGTCGATTTCACAAATATGAATGAAAACAGTGCTGCCGGTTGACCGTCGTTTTGTTCAGTAAAGTTTTCAATGTCATTCTTTGTTTTCAATGCTATAATATTAGCTAGTAGGTTTATGCTAAAACAATTAGACTACTCGTTCTCGTTTTCTCTGAGTCAAATAGTCTATTGACTCATAGAAAACTCGACCTCGTACTCTAATTATTAAATATTAATACATTTTTTTATAATACTTGTTTCAAATTTTGACTTTTAGATTTTAGGTAGACCTGCATGTGTGAGAAGTCATACGGGGGAGGGGGCATTGTGATTTGGTGTGGTGGGATGCATTGAGGGACAAAGGAGGATCACTGGTAATATTGTTTCTTCGTCTTTTGGTGTATTCCCATCCCGCTGGGCTGCGGGTGTTCTTTTTCCTGTGGTAGCTTTCTCGCATTTAGGTATAATTAATGTGTAGTAGTTTTAAATTTTATTTTTTCTATTCTTCTATATTTTAGTTAGTTTTAATTAGATTTTATAATTATTGATTGTAAATTGGTGTTGAAAAGCCCGAAAGGGAATGCTAATAAAGTATATATGTATGTAAGTATGCACTACAGATAACTGTATTTCCTTTTTTCCCCCCCCAGAAATTGATCTGCTAAGTGCAATTAAGGAAAACCCCGTCGCATACCACGTAAGTCCCATAATGAGCCGAAAGGGCGAATCCTTCACAATGTCTAATGCCCACAAAATCGTTGCCTCACGAGAGGTATTAGAAAGTACCATCCTAAACATAGAGTCGACAAAAGAATTCTTCATATATGCCGATGTTCAAGTCCTTACGGGAACCAACGGCGCTCTTTTCTCGATTGTTTACTTGCAATCAAACAAAAAGAACTTTCTTCTGGAGGTGACGGTTCGAGGCTTAAGCGAGAAGAGAGCCAAAATGACCTTCAGATACAGGCTCACTAATGGCTCTACTGACGCAGTGAGTTTTCGACATGGCATTTTTGGCTTATACGATGGAAATTACCACATGCTTGCGATGCATTTTTACGACTCAGGGCTCCAAACTACTATGGTGGACTTGTATATAGACTGTAAATTAGCGGGAAGGCAGCAAACATTGACTCCTGTGTCGCTCATATTTTCGTACGAGGGAATAAGACTGTCGCGGATGGAGTTCAGAATTGCGCAGAGGATTCCAAGAGACGCCAAAAACGCAGCAGCTAAAAACACAGCATCGCAAAGATGGAAGGTAAATACTTCTTATTTAAGGTCCGTGTCGTAAGTTATGGACCGCAAATTGACCAATTATAGCACTCCAAAATAGTCATGAAGCAAAGAAGTGCTCTTCTTGATACTTCTATTTCCGGAAGATTATTTCATGGGAACTTTGATTAAAGGTGTTTAATGCACCAAAAACTACCTTGTCATGACAACAATCTTGCTGAATCCAATTGGAATTTAGAACTTAATTTTTGTGTTATCAAAAACAAGTGTAAGATTTTTTTTCCCCTTTTCAGGGTCGGATGAGGGCTCTCAAATTTATCTTTAAACGTACCATGAAGCAAGTTAATTCAAAGTACTGTGCAGCAGGTAAGAATGGTCTGCTTGGGCGTAGCGCTTTCCTTTCCTTTCCTAAAATGTGACATTCTCTGGCTAATAAGATTCTGAGTGTCATCTATAGTAATTTTTCTTCTCGTGCGCAACCGTTAGACATAAAATGATACTCCGGGGAATGACACGAGGCCTGAAGTGGGAAAACATTACGCCCAGGCAGAAAAGGTATGTCAATCATGTTCATGCAAAAAATTGAACAAAAAAGTGTTTTTCGAATGTCGCCACCGAACTCTATTCGTTGTATTTGTACTCCATGCATGTCTAGGTTGTGGCGTGAAGTCGGTAGCAGTCTTATGATTATTATCAATAATCCTTCATTAACCTGTCTGCTTTTTTTTTTTTTTTTTTTTTGACAGCGAAACCACCTGTTCAACCAATCGTCAGTGAATTTATCACGCAAACCATGATGTCTGAGATACAAGGTCTCATAAGGGACTTACGATACGACTTCTCCGTTCAGGTAGGCATGCGACCTCTCATTTTGCCTTTTCAAACTCAAAAGTAGCGACTTGATATTGCGCGGAATTGTGGGATTTTGAGCTCGTACTTGAATTCTGTACCACAATCCCATGCACCACGCGACTGTCACCAGTCTTTTGGACGTCGGAAAGGCTGGCTGAAAGAAGACAGGAAGCGACCTTGCGATTATGAAACTTTGGGCACGCGAGATGGGGGAGCTTTTTGATCGAAATTGTACCCAAATTGTATCCCACAATTAAATGCATTACGGGATCGTAATCTGTTTTTTTATCTTCATGAATGCGAATTACATCAACAGTACCATAAAGTATGAGTCAACTATAGTTGAATTTTCAGTGGATTTCTTTTTGGTCTTTGACCATGATTATCTTTGTATGATCAGGTCGCTGAAATAAAATACCTACGAAAAGTTGTGGAAAGTTGTCAGATGTGTAGAGGTAAGAGAAATCAGAATTTACGTCTCACGAATATTTTATCACCAGCATAATCCTGTTAAAATTGTCAACATATGTTCTTTTTTTTTTTTTTCTTTTTTTTTAGTACGAGATTTCTGTAAATTCAAGCCATGCTTTCCCGGTGTGCCCTGCTTTAATGACCCTTACAGTGATCAGGGATTCGAGTGTGGAGACTGTCCGCTTGGTATGGAAGGGAATGGAGTTAACTGCACCGATATTGATGAGGTCAGTACACCATGCAATATTGAAGCTACCTTGTCTATACTATTATCTATTCCGAGGTTAAGAAAAACCCTGGGTTGATGTAGCACTGTAGTGCATTGTGGGACTTGTTTAGGACAAAATAGATCTATTTTGGAAATAAGACCACTGTAATGAATGCGATGAGGAAAAACCTGGATGGATATACGTGGCTTTGCAGTGCATTGTAGGACTGTTTAAGGGAATAAATTAGACGCTTTCTTGAAAATAGGGTCAAATGCAAAGAGTTCGCAATAGTATAGATATAAAGATATGCAGGAATGCCATGCGCAACCGAAAGGAAAGCAGCGCGCAAATAGAAACATACCGTGCCGATGCAGTGAGAGGAAGTGGTTCACCATTGTGATTGGATAAGCAGTAAACTAGCGTCCTATGATTGGTTTGACAAATATTGTCAATTTAATGCTATATCATCGCTATGTGAGTGATATAACAATTAGAACCCTAAGTAATGTGGTTATATCTAATGCGTTTACCACTCTTGGGTGGACGGCTTGATGCCTAACAGGCCTTGCGACCCAATTGATGAGGCAGCCGGTTAGCACGGGTACTGAAGATGATCGTCACCAGCGTCTTCAGTGGATCTTTTACGTCCGCCTTATACAGGTTTCTTCTAGTGCACATTTCGTTTGATTAGCCTTTGCTATTTGCATATTTGCGAGTTAGGTATGTGTTTATTGTAATTTATCAAATCTTTTGATTAAAAAAAAAAAACGATTTTGGTTTTTTTTTATTGGTTTGAACTATAAAAAAATTCCTGCCTTGGCCGTGATGGTATGGTCCAAGCATTTTCGCTTGCAATCTCGTACCCAGAGCCTGCGTTTCTTCTGGCCTGCGGCGAAGAACTAGGGCTCTGGCATAATCCATTTTTTGAGACCAGGATTTCTTGGACTTCCGGTATAACAGCGCACGCGTTCAAAGATTTGCCAACAATTAAAAATATTTTTTGCCCCGATTTTTAATTCGTACTATGATTTTTACTTTGATTTTGAGTTCGATTTAATTTTTACTTTGCTTATTTTGACCGTTTATATCTCACTTTCCGAAAATTGCGCATGCGCCAAAATATGGACTATGCCAGAGCCCTCGTTCTTCGCCGCAGGCCAGAGTAGTGATCACATGCGCATGCGGCCTAAGCGAAAGCGTAAAATCCGCTCCGTGTCGTGCCATTGTCATACTAACTCTCCTCTATTCATCTTGCAGTGTCTTCTCCATCCGTGTGCTGATGTCAACGAATGTGCCAACCGTAACCCTGGTTACTGGTGTCCCCCCTGTCCTAAAGGATACATTGGCAAAGAGATCCATGGTATTGGAAGAAGGTTTGCACGACAAAACAAACAGGTAGGATTATAAATTGGGAGACATATTTCTTATGGAAATTTAAAATTTGGGCTTCCTGAGTTAGAACAGGCAGGTAGCCCACAAATAGAATTGGAAGGAATTTTTGGTAGCGGCGAAGTGCGCTATGGGAAAATTTTGTCTAGCCAGAAATTTCATTTACAAATGTCATCCATTAGTTTCCATTAAATTAAAATTGGAAAAACTAGACATTTCCGCCTTGGCATAATTTTTTTGGTATAAAAATATTATTGAAAGAGAACAAGCTGATGCTCCCCATCCAGAATTGAGAGTTTTCCTTTTTCCCTCACTACTGATTATGGCAGATGAATTGCCGAAACATGTTAGAAAAAAGTGTTCTACATGCTATACGAATGAATGAATAATGAGCAAGTGCTAATTTTAAACTGACAAGACAAAAACAACGACAACCACAATTGTTTATTTGCACCATCCATTACAATTAAAAAGCGTACTTTCTGTCTGTAATAACCATAAGGGCTAAATTGAAAGTAATAATCATTCCCTTTTTAGGTCTGTGTGGATGTGGATGAGTGTAAAGAGGGAACAGCTCTTTGTTCGATGCACTCTCAGTGCATCAATACTATTGTAAGTATAGCTTTCCCTTTACTATTGGTACTTAACACACTTGAATATATACCTTTGTCTTGGTGGAGTGTTTTTCCATTCCAGACCACATGTGATTCTCTAGAGTATCATTTCTTTGTTTAAGGGATGCGCATGAGAAGACACATGGATATGAATACACTTCAAACAAAGAATCTTAATTCTCAAGAGAATGACACGTGATCCCTAAAATGGAAAAACATTACTGCCAAATGAATAAGTTCCAAAGGCCATTTGCACCAAATATACCCGTGCTGATATATCACTTTGATAACAAATCATTTTAGCTCACGGTCCCTTGGGAAAGGCTCTGCTATATTTCTGTATCTTGAAATCGAAAGTACCTTATAAGGGAGGAATCATTCTGGAAAAAGGTTTTGGATATGATATTAGTAATCCAGCAAAAGTTATTTAAATAAAGGAAGTTCGTTTTTTTTGTTTGTTTTTGTTTTTGTTTTTGTTTTTGTTTTGTTTTGTTTTGTTTGTTTCTTTTGTTTTTGTTTTTGTTTTTGTTTTTGTTTTCGTTTTCGTTTTTGTGTTTTTGTGTTTTTGTTTTTTTTGTGCCATCCAGTAACAGTCATTTGATTGTGTACTGCAAAAAGCCTATTCCCCGATATTGGTCGGTTAATAGAATTTCAATTCTTTTTCTTTTTCTTCCAGGGTAGTTACCGATGCGCTCCGTGCCCACCAGGCTACACTGGTGATCCTTATATCTCGTGCATTTTCCTGGATTACTGTAACGGTGTTGACCCCAAAACCAACCCTTGCAGTTTGTATGCTGATTGTATACCTGTGAGAGGTGGAAGATCCTTCAAATGTGAGGTATGAATTGCATTAGGAATAGAGAGAAAAACAGAAGGTAGAAGGAAAAGAGGGCGGAAGGAAGGGAGGAAGGAAGAAAGGGAGGAGGGAAGAAAGCAAGGAAGCAAGGAAGCAAGGAAGCAAGGAAGCAAGGAAGCAAGGAAGCAAGGAAGCAAGGAAGCAAGGAAGCAAGGAAGCAAGGAAGCAAGGAAGCAAGGAAGCAAGGAAGCAAGGAAGCAAGGAAGCAAGGAAGCAAGGAAGCAAGGAAGCAAGGAAGCAAGGAAGCAAGGAAGCAAGGAAGCAAGGAAGCAAGGAAGCAAGGAAGCAAGGAAGCAAGGAAGCAAGGAAGCAAGGAAGCAAGGAAGCAAGGAAGCAAGGAAGCAAGGAAGCAAGCAAGGAAGCAAGGAAGCAAGGAAGCAAGGAAGCAAGGAAGCAAGGAAGCAAGGAAGCAAGGAAGCAATGAGTGCCGACAAGTTTGTATCAATAATTTTTTTTCTTATTTTATTCAACAGTGCCACATCCATTATGCTGGTAACGGAATAGAATGCGGTCATGACAGAGATCGCGATGGCATCCCAAACACCGCTCTGAATTGCACGGGAGACGTTTGTCGAGCTGTAAGTCATTTGTTGCATTTAGTAATAAGATTCATGCTTCTTGACTTAGAAATTATACGATGGAGTTGTGACGATGATGATGATGATGTATATGTGATGATGATAATAATTTTGATTATGCTGGTGGTGGTCATGATAATTATGGTGATAATGATGATAGTGATAGTGATGGTGATGATGATGATGATAATAATTATGATTATGCTGGTGGTAGTCATAATGAGTATGGTGATAATGATGGTAATGGTGATGATGACGATGACGATGACGATGTTGAATGAAAATGACGACAATGTTGTTGAAGTTGTTTTTACTATTTCTGTTGTTAACCTGGTTCTTTCCATGTACCCCATTCCAGGACAATTGTCCAATGATTTCAAACAGAGATCAAAGTGATATCGACAATGATGGCAGAGGAGATGAATGTGATGATGATATGGACGGTGATGGTGTCAGAAACAGCTTAGTAAGTTTAATCTAATGAGAATTACCATTCCAGGCTGGACAATAGAAAGCCTAAAAGGTTTTATAAACACTTGATAAGGCAGCTCAAAAGTCAAATTGGAATTCAATACTCGGAAATAACGGAGAACCATTAGAAGCGAAGGAGAGATTCGCAAGAGAACAAGCAATTAAATAAAAAATAAATAAATAATAAATAAAATAAATAGCTTCATTTAAGTGTCGATGTATTTAGTTTATGCAACTAATTGGGGACACTGAAATTAAACTGAGATGAAGAAATAATCAAAGAAACATCAAGCAATTGTAATCACATGCGACACCTAGTTTGGGAATCGAACCCAGGTCGCATTGGTGAGAGGAAGCGCATAGACAGCGCACAACACCCGCGCTTTCCAAGGTCATCACTATAAAAAATTGAGTCGCGTCTTCAATAGCGCGACCTTGTTTGATGAGTATTTCTGTGTCTCACTAATCTATGTCATTTTAATATTTTTTTTCCCAAACAAAGGATAACTGCCTACGTATTCCAAATCCTACTCAATTGAATAGCGATGGTGATGTGTTGGGCGACGCCTGTGACAACTGTCGTTTCCATAGCAACTCCTTACAAAGCGATCTGGATGACGATGGTGAAGGAGATGTATGCGATAAAGATATGGACGGTGATGGTAAGTATAGGAACCGTTGCACATTTATCGTGTCATTTCTTTTCTTTACTGGTTCATGATATTCATAAGTGTAGCTTGATTACGAGCATTCCACTCCGAATCCAAACCTTTTCCTTTATCATTATTTCTTTCTTTCTTTTATGGTGACACTTATTTCGAACGTAACTCAACAAGAATATATTATTTCACAAAAAATACTATTGCATAATCATGTAGCGCGCATTCATGTATCTTCGTGTCAAAGTACTTTCATTGGTACCAATTAATTGATAAACAATTACTGGAGAAGTCTATTTAAATTCTTGTGATTTGTCAGTTGCGAGGAATTGTTCAGTGACCTCCGTTCAGGAATTAAGAAATCGTGCTGTTTTCCCAAAAGCTGAGGCCCCGTCCACACGTATCCGGAAATTTTTGTATCCGCAAATTTTTTTTTTTGCGGATACGAAAATGTTTGCGTCCATACGCAGCGTATTCGAATCGTTTTCACCGTCCACACGTATCCGTTTTCGTAAAATTTGCGGATACGGACACAAAAATTTGCGGGCACGTGTGGACGCAACCCGTTTCCGTAAAGATAAATTTGCGGATACAAAAATTTCCGGATACGTGTGGACGGGGCCTGAGTTCAAGCTGTCATTATTTTATAATTCCCTTACAGTCGGGTTTTAGCCTTTTCGATGTTTTTTCTTGCAAAATTATCTCGATTTCCTCTTCCAAAATAATGTAACCATCATTTATTTTTATAAAGCAGCAGTTGCTAAAGCGCATGCTTAAACCATCGTAAAACGGGAGTTTTCTGCAATGCGTAGTCTTAAACGTGATCGCAGTATTTGGAATTGTGCTAACCAATCAATATTCAGATTTTCTTTCAGTCGAATTATAGATCACAATATATCTATAGATTTACATATACTCAATTGTTTGCAGGTGTCTTCAACAGACAAGACAACTGTCCTAAAGTCTACAATCCTCGCCAGGAAGATGCAGATAGAGACGAGATTGGCGACAAGTGTGATAACTGCCCTAAAATCAAAAATAAATCACAGGTTGGTATTTAACCCTTATTTATGTCTCACCAAAGCCACTTAGAGGCTTGTTGTCCCTGAGAAAAACTTCAAACTATTTTTACTAGGTTGCCTGTGGCAGCCCAGTCGTAAAATAACACGTTCTTATCATATGACCCGTATCTGCCCGGGCGCGCGCTCTTAAAAAAAACCTTCGGGAAAATGGCGTGAGCAGGGCCGTACGGGTTTAAGCGAGCAGGGCCGTACGCATTCGTATGCTCGAAACCTGCGACCGTATTTTCTTTCTTTTATTTTATTATTTTTCATTTCGTGAGGGTCATATGATAAAATGCTTATTGACTGAGTTAGGTCGGGTCGTACGGGAAAATATTTGGCCCTCGCACTCAGTCAATAAGTACATAGTCTCGCTTCGGTGCGTTTTCTGTTTTTGTTTTTTTTTTTGCGCGTTACTACAGAGTTTAAGAATCATGTTCACGCAAACGTATAGCGCCAGTTGCAAAGTGAAAAATTCTTTAAGCTTAATGGAAAAGAATTTAAAAAATCTTTAAGTGGATGGTAGATGAGCAAAAGAATATTTGTCTTTGGTGAGAAGGTTTGCAAGAGGTAAAGTGAAATACAGGAAAACCATGAAAACGCGGTCATGTTTGCCGTTTGCCGGAAGAAAAAACGGGAATCTTAATATCCGTATTAACTTCCATGAGTGTGCTAATTTACACGATTCTTGTATTGCCATTTCTAGCGTGATATAGACGGAGATTCCCTTGGTAATGAATGTGACCAAAACATCGACAAAGACCAAGACGGCGTGGATGATTCTATCGATAACTGTCTTGGAATACCTAACACAGACCAAGTTGATAACGATGGTGATGGCAAAGGTAATGCGCACACATTGCACCAAAACGTAAATTCCAAAACCTGATAACATATTAAACTTATTAAGAAACTCTGAACTTATCTTAGGCTTTTCGAGTGCTCCTCAGGTACTACAGTGACGCAAATACAGGTCTTTTACATGGTTGCCACTCCAGCGCCTGCGCGTCTTAGATTAGTAATATTCAAGTGCCTAGGAGATTAGTCTAGCTACCAAAGCATGCGGGGTATTAATAGTCAAATGACACCGCTTACTTTACAGTCGCACGGTCATTACTGACATTTTTTTCCATTTCAAGGTGATGTTTGTGATGATGATGACGATAATGATGGAATTCCAGATATCAATGACAACTGTCCTCTAGTGCCAAACACAATGCAACGTGATCTCAACGGTATGACACCTTGGAACGCCGTAATGTTGCTGCTCTGATGATATTGTTGCCGCTGATGTTATTGCTGCTTTTGTTGGTGTTGTTGTTGTTGCTGCTGCTGTTGATGATGATGATGATGATGATGATGATGATGATGTTCCTGCTGTTGTTATCCTTGCTGTTGTTGTCGAGTTGCTGTTGCTACTGTTGTTGCTGCTACTGTTACTGCTACCTGTTGTTGTTGTTGTTGCGGTTGGTTTTTGATTTTCTGTTGTTTTACTCTTTCTCTTATTCGTTAGTGTCATTTTCCTTAATCTTTTGTTCACATTCTTCCTTTCTCTTACTATATCTCTCTTCATCATTTCCAACGTTTTCCCTTAAGCCAAATTTATTCTAGGACTGACTGCTATTATGACTATTCATGTTGTTGCCTAGGTGATGGTCGTGGTGATACATGTCAAAATGACTATGACGGAGACAAGATCCCAGATGAGCTTGACGTCTGCCCATACAATAAACACGTGATTGCGACTGACTTTAAACGATTGCAAAAGATTTTGCTGAATCCATTTGAGTTGCCGAGGAGGGATCCTGCTTGGATCGTTGATAAGAAGGTAGAGCAAAATCTGATAAATGGATGGATGGGATAGGATGAGATGTGATAGATGGATGGATAAATTGAATAATAGATGGATGTATAGATGGTTGGAATTTAATGGAATGGAAAGGAATAGGGTGAGTTGTGTTTAGTTTGAAGAGATAAGTATAAGTTCTAGATATGCATAGGTAATGTCGATGCATGGATGGTAGGAAATGAGATAGATGCATGCTTAAATAAATTGTCCAAGCTTCTTGTCTCACGCTCTCCTATTTTATATCTCAGGGAACTACGGTCAGGGAAATTATCAACAGCGACCCCGGAGTTGCGGTCGGTAAGTCATTCCCTCTTACTCGATAAACCTCAGGTAACTCTCCCATTCTTAAATACAAATGGACTACGTCGACGATAAAGCGACCATCTTGCCGAAACAAAACAAAGATGAAGGAAAATATATATAGTTTAGCGTGTTTGTCTTTCTTTTGTGGGTAAAGGGGATCTATGTGGCATAGACACTAGAGAAAAACGTTTGCGTATGCGTGCATTTCAGCACGTTTTCTAAGGATTTAGAGGTGTTTGAGTGAGAAAATAAATGTTTGTTTTCTCCGAGTATACAAAAAGGTTCGCGAGTAGCAGCAGTAGGGGGGACTCGCGGTCAATGTCAAAGATTTACGGGTTTTACAGGCGGTTTAAGGAAGGCGCCGGCAGCGGGAATAAGCCGCGCGACAAGTCCTTACTGCTGCTGTGTTGGGAATCAAAGATAAGTGTTTATAAAAATGTACGATATATATACGATGCATGAATGTAAAAAGTTCACTAATGACTTCTGTATAATTTGCCTAAGATCCAAAGTTAACATACCTAAGCCCAAGGGTTTCTGGTGTTGTGGTAAGAAAATGCAAATAGAAGACGACACGTCAGCGCAGTGTTACGAATGTGGTAAGAATATTCGTAATGCCGTACCAAATGCTACCAGAGAGCAGTATTACGCCAATGGAGGTCGTAAGAAAACGCCATATAAGAGATTAAAATACTTCAGGGACTGGATGAGTCATATCCAAGGTTTACATCCGATATATTTAGACGATGAAGTAAGGCAGAAAATCATAGACCACTTAGAAGAGCCAACCCCACAAAGTCTACGAAAGACATTGAAAAAATTAAAGCTAGGGAAATATTACAAAGCTATTCCCTATCTTTTGTCTGAAATTACCGGTAGGCGTATTCCTCATGTCCCAGATATGCAAAGGGCCGAGTGGTTATTCTGTCGGCTGGATAAGGATATTCCTTATTACCCCGACGTAATTTACGAAATATTTTACAAAATAGACCCCAACCACCCCCTATTAGAATGGATTCCGAGAAGATGAAATGTGCAGTCGAAATCCCCATGCGATGTCTACTGAGCGAGTTTTCTTTGTAGATCTTCCTTTGCCTTCTGGTAGATCTGTTTGCGAGATTCCTCGGACAGATCTTTCACGATGGTTTTTTTATTGCCCGACTTTAATTCGCCGTATTTCTTTTCCTCCGCGAGGATCAAAGAAAACTCCGTGTCGTCTATGCGGCGGTCCCGCAGAGCCTTGGAGACCAAGTCGGCGATGGTGTTAGCCTTTGCTCTTGCTAGGGCTATATGAGTGTCGTGCTTGGATATCTTACCGGACAATTGCTTTATAATGCCTGTCGTAACAGCGGAAACAATGCCGCAGACAGCTCCAACGCTTGCCAAAGGAATGCCAATGACTATTCCAGGCCCGGTAAGCGAAGTAGCAACGCCAGTGCCTGTTAACGCCACGGACATGGAGCCGGAAGTTATCGCGATTTTATGTAGTATGCTTCGGGCTCTGGCGTACTTTTTCCTGACCTCTTCGTAGTGTTTCGCTTGCCCTTCCAAGTAAGCTAGTATTAAGTTCGCTTTATTCAGACGAAAGTTCTCGGCGTTTAATTCGTTAGGTTCCTCCTTAGGTAAATCAGGATAAAGTGGAGGTGCTGATGGTATAACATCCATTATATACTAATGTACGACGCTTTTGGAAATAACATAGAGGAGCAGCCACATCACAACAACATGGATTATGCCAACTGGAGAGCCTTTAGGAAGATATTTCCGCATGCAGACCCTAGTATGTTCGAAAGAAGATCCGATGGGATTTACTTTAACGGCTCCAGAATGTACAGCAATGCAGACTTGGAACATTCGAAGCTGGAGCAAGTAGGTAATCAGGTGCAGCGATTGACGATTGTACGCCCCGTTCATGAAGAAAGGCCACCAAAACCCAAGCCTACACCGGTGCATCAGGAAGCTCCACCTAATTTTCCAAGGAATCTATTAATGACCAAGGAAGATTATCCATTTTACGACGCTGAAGGTGGTGTAAACGACTTTGAAACGATGGTAACGTTCCTGAAGATTTCAGTGGGTAAGCAATCATTTGACATAGTAGTAAGGAATATCTATGGGGATACGATGTTAAAGCATACGTCGGGTAAAGAGGCCAGGGAATGGTTAGCAGGACCCAATATGCGATATTGGCCGCAGCAGTTAAACTTTGCTGTCTGGGCTGCCACTAAAGGTTGTGGTGTTGCCGCGGACATGTTTCACATTTCATTTATGCGGTTTCACGTTGCCTTTACGGTAAGGAGGTTGTTGAAGGAGCTTAACGTACCTTTACCGGGAGATAAGGCATTTGATCCAATGAATAATAGATATGACACCGCAGCCCTAGAAAGGCTAATTAATGAGTTCAAACCACAGCAAAGAGACTTTCGTTACAAAGAGGGTAAGACGCATGGTCTTGGCATTGTTTACGTTTGGGGTGCCAACGGTGAGAAACCGGCTGATTATGAGCATCAGGAATACCCAAGTAATGAGTTAGAGTTCGGTGATATGGGTGGTGATAAGAGTAATAATTCATTAATTACCAGAATCCAATCGAACTACCTCGGCACTTGGGATCCATTCGTGTTAATGAAAGGAAAAGGTTTAAGGAACCTAGCCAGGATTAACCGCAGCATCGAAGCATTCGTGTACTGCATCTTAGGAGCACAGGTAAATACCCGTAGCCCCATCGTTGGATCCCAAGGTGCTTCGCGGGAAACACAAGAAGAATTCCTAACTTTATTTGAGTCTGCAATAACAGAAAATGACATATCCAAGTCAGTGCAAAGGTACCAAAAAGCAATACAGGATTCTAAGGTGCGACTGGATTACGCTTTGTCGCCGGGTTGTTGGTTAATGCCAAGTAATTTGGTTATTAACGTCAATTCCGTTGTGGGTTATAACAACAAGTTGCAGCGAGCTACTAAGGATATGAAGTTTGGGATGAATGACGTGAACTCTGACATGACCAAGGGCATTACTCACTTCGTAGAGAAACCAAAAAAAGAGGTAGAAAAACCATTAAAAAAGGCGTATGTAGGAAAACCCGAACCAAAGGAACCAGTAAAGAAGGTTACCGAGGAATATGACCATAACTTACTAAAAGCCGGTCTAGCAGCTGCAAGCATTGGTCTGAGCTATTATATATGGCGATGAACAACCCCTACGTAGCTGGAGTAGATTGTGTCTATACGACTTACACAGGCGAGAAAAAATACACCCAGGCGGCTTGGGTTGATGTCACGGGCATGTCCGTGAATTTGAACTACTCAGGGAAGAAATTAATCCTTTGTAGTATTTGCATTGGCACGAGCAGCCATGCCAACGTAGGATTTCGTTTCTGCGATGACAATGGCGTACTGCAGCCTATGAGAAGTAAGACAAACAACAGGGAGCCTGCGCATTTTTCCGTAGAGCCCAACCCCAGCAGCCTTGAAAATCATTCCGTTTGGACTTTACACATGGTTGCCGATTGCCACGGGAAGGTAAAGCTGCAAATACGCGTAGACGATACGGGAAAGGTCACTGTAAATAGCATAGAGGATCAAAGAGATTACGTTTATAATCACAAGAGCATCAGCACTCTTACGGTGCTTAGTCTCTAGAAGCAAACTATGTTTGCTGAAGTATATGAATCCACATGCGAAGGAAGATTGGTTCCTTCATTACTTGGAGGAGAAGGACTACGTGAATGATAAATGGTTTGATACCGGGCTGTGGGTAAAGGTTGGAGGCCTGGGATTAATCATGTGTACTATTAGTACTTCGACGGGGTGGTCGTGTAATGTTGGGTTTAGGATCGTTGATGAGAGTAACCGACCATTACAGCCTTACAGAAAAAAAGACAACAATAGGAACCCAGTTCATTTCTCATTTGAGGCCAACGGAAGTACCCCAGAAGATTTGACGCCCGTAACTTTTCACATGATAGCTAATTGTCAATATGCGAAGTTACAGATTCGCCCCAGTGATAAGATTACGTCGGGCGCCGATGCCGGGAAGCTGGGTCGCGTTCGGATAAATGCCGCCCCGACTGATGCCCCTTCGACGGATGCCACTTGGAATCATAAGCCCATTAGCACCATGAGTGTGCTGCCGCTAGTTCCGCATTATCAAGGCGGCGCGAATACTATCTTTACTTATCCCCAGTCGAGAACACCTCGTGCGGCTGACGACGATAAGCCCGACATAACATACAAGGATAAGATTAAGCCTTCATCTTCTTCAGAAGTACCACTCCAATAGCTACGACTAAGATCCAAATGTTGTTACCCACGAACTTCAGCAGTTCTCCGCCGGCCCTAAGTGCCAAGGAAACAACCGAACCCAGCAGCCCAGGAAGACCGGCTGCCATTTTTTTCCCTAAGTCCGTTAGTCCACTGCCTAATTTCTTTACGCCCGCGCCTGTAGCCTTAAGCGCGGACAAGATTACTCCTACTACGCTTGAAATAGCAACCGCGAATGCAAGGGGAAGACCATACTTCAAAAGGGCTCTTTTTACCTTTTCCTTGGTGGTAAGCCCCAACTCCTTTTCCAGGTTTTCCTTTTGCGCCTGTAATTCCGCAACCCTTTCCTGAAGGGTTTCTACTTCCTTTTGAGCTGCCTCCCTTTCCTCTTCAGTACGAGTTTGGTCGTTGATTACCTCCTGCTGCCGCTCTATTTGCCCCTCCAGGTCTTCAATAGCCTGATCTCTTTGCCGGATTTGTTCCTCCTTAGTATTGATTTCGGCAACCAACTGCCGCCGTTCCTCCAAAGAGCCGGCTATGGTGATATGCAAGTTTTTGGCTTCCTCCTTGCTTATGTCTAGGTCTTGCAGGGCAAGTTCGAAGGCCTTTTGGGCTTGGTCCCTATCGCGTAGGGCTTTGTCTGTTTGTTCTCTAAGTTCTATTATTCTTTGGTTTTTATCGTTAAGTTCTCTCTTTTGAGCATCGAGGAGTAGTCGGTTTTGTCGCATATAATCTGCTTCCCTTTCTTCCAACGTTTCTTGTAGTCCCTCGACGCGCTTTTCTAGCGCGACCTTTTCATTCAGGGTTTCCAACCTTTCTAACATGCTTCTAGTGGCACGCTGGAAGCCTTTTAATCTTGAGACGTCACCCCTAACGTCACCATTCTCATCAAAGAGGGGTTGTGGTTTCGTCCAGCGGTCTTTGTCAGGAAATCTTAGGTCTTGAACGCTTATGAGGACTTTGTTTCCTTTTTCCGTGAGCCTTACGTCGTCGGCGTCAAAGTGGACATAGCGCTGCTCCAGCTCTTGCGCCGCCCACTCTACGGTTTCCCGCGCGGCTGCTTCCGGCTCGCCCATGTTTTGAAGCTCTATGTGCTCACGCGGAAACATGTACTCGCGTGCTTTGGGATGTCTTAGGGCCTTTGCAATCCTATCCCTTAGGGAATCGTCGACTTGTTGGGTGGGAAGCAGCGGTTCTTCATCACCGTCGTTAATGTCAGCCTGACCTTCCTCAGTGGTGGGATCGAAGTCTGGATCCGTTCCTTCTACTTCCATTATATATGATAAGCTCAAAGTTAAATCCCAACGTATTACCTAAGCAGGTTGGCGGGCTGAAAGCGGAACGCACCTTTCACCGGGTCACATTCACGCCATCCAGCGCAAAGCCTGGAGAAACGCTGTATGTGGGCGTTCCCCGCCTAACGGATAACCTAGTATTGGTTCCTGGCACCTTGGCGTTAAGGTTCGACCTAGCAATACAACCAAGCACCAAGGACAAGCGCTATACCGTCAATAATGTGGGTAGGAACCTCGTCTCTAAGATGAGAATCAAGTTTGCCGGGGAATCCCTCTTAGACCTAAATAGGTACGATCTGTACACCACGTACAAAGATTTATGGTTGACGGCCTTTGACCGTGCACAAAAGATAGAGCAGGGAATCGGAAGCGTTATCCTTCGTAAGCTTCGCAGCGACACCAACCCGGCGCCTACGGACTCCGGTGGAGCAACCGCAGTAGCAGACGCAACAAGGGTAAAGACCGCCTATGGTAGCAAGTACGTTATCCCTTTGGACTTTGAAGTAATTACGAACCATGGCGTGTATTACCCCAGACAATTGGCAGAGTTACAGTTTGAAGTAACCTTGGCGGACACTACGAACGTCATTGGAGGAATGGACAGCGCAATTAGCGGAGCCGTGGATCCCTATTCTATCACTAATCTAGAATTACAGTACGAAACCGTGTACAGCGAAGAGCTGGCCCGTAGCGCCGGCATGGAATACAGCTCCGGGAAGGCATTCTTATACGACCACGTAGTGATGTATAAGACGTTCAGCTTCCTGGATAAGACGGATGAGGTTATTAACCAAAGCATTAACCTCCCGCGAAGAAGTCTCACGGGGTTGATGTTGGTGTTTGCCAAACCCTATGAGGCCGGTAAGCGCGACTCCGAGGCCTTTCATAACCCCAACATTACTAACGTGGGGGTCAACATAAACGGCGTTCCAAACAAGGTCTACTCCCAGGGGATAAAGCCCGCAGACATGTACAGAGAGGCCATGCGCAAGTTTGGCGACCAAATTAGCCCCGAGGAATTCTTTAAGGATAAGTATGCGCTGTGGATTGACATGCGCACCATTAACGACGAAGACCTACATGGTCAAGGCCTCCGTCTAGTAAATACGCAGGATGGCATAACATTGGAGATCAAGCGCACCAAGAATGCCTCCGCGGGCGACGGTGATAAAATAAACTGCTACGTCTTCGTCGTGTCTGACGCGCAACTGAGCGTAGAAATGAATCAGCTAAAGAGCGTTGCCTACTAGGCTCGCGTTCCTTGAGCCAAGCGAAAGGATAAAAAATATCCCTTACGTATAATATGCTTCGCGTATTTGAAAACAACGAAACCAAACTGCAATGCATAGTGCAAGGCGAAACTTTGTACTTCAAAGCAAAGGAGGTGGCTTTGGCGTTGGGCTATGAGCGCCCTAGAGATGCGATTAGAGCACATGTATCTGAGAAATACCAGAAAAAATGGGCTGATCTACAAGGGGCTGCGAATCACCGCTCCTTTACTACGCAACCAAATGCCGTGTTTATATCCGAACCTGGTTTGTACGAACTGATATTTAGCTCCAAACTACCCAAAGCTGTGGAGTTTCGTGATTGGGTCTTTGAGGAAGTCCTACCCGCGCTAAGGAAAACGGGTAAATATGCAATAGAAAGGCGGTTTGGCGGCCCAAACAAGTTAGTATTCAAGATCGAAAATGAAGCCGACCTACACGCGAAGGTCGTCGACTACACACGTAGGTTTTACCCCGATTTCATCATAGCGCCGGGTCTTGGCGAGCTTCAAGATTCAGACAGCAAGCGAATAACCTGCTGGCGAAAAGGCTACCAAGCCGGTCAACCCGACCTCTTAATCCTAAATGCGCATAAGAAATACCGCGGGTTGTGTATTGAGTTGAAAACCCCAAAAGGAAACGGCGTCTTATCCGCGAAGCAATCTAAGAAAATCTCACAGCTTGACGTAAATGGTTACCTAACGATGGTTAGCAACGATTACGACATTATCTGCCGTGCCCTGATGGATTACGCGGATGGCATTCGTATTCCCTGTAAGGGCTGTGTAAAGCGGTTTAAGTCCTACGCCACTTTGAAAACGCACCTAAAGATATTCCATAGGTATAATGAAGCTCAGCTTGACTCACTGGCGTGATCTTGTCCACGGTAAAGCATACGAAATAAAAAATTACGTCGTCTTCGAAGACATCGACCGTTTACGGTTAGTCCTCAAAGACTTAGAAGGCAAGGAATATTCCCTTTGGGCGCCGGATTGCGTGCGGTACGTAATTCAGGGCGAGGAATTCACCCACTTACGCAGCTATGGTAAGGTAAATGGCCGATGGAAGTTTGACATTGAAAGAAGAGTCACTCCATCTCCTCTTTGTAGTTAAGCGCGTCTGCTAAAGTCCGCTGCGCTTTAGGATCCGCGGAGCACCAATGCCCCACAAAGGATCCTTCGGAGAATACCCTGTCGCAATGAAGGCAGGTGTATTTTTTACGCGGCGGCTTACAAGGGGTAATGCAGTCTGCAGGTAGTTCGCACGTAATACAGTCCATATATTGAAAGGGCGATTAGGAATCCTCCTAAGAAGGCTGCTGCGTAGGCTAGCATATACCTTTAAAAGGGGTCTTTATTTTTATTTATTATTATTCATTATCCTTAATAATAATAAATAAAAATAAGGATGGGATTTGAGACTCTTTGCGCAAACCCTACCTTACTATTAAAGGCCCCAAGAAATGCTATTTCAAAGAGTGTCTCAGAATGTTGACGTTTAGGTTAAATCTTTGTTAAGTATGTGTGGAAACTATTTCAAAGAGTGTCTCAGAATGTTAACAATAAGGTTAAATCTTTGTTAAGACACCCCGGAAACTATTTCAAAGAGTGTCTCAGAATGTTGACGTTTAGGTTAAATCTTTGTTAAGTATGTGTGGAAACTATTTCAAAGAGTGTCTCAGAATGTTAACAATAAGGTTAAATCTTTGTTAAGACACCCCGGAAACTATTTCAAAGAGTGTCTCAGAATGTTGACATTGTTAAGACAGTTGAAGATATGTTCCTCTTCTCTAACACAACCACAACGATCGCACTCCTGCCTCCAATACTCCCTTTTAGTCCACGGAACGCCTTCGGCGCGTTCAAAAGAGGGGAAAGTACGGACTATCTTCTTATGGTAATCTATGCGATTCCTTAAGTAATCCTCTTTATGCGGGCAGCGACACATCAAATCCGCACATTGGTAGCAATCCACGCCTCCTAGGTCATACGCCCCAAAGAGAAATCGATAATTCACTTCATGCGTTCTCCGGTGCGTCTGTAAACGTTGACGACTACTAAGTATCTTATTACAGAAACTACACTGTCTGGTTCGATTACAGACGCCCCTTTTCAGATGCTGCTGCATTTCGAAGGGGTTGTGGAATTCCTTATTCCCACAAATGCGTTTATCCTGATGTTGTTGCATCTTTTGAACGGTGCTGAATTCCTTACCGCAATCCTTACAAACCTTACTAATTGGTTTCTTTGTACAAACGCCACGACGAATGTGGTATTGAAGTCTTTGTTTGGTGCTGAACACCTTCTTACACAACGAGCAGTCCATATATACTTAACAATATCTTAGCCTCCATTTAACATCCTTAACAAAGATTTAACCTAAACGTCAACATTCTGAGACACTCTTTGAAATAGTTTCCATATATACTTAACAAAGATTTAACCTTATTGTCAACATTCTGAGACATTTTTTGGAATAGCTTATGGGCGACTTAACAAAGATTTAACCTTATCGTAAACATTCTAAGACACTTTTTAAATAGTTTCCAGGCATCCTTAACAAAGATTTAACCTTATCGTAAACATTCTAAGACACTTTTTAAATAGTTTCCAGGCATCCTTAACAAAGATTTAACCTTATTGTCAACATTCTACAGGGGATATCGCATGAAGTCCTTAACGGACTCCTTAGCCCACGTTGCCATCGTTATCAGCGCGCCAAACCGTTCTGCACGCTTCAGACCGCACATTTCATCGTACAATTCCTGCACGCGCTCCTTTAACCGGTCTATCTCCTCCCTTTGCATTTCTATGGTGTCTCTTTTATCTTTTGCGTCGGCGGCAATCCTTCTTACTGCTTCCACTGGGTCCATCGTATATATAATGGATCCGAACCATATTCCCTGCAATGCTCTGATAGTAGGACCCATCGGCTGCGGCAAAACGCAGTTCGTCGTGGAGCAGCTATTAGGACCCTTTAGATACCGTTTCGACTACATAGTGCTATTATGCCCCACCTACGTGAATAACCGCACCTGGGAAGGCATAGGAGTGAAAGATGACGACTTCTTTGTGGATATCTTAGACCCTAATGAGTTATCCAGCCATTTGAAGTTTTGGCACAAACAATTCCCTAAAGATACGCAGACACTCCTCATATTGGACGACATTGCCTGCGGGGACGACGTAAAAAGACGCACCTCCGAGCTCGTTAAGCTCGCCTTCAGCGGTAGACACGACAATATCAGCGTTTGGTTGCTTTCCCAGCAGCTTACCAGTGTCTCTAAACCCTTCAGGGAAAACATAGGTTCACTTGTCGTATTTTATACTCCGAGCAAGTCTGACCTGGAAACCATCTTAAGCGACTACGGCGGTGAGATATCCAAGGAACAGTTACACGAATACATGCGGCACCTAAAAACGCACCAACATTCCAAGATGATCTTCTCTTTGAGGTTTCCGTATTCCATAAAGATATATGGACATTGAGCAGCTCTTAGATGAAGTCCCCGCGCAGTTAGATGAAAGTAACCTCAAGGAACAACTCAACATCCTTGTGTCTTCGGGGAAGTGCAAAGAAATGATAGGCAAGGAACTTACCCATGAGCAGGTTAATAAGTTGTCAGAAGAGGAAGTCAAGAAGTTCCATAAGAGGTATGAGGCCGCCCTTGCAAGTAAGACCACCGACGCCGTAGCAGACTCAGCCATTAAGCTGGCCACCAAGCTTCTCGGACTTGCGCTGCCCATAGACGACGTGGAGCAACTGCGGAAGGACATTAGCGAGGACTATGTCATCGCCCAAGAACTTAAGATAACCTGCGGGTGGTTGTCTTTGAAGTGCGGTAAGTTAATGGCAGTCGCCTCTGCGGCTTTGCACGTAGCTCAGCACGTTGACTTGAAGGAGGTACTAGGTTCCTTCGGAACATCTTGGAAGGACTTCAAGAAGGACAGAGACGTTGAAAAGGTCTTCCAGGCAGCACTTGCTGAGGTGCCTGATCAAGTCGCCTCAAGTACTTAGTCAAGTCGTCCTTAAGTACTTGGTCAGGTTGCGCCCAGGTTATTTCCAAGTCGTCCTTAAGTACTTAGTCAAGTAGGTTCCTTCGGAACATCTTGGAAGGACTTCAAGAAGGACAGAGAAGTCGAAAAGGTCTTCCAGGCAGCACTTGCTGAGGTACCTGATCAAGTCGCCTCAAGTACTTAGTCAAGTCGTCCTTAAGTACTTGGTCAGGTTGCGCCCAGGTTATTTCCAAGTCGTCCTTAAGTACTTAGTCAAGTACTTATCAAGTCCTTCAAGTCCTTAGATATAAATGAGTGAACCAGAGTCGAAGGTAGAGCAGCCCGAGCAAAAGATTACCAAGGCTAAATCTCCGGGCAGAGTCGCTGCCGGTAAGAAGCTCGCGGAGATGAACAGGAAGAACAAAGCCAAAAAAGAAGAAAAGGTGGAGGAAAAAGAAGAGGAATCCTTCATTAATCCTGGGTACGTCATTGGCGCGTTAGGAGTTGCTATAGCAGCAGGCAGCCTCTATTTACAATGGCGGGCTACGAAAAAGGTAGAACCACCAACATATCACGCGCCCGTGCACGCACCTGTGGAACCAGCTGTTAGAAAAAGTAAGATCCCTGAAATGGAGTAATAACCTTCTCGCTTTGTAATATAATGTCAACCGCGTTATTGAAAACTGTTGAAGAAGCAGCTATTATTACTTCCATCGTTGCGGGTATTGGTTGGGTAGGTAAGAAAGTACTCAAAGAAGACTTTACTGAAGACCCAAGCAAGAGCTTCGCTAATTTTGCTAAAATGACCGCTGCCGTAGGCGGGGCTATCATGGCAAAGAATTACCTACCTAAGGAAAAGTACATTCCTAATGTATAAATGGCTAGCGTGGTCGCAGGTGGAGTTATTGCAGCTTTAGCATTCACTGGAGCTAATTATGGTGGTCAATATTTGGATAGATTAGTTAGAGGTGATCGCAGCGGAGATTTAGCCGCCGAAAGGAAGAGACACGACTTAGCGCTGGAGAAATATCAGCGAGACGTGGCGGCTTGGAATGAAAAAAGACAAGCTTACAGGGATTGGTTGGACAAGAACTACCAAGACAAAATGCAGGCGGATAAGAACTTCGAAAATACAGACTACGCCTTTAAACTTTATGCGCAAGCACACCCCGACTTTAGGTTAAGAAAGCCTCAGTTTAAGAATTACTATCAGCCTTCTAAGAAACAAAAAGATAGCGAGTTGGTCTTCGTAGGAGTCGCAGGGCTGGCAGGAGGCGTAGCTTTGGCGTATCTGCTCTAACGAAGGAAACTGTGTTTCCTGAAATATATGATCGTCTTTTTGGAAAGCGACAAGAATAACTTTACCACTTATCTGAATCCTCCCATCAAAGCCCATAAAGTTCGGTTGGTTAGTTGTTCTTTGTACAATTCTTGGTATAATTTAGTCAATGCCTTGATCACTGAGCATAAAGGCGGCGGCAATTATCAAGGCGTATTGCTGCCCGATGGACATTACACACCAATCACCCTTGCTAAGGAATTAGCAAAACACGGTTATACGCTCACCACAGGATTGCCGCACGAAATGACCTTCAAACATAATATGCCAAACTATTCAGTAACTTTTGGAAAGTCTGACCCATTGGGGTCATTATTATGTGCCTCAGGCAAGACAATTACCAACACGGCCATACCTGTGAAATGGAAAGTCGCATCCTCTTACGAAGTCTATTGCGATTTGGTCCATAGTTACAACAATGGAGAAAAGTCTTCTCTTATGTCCAAGTTTCTGCCCAAAGGTAATCCATTTGACCTGGTAGAATACACTCCCATTTCTTTGAGCTATGATTTGTCTAATTTGGTAGAAAGCATAAACATCACCATTAAAGTGGACGGAAAGACGGTGGATTTCAACGGGCGAAAGATCAATCTCGTTTTGGAATTCATATAATGGGCCGCGTAGAGGACAAACTCAAAAGGATTTACTATGGGCCTGAAGGTTATTGGAAAGGAGCGTCAGCTATCAAGAAACTCGCGACCGCGGCCAGGGTATCAGAAGAACCGGCTAAGAACTGGCTAAGAAAACAAACCCTCTGGCAGGTTTATCTTCCCGTGCCGAAGTACATTCCCAGGCCCAGCTTTACCGTAAATACCCCTAATGAAGTTCATCAGGCAGATTTGCTTTTCTTACCGCACGACAAGGTGCGAAGAAAGACCTATAGATACGCTTTGACCGTAGTTGATATCGCAAGCAGATACAAGGACGCCGAACCCATAACCAGTAAGGATTCTGGGGAAGTCGCAGAAGCCCTAGGTAGGATTTATAAGCGCGTCTTGAAATGGCCTAAGCTGCTGCAAGTGGATGCGGGAACGGAGTTCATGGGCGTGGTTACTAAGACCCTGAAAGACCACGACACTAAGATTAGGAGAGCCAAAGCTGAGTACCACAGGGGTCAGAGCATCGTCGAAAGATTCAATAAGACCTTGGCCGAGCGTCTCTTTGGGTACCAGTATTGGAAAGAGCTGGACGATCCCTCCAAACGCAACAGGGAATGGACTCAGAGGCTCCCCCAGGTCGTCGCGGCTTTGAACAACGAGGCGGCCAGGGCTACGGGAATGGAACCCAAGGATGCCATAAAAAAGAAACACGTGGAACACAAGTCCTACGTCAGAAGTTCGAGGGCGGTCGGACTAAAGGAAAAAAAGCTACCCCGCGACATAGTGGTCAGATACCTCTATCAGCCGGGGGAACTCGAAGGTGGTAATAAGAGAGCCACGGATCCTAACTGGTCTTTGGAAACGTATAAGATTTCAAAGTCCGTCACCAAGGAAGGGCAACCCGTGTTGTATTACCTAAATGGCCCAAGTCGTGGATTTGTCATGGAAGAGCTGCTCATAGTCCCCAAAGACTCAAAGTAGCGCAGCACCACGCGCCCGATTGCACTCTAGGCATGTCAGTCTTACATTGCCTCTACAATGGCCGCGTTTATTATTTATGCGATCCACGGAGAACTGCTGATCGTCATTTGGGTCAAACCTCCATAGTAGAGGTATGTTACATTTGGCACACCTTGCCCCTTTCTTATAGACGTCGTCCGCGCATAGGTCGAATTTGACCCCCGCATAGCGGGGATCCGTACTCTTTTCTTCGTCGTGTCTTTTGTAGCGAAGGAGTTTCTTAGCAATGTTCTCCTTAGCTACGTCCTCTGGCGTCTTATCGTAGCGCAGTTGCGGCCCCCAGGCTCTTTTCAACTGCTTGGCATACTCCACACGGCTTACGGCGGTGTAGATAAGGTTGCTCCAACACAGCCGCTGGTCTATGATCCATAAGGTTTCTTTTATGGTAAGCCCTTGCGCGCTGTGGACTGTCATGCAATAACCTAAGCGCCAATCTGGATGGGAGGTTATTTTTTCCACCTTTTCTATGGGTACCCAGGCTTTGTCATGCGTTACCGCGTTCTGCAGTTGGATGTCGGTACCAGGTACCCAGACGTCTCTTTTTTGCATGCGGGTGTCGTGGGGTTTGTAGCAAACAGGTACGGGATGCGTAGGGAAGCGCTCTCGGTGTATATTTAGCAAATCCTTTTGTATGCGAGACTGTGCTGCGCGTTTGCTGCTCAGCACCAGATCCTTTGGATGCCAGGCGTATAGAAAGTCCTCGTATTTCTTCGCTCGTACGCGTTTGCGCAGTGTTTTGCATTGGTCGGCGTCACTGAGGCCCCGAAGTTCTGCTTTCAGGTTTCTTATTTGATCCCTACTGCGGTAGTCGGTGTTGATTTCCTCCGCATGGTCTACGAAATCTTTTAGCCATTCGTGGGGCATCTCTCCGGCTATTGGAGGAGGCTGGCAGGGATCTCCGGCGAATATCACCTGACACTTTCCACGGAGGAACTCTACGAATTCTTTGAGGATTTCCAAAGGTACGGTGCAAATCTCATCCCAAAGTATCACCGGAGGTATGTCGTGGATGGCTTCTGGTACCCACTTTTGGCCATTCCAACGAAAGAAGCTGTGGTAGGTCTGCGCGTCGTGGCCCATTTCGCAGAGTTCTCTTTCCAAACGATGCGTTGGCGTTAGCACCTTTAAGGCCGGAAAGAGTTCTAACACACGCGTAGTCTTACCGCTGCCTCCCGTACCGTAAAGGTAAGAGAAGCGTTGGTAGGAAATGGGGTCCTTTACGGTTGGCATGGGCCTCATTGTGGGCATTACGACGCCCCAAGTATTTTCTCCGTGATATTCTACGCGTTCTCTCCAGGCTTTTATTTCTTCGTCTTTGACGCGCCATTGGCCACTTTCTGCTAATTCATCGTCGGTGTAGAATTCTTGCATCTTTTCTAAGACGTGCGGTTTCACGTATAGGGAATCCGTGGCTACGCGCGGGATGTCTTCTTTGTCAAACCGCAAGAGCATTGCGAGAAGGTTAATGTGCGCATATGCGAGCATGCTGGCACGCAGATGGTAATACTGCGGTCGATGGTCTTGGTAGTAACACAATGCATTCCATTTCTGTTCTTTCTGACCTTCTATGAAGTAGTCCCATTTCTCCACAGACACCATTGTTCCTTGTTCATAGGCGCGCTTAATAAGGAAGCTTAACTCTCCTTCGTCTGTTATCAGGCGTCGCTGCATATGTTTTTCTCCTTCTTTAGCGCCCTGTGTGAATTTACCTATAACAATTCGCGCTGTGGGGATTGTGCTCTGGGAGCCATTGTGTAAAGGCGCTATGACAAAGTATGGCTTCATGCGCCGCGTAGGTAAGCAGCTTACGCTCTTCGAAGAACTTTAACAGCGGTATGGGTATCCATTCCTTCTCCTGCAAGTGCTTTCCATACCACGCGTAGATTATTGGATGCAAGTTCTTTGCGAATTTCCAACTGGTCAATCTAACGAATCCTGTAGCTGGCGCATCGTACTTACCATCTAAAGCCACGCGGAAGAACTGGGAGTCCGGATGTCCGTAACGGTCGTAATATTCCTTACAATCGCCGAGGCCTTTGAAACTGGCAGGATAGCAATGTTTCATATCCAGCGACACGTATTCGTCTTCGTCGTACTCCATGTTCCATAGGCCTCCGTGGCCGTGTTCTACGCATGCTTTGGCTACGTCTTTGAACTCTGCCGGCGTGGGTTTCCAGCCGTTTCTTTTCTTGGCAGCCAGAAAGTCCAAACTACGGGAGCTAAGCACTTCGTCTGAGAAGTCTTCTCCTAAGGTCTCGCACGCGCTTTGGATGCGCTGGTGTTCAACTTCGGGGCGGTAAAGAGTACCGTCTTGCGTCATAAACTGACTTCCTTCTGAATCCATTAGCCAAACGGAGTTCTCGTGGATTAAATCTGCAAGTGGCGACTCCTTGTAGACCTTGGTTTCTTTTTTTCGTGGGAATCTAAGTTCTCGCCACGCATGCCCGTTGTGTTGGTAAATTACGATAGGCGCACCACGGCCGCCGTACTTATGCGTCCCGGAGTAAATGAAGCCGTCGGTAATATCTTTCACATGGATTCGCCTCTCCAGCGCCGTTTCTAACTTCTTGATGTTGTCTATCGACCCTCCGGTCCTATTAGTATCTTTTTCCCATTTCCTGATGGCTTCTCTTCTCTTTAAAGTCAGTTTACCGCCCCGAGAGGAGTCTTCAAAGAACTCTCTTACTAACTTCCCTACGCAGTTACCGGGATGTCGCATCGGTTTCAACTTCTTAACGTCTGGCGTCTTTATCTCGTACGCACCGTAAATGACTACGGTAACCGGGTAAGCAACCTCGTAGAACAGCATGTCTATTCCTACCAATGCTCCCGGGCGTGTGTTTTCGTTTAAGACAAACAGGTCCTTCTTACCAGACGCCCTGATAGGATTGCGCCCCTTTTCTATCATCCACTCGCCGTCTAAATACTTTATGAACGTTAGCTCCAACCGGTAGTTACTTTCGGGTATTAAGTTAATTATTCTTTCAGCCCTTTCTTCTGTCATCGTCTCGTCCGTATCTCCCTCCATAAATGTTGTGAAGGCAAAGTCAGCATCCAGACGATCCAACACCTGAGTTCGCAGTCGGCGCACAGTTTTATTTCGAATGCTTGTGATGGTGTCCATCTATATGTAAAGGATATTTTAACCTCCGTTTGCGGTTCGACAACTAGCAGCAGTAAGGACTTATCGCGCGGCTTATTCCCGCTGCCGGCGCCTTCCTTAAACCGCCTGTAAAACCCGTAAATCTTTGACATTGACCGCGAGTCCCCCTTACTGCTGCTCGAGTATACTTTTGTCAGACCAAGATACTGTATTAACAAACACAATATGAAAGAATTAGCCTTAAGTTTCAAGCATGGACACTAAGTTTTGGCATTTGGTGAAGTCCAATAAGCCTGAAGCGAGATGACGTTTTACCCCCGTCTCTAGACCATAATCCTTTTCACACTGCTTTTGTTCTTTAATTATGACTATTGTTCCTGTATTCTCCAAGGAATCAAAAATTTTAATATGAAAGAATTTTAAAAACTATATTATATAGAGTCGGGGGTAAAACGTCATCTCGCTTCAGGCTTATTACTTAGGTGTGTTTTAAGTAGGTAAAAAAAGGTAAGTCAAATTTACATATGTTTTGACTAATTTATATACGGATTCAGAGCATGCGCAGACGTTTTTGACTCGTGTCTGTGGCGTATTAATTCATTTTTTGTTGTATTCGCTTGTGGTGAGCTGTTAATATCAATTAACGCCATTACTGTAACAAAGCTATATTTGTCCCCTGGAGGTCCCATAATGCCTTGTGATCCAAGAGGGCCGCCGTACCGTCAAAGTAGTCCATTCTCTCTAACGTTCAATTTTTTACAAATTACAGGTGAAGCGCGATTTAACGGTGTTGACTTCAACGGCACTCTCTTCGTGGACACAACCCATGATGATGATTACATTGGAATAGTATTCAGTTACCTTGACAACAAGCATTTCTATGCAATGGTTTGGAAACAAAACGATCAAGTGTTCTGGAAAATGAGACCATTCAGGGCCACTGCTATCAAGGGGATCCAGATTAAGGTAGGTGCAGTGAGTCAGTCAGTCTATCCGTCTGTCAGTCAGTCAGTCAGTCAGTCAGTCAGTCAGTCAGTCAGTCAGTCAGTCAGTCAGTCAGTCAGTCAGTCAATTGGATCATATGACGGCACAGCCAATCAGTCAGTTGGTCGGTTGGTCGGTAAATTTAGTCATTCGATCGGTCAAAATTAGTTGATCGGTTGGCGGTCATCTAGTGGGTCGGACAATCGTTGTTATTCCATATTTTCTTTTATTTGCTTTATTAACTTTCTTATTCATTATTTCAGGCCATCAAATCAATTACTGGCCCAGGTCCAATCATGAGAAATGCTATGTGGCACACTGGAGATGTGAGAAATGAGGTAATCTGAAATGCCTTTGTTTATACCCCTGGTACCCACCCAGTTTTATTTTTTTATTATTTTTTTAGACAATCACTAGACTTAAGGAGGCTCTGGGTAGTTTTGGTCTGGCACACCTAGCCGCATTGAAACGGCTACAACTTCGTCTTGAATAACTCGATCTGCAAGCGCTTTTCACACAATGTCAGGAAAGGATTAAAGGTTTCAAAAATGATAAATTAGTTTAAAGCGGCCTTTTCATTATGGCGTAATGATAACATCATAGAAATCGTTTACCGCTTATTTTCTCGAAAACTAGACCTAAACTTTCAAAGCGACTTGCACCAGTCGATAGCACTCATCAAGGCACCCAACATATTGCAATATGAAAAAAATGTATGAGAGCGTTTTCCAAATATTACGCGGTGAATATTTTCATTGACTTTTACTATTATTTCCAGCGTGTCAACTTTATACCCTCAAAATCGGGACTTTAATGTAGTGGATTCAATATTTTTAGTAGCTAGAATATAGGTACGGATATAGACACTGTCCTTATTGAGTATGAATCAAATTGTGACTTTCTTTCTAACGTTATGGATTTTTTGATATGAAGCTAAACGACCCCATTTGTTGTCAAAAGCGATAGAAAATATCTTTGAAAGCGGCATTCGAAAAATCGTCGAACGATTTTTTTCTAAATGAAGTCACTAAAAGATGTATCTTTTACAAATATTTTCCTTTAATTTCATATGCATTGAAGGGTTTTAAGGCAGTCAAATAAAAATAAATACGCTCATAACTACTTTCGCTCACGGCTGCTTGTTGAGTATTCACGCTTGACTTCCGTGTTATTCCTTGTCGTGTGCTGTTAGTATCGAGCGTACTTATTTTTATGATTCTTCAATGACAATGATACCCCCTTCAATGACAATGATACCCCCTCAATGACAATGTTATCCCCTTCAATGACAATGATACCCCCTTCAATGACAATGATACCCCCTTCAATGACAATGATACCCCCTTCAATGACAATGTTACCCCCTTCAATGACAATGTTACCCCCCTCAATGACAATGATACCCCCTTCAATGATAATGACAATGCATTTTTCCCCCCAAATATTCCCAATTCGAGTTCGTCTCTGCGCACTCTTAGCCTCGATTGTGTACAAATGTATTCTTTTCAATTATAAAGCACTACGGAACAATACGAGTTGATTAAAATGCCACGAGTTTTGGTTGAATAACAGAATATAATAACACTGGAGTATTAATATAAAGATTTAAATTCGTTCTATGTACTTTGCACGAGCTAACTGTATTAACGTAAACTACACAGTTAGCAATCTAAATATAATACCACATGAAATAGATATAAAGCCTAGGAAATAGGCTAAATGTAATGTATGTAACACGAAAGTAAACGGCTTTGCAAACAGTATTCCTTATCCTCTGTTTTCCCATTTCACACCACGTGTCATTCCCTACAGTCTTATTTCTTTGTTTAACGGTTGCGCATGAGAAGACACATGAATATGGATACAACTCAAACAAAGAATCTTATTCTCTAGAGAATGACATGTGGTCTGAAATGGGCCAAACATTACGACCATGTGGATTTGGCCCATTAACCTTCCAAAGAACAATAATGTAATATTGGAAAATTTTTTGTGTTTTTTTAAGGTAAAAATGTTGTGGAAAGACCCAGCTAATCAAGGATGGAAAGACAAGACAAAGTATTTCTGGCAGTTAACTGTTCGACCTGCAGTTGGTCTGATAAGGTTAGTATACTGTATCATTAGACAGGGGGGGGGGGTTGGGGGGTTCTTTTAAGATGTAGCATTTCATGATTTTATGATGAGGAGGGTGGTGGTGGAGATGATGACGATGAGGAGGATAATTGTGATGATGATGACTATCATGGTGGTGTTGGTAACGATGGTGATAATGTATGATGGTGTTTGTAGTAGTGATATCATGTTTTGTAAAGGTTGTCACATTTTGTTATTGTTGGTGGTGGTATTGATAATGATAGTGTTGACGATATTAATGAATAACTTTGTTAACGATGATGATGAAGAAAGTGGTGATACTGATTTGTGATAATGACGTAGATGATAATGATGGTAATATTAATATATGGTAATCAAATATTAATATATGATGGTGTTTGTGGTAGTGGTATAATAATGTGTGTGGTTGCCTGAACAGATTAATGTTGCTGTATATATTATTGTCGTTCTTTCATAATAATCAGTTTATTCATCGCTATGTTTCAAAATTAACCAATTCTTTCTGTTATTAGACTACGCGTGGATACAGAAAAAGGTATGCTCGTAGACACTGGTAATATCTGGGATGATACACTCACAGGTGGACGAATTGGAATGTATGTCTTCTCACAAGCCGAAGTGGTATGGGAGGACATGAAATATGCTTGTAATGGTGAGTATAGTCACATATGTCTATATTTGTCTGTCTGTATGTCTAGTGTCTGACTGTCTGTGTGTGTGTGTGACCGAAATGTCAGGTAGCAAGGTGTTTATTTAATCGACTGTGTAATTGTCTCGTTAAACTATCTGTCTCTGTATTCTGTCTGTCTGTCTGTCTGCATTCTGTCTGTCTGTCTGTCTGTCTATCTGTCTGTATTCTGTCGGTCTGTCTGTTTTTCTTTCTTGTTAGGTTACCGTATGTTTGTCCCTCTTTTTTATATTCTTCCTATTTGCCTGACTGTCTGCCAGTCGAATATTCCAACTCGTACGTCTTTATTTCATACATCTTTTTTTTTTTTCCAGAAACAATACCTCAATATGCTCAAGCAGAAGCCAAGAAAAGAAGGAAGAAACAAGTGTAAAATGTCTTGTAGTCAAACCCACAAAATATCCGAAAGAAAGACAGACATAATCACCTTGAGGATAGCTGCCTAGCTTTGGACTTTATACACAAACCAATAGTCGCTAAGCAGAGCTAAATAATATCTCTTGTAGAAGTCAAAAGATAACTGAACCACGAAGAGATTGATGTTCATAAAACAAGAAGATCTTCTAGGACAGACAGACGGACAGTTAAAAGGACAGCTGTAAGAAAACGTGTTAAAGCAAGGACGTATTTGGTGATGTCATTGTTAATTTGTATAATATTCAATAATAGGTTTATAGTTTATATAGAGCAGGCTAGGAGTGCTTAAGGATAAAGGAAGAGACCTTCGTCTTTTCAATAGATATACATTCATAGGGATAATTTATATGTAATTTTTTCCCATTTCAGAACAAGTTTCATTCTCTTGAATATAAAACAGTAATGATAAAAGGGTAAATTATACAACGTGAAAAGATGAAAAAACCTACTGACGTTTCATCTTTTCACGGTGTATAATTTATCCTTTTATCATTACTGCTTCATTAGAAACACCGACGCAGCTCACACTAGTTTTAGCTAGTTATCTCTTCTATATTTCATTTGTTTTTCCTTAACGGTTAAGAAAAATACATTAATATGAATGAAATTCAAACAAAATATTTTGAGACTTGAAATGGGAAACATGATATCCAAAGGGAAAGGGGCCATTTTTAATTCACGAATACTAAAACCTTGGCCACGATAAGAATAGAGACTCGCCCTAGTCTCTCACCAGCAAAGGTATCCCGTACTTTGAATTACACCAACAATAGGAGGTCACGGCACTTTGACGTAATCTACGAGTGGGTGATGTATGTTTTTGTCAAGCTTTGACGATCTCTTTTCCAGCAGACAATGACATCTTAAAATGTAACCACCCCTTCTAGCTTTCCAGGTCACGTGTTCACGTTTCCTGATCAATTGAAAAAAGCTACAAATTGATATATAAATTGGTGGATAAAAATTAAGTTATAAAGTTATAGTATCAGGTATTCATAGTTTAGGAGGAATGTATATTCAGGGATAGGGTTAATACTTGAAAATAACAAAGGTTCCACTACATTTCACGACATGTTTTGTATATTTCTTTTACTCTAAGGGAGACTTCATTCAATATGCATATAGGCTATGTGCTATAGTCCATGCTTTTTGCCTGAAAATGGACCAAATTGACCTATTTTATTTCATTCATTTATTTTGCATATTTTTTTAAAAGGTGTGAAAAAGCACAAAAAGTGATCAAAACCATGGGCTTTAGTCCATGCTTTTTGCCTGAAAATGGCCAGAAACGACTTATTTTGCATTCTTCATGAATAATGCATATTTTTTCAAAAGTTGTGAAAATGGTTCAAAATCGATCAAAACCATGGGCTATAGTCCATGCTTTTTGCCTGAAAATGGCCAAAAATGACTTATTTTGCATTCTTTATGAATAATGCATAATTTTTCAAAAGGTTTGAAAATGGTCCAAAATCGATCAAAACCATGGGCTATAGTCCATGCTTTTTGCCTGAAAATGGCCCAAATTGACCTATTTTATTTCATTCATTTATTTTGCATATTTTATTAAAAGGTGTGAAAAAGCACAAAAAGTGATCAAAACCATGGGCTGTAGTCCATGCTTTTTGCCTGAAAATGGCCAAAAATGACTTATTTTGCATTTTTCATCAATAATGCATATTTTTTCAAAAGGTGTGAAAATGGTCCAAAATCGATCAAAACCATGGGCTATAGTCCATGCTTTTTGCCTGAAAATGGCCAAAAATGACTTATTTTGTTTCATTCATTTATTTTACATATTTTATTAAAAAGTGTGAAAATGGTCCAAAATCGATCAAAACCATGGGCTATAGTCCATGCTTTTTGCACAAAAGTGGTCAAAATTGTTTTCTTTTGCATACTTCATATATAATGCATATTAAAAATGCTTTTTACATTCGTGATATAATTAATTATGGCGTATATTTGTAGAAGTGTTAAACCAACAAGCTAATATAAATACTTTGAATTTCCATTTCACGTATCTTCAGTGGAAAAATTTCACACAAAATTGGAAAATTGAGTATGAGAATTTTGCGGACCCAAAGAAAAGCTAAAGATGATTTCTCGAAGAACTCCTATTAAACTAACTACAAAATCCTAATCAAATTTACGAACTTTACTAAAAGTAAGAGAATCATAACGAGACAGTTATCACTTACCAGTCTGTGTGCGCATTCGTGTTGCAGTTATAATTAATCAATCACTCATGATTGTAAGCTGCACGGCTGCTAACAGGGCGCCTCAATGTGCAGTCCTCCACTTGTCATAAATGTAAAGCGCATTGAGATGTTGTATCAATGCGCTATATAAGAATCTCCCATTATTATTATCATCATCATCATCATCATTACTATTACTATTGTTATTATTTATTATTATCATTATTATTATTATCATCATCATCATTATTATCATCATTATTGTTGTTATTATTATCATTATTATTATCATCATCATCATCATTATTATCATTGTTATTATTTATTATTATCATTATTATTATCATCATCATTATTATTATTATTTATTATTATCATTATTATTATTATTATCATCATCATTATTATCATTATTATTATTATTACCATCATCCTCATCATCATCATTATTATTATGATGCAGTTTATTAAACATCTGGATGCCCGTAAACGTAACCTATGAGTGTTCAAACTATTTACAATTAGATATGCTCAACAATAACATATTTACAAATCTTACAATTATTTACAATAGAGTGCACGCACTAAAACCGTGAACATTAAATAGTACTAATTAGTACTATTTCTTACAGAATCCTTTGTTTTCTATTGTTTAATTATCACTATTTAGTGCTAAAAATTAGTATTTGTTTCACGGATTTAGTGTGAGCACTCTATAAGTCAGACGATTTAGTAAATGCAGAACATAAGAAGTACTTTAAAAATAATATAAATCTAAAATTTGTAAAAGAAACAGGTTATATCATACGTAAAATTTATAAATTCTTATACGAATTCAGTTCATATAATGATTTATTTTCTATATGTCCAATATATCATATCCAATATACATATCCTATACATTCTCCTTCGGTCAATGATGTTCTATAGTCATGTTGTATACAAATGTTCGTGTTATGATCTGAAATGTCCTTGCTATGTTTAAAGTTCCTGATAAGACTGCTTTCTGCATATTCCGTAGCACATCTTGGGTCTTTTTTCCCAGTAACTTTTGCAGATCTTCCTCCATACTCCTTGACCATCCTCCTAACACGTCCTTAATGAGATTGTACTGATGTACTTTGTACCCAGGATATTGATCTTGCAATTCCAAACGCAGCGGACCGTACTTTACCGTCATGTCTTCATCTTTCTTTTCTCTATTCTCCATTATTATTATTATTATTATTATTATTATTATTATCAATTGCATATCTTCCAAAATAATACGATACAAACATGATATAACTGGAAGAAAAACAACATGTTAAATTGGGCGAGTAGAAAGCCCATATCACGTGACTTTCGGAGTTTGCTGCTGTTCTGAAGAATCGCAGGCATTTACTTTATTTGGTTGTGTTTGTTTGAGTTGTGTTTCAAAGACTTCTGTTATGGAGAAAGAGATGTTTTCAGCAATACCTCCATTTTCCTACGAAAAAAATGAAATGAGTAGAATAGACCTCCTCGGCTCGAGCGTTTCCCATTTCTGACCACGTGTCATTCCCTTAAGAATAATATTCTTCGTTTGAGTTGTATCTGTATTCATGTGTCTTCTCATGAGCAACCGAGGACAACCGTTAAACAAAGAAATGATACTCTAGGAAATGACATGTGTTCTGAAATGAGAAAACATTACGCCCAAGGTAAAGAGGTCTATTACTCTGTCTTCTGATTTGCAACTGTTAAACAAAGATATGATACTCTAGGGAATGCCACTTGAAATAGGAAAACGTTACGCCTGAGCCTAGGAGGTCTATTTGTGAAGTCGGTTAAAGAGAAATAATGAATATGCTCGAGAACAATTATTTCTGCTTAAATTCATAACGTATTTAAAGGCCATCTGCTCCTTTATCTTTTCTCTGAAGTCCATTCGTACGTTATAAACAACAACGCTCTGTATCAACCCCATGAAGATGAAGATGAAGGTGGCCAAAAGATATTGATCAGCTGCCTTGATGTAACTGACACGAGGCATGTTACTATTGATGTACTGGGACAAGAACACTTCTGTTAACAAGGTAGTGATGCTTAGAGCCATGCGGTCACCGATCTCGTAACGATCCATCCAGAATGGCAACCATGATACGACTGCACACAGAATGCAGGGGAAGAAAAGCTGCATGATGATGTAAAAGTGACGACGAACTTTAAACTTGAAAATGTTTTGTACAATACAATAATCAAAATAACAACAAAATAAAAGTTTCTTTATAAGTTCCAACACAGGTCGTCAGAGCGCATGCTCTATCTCAGAGTCGCTGACTTCATAATGCCGGCTCAACCTTTCTTGTTTACGTCATCTGTTTGCAGAAGTTTCTATGTTGGAATATGAAATAGTATTTGATTCAAGATTCGAAGATATATAACCGTTGGTATGCTTGTTTATCTTATTGACCAATTAATCAGACTTCGTTGCTATGTCGTTCTCAAAAGCCAATGAAATTCGATAGAATATTTCAGGCCTTCCAAGACTCTCCAAATTTCTTGATGAGGAGGCTCTGTGGACGAGAATGCTCAGCAAGGGGTATTGAATCCAGAATCCAATTTATGTTGTGATAGGTTTGTTATGTGGTTACGTGAGATTTAGTCACATTTTGTTGTTAGATACATTTGATCTACAAAACAGCACGAACTGGAACTTTCAAACACCTGTTGGAAGAAATCTGTCAAACCGTTCAAGACCTACGATGAAGAACATTATTATCAAGGTTTGGAATGTCTTATCATTTTCTTATTCTTGAGGATTTTATCATTTATTTTCTCTATCTTTCTTTTTCAGTAAATGTCTTGTTGAATTTACTAATAATTGTCTTAAAGAATTTTAAACGTATTTAAGCTACTTTATCTAACTTTAAAAATCGCTCATGAAAATTTTAGGAAGACAAAAAGCTATAATTACAATTAATTATAATAATAACTATTAGCTATAATCTTATTTCGAGATAGTCTCGAAGTATTCACGGTTCGGATGTCCTCTCTGTAATTTTCTTTCTCAAACAAGTTCCACATAGCCCTAGTGTTTATAATAGAGTATTCTCTCAAAACTCTTCGAAACATTTGATTCTCTGCTAAGCAATATTTGCTTTTTATTAAATTACGTAAACATTGATCGACAACTGAAATGTCTTCAGAGAAAAATTAATCTGCTTCTTTCATTTGCTTGTGAATATCGCTTTTGACAACTTAATAATGGGGATTCAACAAGAATATTTTCAGTCACTTCGAATTCATCCTAAATATCTATAAAAATATATATATCTATAAAAATATATATATCTATAAAAATATATATATCTATAAAAATATATATATCTATAAAAATATAAATATCTGTAAAAATATATTTCGAATTCAAAGCTGCACAAACTATATAATTTTTTGAACCAATAACACTTGCCTATCTAGCTACACAATTTTGTCCTAACTTAATAATGGAACTTGATTTTCGCTGAGTATAACAATACTTATACAACGCTTTTTGATCTCAAAACACCTGTCACCCCATTTGTTTAAAAATACATAGTTAGAACCGATAGCGACCTTTATATAAATTTTTGAGCCAATAACACTTGCTTGTCTACACCATTTTGTACTAACTTAATAATGGAACTTGATTTTCGCTGAGTATAACGATACTTATGCAACGCTTTTTGATCTCGAAACACCTGTCACCCCATTTATTTAAAAATACATAGTTAGAACCGATAGCGACCTTTATATAATTCAAATGCGACTGGGCAAGTATGTGCTCGCTATCTAGATAATATTCTTTAAAATTGTGTTAACCAAAAATATGACTTTTTGCCTTTCTCGTTAACTTGAAAACATGTTTTTGTTTTTTAGTATATTGTGTTCCTGTTCGCTTTAAATCAATGGATTTTCGTGAACCTTCACATCCTTGGTAAATAGATTGTCTTCATTCGGCCTGATGACTTTAAAGAAAATCATTATTTTTAAAACTTTTTTTCCAAAGTCTAGTCCCAAAATGCACTTTAGTGCCAACTCGACCCAGTCCTTTACTCAAACTCGAAATAGAGTGCGTGATTTCAAAATCATGACTAGTCTAATATTTTTATAGTCAAAATTCGTAATACAACAAATGAATCGATTAGACATTTCCGATTTAGCGGCATAGGGAAAGTATATTCCGCATTCTATAATCCGACCGGAAAAACATAAATTAAAAAGAGCTATCATTATTTTATTCCAGATTTAACCAATAGAATTTTCAAAACTCCTTATCTTACTGTTTTCTCAGCTAGTACAATGTATTATTAGGTAAATAACAACTGAGAAAGAAAGTTTGTAACTATCGTTACTGACGTTACTCCTTCGTCTTACTACTATGGTCCTTAATAGTCAATCCTCTTACTACGAAGAACTAATGTCCCAAACGTCATATACTTATGAACTTTATTATACACCTGTTGTATTCAACGCACCAAAACAGTCACAACTGACTAGTAAGCGCTAGTAGTATCAACATATCTTGAGATTTGTTTACAGTATTAAGCTAGGAATTTTTCTGCTCTCACTAATATAAACATGTGTTACGCCATTTTGTTTTACTTTTCCGAAAATTATATCAAAAAGAACATATATAACATTACAGTGTTTTTAGAATTCTCATGTGTCGAAAAATATCCGAGGTCGCTGAGTAAATTTTCAGGAATCCAATAATAATAATAATAATAATAATAATAATAATAATAATAACATTTATTTATACACGATAAGTTATATACAGCGTAGCTGATGTGGTCGTGTTCTAATCCTAGGTCCTAAGCTATACTAGTCCTCTCTCTCTCTCTCTCTCTCTCTCTCTCTCTCTCTCTCTCTCTCTCTCTCTCTCGATCTTATCTACTACTAAGCTAATTATTACATAATTTAATATTTTGACTGGAAAGAGTTATTACATCTTTAGTTGAGATATGTCCTTTTTAAGTTTTTGTTTGAAAATAACGGGGCAACTCGATTCTCTGGTATTGTTGTTGAGCGCGTTCCACAGTTTTGCACCCTGGTACCTTATTGCCTTTTTTCCATGATTGACTGTATGGAAAAGAGGCAATGTTATTTGGTTGGAACTACGTAGGGAGTAGCCAACATCTCTCTTTTTGATGTGGTCCTGCAGTTCCTGGTTGGAATCTAGGTTGTAGTAGCACTTGTGCATGAAAACACCCAGCTTGATAGTGTAAAAGAACTTGAGGGGTCTCCAAAGCAGTTGGCGCCTTATCTCTGTTCTTGGGGTGTTCCAGGGCAGCTGGTTGATGGCACGTGCAGCTCTGTAGTGTAGCTTGTCCAGGTTATCCATGAGTGTTTGAGTACAGTTACCCCAAAGTAATATGCCATAGGTGACGGCTGGAAGAATGATCTTGTAGTAGAAGTCTTGTTTTACAAGTTTGGGAAGGAAGTAGAGCGATTTGAGTAGATTTAGTTTTTGCACAAAAGATTTAGTGAGTTCTGTTACATGGTAAGACCAAGACAGCTTGTCAATGGCGTGCTCTACGCGGATACGAAGCGACCTTAGCGCTCTGTTGGCATTCTGTTGTCGTCTGTTGTAAGCAATACGCCTTGGAGTGATAAGAGGTGGGGCGTTAGCGTATCCCCCATCAGCTAGCAGCCTTGCTCGTCGTGGTAGATTCCTTCTTCTTCCATGGCCTATAGCAGGAAGTCGTCTGTATGACTCCGCATCGTTCATATGCCCCGGAAATCTGCAAGACGTTTGTTTACTATGAATACGTGTATTACTAAATTTTGCTTATGTTTGTGATTGTTTATATATGCAGTAAAATAGCAGCTAGATCGAAATGCTTAAGCACAACATGACAACGCTACTATATAGCAAACTTACCCAGCTACAAGGAGTACTACCAAACCATCTGCGTCAACAATTAGTTGTGTACTCATAAAATGGTACTTTTTGTCACCTCTATAAGTCAAGATTACAAGCTCTTCTTCTACCTGTAGTTGGCACCCGAGGTGTGTGTCTTGGACTGGTAACCTCTATACCAATTCTTCGTACAATAGCATCAAAGGATTCTAGTGTTTCCCCGGTCATGTACCAAAAGATGTGTGGATGTCTTCGTGCTAAACAATAAAGAACTCTGCCACCGTTACGATGGTTAAGCAGCTGATTGCCAAAAAGTCGGGCTAGGAGATTAGCTCCCGTTGGTGCCGTAGAGACAAACGCAACGAGTGTGATGAGCAGGTTCCCTATTACATGCATAGGAAATAAAGGGACCAAACGTTGTGGTCTTTGAAGACTCAGTTTTATAGCTGCAAAGATAGACAGCAGGGTTACTACAATAAACATTGGGAAAGGTGGGACATCCATTGTTGACTGACGCAAACAGGCAGTGTATTAAACATATATGCAACTTTTTCGTTCGCAATCACGAAACCAAACAAAAATATTTTTAAAAAAACATTACGACCAGTGCACGTGTGCACGTGCCCATGTATGCAAATTGTTAGGGCACTTTTCACTTTTCTTAATCCTGTGAGAAAGGCGCGATGGACAACCAAAAGCAAAGAAAACCAAAGATAAAACTACACTTAAGTCGAAGATACTCTTCTTCTTCAAGCTGTGCAAGCATGCGGAAGAGAGTGGAAAAGTGTTTTGAGTTTTATGAGAGGGCATATTGAGGTTTTGGGAGAAGCAGGTGATCAGTATTTGGCTGAAGGAAATTCCAACAAAGTGTTGCACGAGCGATTAAGGAAGAGAGCTACTAAACTGCTTAACAACGCTCTTCCTTCAAGGTAAGAATGCTGTTGACCAAAGAAGAAAGGACTCTCAATAACGGTATTATATGGAGTGGATTGATTCTTTTATTTCCTGGTAGGAATGCCAGTGAAGTCAAATAAAATAATTGATGAAGAATACTCGTCCGCATCCAGTGTAGAAGAAACTTGGAATAAAGATACTGAAGAAGTTGAAGACATTTGCAGAGCTATCAATGACCGCGAAACAAAGTATGTGTTAGATGCAGAAAAGAACGAACCAAATGACGACCCTGCTGACATCCTTACACGAATCAAGAAACAAGAGAAAGCGAGAGGATGGAAGACAGGTAATTTATAAGCAGACAGAATTACTTTGAACGCTGCTCATACCTATTTTATAATAAAACCTCGTTAATTTTGCTATTGTCCTTTAAGGAAAAGACCTCTCAATGAAAGCTCAAAGTCAAGTAAAAAGCTGAAGTCATCTAGGAACTCCCAGGTCACCACAGAGAAAAAACTGGACAGCTTATTCGAAGCAATCCCCGCCGTTCTTGATGAGGCCCAAAGTGCTGCACGAGAGCATCAGAAAGCATTAAAAAGCTGGAGGGCAGTCCATGGTCTTGACGTGACAGATTCTTCGTCAGATGAAGACTAGCACCTTATAGGCTTTATGAGTTCTGTTCACGTTATTAATAAATAGACATTAAGCATCACGTTTTTTCTGGCCGGCATAAGCACGTTTTTGTTCTTTCCCTGTAATTTAGCTAGTACCTTTTAGAAACCTTCTCAGCAAAGACAAAGGTTATTTCATTATTTATCTATTGCTTCTTGAAAAGCTTTTCAACTTCTTTTTACTTTTTTTTCGTTTGCGTAGCACAAATGTTTGTCGAAAACACGAGATGTTTACTTAATCTCTCAAATATCTTGTTTTGTTCTGAATTTCAACGCATTGGTTATGTGCACAGCCTTTTCCACTGTAGAAGAACTAACAGAGAACTTGAATAAAATCCTGTTTTTCCCCGCAGAGGAGAGGGTACAGAGTTGGGAAGTAAGTGTTTACAGGCAGTGAACAATCTCAGTAGGCATCCACTTTTCAACTATATGTTAGCGATACGTACGTGTCCATGCAGAAGGAAAACTTCTCGAAAATAATAACCGTCGTGGTATTCTACATTATATGCTAGCATTCTTAGTCCTTTTATAAATTTAAGGGCGAGCATTTACATTAGTATATTGTAAACGCAACGTTTTTATATAAATGCGTTTCAACGGGACGAGATCTTATTCTCGAGCACACTGCTCGTCAGTTAAGCTAATAAAACAGGTAGTGTTAACGATATTAATTGTGCAATACCTTAAGTTAAATAAAACATGTCTACTGAAAGCTGTTTCATTAGTTTATTGAATTTTCTGGTCATAACGATGATTCTAGCCTTATTCCGCTGGTTTATGCTTATTCCGCTAGTATATGCTTATTCCGCTCATATGCCGCTAAATCGGAAATGTCTCATTTGAGTATTTGGTAGAAAATTTACAGACACTTCAATGATATAAATTTTATCAAATCCTTTCGCTTGCTAATTCGCTGTTTTTAAGTATAAACAATAAGTAAAACTACTACATGACAATATTTCAGTTTTTGATTGTTTTTTTTCATTTATTTATTATTATTTTTTTTTACAGATCCTTTCTCTGCTATCATTCTTGGTTCATAAAGTGGAAGGTACGAATAAAAATAATTAAAATTATTGAATAAAAGTTTTTGCGGTCGCTTTAAGGAAGGCACATTTTTTATTGGGGAGGGGGGGATGGGTGATTCCCAGTAAGCTCTTTAATACTTGTCGTACCTCTCCTCCTTTCACTTAGTGAGAAATTCATGACCCTACTATTAAGTCGACAAGGAAACAGCTTTCGGCAAATAGACCCAAAATGGCGGCCGACAATTGAATTGAGTTAAATTAAATTAAAAAACCATACCAGCACTGAGCATAACAGCACCTTTATTTTAGTAACCTCACGAAGATTCATTATGTCAGGTGTTATATCGACCGAGAAAACTTAAGTTGAAAATTGACAGACTTTTGTATGTCTGGGGGTATAGCGTTTACCCCCAGACATACAAACGTCTGTAAATTTGTCAAATTTCAACATTTAAAAGTTTTCTCGGTCGACATATATAACACCTGACGTAAAACATTTTGGTAGGGTTACTAAAGTAAAGGTGCTCTTTCCAGTGCTGGTATTGGTCTTCACTCAGTTTGATTTTAACTCATTCGAATTTGTGGCCACCATTTTGGTAAAGGGTCTATTAAAAAAGGTTTGGACCCCGCTCCAGAAAAGTTCAATTTTTTTAAGACTCAGCACTCCCCTCGATTGATTATTTTCACGTCGGCCATGTTGGAGGAATTAAACAAAAGAATTGTCAATGGATTCTTTTGTTATATCCTCCAACATGGCCGCCGTGTCTTTTGTTATTTAATTCCCTTGAAATAAATATTATACTCTTGCGTAATTTATATTTTTAATCATTGACTTACAGGTTACAACATTCTGTGTCACTGGTCCCTCAATGGCACTGAACAAGGACTAACGTAATGGTTATTTAATATACTAGTTGTAACCTCAGGTTGAAATGCGGGAGACAGGCAGTTAAACGACTATTTGTGTAAATTCGGGGTGTTTCTTGGTGTAGAAAGTTTTATTGTATTCTAGGTTAGGATTTTTGCTTTGTAGGAAATTGTTTAGCTCCAAACTCATTTTTCTCGGCTATTGTTTTATTGTCTTCATGGCTCAGGCCCTGCAACACCAAAAAAGAGCCGTAATTTGTTTCCTGGTACCTGTGGTAGTAGGTAATACGGAATGCACAGTAAAGAGTCTTGTCAAGCATAGCTTGGCACCTTTGATGGGATTGTACTTTCCAGTCATGCATGAATTACAGCCATTCTCAATCACATCCTCTAGCGATTGTTTCTGTCGCGACAAACATGATTTTGGAGGACGTCAATCACAAGGCGTTTCCATAACATTGTCGGAAAACACAAAGCTATAAGGACACGTGCCTATAGAATGTCATGGAAACGCCTTGATTGAAGTCCATCAATAGCTTCTTCGTCGCGACAGACATAATCGCTAGAGCGGCGCATGTGATTGAAATTGGCTGTAATAGCAATTGAAAACAGAATGACTCAACCGAAATTGAGCACAAAATTCATTTTCCAATATGATATTAACCTACTAAGTAAATTCCTTTTAAGATTTCTTAGGTTCCATATTAATTTCTGGCCTTTCTAAATTCTTACAGCCTGCACGGTGGACCTACCTTTGTCGAAGGTCGTTATCCAGGAAGTAAAGCCATCAACTTCAACCAACCATCCAACTGCTTTGCACGTATCCCTAAAGTTGAACTTCGTGGAAGAAGTTTTACCATTGCAGCTTGGATTCGAGTCATGAGCTTTGAAAGACCTCAACATTTTTTCTCTGATTGGTACTCTCCATGGCAGTTTTATATAGGAATATTGACATCTGGAAACTTATACTTCCAAAGGCATTCCAACGCTCAACCGTGGTTCGGCGTGGCAACAACCGAATCTATCGAGTTCGGCAAGTGGACACACACTGCAGTGACATGGGACCAGGACGCGGGCGTCGTGAAAGTATTCATTGACGGTAGAGAATCCGGTAAAAAAGAATTTAGCACAGCAACAGTATGGAAACCACCAACTAAAGGCACGTACGAAATTGGTGATGATGGACACTCTAATAATTATCAGTTTGTTGGCTCAGTTATGGATTTGTACATTATAGAAGGAGTTCTGAACAGCGAACAACTGAACAATATGAGAGGTAAGAAATTAATAATGAAATAAAAAAATAACATGTTTCCTACCAAACATCCAGTGTATGTATATAGGCATGTTGTATTTTCGATTCTTTTCTTTACATGTTAACACAAAGTATCTCTCGACTTGCTATTCTTCCCGCTCTCTCTCTCTCTCTCTCTCTCTCTAGATCTAACGTAGGGAACTTTTGTCACATATTTTTCTCTCTTTCACTTTTCATCTTTAAATTTTTAATTTAATCCCCAATTTCATAAAGCGATCAAGTGCATAGAAAATGCAAGATGGTAACAAAATTATAGCTTCACATCTTTTTTCCTTCCCTTATATATATCAGGTTTTGTCCAGAAATTGTTACTAAAGTGCCTTTGCAGTGGTTTTGTTAATGCCTGAGTGGTAAAAAGCCTTCGTTACGGTTGATGATGGATATATGGCTGATGACTGAGCTCATTAAGATTCACTCTTCAGCCAACGTTTTTTTATTTTGGAGAAAATTTTGGGTTAAAAAAATGCTTTGAGTTTATTACACTTAAGGTGTCATTTGAGTTGGTGTCCAAAAGTGCGATTCAAAATTAGCTTATTTTTAAAATGAAAGCGTTTTTCTACTAGTGCACATAAACCAATATCCATAAAACTTCGTGATATGTTAGGATGCAGCATCGTCTACCTTTAGCGGTTTTTTCAGAAAGAAAAATTGCTTTTGTGTTATCTTTTTAGCCAAAAGTTTCTTCGAAAGGCAAATGGTGCAAAAGTGCCCTTTTTTTTATCATACTAGAAAATGCAAAAAAAAAGCCTACATTTAAGATTAATTCCCCTTCTTTGTTATCTAATGGTAACGCAATAACTAAAACAAGTTATTTCACTAGTCAACTTACATTTCTTTTAATTTTTTAAGTAAATATTATGATCACAGTTTACATATAGGGCATTTTTGTAACTCAGTTGGGTCGGAATGGTAGTCAATAACACTTTACATGTTTTATACATCTAACATGTAGGTTCATTAACTTTAAATGATAATAATTTAATTTCAATCATAGATCAAGTGATTCAACTTCCAATTCATGGACATATGACCCCAACCCTTATTAAGCCTTCAAAGTGCTAACAAAAAGGGAAAAGGACAGAAAAGAAAAAACTAATTTCGCTACCTTCCATTTCTTCTAACTACAAATAAAAGATTTCCCGAACATTTTCCCTCAAATACAAAAAAGAATCGACCTTTGTCTACTTTAAAAACAGCGCATACATGCACACCACAGGGTAACCGCAGTCTAGTAGAATTGGAATAGTCACGTGACAAAAACAAGCAAATTCAAATGAGGTGACGGTTGAAAACGTCTACATACAGATCAAGTAGTGATGATCTATCGCTGCTGATTTGGTGAGTATAAAAATTCAATATCTTTATTAACCATGCATTTATCAATGTTTTATATTAGGGATATGTTGATCAATAAGTTAAGTCGTCATTTTAATTCAAATTTAAACTCCGAGACAATATTATTTCGAAATAAAAACGGGGCCTAAAATGTCGTTGGTAAGAATTACAAATTTTCTTTGAAACTCTTTGTGAATGTTTTCGAGAATTAAGCTTTCTTTTGAGTATAAATATGTTTAAAATCATTTTAGAAAGAAAATAGCAAATGAGTATTTAAACAACACTCCCTTCATGATTCGAAACCTGCTGGAAAATTGTTAGTATTGAATTAAATCACTAATATTTTGATACTATAACGAAAGGAAGCTTAACGTTTTTCATTTCGTGGATTTATATTTTTTCAATCTTACTGGTTTTTCGATTGCTTACAGATTAAAACATTTGATGTTCTCAGACATTATATATTCTAAATTGTTGGTTTCTTTTGCGAAAATCTTTTTTTATAGAATTTTCAAGAAATTTCAAGAATTAGAATTTTCAAGCTGGCTCATTTCTTTAAACAATGACAACTAACATAATGAACTAAAAAAAAAAACATGTCTATGAATTGCATAGAACTTCGTGATGAAAAATCTTAAAAATTCAAAACAATATTGTCAGTACTTGTTTTTACTAATTAAATCAATCAATCAATCATTTTTATTTAATCATTATTCCATCCAAGTGATTACTATTGAGAAAATTGAATAAGAAGAATATAAAAGATAATTATGTAAATTGAATTGCAAGAATGCATAATGAAAGAAGGATTTTGATATATATAGATAAATATATACAGCCATTTGCTAAAATTATGGCCGCTTCCAATATATATACTAATATATCAATTCATATCAAAAATTATGGGATAGCCTCCCTTATATTCTTTTCGAGTTGTCTATCATTAGGGCTTTCCTAAAAAAATATCAAGAAAGATATCTCACCCTGTCTGACATACTTTCGATATACTTGTATTTATATTTGAAACGGCCATAATTTTTGTAAATGGCTGTATATAAATATATATGAGGGTGATGATCTTACCTGGTAAGGCAGGGAGTCCCAAACTTTTGGTCCCTGACTAGCAACTGTGAATTGTTTGATATTTGTTCTACAAAAAATTGGTCTAAAGTTCTTACATTGTCTAGTGGGAAAGGAATGAAATTGACATTTTTTTGAGAACATCCTAAGAAAAACGTTAAGAAATATCTTTTTTTCAATGGAATACATAAATAAACCTAGCTGAAGGGAGTGTATATACGGTGGCCCAGAAGGGCCATATCGACATTATAGATTTGATTCAGATCGCGACTTATTAACTTGCGAAAGACGCGCATACGTCTAGCGCAAGATGGCGGATGGTCCCAGTGTCGAGTTGGAAAGGGTAAGTAAATCATTTTGGGTACCTTTGAATTCAGCACGAACCCTGGTTGTTTCTACATGTGAATTTACAGTTAATAAGTCGCGATCGCAAGTTAATCTGAATAATCTGAATAAAACGTATGCTGTCGATATGGCCACCGTATGTGTATCATCTATACTAAGTCTTAATATATTATTTTGAGAAAACAAAGGAGAAGTATGTGCATCAAAGCTAGAGTTGGTAATGATTCTTACTATGCGTTTCTGTAATATTTTCAATCGACATAGATTGGTTCGATAAGTAGAGCCCCAGGTAATATTGAAACAGTAAAGATAAGAGTATACTAAGGCATAGTAAAGCATAAAAAAGATAATTGTTTGTTCATTTGTTTGTTTGGCTCAGAGATATGGATCCACAACTAAGTAAATCACGTTTTGCTTATGAGGCACGTGTGAGAGACATTCTAACCTCAAAGGTTACAGCGAAAAAACGAGGTGACTTGGAACGTGTTAAAAGGGTAGGTATATAACGATTCTTTCTTTGTAAAGAAATATGAGGTGTAATTAAGGAGATAAACTATTAATTAGTTTAGGCTGAACTTATTTTGAATGAATCGCCTTTTTCAGGGGCGGATCCAAGGGAGGGATACGCGCACCCTCCTCGAGCAACGTTTTGCTCCTATTTTGTGCCCTTCGGTTGTGGTGTGCACCCCCAGACAACTTTGTGCACCTAGTTTGTGCCCTCTTGTGCTCTTCAGTCGATATATGCAGTTCTACTGCATGCGGTTTTTATAGATATGTGTTTGAAGAAATGAAAATCTTCATTTTTTGATATTTTGCCCAGCAAAACATTAGAATGACATTATCACGATGAGCGCGTGCGCTCTAAATTCATGCGCAGAAATGATGCGCGCAAACAATGCCCGCAAACGTCCTTAATTATTCTTCATAGTTATTTGTTTAGTTAATCATAACACTCTATTTATTTGTTTTGGGTTCTTTTTTTCTAGTGCGAAGATAAGCTAGTGCTAATCAAAGAGGAATGGAAAGCGTTTCAAGAGCAATTTAAGGAAAATGCTCGGGTTGAGAGAGCTGAGGATGGCGAATACGACGACAGTGATGGTGACCAAGATGAAGAGAATGATGAAGAAGAGGGCGAATGTGAAGGCGACGAAGAGGATGAGTATAGAAATGAAGAGGAATGGGACAGTGGAGGAGACGGCGAAAGCTACAGCGACAAGGAACATAAACTTGAAAACCAAAAAAGGAAAGAAGAAGAAGAAAAAGAAGACTGTAGTAACAAGGAAAAGAAGATGAAAACAGAAGGCAGCCGCTTAAAAAAGCAATGTCCACATCCAGGATGCAAGGCATCAGTTATACACATTCCAAGACATCTCGTAAGTGTGCATAAGTGGGAGAAAGAAAAAGCACGGAAAGCTGCTACCAGATATGGTCTTCGTAAGAAGTATACTTATAAAGAAAAACTCCTTCAAACAAACCCAAAAGCTGTCGGCAACAAACAAGAGAATCGTAAAGACTACCATACCAGAAGACTATGTCCGATTCCTGGATGTATGTCAATAGTTCTTCGTCTTCCTCAGCACTTGAAAAACGTACACAAAGTAAACAGTAAATCAAAAGAGTATTCTGAGATGCTACGTACTGCCATTAAAAACCCCAAATGTGTCCTTGTAAAGAAAACTCGCTGCCCCGAGGCACGAGAAGATGATGTGCGACCTGAATTAAACGAGAAAGACGATATGCAACCAGAAGTAGACGAGAGAAATGATATGGAACCAGACGTAGACGAGAGAAATGATATGGAACCAGAAGCAAGCGAATTATCACTAGAAGTTGACGATGAATTAGTCTTAGAAGGAGAAGAAGAAAATGCAAATAATGACATTGATGAACGTATCGTCAATAATGCTGATAAAGATTCAATCCAAGACACACCAGCTTCCTTAAGGGCTGTGCTATCAGAATTTTCGTACTGGCTTCATTCTGCTGACGGGGGACATAAAGAAGAAAAAACAGCTAACCAGCATAGTAGGCAAGTGGAAAAGATTCTGTTTATCATTGAAAAAGATCCCGTAAAACAGAATTTAACATTGCTTTTAGACAAACAAGCGGTAAGAAATAAGTTTCTGCATCAATATGCTGAGTCAAAATTTCATCCAGGCACCATTAAGTCTTATCTCACAAGTTTGCGTCATTTTTATGATTTTCTAATTTCGGAAGAACCTGAAGAAGTACCATTTGACAACAAATTGCTTCAATCGTTAAAAGAGAAGGTCATACGGTGGAATAGCTCGTACAAAAAGGTCACTGGTAAAAGAATGTGGAAGAAAGCCGAAGAGGATTTTGACTCCCTGATAACACCTGATAAGGTAAAAGAATTCGAAAGAAGCGAAGCAGTAAGACAGGCTATTTCATATCTTGGAAAACTGTCGGGTGCACACAATATCGAAATCACCCAGCATGTGTACACACTTATACGCGATTTTTTGATGACAGAAATCAGTTTTAATAATGCTCACAGATCTGGAGTAATAGCCAACATGCAGCTCACAGAATTTGAGCGCGGACAAAAAGAACAAGACCAGATAGTTGTCGACGTTTTTGAGCACAAAACAGTTCATATACATGGACCAGCTCAAGTAGTTTTTAACCCCACGTTACACAGCTGGGTTAATATATTTTTGAGAAATGTAAGGTCCTGCTTACCAAACGCAGCTAATGCTTCGCAGTTGTTTTTGTCATGGAATGGAGAGAAGATGACGTCCGGCCAGATAACAATGTGTGTAAAATCCGTTTGGAAGAAGGCGGGGTTAGAAGGGGTAGTTTCTGCCACAGCAATGCGAAAGGCTGCTGTAACTGTCACTTGCGATAACACAGAAGCTGGCATGAGCTCTGACCTCGCAGACTTGATGGGTCATCGAGTCCAAACGCAGACGAAATACTATCGACTAAGAAACAAGAAAAAGGTGGCAGCAAGAGCATCTAAAGAACTTTCAAAATCGATGAGGGATGTCCCAGACGAGAGAAAGCTTCAAGAGACTGCAGCGGTTACCTCCATGGAAACCTCCATAGACACCCACGACAGTAGTGGAAAGAAAGTAGAAACCAACGATGACGAACATCGACCTTTTCGTTTCAGCAACAAAGAACTAAAAGAAATAAGGAGGATTTTTCAAGCAGAGATCATTGCAAAATCAATATCCATGGATGATGTAAGAAATAAAATCGAAAAAAATGAAATCCTGAAAGGCCTCAGACCGAGAAGGGTTTATGACAGAGTTAGATCAGAATGGCGCTGCAAAACACAGCTAGACGACTCTTGCGACTGTGTTCCCGTGGAGACAGAAAACATCAGAGATAAAATGGAAAGGATAGATGGTACTGATGATGACCAAGATGAAGCTGCAAGCGCCTTTTCCGTCAGCGTGGTTTACCCAACTACTGAAGGCAGTCAGGGGCATGGCATATTTTCAACTGGAGAAATCTTTATAATTCAGAAAGCTTGTCGCGACATCATCGCTTTTGGTCCCATCTCGAAAATACGCATCAGCAACCATCTGGAGAAAACCGAGTCGGGAAAGATAATGCTGGAGAAATTCACATCTGAACAGCTCTTAAATCGGGTTAAGTATGAAAGAAGAATGAAAAGACGCCAGACGAAATAAGTCATGCACCACCATCCAATAAGAGTTTGTAAGGCGAGTTGAGATTCGTGATAGTTTTGATTCATCAGCTTTTTAATTATAAATTAAGCCAAGCTTTCGAGCATCTTGCTCTTCAGCTCTAGCACAGCACGCCATGAAGACTGGCCACAGCATTGGTTGCCTTGGTTGTTCTGTAGTTCATAAAGAAGAACGATGGCACACAGAGGAAATGGTTGGAGGCATGGAAGATTGCTAGTGAATCGCATGCTCTCTTTAATAGAGATAGTGCAAGAACTTTACCTGATAGCTATCGTAGCTTGATAGACAATTAAAATTGTATCTTAATAGCCCAAAAAATAGCGCGCGCAATTAATTATCCCTTCGTAACACGCACGCTCCTAACAACGGATACATTTGACTGTAACACGCGCACATTGTTATGTTGCGTGTTTCTAGTGAAAATTGTCACAACCGTTTGCCCTGATGAAGAGCAAGATGTTCGAAAGCTTGGCTTAATTTATAATTAAAAAGCTGATGAATCAAAACTATCATGAAGACACCTTCAGTTTACAGTTTTGCATGCTTCGTTGAATAGGCTCCTCTCCCAACTGACACAACTTAGTTTAAAACTATTTTAACATGATATTTGTTCATCGTTGTTGAGTTTGTTTCTTATCAAGAAAAAAAAAACTATTAAGAGAAGAAATAACTGTTACTTAGGCACTGTTGAAGTTTTTTGACAAGAAGAAAACTCTTAATCCTGATTTACACGTGATCGCAGACGATCGCAGACGCTGGCGATCGAGTGCGATTATATGTGAACAGCTCTGCGATCGTATGCGATTATGTGCGATCGCCATCGCAGACGATCGAAGGAATAGAATCGGGTTCTATTCCTGCGATCGGTTGAGATCGTTTGCGATCACTTTCGATTATATGTGAACAGAATTCTGCGATCGTGAGATTGTAAGTGTCCCACAATTCTCAGTTTTGCCTTGCATAAAACACGTGTTGATTTTCGCAAGCAAAAAACATGTCTTTTTAGATTTGTTTCAGATATAACTGGTTCAAAAGTATCAACTCACGATTGTATATGCTAATTTACGTTTGTAAGCTATATAGGCAAGTAAATAACTATTCAAGTATTCAAATATTCACAATCATAAATCCGAACGTTTCTTTTTTGATTTGCCAGCGATTCCTTGTTTAAGTAAGGTTAACGAGAGTAGAATATCGCGCTGATCAATACTACTTCGTCTCCGTCGTCTATGTTGAATATACATATGTACTTTGTTTTACGGTTGAGTGATAATTCGCGGATTCAGGTGTCAACAGATCGCCGGCGATCGATATGTGAACGTTCGATTTGAGATCCTCGGTTGAGAGGATTCCGCGATCGAGCGATCGTCTGCGATCATATGTGAACCAGGCTTTATGCTAGAATATGATTCAAAGATTATTCCATTGTTGTAACATTTTGACAAGAAACCCAAGCGATTTTATTTAAGAATATGATTCAAACATTACACTATTCATTGTTGTTATATTTTGACAGTGAACCCAGGCGTTGTTATATTAGAATATGATTCAAAGAATACTCGATTCGTTATTGTATTTTGACAGGAAACGCAGCCATTGTTATTTCATAGCATGATTTAAAAATTACTCGATATGTTTTTCATATATTTGGACAAGTAACCCAGGCGCTATTATTATGACTCATTAGGCGTTATTATATGATTCAAAGATTATTTGATTCATTTTTGTATCATTTAGAGCTATGATTACGAAATTAAAAATGTTATTTTCAAAAGTACCCTATGTCGTTTCAAAAGTGCCCTATACAGTTACCAAAGTGCCCTATGAAGTTACAAAAATGCCCTATACAGTTACCAAAGTGCCCTATGAAGTTACGAAAATGCCCTATGTAGTTACCAAAGTGCCCTATGAGGTTACAAAAATGCCCTATGTAGTTACGAAAATGCCCTATGTAGTTACCAAAGTGCCCTATGAGGTTACAAAAATGCCCTATGTAGTTACCAAAGTGCCCTTTCTAGGTTACAAAAGTGCCCATTTATCTAGCTCTCTCTCTCTCTCTCTTTCTCTCTCTCTCTCTCTCTCTCTCTCTCTCTCGATTTCGAATTTTCACGTGCGAATATGCAAATTAAGTTCATAGTCTGTTACGTCAAGATCTTTATTCTCAGCAATGATATAACTTCAGACTTTGTAATACCATGTCATGTAGTTGAACCAATCTCCCCCATTAAGAATAATGCTCAGAGTAACACATCTTGGTCACGGCACGTCAAGCCCAGAACCTCAAAAATTTATTTGAATTAAATGTCCTCTAAGCTACAGTGCTCTTTTTCTCCAGGATTTCTACAGATCACAAGTTCTATTAACAACACAGTCGTGTTTACTAACGAGACAGTAACATGTGAAGCCGATGGCTCACCCACTCCATACGTAGCCTGGATACGCTCAGGGGTAGCGCTAGTAAACAAGACGTCTACTGCAGAGATCACCATCACTGAGAATAATGGCGAGTATATATGTGTTGCATCCAACCGGGAAGGCATTAAGAAAATGATTGTCAAGGCAAAAGGTGAGATACCATATGGTTTCTTATACACTCGTACCTTTATACATAACTAGTCTTTCTGGGTCTACATTTTCAACGCGTATGCATGTCACATTCTGATAAAAAAGTATTTTTTGTAGGAGACATACAGTATAAAAAAAGTTCTATCAACAACACAGTCGTGTATACCAACGAGACAGTAACATGTGAAGCCGATGGCTCACCTACTCCATACGTGGCCTGGGTACGTCTAGGGGTAGTGCTAGTAAACAAGAAGTCTACTGCAGAGATCACCATCACTGAGAATAATGGAGAGTACGTGTGTGTTGCATCAGACCGAGAAGGCATTAAGAAATTGATTGTCAAAGCAAAAGGTGAGATCTTTCTCTAATTTTGTTTTGATGTCAGTCAAATATTATAACAAAAAATGATTCGTTGTCTGAGGAATCAGATTGAACCCAGTTTATGACAACAAGGGGGATGAGTATAAATACTAGATAACAGGATTGTTGGCCGGTTTGTAAGCAGAGGAACTCAGTTTGGTCACGTGCCTTTGAGTCAAAAAGGACGTCTGGTTTAATCAGATTTCTATAAAGCGTTTTCACGTGACGTCACAGCGGCCATTATGGGGTACCAAAACAATACATTTTCTATCCTCCGAGAATTGAACTCTGTTTTTATGCAAATACTGTGCAGAAAGTTTCTATTGTTTATGGCTGCCTTCTCATGTGAGTGAAAACGCTCTATAGCATTTTGTGGCTACTACGCTAATGCAGTAACCACTATTGCCATATATATTGTGGTCGCGCTATTTTCAAGTGGGTGAGTTTGGCACTGTATGAATGATGATGATGATGATGATGATGATGATGATGATGACTACTCACACAATTGGTTTGTTTCCACTGTAGCTCCTCTTCAACTTTGCCATGACCACCTTATCATCACTGATGTGTCCAGGGCCGTCAATCACATTTTCCAGTCCTCTCAAGTCAAGAGCGATGTCTCAGACATTGACCTTAGCAAGTGGTATCGAATACAGAGCCCAGCTGGTAATCAGTTACCAACCACGTGTGTCCCACAGAACAGATGTGGTACCCAGGCCCCTGGATGGTTGAATGGAACACTTCCAAGCGTCCAAGATGGAATCGTCAAGAAAACTGTCTGTTTTCACTTCAATGGTGACTGCTGTTATCAGAACGCCACGGTGCACATCAGAAAGTGTTTTGGATTTTACGTGTATAAGTTCAGCGCTGTACCTAAACAGTTGCCTGCACCACGACACTGCATTCAAAACGAACACATCGATACAAGAGGTAATTCAATTCATCCAATATGTGCTTTTTTCAGTTAATTAGTTCATAGCAATTAAAAGCTCTTTATAACTTCTTCAAATCCAGATTGCCCCTATTTCACTTTCGCTACGAGTGAAAACAGTCGCGAGGGTTTGGTTGGTCACGTGATGTACTCGGAAGCGGAAGTGCAGAAAGATCTAATTTGTTTGAATTATTGCATCATCTTAAATGATTGCAAGTCATTCAACTACAGCAAGGAGAAAAAGATTTGTGAGATTAACAACGCCACTCGACAAGAATACCCAGAAGCATTCGTCAAGAATGACGCATTTGCTTACTACGAGAAAATGTTTACTTCTTTTAACTAAAAAAGGGATCGCCGTTCTACTCCAAATGGTGCTGATGTGAATAGTATACAACTATTTATGTTTTTTTCTACTATTACATTTTACATCGTTATTCGAAGACGTACGATGTTCTCCCGTGCGGTCGTTTGTCATTTTTTCGTTTAACCCGGCTTCCCCAAATTCTGGAGAACAACGAGTGTCGTTTGTAATAATGCTGACATAGAACATGCCTTGGTCATCCGAGATTGCACTTGTTTCGAACTTCTTCATGGCTGCAATGTGTCAGATACCTCTGTCTCAATTTTGCAGCAACCTGCTTGATTATCAAGTTCTCGAACTCGAATAGGAAGAGATGCCAAAGTTTATGTGTCCTTGTTAATAACTGGCTTGCAAGGCTTGTTTTGATGAAATCACTGCTGCCTCTAAAGACCAGTGCCAATTTTGTGCATCCCGAATCTGATGAAAAACCGCGAAGAGCATCAGGGTTGTTGCCGTGCCGATAATGGAAGCTTTTGAAACACGCAGGAAGACCACCCGAAAAAACTTGCCACAGACTCCAAAGAAAACCCACAATAATTAGAACAACAACGAGGGTCGTATGGACGAAGTTGTCAACGAGTTGAACGTCCTAACTAAACAACTTCACAAAAAAGGACTCGGAAAGAGACGGAACTTGAAAGAACAGATTCATGCAGCAGAAGTGATGGACCGTTTTTTTCCCTGCTCTTGTTTTTCTTGACTTTATTTGTTTATTTGTATCAGTGTATTTTTCCTTTCGCCACAAGTTTCCTTAAAATAACATCAAGTACAATTGCTCTAACAGACGAGGAGGAAAACTCTTATGTATTTTGCTTCGTATTGCATTGTCGGCTTGAAGCTCAATTCCTCTCAAAAACCCCATAAAATATTAAAAACTCCAACTTTTTCCTCTTAAAATCAAAAACATTCAAACTTTCTCTAAAAGAACTCTGGAGAACACACAATTGAGATGAAAGTGGCAGCCGAAAAAAGAAAAAATTGGGATTCAATACTATGGCTTTTCTACAGAGTAGCTTAGCTCTTCATCCATTAAATTCCAATTGAAAATTAGAAGTTAATCCTGCGGAGGCAGGAAAACCGAAGTAACACCCTCGAAGCACAGAAAAGAACCAACAAACAAGTATACTCACGAACGAGATCGAGTCGTATAACTTTCATTCAATACTTGCCGGCTTTCCACATCAAACTTTTCCCAAATAAATTTGTCGTTCGTGTGGCCACCATATCCATATTTCGTAAGCTTACCTTATTTGGAAGTGAACACAGATTTCTCTTTGGTGATTTTCCCGCCATTCAAAGCTTTAAATAAAACGAAAATATGGATAAAAACCTCCAGATATATAGCGAAGAAACACTTAAGACTGTCCACCATCTTGAATTTAGCTTAGAGACCTAGCCTTTCACAAATGAAGCCCTGAACGTTTTAAAACAACAGGGATCCCGCGTGAACGACAATAGTTTAGAAAGGATTGTGGGTGAATATAAGGAAGCTCCAATATTGGAATATCCCCAGAAGGTTAGAACTCCTTCACATAGACTGAAATCAAAGCCTTCGCCAACCTTTTTTTGAAATAGCTGCATAATATGTAACTAAACCCAAAAGCTTGTGCGATTAAATTTAGAGAAAAAACAATTGTCGTCCTGCACAACCAGATAATAAAGCAGTTTTCGTATGGCTGTGAAAAAGTCGGTCCCGTATGCATGCCTTCACGCGACCGCAAAGTTTTCTAGAAGTTGATTGGTCTGGCAGCGCCGTGACGTTGTCGTGATGACCTTGTCCATGCCGTGTTCATGCCGTGTTTCGGGCATTTGATTGGATGGGGTGAATTCTCGTGCAATGTAAATTGGGTTGGCTTATGCCTTGCCGTGTCACGACCGTGTCCGTGCCGTGAGGTTATTACAGTCATACGAAAACTGTTCTATACGAATTGCCCTATTTCACTATGACGTCACTGCTTGTTTATGTGGGGGACAGAATCGCCAAATCCAATAGAAAATTCAACAAAATTTGCTCCTAGCGAAATATATTTATTACTACTAACAAACTATAAATTTTAAACGATGAAATGTTTTCGTGTCATATTCACTTTAAATATTCATTTTTCTTGAAGCAAATTAAAGTTAGAGCTACAATCCACATACACGATAATATGAAACCTAAATAGCAGATATCAATTCGAGGTAATTCCTTTGAAAGAAATTTTGCCAATAACTTTGTCCTGAAACTTTGCATGGATAAAAATTATGTTATGGACATTTAAAAACTGCAATAAAAAGATGGGGTCATCATTCTCGTTTTTTCGCTAGATGCTCTCCAAATATGTCAATTTATGGGTTTTATAGTGAAATGCGGTAGCAACCGGAAGCTGTAATCAAGAACCTTTATTCATAGTTAAAAGTACTTTCATATAACAAAACGTACTTATAACTCGAAGTTTACTAGATAATCTATACTATCAAGACCATCAAAGTCATGGGATGACTATGCTTCTTGAACTATTAGTGAAAAATGCAGGTATGTGCGCCTCTACAAACGTCCAAAAATTGCACGTCAACTATTCCCATCAAAATATTTCAAAATCTATCCAATAAACTTTCCTTCATATTTTGATATATAATGACGCACATCGCATTTATCAAAAATCCGAAATAAAAATGGGGGGTCACCATTCTCGTTTTTGATTGATCTTGGAAAAACATCTCAAAATAGTCGAAAACTGCTTTTTTCCCGAGTGGAGACTGGGACGAGTCAGATAAAAATCGTAATTTCTCTACTCAAAAAAGAGAAAAAAGTGAAAATTGGTTTTGAACATGTTTCTAATTTACTTTCCGAAAGAAATAAATCCTAAACTTAGATAGTTCCATGCTTTTAGTTGCATGTGCAGAAAAATGCGCAGTGCAAAACGACCTTAAAAATAAATCCTCTTTTATGTAAAATACTTTTATTTTGTATTTTATAATATTATATTATTCAATATATTTTTCTATACGTTTTTTTATTTTTATTTTATTTTTTATTCAATTTACGACGCTTCTACAATAGAGCGTTTTCACTCACGTGAGAAGGCAGCCATAAACAATATAAACTTTCTGCACAGTATTTGCACAAAAATAGAGTTCAATTCCCAGAGGGTAGAAAATGTATCGTTTTGGTACCCCATAATGACCGCTGTGACGTCACGTGAAAACGCTCTATAAACAAACAATACTAGTGTTTACAATTTACACATTACATACACATATTGACGCGTTATATATTACTTAAAATTATAATTAATCATAACTTCACTTTTCTAAAAAATACTAAAACAATTATTGGCCTCAGGCTCAGTGAATATCGTGGAATATAAACCGAGACGCGAGTTGAAAACGTTAATTTAAATTTATTTGTTGGAATTTGATACTACTCTTCCCAGTGGACCGAGGTAGTTGTGATATTTTAATCGCCTTCGTAGCGTCTGTTATGTTATCCGCAAGTACATTTCAAATCGACCACGTGATGACAATGTTGTACCACGAGGACAAGTTTTTTACACCACGTGATTAAAACTTGACTGAATTTTGATCACGTGGTGTAAAAAACTTGTCCTCGTGGTACAACATTGGCATCACGTGGTCGATTTGAAATGTACTTGCGGATAACATAACAGACGCTACGAAGGCGATTAAAAAATCACAACTACCTCGGTCTACTGGGAAGAGTAGTAAGGCAGCGAAATAATGGATGCATTAAATATAAAATGAATACTCAAAATTTCCCCCAATATTATTGATAGTGATAAATAATAATTTGATAAAACTGGAAGTCCCTCATCGTCTAAAGCCCCGATATCAACTTGATCATGTGACGTGATTCTCCTGATAGTAAACGATAGCAATAGTGACTTCATCAAGTCATCATCTTTGTAACCAATCAGATTAACATTAACCTGAGTGACCTTATTATACCTGAGGGATTAACCCCCTAGTATCTGTGACGTCATCGCCTGAGCGGAAAATTCTTAGTATCTGACGTCATCATCTCAATATCCAATAAGATATCTCGTAGCAGTTTCTCCCTATGTAGAACTATTTCAGCCCCATTTTTAGCTACTTACAATGCATCTCCTCAAGTGTATTTGTAGAATAAGGAAATACTGTTCAATAGAATGAAGTTGGACATTACGCTCCAGGAGAATGGGTCTATCTCGTTGGCAACATAAAAGGTTGGTTTCTGACTTACTAGTGATGGTATAGCTTCAAAGCAACAATGACCAGGGCAAAGGCAAGTATAAAGTAAATGTTAAGCTGTAAAGAGAATACCAATACTGACAGGATGGTTGTAACGACCATAGCACAGGCGATGATGATGAGTCTTGTTATGTTACTAGCGTGTTTCATTACAGCTGACATGATCAAGCCATTCATAGCCTTGAACAAACAAGAACACAACAGCATTATTAATAGTACCATGAAAGTATTAGCCCTACCCCACCCCCAGCAGTATGACATTATCATGCCATTCATAGCCTTGAACAAACAAGAACACAACAGCATTATTACTAGTACCATGACAGTGTTAGCCCTACCCTACCCCCAGCAGTATGACATCATGCCATTCATAGCCTTGAACAAACAAGAACACAACAGCATTATTACTAGTACCATGACAGTATTAGCCCTACCCTACCCCCAGCAGTATGACATCATGCCATTCATAGCCTTGAACAAACAAGATTACAACAGCATTAATACTAGTACCATGACAGTATTAGCCCTACCCTACCCCCAGCAGTATGACATGATCATGCCATTCATAGCCTTGAACAAACAAGAACACAACAGCATTATTACTAGTACCATGACAGTATTAGCCCTACCCTACCCCCAGCAGTATGACATGATCATGCCATTCATAGCCTTGAACAAACAAGAACACAACAGCATTATTACTAGTACCATGACAGTATTAGCCCTACCCTACCCCCAGCAGTATGACATTATCATGCCATTCATAGCCTTGAACAAACAAGAACACAACAGCATTATTACTAGTACCATGACAGTATTAGCCCTACCCTACCCCCAGCAGTATGACATGATCAAGCCATTCATAGCCTTGAACGCACCCTCACTGTACAACAGCATTATTACTATTACCATGACAACTAACCCCCAACCCCTTCCATCACTTTAGGATTATTAGGCTATTTATAAAGCCTTAATTCAAAACCTCTGCCGTTAAACACCACAAGCCACTATAACAACGATCTTTCAGACGTAAGAGAAGATCTTCATGAGTGATAACTTGACACGGTCCCTATTAGAATCGATGACATCGACTGACCCAATCAGAGTGCGCAAAGTTACTGATCATCTAAACAAAATGTTTGGACGTCATCAAGGAACCATTTTTCATATACATGGCGTAGGTTTGTCCACCCAGTTTTTTTACGAAATCTGATCTTTTTCCATCAATCTATTTGGTTTTTATGTGTAAACGTAATACTGCACCACAAACCTGAGTTATAATAATGAGAAAAGTCCACATTGAATATCCAGTGAAGAAGTCACCTAAACCAGAACCAGAAACAGTCTCTGCAAAAAAGGGTTCAAAAGTCGGAGTCATTTTTTAAGAATTTTGGTGAACCATTTTCTCCTCTCCTACCGCCCATTAGCTATCTCAGCAGTTCTTCACTCCAATTTCCCTCCCTCTTTCCTTGATTCTCATTTACATGGTTATCTTCCCTCCATTCCCATTATCCACTTCCCTCTTCTCTACTATTATCCCTCTAGTCATTCATCCTCCCACTTCTCCCATTCCCTCCCTCAACTCCTATTCCACATACCTATGTTTCTCCAATCTCTAACCCCCCTTCTCTCCCACTCCAGTTACATCTCCCCACTCCTCCCACACACACCACCACCACCACCATCATCCTTTTCCCTCTGACCTCAAGGTCTCCCATGGTTAATTCCCACACAACTCCTATTGCATCAAAAAGATTCAATATAAGACTTACCGTGTGTATTATTTTGGATGCTGTCGTTAATAATAAACGCCCAGAAATTGAGAACCACACCATATGTGTATAACAATGAGTTCTGTAGATGCAGAGAAACCTAATCCATTCAAAGCACAGAAGCGTTAGGCATTTGTAATGATATAACAATGTTTCTATTAAAAGGCCGATGCATGGCAGAATTGCAACACAAATGTAGGAATGCATCAGTGAAAAATGTCTTTACCATACTTAATATGCCTTGGTAACATATTATCAAAAGTATTAAAGTGTTTGACTGTTGGTGGATGGACAGACATGAAGCAAAATGTTTTGCGAACCAAGATCCCAAATAATAATAATTACTAAAGGACCTTGAATTGACGGTATAGCAAATACCAGACAAGAAGCAAGAGAATATTGTTATATGTGGTCTAACTTTAAATATCGCAAAATTAAAGTGTTGCAAAAATTTCATGCAATAATGTTAAACAAATTACTGGTATTATTTTAATAGTTAAGTTGCATTTTAATTAAGCAAGAAATTTCAATTACCTTGAACTGTCGCTTGAGAATATATTCTATTTAAGAAAAAAAAACAGGAGAAAAGTATTATTTGTTTTTAATGGGGACCAGGGGGGGGGGGGGGGGGGGAGGAGGAGTGGGGAATGGGAGGGGGATGGAATTCGTTTGGCAACCCATATGAGAGAAAGGACTCCCTTCTCTATTGTTGTATGAAATATTGCCCCTCTCTTTTTTTCTTCTGTTTATTATCGTAAAAGTGCTGTATGACTTGACCTTTGCTTTTTGCGGTTCCCCTCATAAGTCTGATTTTGGTGATGACAGACAGACAGACAGTATTCGGTATCAAGTATTAGAATATACATGGACTGTCATTTTACCCAAATAAACGTATGGAGGCTATAATTGTTGATTTATAGTAATTTCTCTTATGTTATAATTGATGGTTTTGAGGAACTTAACAAAAGAATTGTCAATGAATTCTTTTGTAATATCCTCCTTGATAACCCATTCCCCTCAAATCTCTTATCCCCCCCCCCCCCTCCTCTCCCTTTGCATTAAAAAAAACCCTTTGGGATACAATATATACATGCAAGAGATCCATTGATGATGTCAACTGAACTGATGACATCTCAACCAAAACAAACCATCATTTTACAAATAAAATGCAAAAAAGACAGATAAAATTAGATTAAAAAATATAACATTATTTCATAGCAAATAAAAAAAATTGTTCACTGAAATTTCAAATGTTGATAATTTTCAAACATCAATTATGTAAACCAAGATCTTTTAAGATATCAACCTACCAGTGTATACCCCTGCCAGTCCAGATATTGTGCAGTATAGTAACATTAATAGAACTCCAAGTAGTGTAACATAAATTTTATTTTCAACTTGTTGTTTGTTGTCTTTTATTATTTCATGGTGAGGGTGGAGACCACCATAGCTATTAAACAAACAATCAAATAATTAATTAAAATAATTAATGGGGATGTGATCTACCCATCTAATGATTCAGCTATCAATCCCTCCATTCCCCCATCCATCCAGTATCAACCTGCCATCCATATACCTAACCTCCTGCATCCATTCCTTTATCCCTCCCTCCCTCCAACCCACCCACTATCTATCCATCTATTACCATCCATCCATTTACAATTCACATATCCCTCCCTCCCTCCCTTCCTTCCTCCCTCCCACCCACTATCTATCCATCTATTCCCATCCATCCATTTACAATTCACTTACCCATCCCTCCCTCCCTCCCTCCCTCCCTCCCTCCATCCATTGACCCACCCACTTTATAAGCATTCATCATCATAATCTCACCTGTTTGATATCCCAGCTAATGTCACTAAAAATAAAGAAATCCATTTCTGTCTTGAAATTTTTCTGTAGAATCACATTGACAAATAATTCAATAATCTATTCAATAATATTCTAATATATTCTATAATATATGTATTATTTAATAGTTAGTACCTTTTAATTATTAACCAGTACAACACTGCAGTAGTTGCTATTTTTAAATTGCCGAGTACCTTAAATGTAAAGGACAGAAATATTATAACACACTAAATGGTACCATGCAACTTACATTTCATATTGCCTAATGATACAAAATAGTCAATAAAAATAGACAAGAAGGTCTAGTTGGGTGGGGGGTGGGTGGGTAGTTGTAGTGGGGATCACTGCCGACTATCCCCAATATGATACCCCATCCTTTCTTCCCTTTAAGATATATGCAAGGGTTTTTTTTCATTTTCAATGAGATGGGAACAAAAGGAGGCATAGCAATGATCCATTTTGCCTTCCATGTGCCTCTGGGTTCTCTGATTCATTCCTGCAATTGGGATCATATGTGAGTAGAGCTTATTAAGTCTCTCCTTTGATTAGAGGATTTTCTTTTGGGTTTGACTTTGGGAGAAAAAGTACGTCATGATACATTTTGCATTCTATTATATCTCCTACCATTACCCAGCCTCCCTACGCCAGATAATTTGTAATACATTTCCTGGAATTAAACATTTCAATGTAGTTGTTCATAAAAGAGGTTGTACTCAAATTACCTGGAAACTTGCAGGATCCAAATAGAGTTGAACATGAACAACAATGTTGTTATTAATGCAGTACAACACAGCTGGTATTGAAAATGCTAAGACAGTTTTAACAGATGGGCTGTGGATGTTACCAGCCAGTGCTTCAGGGATGAAGAAAAATAGAGAAAATAGAAGCTGAAACAGAAGTAAAAATGTATTTCAAAAGAAAAAGCTAAAGAAGAGAAAACATTTTTTGAACAAGTTGTATAAAGGGTGGTACAGAGGTTTGGTGTGGCATATGATTTACTGTAGGCTAATTAAATAAGTATGTGATAGGTAAAAATAGCAAAATAAAAGAGCAAGATTCCATGTAAATTCTATGTTTTCTGTAATCATGATTCTCCCCTTGAATGATGTACTCAAAATGTATGATGTACGTAAAAGTTAAAATCACAGGGTTCGTGCTGAGGTAGCCACTTAAAATTCAAGGACTATTCAAAATGAATTTTCAAGGAGTATGTTCAGCTAACTATGCCAAGGTTTTACACGGTGGTTGCACATGGCCGACTTTCAGATTTTCCAATCTTTCTGACTAGATCTATTTCAGAACCATGCAAGTAATGATCAAAGAAAAATCCAAGGAGTTTTCAAGGAGTTTCCCTAAAATCGTAAAATTCAAGAGCTTTTCAAGTGCCCTTGAAAACGTGAATTAAATTCAAGGAGTTTTCAAGGAATTTAAGGAGAAGCATGAACCCTGAAATCAGTTAAAATTTGTGATCTGTTAATGTGCCTTAAAATAATGGCGTGACACATGAATTTTGGGAATATGAATGAAGAAATGTGATACCGACCACCGCTGTGCCTTTCATGGAGGGGAGGGTAGGTAACAAAGCTGTATTGACCCAAGGGTGGGATGAGTTAGTAGAATGACTATACTTACTTTAGGAAGGGGAGAGAAGTAACATGGCTTTACAACATAGTAGGACAGAGAGGGTGTAAATGCAAGGAGCAAAAACGAAATAGGACTGTGTCTTTCTCAGGGAAGGGTAGATTAGTAGCTTGCTTGTTAACTTACCTTAGCTAGTTCTATAAGAAGTACAACTGAAGCAGAATTAAATGGTATCTTCCCATCCACTTTGCACAGATTGATTAATATAGAGTGTGATCCATAAATGAAGACCCTGGAAAAATAAACAGTTAAAATAAATTACAGCCAGTAAGTCTGATTAGAATGTCAAAGTATTAAAAATCTACAGTCTTTTGGTTATGATGTATAGACACCTTGCTTGTGATGTCAAAGCAGCTCGACCTGGGGGACAAAACAAAAGAATTCCAATCTTCTGAGAATTGGAACCTATTGTTTTGTCCCTCAGATTGAGCTGCATTCCAAAGTGCTGTGAGGGGGCTATTGGATATAATTAAAAATACATAAAATCCTTAGGCCTTTTTCCACTCTGAAATTCCATGCAACTTCACTGAAACATAAATATTTTTCAAAGATATGAGGGCTAACCCTGAGCAATAGGCCTTTGAAGTTAATGGTCACATGTCTGTACTGGAGAGCAAAATTTTTGCTTGTATTTTAAATGGGTGATTCTTCTTAGCTACTTGTAAAGAACTGAAAGAAACGATGGGTAACCTGAGTGTGTTACAGAAAATGCAGTTTTATTACAATCTCTCGAAACAGGTTGTAGAAACTTAAGTGTGTTTGCTCTCCAGCATATTTCACCCATGGGAATCAAAATGTTCATTCATTTGTTCTAGGTGAATTAATCAGTCTGTGATTACTGAGCTGCAAAGGGCACATAGAGACTTGAAAAGTGTAATATTCTAACAAGCTATTAAAAATAACATCATTACCCTGCAATAAACATTAGTTGCCATAGGATACTCATCAGTGGGTCTAGAAATCGACCATTTTGGGACATCATTGTTGGAGAAGGCGGAGGTAACTAAGATGATACAAAAAATGTTGATTATTAAATGTGTTACAGGTAAAGATATGGTATATCTCATACCTAAAACCAATCAGAATTCAGTAACTTTGCCCCTCAGTAAAGTTTTAGCCCAACAAAAAGTAAAACATGGTCCATTGTATGCCCCATACCTCAAAAACACAACACACAAAAACAAAATTTAGCAATTTTGGTCCTTGTAGAATGTGGACAAGAAAGAATAATAATTTAAAAAAAACTGTTTAGTAGCCTCAACGTTGAGATGTACAGACTCATCAGTACTCCATTTTACAGTCCCGTTCAATGACCACAAATATCAGTTCCAAGCCAAGGTTGGAGTTGCGACGCATGATAAAAAGTATAGTTTTGCTATGCGCGGCTGTTCTAGCCTTGACTTGGAACTATTATTCATGGTCACTGAATGGAACTGTTAAAAGGAGTCTTAAATTACTGTGTTAATTAAACTCATTCTAAAGCATTTAATAGCTAGAACCTAACAAAAATACCTAGCGTTACTTAGGGAGCGGTCATTTATTAGAGGGGGGAGGGGCTGGTGCAAATGGGGAGGGGGCCATATCTTTTTATTCAACCAAAAATAAGCGGCTGCATGAAATTATGCAAACATTTTTGGGGGGTCATGTGTTTTTAGTCAACTATTTCAGGTTTTATATAGAGTTTACATTTTCATAGCAAATTTAAAGCATAAAATCTTGGAAGTGAATCCGAGAATACTATAGAAAACAAAGTTATTTGGACACAAGCAAGGGGAGAGAGGGAAGGGTTTTCTGTGGGTAAAAAAGAAGTGCTTAAGAGTGTTTATAAAGTATGAGCGTATGGATGGGAGTCAGTTTGTATGAGTATTGTAGATTGGAAGAGATATAGGATATTATGAAATTTGTAAGGATTAATTTGAAGGTAACGTAGGGAATTTAACAAATTTACGATGGTTTAGCGTGGTTGGTCAAAATGTTATGGACTCACGAGGCGTAAGCTGAGTGGGTCCATAACTAATTTTGACCAACGTTTGGCGTCATATCGTGGTAAATAAGAGGACATACCACGCTAAACCATCGTAAATTTGTTTTTTACTACAAAACTCACAAAACTCTAGGAAATAGACTGCACGAAATCTTGCATGACGCCATTTGTTGGTATGGCCTCTTATTTACGACATTTTTTAACCAATCAGTGCGCGAGAAAATTTACAATTGTGGTAAAAAGGGGAAATATGCTGCATATGGCCATGGCACGAGTGGAGGGGGAAGTGTTGATATGATGTATCAAAATATAATTTGCTTGTAAGTTTGTATGATGAGCTCATGTGTAGGTAGAACCGAAAGTGTATGGATGTTAGACTTAGCGCCCTACCTTGGACCTATCATCAGGGGTGAAGATGCAAGATAGCGAAGGAAATCGACGTGTTTCATTACTCTCAGACCCAGGTTGCATTGGGTCTGATTGAGTTGGGGGTGGGTCATGTTATTTTATGTTCTCATTCCTAGGTGGCCATGTTATTTTATGCATTTGAAAGAACAGGGCCACAAGAAAAATATGTCATGGGAAATAAAAAAGCACCAGCCCACCCTCCCCTCTAATAGGTGACCGGTCCCTTAGGTTCTAGGCATTATACAAGGTTATCAAATATATATATATATATATGTGTGTGTGTGTGTTTCATTGTAACACTCTAATTGTATTAATTCACCTCTTAACTTCAATGGCAAATGAATGCAAATAAATATTGTATTCTTGGTTTGCAATCAATCCCAAGAGAGCACAATAACAAAAGGGATGTCCGCCATGTTGGAAGATGTAACAAAAGAATTCATTGAAAAATCTTATGTCAAATTCTTCCAACATGGCGGCTATGACGTCTATTGCAAACGAAGAATTCATTTTATCGTATTAATATGACGTAATTGTTCACAAATTGTATTGAAAATCGTTCTCCTACTCACCGAGTTCTCTTCTTTTGCTTTAAAATCACTGGTAATATCAATGCTTTCTACTAGTTTGTGATATTTAGACATTTCCAAAAATATATAAATAATATATAAAAACCTAACACTAGTCCACGTATCATAACATATTTAAGCTGATCGCAATAACTTTTGATATCAAGCTTTATCTAAAAGAAGGATTAATTTTTTTAAATCATTTCAAATACGACTCTTCTCAATATTCAATAAATATACAAAATCATTTTAGATTTTAATTTAGACTCGTCATCATATCACTTCCGGACGCCATTGCTGTTATCCGTACCAGTCTTACTCGGGCTTGTACGTGTTATGAGAGGGGAGGGGAGAAGATGGAATGTGCAATAAAGAGTTTTAGATTTAAGTTCATGGCCGAACGTGAAACGTCAGTTGACCAGTAAAAAATTCTTTTAAATGACTGAAAAAGAATCGCAAAAAAGTCCAAGTAGTAGAAAAACAAAAGAGTATTTGCACTTGGTGAGAAGGTTTGTAAATAGTAAAGTAAAATACAGGAAAACTATGAAAACGTGGTCACGTTTGAGGAGAAAAAAAAAGTGAATCTAAAACTCTCTAATATTCTCTTCCCCAGTTCAACCCTCTGCAGGACCTCTCTGAAAAACACCTTGGTGATGAGATCAGTTCCTGTATAAACATTGTTTACTATTTTTATCAAATATTTAAGAATTTATAAATTTTGTTTGAACTCATTGAAGATATTTGTTAACATGTTGAAATTCCGCCATGCATGTGTGATCCGACTGCCTTGAAAAAAATATATTGGGCTTTGCTACCTACAAGTTGGTTGAGAAGTCAAGAAGTCAAGCACGGCTAACTCACAGATATCGCAATATGGAACTAGTTTTACGAGGGCCGAAACCAGAGAACCCGGAAGAAAAACTCTGATATCATATCAAAGTGCGAGAGGAGAGACAGAGAGAGAGGTCTAACAAATTCTACTCACATAAAACTCCCCTAAACCCTGAATTATTATACTTATCTGCATGCGAGTCTAGGTTTTGGCCATGAATCAGCAGCTACTACTGAACCAAATCTAAATTGTTTAGATTAAATTTATGCTAATTATTGAACATTGATTGTGTGACTTATGTCACGTGGACTTTTATCACGTGTTATGATAACATTGATTTATGTAAATGAGTATCAAGACACAGTTTTTTTGGTTTTCAAAAATGTATGACACGTATTTTGCTAACCTGGACTATCAAGACGTTATTGCTAACCTGTACTTTACATGATTGGAATTTTATGGAAGTGTAAGAAGTATGTCTTTATATAGTCGCCACAGAAGTAAGTTGTGTGAATTTGCCAACAAACGGCCGACAAACTAGGACTTACAGGAAAACCTGTATCAATAACCCTGAGTAAAGTGGGCGGAGAAGAAGAGGTCATAAAGACGCATGTCTACAAAGTCCCCATCACATCGTTAGTCGACAATAAGAGTTATACCATCAACGCAATCGGGCTAGCACGCATTACTGATGACGTCAGCGGAGCGCCAATTCAGACCATAACAGAACGACTAAACCTGAGGAAAACCGACATCAAAAGAGGAAAAGGTACTGTACACCTGCTAATCGGGGTCGACCACGCCCACATGCACACTGGAGAAACGAGACAAAGTGGAAATCTGGCTGCAAGACACTCTCCCCTGGGATGGGTGGTTTTCGGATCCCCATCAACGAAGTTAGCATTGCACGTGAAGTATGCGCAACCAGTAGACCTTACGAGTTTCTGGACAACAGAAGCAATGGGCGTAAGTCCGAAGCAAGGCTCCTTAGATCACCTCAGTACTGTCGAGAAGAAGGAGGCTGAGGTAATAGAGAAATCCTGTGTAAAAGTGGGAAATCAATGGCTAGTACCCTATCCGTGGATAAAAGATCCAAACCGGTTACCCGACAACAAGGCCCAAGCACTGAAAAGCCTTGAGTCTACAGAAAGACGACTCTCAAAACATCCTGAGCAAGCAGCCATCTACGACAAACAAATGACTGACCTGGAAGAGATGGGATTTGCGAGAAAGCTCACGAGAGAAGAGGCTGATAACTACAAAGGGCCTATACACTATATAGCACATCACGCTGTCATCCGGCCAGAAAAAAAGAGTACCCCAGTGCGCATTGTCTTCAATTCTTCATCAGTTTACAAAGGTCATCGCTTGAATGACTACTGGATGAAAGGCCCGGATTTGCTAAACAGTCTATTTGGTGTCCTACTGCGTTTCAGAGAAGATATCGTAGCGTTCGCAGGAGATATTTCCAAGATGTATCATAGAGTCTTGATCACTGAGCAAGATCAACATGTTCACCGCTTTCTGTGGAGAAACCTAGACACGACACGAGAACCAGGTGTTTACGTCAAAACTGTGCTTACTTTCGGCGACAAACCCGCTCCCGCCATGGCTCAGATTGCTCTACGCAAAACAGCACATGAAAATCAAGAGAAGTACCCAGAAGCAGCACAGACACTCAGAGAGAACACCTATATGGATGACATCTGTGAATCAGTACACACCAAAGAGAAAGCTGAAAGGATTACCAAAGAATTAGATGAAGTACTAGAGAGTGGAGGTTTCAAGGTAAAGGGATGGATTTCGAACAAAGTCTTAGACGGCTCTTCAAATCAGCAACGACAGGAGGTCGACATTCTACAAAGCGAGGAGAAGATACTCGGAGCTGTGTGGAACAATGAAGAAGACACGATTACCTTTAAAGTTAACCCGAATCACATTAGGTGTAAAGAACAAAGCAAGTTGACAAAGAGAACAGTGCTGAGCCAAGTAGCAAGGATATATGATCCCATAGGATTCGCATCTGCCTTTCTCATCAGAGCAAAAATCGGTCTACAACAGTTATGGCAAAGAGGGCTTGGTTGGGACGACGAGCTTCCAGACGATATCAAGGCAGTATGGGTTGCACTGTTCGAAGAAATGAAGGAACTGAACTCTGTAACATTTGATCGTTCTCTAACTCCTGACGAAAGCGCACATTCTCCTATTCTATGCATTTTCACTGATGCATCGCAAGATGCATTTGGAGCGTGCGCATATATCAGATGGCACGTCAGCAATGGAACATTTGAAGTACGTTTCATAGCAGCCAAGTCTAGAGTAGCACCTATCAAAGCTCTGACGATACCACGATTGGAACTCCAAGGCGCGGTCATAGGATCTAGACTATCCAGAAGCATCCAAGAGGAGAGGAGGATTGAGTTTACTAAGGTGATGTTCTTCACCGATAGCGAGATTGTACTAGCTTGGATACGTAGCCAAGCAAGAATCTACAAGCCATTTGTATCAGTCAGGATTGGAGAGATTCAAGACAACTCTGATCCAGCACAGTGGAATCACATTCCTGGCAAGCACAATGTTGCTGATGACCTGTCACGTGGATTGTCCATCAGACAACTTGATGAAAGATGGAAACATGGTCCTGCATTTCTGAAATGCCCCGAAGAAGAGTGGCCCATTACGCACAACGAATCAAACCAGCATTGCAATGATGCTGACAAAGAAATCAAGAAACCAAAGGCAGTATGTACGGCAGTCAAGTCGCCAGACCTTATTGACTACAGCAGGTTCTCCAGCTGGAAGACGCTTATTCGTGTTAAAGCATGGCTTCAAAGATTTGTAAATAATCTACACGCAAGAAAGAGCCCAGCTTATACCAACAAGTCAGGAACGCTCACACCACAAGAGTTGGAACAAGCCAGGAAGACCATCATAAAGGATGCTCAAAGAAGTTTGAAAGCAAGAATCAAGAGCAGTGAGTTAAGTTGCCTAAGCCCGTTTGTGGATAATGAAGGTCTTATACGAGTTGGAGGAAGAGTTGACGAATCTGTTGTTACATACGATACCAAACACCCGTTACTTTTGCCACAGGAAAGCAGAGTTTCCTACCTAATCGCCCTACAGAACCATGAGTCTAGCCATTCCGGCATAGCAAGCACCGTTGCGAAGATCAGGAGACGTTATTGGATACTGAAGATACACCGTATTGTCAAAACGATCAAATTCAGATGCGTCACATGCAAAGCTATGAAGCCACAAACAGAGGAGCAGCTTATGGCCAGCCTGCCAGAATGCCGAGTAACCCCGAGCACTCCACCATTCTACTATACGTCATGTGATTATTTTGGCCCAATTACAGTCAAAATCGGACGTAACAAAACAGCAAAGCATTATGGTGTTCTATTTACCTGCCTGAACACTAGAGCAGTACACTTAGAAATAGCAACTGATGCTTCAACCATGGAATTCATTCAAGTGCTACGCAGATTTTTTGCTATTAGAGGTTACCCATCGCTCATGATTAGTGACAATGGAACCCAGCTCGTAGGAGCAGAGAAAGAACTAAGACAGATGGTTAAGGGATGGGACCAAGATAAGCTGCGAGATTACTGTGCTGACAAAGGCATGGAATGGAAACTCATAACCCCAGGAGCTCCTCATCAGAATGGGTGCGCTGAAGCCTTGGTAAAGAGCTGCAAATATGCTCTAAAGAAAGCTATTGGCAAACATGTTTTAACTCCGTTCGAGTTATATACATGCCTATTAGAGGTAGCCAACCTCGTAAATCAACGACCAATTGGCAGAGTCCCTAACGACCCAGATGATGGAGCCTACATATGCCCTAACGATATGCTGCTCGGAAGGGCATCCACCCACGTGCCACAAGGTCCCTTTGAGGAGACAGCCAACACTAGACGAAGAGTCGAGTTTGTTCAACAAATAGTTGAATCCTTCTGGAAACGTTGGTCGAGAGATGTATTCCCTCAATTAGTACCACGTCTGAAATGGAAGACCGACAGACGAAACATTCGTGTTGGAGATGTGGTCATGATGAACGACCAAAATGCAGTCCGTGGTAAATGGACCATTGGCAAGATTATTGAAGTGTATCCCGGTCGAGACGGTAAAGTACGAAATGTACAACTCAAGACAGCAACTGGTACGTACTCAAGACCAGTCTCGAAGGTAGCGGTTATTCTCCCTGTTGAAGAAGATGCTAATTGAAGATGAAGACTATGCCCTCATCGGGGTGGAGGATGTTTAGATTAAATTTATGCTAATTATTGAACATTGATTGTGTGACTTATGTCACGTGGACTTTTATCACGTGTTATGATAACATTGATTTATGTAAATGAGTATCAAGACACAGTTTTTTTGGTTTTCAAAAATGTATGACACGTATTTTGCTAACCTGGACTATCAAGACGTTATTGCTAACCTGTACTTTACATGATTGGAATTTTATGGAAGTGTAAGAAGTATGTCTTTATATAGTCGCCACAGAAGTAAGTTGTGTGAATTTTATGATTCATTATACACGATTGTAATCGTAAATATTAAGCTATGTGATCTGCATGTTTTAGATCGAATACACTACATTACTACACAATAAACAAGTGCTATACGGTTTGTGGTGACTCTGGTAACTTCTTCGCGGTACATAAATTAAATTATTTCCTTAGAATTCTTCTAGTTTATCTAACGCTATCCAATCATTGACTTCCAACGACGGGAAGTTATACGTCAGGGGAAAAACCGAGCAGTTCATATTTGGCATTTCGATAAATCAAGTTTTTTAAAAAAATCTTGGATTCTTACTTGAGTTGTGATAGCAAGATGATGCGACTGGCCTAGGAATCGTTGTCACCAACTTAATTTGAACGTTTATTAATTAAATATAAATTTGAATTTCAATGTTTAGTCAGTCTAGGTTTTTAGGCGGAATTGAAGACTAATCATGGCGGAAAATGTAAGCGATTTGATGGAACCACTTCTGCAACAAGGTAACTTATTCACCTCGAATAATGATAATTTTAAAATTAATTAGTTAATTCCGATATAGAACGAAAAGCTAGCGACACACACGATCTGAATTACTCATGATCTTTCCTTGCTATCATTTCCACATGGCAAACGAATAGTGAAATTATTATTGAATATAGAATTAGAAGTTTCTAAGAAATATTCAGCACGGAAAATGCGCTCTGCCATGTGTTTCCAATAACTATGTAGCTTCTTAGTAGAACATGTTATCAAAACATAAGACTATTAAGCATGTGAGTGCATATACAGTCAATGTCATTAACGTTGTCCACCGAAAAAAGACATTTACACATTTACACATTTAGACTAAAAGAAATATCACGTGTTTCCTCGAATGTTCTGGCATAAAACAAACGCTGAAATACAATTCTCCATCTATAATCCTCACTAAATGGTCGGGGCATTCTGGATTTTCGATTCACTGATTCGATGATACTGAGATCTTCAAACTTTTTAAGTAAGTCTATCTGTAATGAGCTATTTTTCATTTTCTACTCAGTGAACTACTTTTCATTTCCTATTCAGCTCTTTGTACTCTGATTATTTAGTATTATTAACATATAAAGACATCTTTGTAAATCTACGTGTATATTGTGAATTTAACCTGCCTAGACTAGCTTTAGCTATATGCAGGTCACTTATATAGTTTTTCTTTTTTGTATTCTTTTATTCATCAATAAAGTTTCAAAGTTTCAAAGTTTCAAAGTTTCACGAGTTGAATTTTACATTTAAAGTTCAGGCTCACTTTAGTCTAAATGTGTAAATGTGTAAATGTCTTTTTTCGGTGGACAACGTTAATGACACTGATGTATCATAACTAGAGTGTCGTCTATGTTTAGCTACTCCTATGACTATGACGTCTCGACATCGTCAATCGGATAATCAAGTAAACGTATGCTACAGTGTGTACCAATGATGTAGAGAAGTATATCAGTGCCAAATCCACATCTACTCTATTACTCTTCAACATTTACTTCTCCTCCTTAAGGTTGAGCGGTGGTGTAAATTCAACCCGATGGAAAGAAAGATTTCGGCTTGGTAACACCAGGGCCCAGTTGTTCAAAGCCCGATTAGTGCTAATCCTTGGTTAACTCTTAATAAAACCTGTAGAGTTAATCCTGGATTAGCGCTAATCCAGCTTTGAACAACCCGGCCCAGAGCGTAAAATGATTTATTCCGCCATATTTTTTGTTTTTTCTCGATTACTTTTCTTTCATTTTTTGATGAGTTTTTTTCCCTTTTACGGATATTGGTACTTCAACTCTGTTTAAGACGTCACCTGCAGTTGAACACTTTCACTTTTAAAACCTCAGCAAATTACTGTCAAATATTCCTTGACACGGAACTGTTCTTCACGTTGAATAATAAGCAGGACATACGAAGACAAATATTTAAATCTCAAGCTTTTTAAACCGTGAGAATAAGGAAGTGTTAGATAAATGAAAAGTCGTTAACGGAAAATACATAAGCCAACTTTCGAAACCTGGAGAATCTTAAGTTACTCCTTCTGGGTTTACCATAAAAAAGATTAAAGCTTATCGAAAGTAAAACTATTTGCGGTTATAAACAAAACCAAATAATAAATTGATATGCAAGGCCCTGTCTTTAGAGGACTTGTAATCAATGCTGCTACGAAGTTCAGAACAATTCAATAGAGGCTTTGCACCATCACGTGATGGCAGCCATGACAGGAGGCACAACAATAGAGTCTTTCTCCCCTGGGAAACTAAATTCTTTCTAATGTAAATCAGATAAGACCAGATTCCATTGTTCGTGCCTCCTGTCATGGCTGCCATCACGTGATGGTGCAAAGCCTCTGTTTACCCTTCGTAACAAGTATATAGTTAGCTTTTGATTTGAACCTGGAAGTTTTTTTTATAATTCGAATGACGTCACACTTACAATCTCTGCTTCGCAATGAGAAGCAACATGGCAGCTATATGATGTCTCGATAGAACCGGGAATTTCAAATGCCCTAATTATGATCACCAAAAGACAAATCTCTCCCGATAACCATCCCCCTCCCCCCCCCCCCCCCCTCCCCCCACCCTGCTATGATTTTTTTCATATCAAGCTCGAAATCTTCTCTAGGCATGAGCAGTGATTTACTTACTATATCAGTAATGAGTAATTTCGTTCCCAGAGCCCTTATTTCTTAATGCGCATGCTCGACGTAAAATAATAATGGCGTAGAGGATGCGCAGTGAGAAATAAGGGCTCTGGGTTCGAGAATGAGTAATAAGTAGGAGCATATAATAGAGCTCTGTAACTATGGTAGCAGCTAGGAGGTCAATAGTATAGAGGGGGTTTAAATGCCATGCGCAGCTGTTTACCGAGTCACGGTCACGGCCACGGCACATCTATAGAGTCATTTTTTTCGCGAATTTTTTTTAACGCTATTAATGCTATCAATATTTCATATCTGATTATTTTTAACAGAACATCAGGATTCAAGCTCCACTTCCTTCTCCAACATGACTTTACCAGCAACTACGATATACGGCACACCTCCTTTCTCTATATCCCCCATATTCGGAACTTCGCCAGATACCCTCTACGAGCACCCTGGAGGAGCTGAAGTTCTTTTCCTCAACTTGAACGAGCATACGGTGTTCGATAAAGTTCAATCTCGACGAGGAGGACAGGCAAGAATGCGAGTTATTAATGGTGTAATCGAGATAGTGTGCAGAACTCCCGTTCAAATCATGTGTATAAAAGCCTTTGTGTCACGAGAGCAGGAAGCAGCGAAACTCCACGGCGATGAGAATGGAAGAATAGAACTGCCAGTAGTTATGGGGAAGATTATGGATGTTGAAGATAGCCCTGGATTCTATAAGGTAGGACACCATTGTTATCACGAAGCATACTAATTCGTCATTCATTCCTCCCTTCGTAAAACCTAACACGATGAATTCCAATTTGATCTTCGGGTTAGCCGTGCGTGCCCTGACTTAGACCACTCCAGAGGTTGTTTCAGGGCTGGATCTGTGAATTAGCTATGCCCTGAATTAGATCACTCCAGAGGTTGTTTCAGGGCTGGATCTGTGAGTTAGCCATGCCCTGACTATCACTCCAGAGGTCGTTCCAGGGTTGGAACCGAGTGTAAGTGATCCGTGTTCTGAATTAGATCAGCCCATCCCTTCAGGTTCTCACTCCTCATTTATTCATCTTTTCAGCAATTTCTTTCTGTCAATTTGGATTCAGTTTACGAGGGGCCCAATAAACCGGTCTACGAGCTATCAAAGGTCGAAATGGAAACAAGGAATCTGTTTCAGCTATCGATTCAAGTTCAGTACATCGGCGGCCTGGGATATCAAGAGTTCAAAAGTGTTCCCTTTCTAATGAGAACCAAACCGAGGACAATGAAGAGGAAGTTTGGTAACTAGGAATCATGTTTGATTTCATTGCGCACGTGTCAAAAAATTAAGGTTCTAAAAAATATGTGTCAACTTTAATTTATCGTCCAATTCTGTGCCTTAAGATATATATGTTGGAATGTGATTTGCCGTTCCCATTAATACATCTTGATGCTATCAAGACGCAATAAGCGGAACAAAGTGAAAAAAATCGTTTAAAGAGGGGCAAGGTACAAAAACTAATCAGTGAAAATATGTTTTCATCTATTTTAAGAGGATGAAAACAGTCTGCATTCTCCAGATGTCCAAAGGACTCATCATGAGATAGGTAAGCGGCAAACACAAACACGATTACACTAAGACTGCGACGTGTGTGACGTCACACCCGCCATGTTGGAATGATATTATGAAATTTAATAGGAAATGACCGCCTATTTCAAAAAAAATTACATACGTGTTCTGAGAATTGTTTCAGGTAAAGAGAGGAGAGACAGAGAGAATGATAAAAAAGTCAAGAATCCCTAAATTGGAAAGAGATATTTGAAGAATGTTCAGTACTTCAAAAAGACAGAAGACTAGAGCTAAAAACCATGCGCTCACTTTTAAAATAAACAGCCAACAGTAATAAATTATCTAACACGAAACTAACCTTTTTGTTGTTTTTGACTAATAAAAAATCTAAGAAATGGAAAGTCCGCTGTACAGCAGTCTACCAAGTAACGGTGGAGGTATGACAACCATGTCCGTTCTTCTGACATTTTTCCATGTAGCTATAAGCGTATAGACCTCCTCGGCTCGGCGTAATGTTGTCCCATTTCAGACCACGTGTCATTCCCTTGAGAATGATATTCTTTGTTTGAGTTGTGTCCATATTCATGTGTCTTCTCATGTGCAACCGAGCGCAAACCTTAAACAAAGAAATGATACTCTAGGGAATGACACGTGGTCTGAAATGGGAAAACATTACGTCAAAGCCGAGGAGGTCTACTGCTGTCCATTTCAAAACGCGTGCCATTCTCTTGAGAATAAAAGTTTTTTTGTTTGAGCTGTATCCTTATTCATGTGCTTTCTCATACACAACTGTTTTAAACGAAGACACGAAACTCAAGGGAATTAAATGACACATTGTCTGAAATTGGAAGCATTACAACCAAGCTAAAACTGTGCCTTTAAAATGTTCATTAATCACTTATAGACCCTCTTACTTTGTTTAAAGAATATTATTTTATTACATAATTACCGATGAAATATCTATTTTTCTCTATTTCGAAAAATTGATATCTTCACACGTGAAAATAACATGTTATTTTCACGTGTGAAAATAACACCATTGCGATGGCTATTCAAAAATACGCGGAAAGAATTGCCTGAAAAAGCCAAAACATACTGTCATTGATAATTATATAATAAATAGAATATTACATGGGCGCTTGAAGATACGAAATTTATCTTCTCGTGTTGAAAATCTCTCACTCGTTCGCTACGCTCACTTGTGAGAGATCTTTTCAACACTCGAAGATAAATTTCGTATCTCCGCGCGCCCATGTAATATCCTCTATATATCTTGTTTATATATAAAAAATAATACAAAAAAAATTAAAATTAGTTTTGCTACTACATACCTCAGATCCCAGGACTGTGGAGTTCGACAGGGTTCGCATCTTGGACCACCTTGAAGCAAAACGAGCGTCCATTGACCATCTAACGTTTCGTGTTATGACATCACCTAAGAATGCGGACATTGGATATCGTTTTGGCCTGAAACACCCGGTTTTGAGGGAGGACTTTGAAGAGGGTGATGTCGTGGGATTTTTTAAAGATAATGAAGGGAAAACGGTTATTGATCTTCTTGATAATAACAACGTTAAAGATGCTTTTATGGCCGGGGTGATTTCGAGGTCTGCTTACATTGAAGCGAAACAGGGTTTTGAAAAAGGTAAGTGCCTTTGACGTTTAGGACTAACGCGGACTAACGCGGTCGTGACACGGCAAGGCATACGCCCGGCATATCGCACTGCGCGAGAATTTACTCTCCATCCAATCAAATACTCAAAAACGCCATGAGCGCGGCGCGGCGTGGACAAGGTCATGCCAAGGCCACGACACTGTTACACCAATCACATTGCGCGAGAAAAAAAACCCAGCTAATCAAGATTATAGAAGACTTCATGGTCGTGGCAAGGCATGCATACGGCACAGAGCTTTTCACAGGCATACGAAAAACTGCTCTATGTTGTATATCACTAAAAAAAACTTTTTCAAATGGGTGCGTTTGTTGAATCACTATAGACAATTCGGATGTGGTCTGTGTTATTGGGATCGTCAAGGTAAACTGTGTTGGTTCTATACGTGCTGGAGAGAGGATATACTCCTCGTTTAACTTAGACAAGCCAGGTATGGCTATGGCAGAGTCGCAGTTGCCACCGGGTGCCATGGTAACCAAGAGAGGGACTCTGTTAGGGATGGCTATGGAGGACAGTAAACCGAGGAACAGTGACGAGGAAAGACTTGTCAAAGTAAGACTCCCGTCATTAAACATATTGTGCTTCATCATCATCACCATGATCACTGATCAGTAATCACCATTAATGTCACAATCACTGTAATCACATACACCATTGTCATCTTAATCATCATGACCATCATTGCCTTGATCTTTGCTTCATCATCATCATCATCATAAACAAAAACATCATTTTTTTCATCTCAATCATCATGATCATCAAATCATTTCCATAATCATCATCATCCTTATATCCTCAATCACCATCATATATTATCATCATCAGCTTTTTCGTCATCACCATCATCAATGTTTCCTCTTCTTCTCAATCGTTTTTCATTTATTTTCATACCCCTCTCGCCATTACTATAATTATTTTCACCATTATCATCACCATCACAGTCGTTAGTATCAGCATCTTTTTTAACATCTTCATCATCGTGATGATCATGATGATCATTATCGTTACATCATTACGCCTCAGCATCTTCAGCATGGTTTTATGATCATTATCTTTAATATTTATATTATAAGCACAATCATCATCATTATCACCATAATTGTTTTTCATCGTCATCACCATCATCAATTTTTCATCATCTACAATAGCATTTTCATTATAATATCACCAATCATAAAATATTTCTTTGATTTGTTCAGTACACGACGAATATTGGTTGTTTGTCCACAGTGTTTTGTGTGTATTGTGATGGGAATCATTGATAAACAAGTGGCCAAGGAGGTAGAAAGCTTGTATGATCACTTCAACATACAGATGACCATAAGACTGAGAAAAGAGAGGAAACGAGCCCGACAAGGTAGATACTACATGAAGTAACATATCGAAAGTCAACATACCCTGACCATAGCCACCATCATACCCTCTTGACCTCCTTCCCCTCTACTTCTACCCTCCCCTCTTTTCCCTCAATCCCCTCCTCCCTCCCTCCCCTCCTCCCAACCTCCCCCTCCCTCCGCCATCGTTTTATACCCCTTTCATATACCTCCCTTCATATACTATGTAGTGTACATGTTCTTTTAACTGACCTTGTTGTTGTTGCGAGGTACAAATACTGATGTTTTCCTTTTCTTTCTTCAACAGCTCTCTGTCTCATTTTCTCTGTACTTGGGGTCCTACTGATTGGCCTGGCTGCTTTAGCCTTCGAGCTCTTTTACCCCGGTTCCGCCTTGCGGGTGTATATCTGTAAAATGGGAAGCATCAAAGGCCATTATTCAACGTTTAAATACTTTCCTAGTCAAATTATGAGGGTAAATACATGAAGTAAAATTAACAAGGTGGATCCACTTGCATTCCTGGTGTGAGGGGACTAGTTATATTCTAAACATATTGAAAACAGCAGAAACGATCAACAAACAGAACGAGTAAAAGTTCTCTTGACTGGAAATGACTAAATTTTTAAATTTTATTTAGACGTTCGAGGTTTATGGGATGGAATTCCCATCTTGGCCTGCTTTGCAAAATAAACTGCATCAGCTTAAAAACTTACCACCATTAAATGCTACTAAGGGTAAGCCAAGTCATATCTAGATTTTGCAGTAATGATTTTGACTATTTCATTGATTTATTCTTGCATCTATCCCACATTCCATCCATCTCTCCACCCTCAATCCATCTATTTACCCATCCATCAATATTTTTTCCATCAACCCATTTATATACCAACCACCTCATCTATCCATCAGCCCATCTCTATCCACTTTCATTCATTCACCCATCCATCCATCCCATTCACCCACTCCTGCACTACCTCATCGATCCAACCATACCATCCACCCCACCTCTTATTCATCCATCCATCCATCCCATTCAACCCACTATCTGCACTACCTCATCGATCCACCCATACCATCCACCCCACCTCTTATCCATCTATCCATCCATCCCATCCCATCCAACCCACTACCTGCACTACCTCATCGATCCACCCATACCATCCACCTCACCTCTCACCCATCCATCCATCCCATCCGCCCACTACCTGCACTACCTCATCGATCCACCCATACCATCCACCTCACCTCTCATCCATCCATCCATCCCATCCACCCACTAACTGCACTACCTCATCGATCCACCCCACTCTTTAAATCCATCCATCCATCCTCTATTCCACACGCCCATCCATCTATGCATTTGTCATTCGTTTTCATATTTCTCGTCATTTTCCCCCTATATATAGTAAACACCACCAAGGTCCACTATTACCTCAATCTTGATCGTTGTTCCTACGGAGGCTCCAAACTAGCGACAGTCCTTAACCTGGATCCCGTCAAGGAAGTGGGAGGACCAATCATTTACGCCATCGACCAGAAATGTTCCAGAGTGTATTACTATACAGATGTATACCCTGAGGGGTGGAGAAACGAGGAAAGTGTCAAGTATTACCCCAAACGACTTAACTGTTACCCAAGAAGCAGTTTCAAAACGAATTGATGTCCCTATCAAAAATGAAGGGTGGATTAAAGAAAGGGAGAATGAAATAAAGGAGAAAAGGGGAAAGGGGAAAAGAAAATAATGGGAGTTGAACAAGGAACAGTGGAAAGATAATGAAATGGGAATATAAGGAATGGGAAAATGAAAGAGTAAAGAAAATAAATGAATGTATACCTTGATAATCTGGAGATGGTAATTGACATTAGTATCATCTCCCTCTCCGTCAATCAGCACGTGATTGCTTAGCTGTAAAGGCCCTATTGACATTAGCATCATCTCCTTTTCCGTTGTTGTTATTAGTGACGTCACTTTCTCATGACGTCATCTTGTATAATACGAATAATTCCCTCTAAAGCTCCTTCTAAAACCTTTTGAGCTAGTTTTGAATTACGAAGTCACTAAAATTGAAATGATCGTGTAGAATAAACAATAACTGATTAAAGATGATCAAGACCTGTTATTACAGGAGAGATTGCTGAAGAAAGCTGAATATTACAATATATTGCTGAAGATTATAATTAGAAAAAAATTGTAAAGAAAGAAATCGAATGGACTTCAGACGTAAGATCATTAAGCGCATACGTGAGCAATATCGCAACCTCACAAGAAACGAAACAAGTGTTTCAATAAAGTATTGCTTCGTTTTGCTGTAGCTTCTTTGGGCTCCCTGTGGTAGTTCAATAACGTCATAACAGGAAGCCTAAAGCAACGGGTAAACCCCTATGTTATTCAACGTCATTAGAATCAAACTAAACACTTCAGCTCTAGATGTCCAGGTCTTATTTCTGATCTCATTCAGAGCTGGTCCTAGTGTTCTTAGTCGAAGGTTTCGAAACCATTCCAATAGTTGTGTCGTTGTCTTATTAGGCTCTTTTCGAAGGCTCTGTGTCACGTCAAGGACAAGATCAGTCCAACTTGACTTGCTTTAAGCGATTTTATTGCTACGTTCTTGCTCTCACTCGTTGGTGAAGATGACGGACGAACTTAGAGAACCTCTTCTTTCATCAGGTAAGCTAGGAGGCTGGCTGCTTTCTGGTCAAACTAAAGAACTTCTACACACTTTTTACGAGAGACTAAAGCCAAGCGTTCATTGTTCTTCATCACTACAAGACTTTATTAAAACCCTGACTTAAATTTCTTACAATCATGGCATTTTAAGATATTTGATATTATAAATGTTGTTTCAAACTGATGCTAAAAGAAAAGTGCTTTTACTTTCGAAGGTATAGCAAATCATAGGAGAAAATAGTACAGCGATATTCAGAATAATTTGTACTAATAAGGAAATGTGGCGTTTCGGAAAGTTCCGGCTGGAATAAGCTATCTGTGTTAGCTTCACGTCGACATTCGGATCAAATTTTTTCCAACTTCTATCCTAGTACAACAAAGAATAGATACAGGAGTGTGAGACTTTAAATTAACTCGATTTATGCACTTAATACTAGAAACCATGTAGAAAGATGAAATATATTTCCTTGTTATGTACATGCATGGCTACTCGAGTGTCGACGATGGTTTTGATGATTGACAAGTATTCAAATGGTAACAAGGAGTAGAATTTCAAGCCATGGACTGAACGGCGACCATAGCCATGTTTTTGAAACATGATTATTTTATCATATCACTAGAATTTCATGTTTTAATTATTTGTGAATTAATTAATTAATTGCTAATTAATTTAGTTAATTATGATATGTATCGTTAATCATTCATTGACTTTTAGATTCGGAAGCTTTAACTAATTTGAATTTTGATAAAGCTTTTTTTCTTTTCCGTATGCATTTGCACTTTAGGTTGTCAGTTATAACACCTTGACATGTTTACAAAATGATTTCTATTGCAAAGAACTGCAGTTGATGACAATTCTTTATTTATAATCTAATTGATTATGACGATCTCGGGGTCATATTGATGAAAAGCATTGTCGAATGACTGGAAAGATACATGTATACCGAAATCTAAAGAACTACCATATCTCTTATTCGTGGGTTCGAATCCCGCTATCGCAAGTAGCAACTTTATGAAATTTTTGGATCAACCGAGTCAAATCCCATTTTCGTAGCTGAAACTCTTTTAACTTTTCTTTTCTCGGATTCCTATGCAACTATCCATATACATATTACAATATTATACCTACATATATGCATGCAAGAGTGTGTTCTATGTATGTGTCTGCTTGTGTACATCCTACTCTGCATGTTTATATGTATGTATGTATATAAATTCAGTATATATATTGTATAGTTTATTGATATTATTATTAGTGTTAGTTTTTAGCTTAATTTCATATCTTAAATATTTTAGTCTATTTCTTTTGTTTTATTTTTCTTTAGTTAGAGCTCCTGTTGATAACAGTAAATTTATTGTATTTTACTGATAGGATAACCCTGTTTAAATAAAAGTATCTATCTATCTATCTGTCCGTGACTGTTAGGTTCAATCTAGGATTGATCTCCTGATCACGAACCAAAGGCTGGCATCGTCACCAACACGGCTCGACACTGCCCATACCGCGAGATTTCACACCCATACCTACTTTAAAACGTATTTCTTTTTCTATAGATCCAGTGAGAATTCAACAACCTGGAATACCAGACTCGTACATGCCCCACATGATGTACACAAACGACACTATGATTGGGTCACTTCCATTTTCTACATCTCCGATCTTCGGTATATCGCCAGACAGTTTCGGTGAAATCCACCGCGAAGCTGAGCTACAGTTCCTTAACTTGGACGAACACACGGTTTTCGAGAAAGTACAATCACGAAAGGGAGGGCTTGCTAAGATGCGAGTGTGTAACGCAGGGGTCAAGATGGTGTGCTCATCACCCTATCAGCTTCTCTGTATCAAGGCGTTTGTGTTTCGAGAGAAAGAAGCTGCCAAGCTCCATGGAGATGAGAATGGGAAGGTTGAAATTCCAGTTGTTATGGGGAACATGGAGGTGCAACAAGGACAGAGATTCTACAAGGTAACACTATGTCCTTAAAATGTTTCTCAATAATATAGTTATCTATCGATAAATGTCATTTCAATCCGGTTTCGTGTTGAGTTTTTACCATTGAGCCGAATGGCGAAAATATACATGGATCATTGAGCATATATCAGTGAAGGATTGTAAGGCTACGGACACACGGTGCAACATTGCGCAAAATGTTGCATACAATTGACCTAATTCACTATGACGTCACTGCTTGTTTATGTCGGGGATAGAATCGCCAAATCCAATAGAAAATTCAACTAAATTTGCTCCTAGTGAAACAGTTTAATCTAAAATGGCCTGGTTTTCAGATATAATGTGTGTTAATATGTACTAAAAAATATTCTGAGCGTTTGCTGGCTATTCTACTTCTCTTCGTGGAATTATACGGGATTTAGCATAATTTTCGGTTAGTTTACGTGGATTTGACCCCGTCCGACGACCATGATCCTTTGCGTTTAAACAATAGATTGTTGAATATTATTTTGATGTGACGTCATAGTGAAGTAGGGCAATTGATGTTGCGAGCCACGACACACGACGCAATTTGTTGCACGCAACGTTGCTGAAGTAGAAAACTATCCTACTCAAACAACATTGCCTGCAATTCAGCTGGTTCATACCAAGCAATCATCAAGACACAAAATTTTCTTTAATTTCAAACCCTCCTTTTAAATTTTCTGAAATACGATATTGCAGCTCTATAGAAGGTTCAAATCAAGGTTTATGAGTATTGGGAAAGAGATGGGTAACCTCATAGTCGCTACCATCATTTAGAACAAAAACCCATAAAGGAAATGAGACTTTTTTTTTGGCTTGTCACTTTTTAACAGTATTAATAGTCTGGTAATAGTTTTGGTAAAATTTGGGTCTATAAAGGCCTATAAAGTGTTTGCTAATAACGTTAGGGACTGTTCATTAATTATGCCTTGGGGGGGAGGCTGGAGGAAAAGTAGGGGGGCTTTGAAAAAAATCACACAAAGAAGGAGGGGTTTTAATAGTATTTGCTGACTTAAAGGGGGGTTGAAACAAATAATTAAGGTATGTCTAAAAGGTCACAAGGAGGGGGGGGGGGCAAAAAAATTTTTTTAGATAGAATTGTGGGGGGGGGTTGTGAATTTTTCCAAGGTTTTTTTTCAATTTTTCCTCCAGCCCACCCTGAGGCATAGTTAATGAACAGTCCCTTATTGATCCAAATTGCTACCACTGTTATTTAAGAATAAAAGTTTTTCATAGAAAATTAAATAAGAAAATGTTTTAATACTCTGTAAGACAATAAAAGTTTTGATGGCTTACCTTGCTGCCAGAGCTAAATATTTAATGCATATTTTGTGCCCCAGCAATTTTTTTCTGTCGACTTGGATTCGGTTTACGATGGTCCCAAGAAACCTGTGTACGAGTTGGCAAAAGTGGAGATGGAAGCAAGAAACAAGTTCCAGGTGTCCATACAGGTTCAATACGTGGATGGGTTGGGTTACCAGGAGTTTACTAGTGTCCCTTTCCTAATGAAGACAAGACCAAGAAAAAGAACGAGACTCGGTAAGTCAGTAGCATCAGTATTCCTTGATATGGAAAAAAACCCAGTAATGATCGTGATGATGATGGCGATGGTGACGACGGTAATACGCTTGGAAAATAGTGATGATAATCATGATGGACATGATGGTGGCGAACGATGACGGGGACTCATGAAGATCGTTATACAATGGTGATGGTACAACATAACTAATGCCATTAGTTACAATGATCGTGATGGTGGTGCGGCTGATGTTCTAGTTGCTGCTGCTCATGATGATGACGATGATGATTACGATTGATAAAGATGACGATAATGATGATCATACACCGCCTTAACATAAGCTACACGAGACGATTCCCAACTTATATTGTCCTCGTGTAACATGGCGCTAAGTTACGATTTTTAATATTTTGCACCAACATGATGGAGATTTTTGAACGACCTTCACAACTAACAACATTGTTCTCATCGATTTAAGGCTGCGATAGCCATGTTACACGAGGCCAACTCTCTGTAAATGTTGCACGTAAGATCATCTCGTGTAACATCGCCTTAAAAGGTTTTTTTAAATACGAATTTAACAAAAACAATTTGATATCTATATGTTAAGTGTATGCTACATCGAGTGTATTAGCAGATTAAAAAATCTGCCTCAGTTGGGTTCTCGCGAGAACCCAACTGAGGCAGATTTCTTAATCTGCTTATACACTCGATGTAGCATACACTTAACATATAGATCTTTACCGAGTGACAAAAACACATTTCATAAATTTGCTATCTGTCTAGAGTCTGAAAGCGACGTACAATCGCCTGATACTTCAAGGCCTCGTAAAGACAGCGGAGGTATATCTAAAAATTGTACAAACCTATCTTTCTTATGAAACATATACTTGCTTATAAATATTACGTAGTGAAATTATCAAATAGAACCTCACAGTGGCGGATCCAGGATTTTTCAAAGGGGGGTTCCGTTTCTTAAACTGTGTATAATTCTCTTTTGTTTAGTCGATGTTTGACAAAAAAATTGGCTCTAATCACCTAATTTACTATCTAGTAACGAAACGTAAAGGTAAATTAAACATTATAACAGCAAATCTATCATTGCGTGTTCAACATTATTTTTGTGGATACTTTTAAGCAAAATTTATATAATACATATTTCTATTACCTAAAAGATCAAATTTTCAAGGGGGTTCCGTGGACCCCTTCGACCCACCCCTGGATCCGCCACTGCCTCATATTTTAGAAAGAGCTATATTAGAGTGAAGTCATTAAACCCGTAAAATAAATATTAGACTAATACACATTAGTAGACCAGAATCCATTTTTTTTGTGTGTGTTTCTATTTGACTATTACATGTTGACTAACATGTTTTAGTTATTTCACGGGTGAAGTGCCTTCACTCTAACAGTAGTACTTTTTTTCTTAACAATGATAATAGAATCCTTGGATGTGTCTAGTAGCAGCAACTCATCTCCTGGCGCAGACTTTATCTCAAGTACTGGTATGTATATAATATATCCAACATTTCACTTCCTTCAGGCCGCCTTCATTCATGATTATTCTTTTACATATTGTGTCGTCGAAATAGGTTAAAAATTACTTTTAAGATACGTAAAAGTACTTAAAAAGATACTTAAAAGATACTTATAATTTCATTTTCATGATTCTCTAATAATTCATATCTATGCATTACTTTCCCATTCTCACATCGAAGTATTCAGGGGCGGCGGAAGCGGGGGGCCGGGGGGGCACTGGCCCCCCACTAGATTTTTTGGGGGGCCTGCCCCCCCCCCCCAGAATATAATGCCTCACACACAAAAAAAAAACGCATGAGATTTGGTTATGATTACCATTATTTATTATTTGATATTACATAATTTTCTGTATCTAAAAAAGATACGATATATCTAGCGACGACTTGCATCATTTTTGTATCTCTCAGCACAATTGCAAGTGGTTTAATGCGCGCAAAATGTTACTGATTGAAATATCACACATACACGTTTGTAATCAAGCTAAACAGGGAGGGGGGGGGTCATTTCAAGGTACCGTGAAATATTGGAGTGCCCCCCCAAAATTTTTCAGCTTCCGCCGCCCCTGGTATTGGGGCGGCTTCTTAAAATGCCGGATTAAAAAAAGTCAAAGAAATTGAGAGGATTGAAAGTCCATCCTTAAAAGTATTAGCTAAGTATCTTTAATATTAGGGTATGTAGAATCAAATGAATTTGCCATGTCTAAGATTAGAGGACCATTTTTGAAGAATTCATCATTACATGAGAAATGATAAAGTGAAAACTGTGAAGTCTAGGGACGTAGGGAAGTCTAGATCGAACAGAGCTTAGTCCGTGAAGTTCATATCCTTCCAACACAGTGACTCGGTGATGCATGCGACTCTCACATTGGTCTTCGTTTGAGGACGTTAATGTTATAATTACCTTCTAGAGTACAAAAGTGCAGAATACAATCATGTCAAAGTCTTAGACCATCTTGAAGCCAAACGTGCAACATTCGATCACGTGACATGCAGAGTTATGCAGTGCCAAAGCAATGCAGATATTGGGTACCACTTCAAGCTAAGAGACCAAAACGCAGCAGAGCAGTACGATGAAGGAGATGTCGTGGGATTCTTTAAAGATGAAAATGGGAAAGCAGTTATCGAACTCCTTGATAGTGAGAATGCTGATGATGCATTCATGGCTGGGGTGATTTCAAGGTCTGCTTATCTCGAAGCTAAACAGTCTCTGCTAGAAGGTAAGACTAAGGTCGAACGTCGACCTTCACATGATCTGAACCTAATGACATCAAATAAGACCGCCTTGTCGTCCATTGTTTCAATCAGGTTCGCCTCATGTGAAGTTTGACGTTCGACCTGAGCGTAAGAGTCCCCTTGCAATAGACGTTATTCGTTGTGGTGCAATGTTTTCCCATTCAGACAACCTGTCATTCCCTAAAGAATAACATTCTTTGTTTGAGTTGTATCTATATTCATGTGTCTTCTTGTGCGCAACCATTAAACAAATAAACGATTCTTTTAGGAATGGCACGTAGTATGTATAATGATACGAATGACAATTATATAGTTTGTTTGTCGTCTCTAGTAAAGCTTTTTGCAGGAGAAACATCTAAGGACCTAGCTTCTGCAGCACAGCCTCTGACCGATAGCGGTACGGTCTGGTTTTGCTTGTTGTTGAATCATAATTTGTTTATCAATATTCCAGAGGAGACAGACATTATTTGTGTGATTGGAGTCGTCAAAGTCAAATGCATTGGTTCAGTACGCGCTGGGGAAAGGATCTACTCATCCTTAGAAAAAAGTAAACCAGGTACAGCCATAGCAGAGTCACACCTCCCCTCTGGGGCTGTACTGTCTAGTCGTGGAACACTTCTTGGGATGGCACTGGAGGAGCGTAAAACCAAGATGTTTGGAGATGAAAATCTTGTAAAGGTAAAAAGATCTTTCCATAAGCCTATACAAGTTTTCCTCCCGCCGCAAAACCCTGGGGGAAAAAACAAATTTCAATTTGATGAGTTACCCTGACTTTGCAAAGCTAAGAGTTTGTTTCAGGGTATCGATACAATTTGAAGGTTATATTGTTGTATGTGGACAACAAGGGCGGATCCAGGGGGAGGGTCGGGGGGGTCGCGACCCCCCTGTCATTCCTGAGGTCAAATGGGCTTCCTGTGGTAAAAATGCGACTGGGATTCCTTTGCCCACAAAATTTACCCCTGAGACCCCTTTTTCAAAAAAACCCTGGATCCGCCCTTGGACAACCATAACAACCCTCTCCAGCCAACCAGGTTTAGTTTCTCATACCTTACTATAAACCTCTAAGGCTCAGGTCAAACGTCGAAAAAACAATGGACAACAAGGCGGTCGTCTTTGATGTCATTAGGTTCGGCTCATGTGAAGTTCGACGTTTGATCTGAGTCTAAGAATCTAAGATTATAACCTGTTCTTGTTTTTAGTGTTTTGTTTGCATTGTGATGGGGGTTACAGACAAGAAGCTAAACATGGAAATAGAGGACATTTACGATCACTTTGAGTATCAACTGTCAAACCGATTGAGGAAAGAAAGAAAACGAGCCAAGCGAAGTAAGGACTTATGAATATATTTTTTCACTAGTTTATTTTGCATTTTATCAAATTTTATCGACACCCTGGAACGACCTCTGGGCTGTTCTATGTCGGGACAGGAAGAATTCCAGATCAAAGTGGAATTTAGCGGGAATTTAGTGGAATTTAGGTTCTGCTGAGGGAGGAAAGCTGGAAAAGCTGGAGAAAAACCCCTGGAATCAAAAGAGAGACCTTACAAACTCTACTCGCATGATGGGAAGTCCAGGAATCGAACTCGAGACCACAGAGAGACTGGTGTACTACCGCTGTCTAGCACGTAGGATTACCCTATCTAAACGTAAACGTGAAAATCCAATCAAGTTCTTTTTTTCTACTTTAGTTTTGATTGCAGTATTGTTTGTACTGGGCTTGTTCCTCGCCTCCTTAGCTTTTTTGTGCTTTGAACTCTACTGGCCTGGATCGGCTTTGAGAGTGTACTTCTGTGAGAGACACAGCTTGAAACATCATACTGCAACGTTTAAATACACACCTGATGGCATCAGGGTAAGTCATGAAACGGCACTCTAAGTTAAAATAAAGGTTTTGCGTGCACCTATCATCAGGCGCCAATCTTGAATGGCATCAAGAGAAGACATTGAATTTTTTGGAGTAAAGGCATTCTGACATGCAACATGGTTGCTGGCATTTGTCATGATGAAAATCCCATGATCATCTTTTTTTTAAAAAAAAAAAAGAAAAAAGAAAGAAAGAAATAGACCAATAGCGACAAAATGTGCCATTATAAGATATTTGCAACTCGTACTGGCATGAGTTGGTTGACTTTAACAGTCTTGGTTTCTTTATGCATGCCAACAACCAACATGTGGCTGCCATTTCTTGATCCTTTTATTCTCATGAGAAGCGATCCATTCGTCATTTAAGTTCATTCTTTTTTGCTTTCTTATTCAGGCTTACAATGTTCGAGGCATCGAGTTTCCTTCTTGGGAAACACTTCAAAAGAAAATTGCTCCAATTATTGACCAGGTCCCTCCTTTGAACATGTCCAGACGTAAGTATTGTGCCATTCCTTACTACAACCCGTTTCATGCTTCTGCGACCTGACTCAAGACGTCTGGCGTTTTGGCTCCCACCAATCAAAGCGATAGATATTTCCACAACTCGACAGTTGAGTCGCGTTAATATGTTTAGCCTTTGATCCATGATCGCACTAAAAGGATCGATTTTTAAGGGCGTGGTAAAGGTGTAAACAAAACATCCTCAAAGCTCACAACACTCAAAACAGTCAAAATCCTTTGATGGGTCTACTCTATTGATTATGAGCTTATTACAGGGGCGAGTGGGGAGTGCCACGGCAAGCGCGTATATTCCTGCCAATTCCACAGGAAGCCCATCAGTATAAGCCATGCATAGAACCATTTTTTTGAATATCAAAGAGTTTTCCAAACAATTCCTCTTTTTTTTTTTTTTTTTTTTTTTTTTTTTTTTGTCCAAAATAAGGAATAAAATATAAACGTCAAAGGTCCTCCATGTTAGGGAGTTAGTTGGGCACAGGGCTAACAACCCTATCTCGTAAAACAATCGGCGTGTTACGAAAACAGCAACAAAGGAAAATAATTTTGTTGCTGCCATAAGGACGTCAAAGCTGTTTGCTAAAATGACTTCTGGTATTCTTGTCTTTTTTCATGTAGTCAACGTAACAAAAGTTCACTACTATCTAAACCTGGACCGTTGTTCATACGGAGGAACAAGACTCTATTCTGCACTAAATTTGGATCCAAAGAAAGAAGTTGGTGGTCCACTTGTGTTTGCCATTAATCAAAACTGTACAAATGTCTATTACTACACGGACGTACCCTTTAATCACTGGAAGCCTTATATAAGCGTGAGCACCTTTCCACAATCATTTCACTGCCACCCAGAAAGTGAATTCAAAAACCAAAATTAAACAGTGCTAAAATAAATATTGTGAAGATGAAAATTATTCAGCGTGTCATAACGAAGGTAAGGGAACTCGAAAAAAACCCGAGTAGAATGCTCTACCAGCGAGCTATAGGAGAATCTTGGTGAACTCTTGGTCAATTCTTGGAGTAAAACCAAATGACTTCAAATTCTTCGAGGTATAAATAACAATGAAACAGCCTTCATTAGGTACAATTCCCATCTCTGAAGTTTCCTTACTTCCTCAGGGACAAGCTGCATAGCTTTCACCTCCTCTCGATGCAGTCATTTGCAGACACAGTTGAATACATCCATAAATGAATACCACAAATTCAGTGTGGGTTGCCTCCCATATATATATATTTCATAATTCTAAAATACCGGCCATCGAGGCAATTTGGGAAAGGTCTAGAAGATATCCCGGTTTGTATTTCTTCTTCTTCTTCTTCTCTTGAAACACACGGTGTTGCAAATGGTGGCTGAACTGTATAGCGTCGCCCGTTCTGAGAATCGGGCAAATTATTTGTATATAGTTTGTGTTGATCGTAATCCAATGATATATATTAATAGTTACACCAGTCCGTGATCGAGTCTGGTGCAGGGCGCCTTATCTATGACGCGGAAGTCACTAAATATTTTGCATTTTACTAGTATTATATGAGCGCTATCGAGTTCGGACGGGGCGAGGGACGCTCGTGAAGCCTCTGACATCCAACGATGTGTCTTTCTTTTTTTAATAAAAATTATTATTATTATTATTAGGCGTTGTCCGAAAAGCAATTGAATTCATACAAAAACAAGCTTTCTAAAAAATATGTAAATGAAAGTAAACAAATGTAAATCAAAAACTGTTTTATCACTGGTAGATAGATTTATCGAGCAAAAAATAAAAAATAACAAAGTATCCTTGATAGTTGAATTCAATTATTTTATTATAAATTAACTCAGCATGCTTCAGCTTGGCATCATTTTATTATATATATCATAGATATATTATAATAAATATATTACACACTTCTTTAGCCTGGGCGTATTGTGTGGCATTTTCGTTTTGCCCCATGTATAAGGGAATCCGAAACTATGGATTTCGGATTCCAAGGGTCTGAATTCCGGATTCAAAAACTTTTGGTGCGGATTCTGGATTCCAAATGGGTGGATTCCGGATTCCATCATAAACTGGATTCCGGATTGCATTATTAACTGGATTCCGGATTTCAGAGTGCTGGATTCCGGATTCCAAAGCTTAAACTTTCGTGGATTCTGGATTCCGGATTCCCTTACATGGGGCGATTCTTTGTTATATCTATAAACCTATTTCCAAAAACGTTGTCGGTCGTACATCTGAAACTGATCTGAAATCTGAGAACGAGTAGCACGCTGCCTATATACACACAGATTTACAACGTAGTTTCCTTTTAGATTGGAATACGAAGGAAAGATTTGTATTTTTGCCAGAAAACATAAGAGTACACAAATTCAGTTTAGTCTCGGACACAATTGTGTCGCATTGGTGAGAGGCAAGTCCTCTCGCCGCTAAGGCGCCCATGCTTCCCAAAAAGCTGTGATGTGCAACTGCCTAATTATGAATAACAGATTATAATTATAGCAGAAGATATATAGAGGATATTACATGGGCGCGCAGAGATACGAATTTTATCTTCTCGTGTTCAATTTAGATGTCTCACTCGTTCGCTGCGCTCACTCGTGAGATATCAATTGAACACTTGAAGATAAAATTCGTATATCCGCGCGCCCATGTAATGTTCCGTTTAAGAACGAGTGAAAGATATCAAGTTTTCGACACTAGTGAAAACCTGGTATTTCATCGATATCTCCCGGGGGGGGGGGGGGGGTGTTGCTATGGTCATGGTATGGGTTAAAGAACAGGTGCTTTTGTTATTGTTGTGATTTATGTTTTAAAAAATAAGTTGCCTTTTATGAGAACTATGGATTAGTGTTAATCCCTCACCAATGGGCCCCAGAATGAGAATCAATCCCTGAACTGGTTGTATGTGAGCAGACTAGTTTGTTTATTCAAACTTACTAACTTATTCTCTTCGCTCCTTGTGCTGCATAAGGCTAGACACAGAACTTTCATTGTAATTAACTATTGAAAAGCTTTTCTCCCGTCCAGAAAAACCAACCGACATCTATTGTGATTTCATTATCTATTTTATTAGTTTCTGCTAACATTCGGCAAATTGGAAAGCTAAAATCGAAACTGATGCCTGCCTTGGGCAAAAAGTCAAAAGGATGAAAAATTAAACTGACACAACAAAAAAGAAGAAAAGAATAAAAAAGCTGAAGAGTAGAATCTATTTCTTACCAAATTTCCGCCCATGCTACTATACACTCTCCCCTACACACATATACTAACCAGTAGGCTCTTATTCATCAGTATTTAAGTTACTTCGTTTCCATGCATGGTTCCACACTAGTGTTGCTATCTTTTTTCGTTGCCAAGGCCTCCTTAAAGGGAATGGAATATGTAAAAATTAATAACCAATTTTTAAATTAGAACGAATTGAAATGAGCCACATATATCTAAAGTGTCTTATAATTGAACCTTGAGGCAATGTGATAAGGATGATGGCTTAGAGTACATACATATCTACCTCTATTTGATTACGTTTAAAAATATATAGATTAACAAAAAAAGCTACCTATAAATTTTTGTTTGAAAATAACTGATTGATAAATAATTAAATGTAAGGTAGCTGACAACTGTAGCAAAAAGCAACTAGAAAACATGTTGTAAGAAGGCTATTTTCAATACAGAATTTCACAAAACAAAGGAAAAAATGGGGTGTCCCTAACTACTTTTCGATATAATAAATTTTGAATACTCCCATATTGACAAGTTTTGAAAGAAAAATAAAGGAAATCAATCTTGGAATAAATTCGGTAGTAATTTTTCATTGACGCCAGTCAAAATAAAAGGTACCGATTGATTAGTTTTGATTGACAGCAGCGAAAAACCAATTTTATATCGCAACCCGTTTTCAAACGATAACAATAACATACAGTTGTCTTTTTCAATGATTCACAAAAGATTGCTTTTTGTCTGTTGAAGAAATTTAAATAAACAGTTCCCATGTAAGGTTTAAAGGTTTTATCCTATCGAAGTTTCTAATAAAACTTTTAAAGCAATTCGGCGGCCAGTAAGTTTTTTTAATGCGACCCACAAATCGAACGCTGCAAAAGCCTGCCGGCTTAAGGACGTTCGCGGGCAAATGCCAAGTAAATCATGTCAATTTTCTGAAACTTTGCCAGTCGATTAAACAACATAAGGCAAACAAAATAAGCCTAAGAAAAGGGGTTACTAGTGTAATCCGGTGAGTAAAATGCCGATCATTTAGGCACCCATTATCAGCCAGTCATCAAGACTCATTGCGGTCAAAAATTAACAATTATTGGGGGGAAAGATATTCCAATGTATTCGTAGCTAATAAACGATTTCCAAAATTGTTCTTTTCTTAGTGAGGCATTAAAACTAACACTCTTTCTCAAGGGAAAATCGAACTAAATTTACATTTCGAACTAAACTATCGCTTTTTGTACATGTAGTAGTTCTCGAGGGTCGAGAAATAAATCTTTTTTTTAATAACTCAATAAATTTACATTACATCTTCCGTTAAATGTATAAAATAAAAATGAGGGTCACCGTTTTGAAGAGATATAATAGCTTAAAGAGGTTTTGTTGAGTATTCTGCAGCTTAACAAAACCGATTGGAATAACGAAATTAAGACTAACGAGCACTAGCCAATCTCGTACCCAGAGCCTGCGGCGAAGAACGAGGACTCTGGCATAATCCATTTTTTCTTTGATCACTTTGATCGATTATATCTCACTTTCCGAAAATTGCGCATGCGCCAAAATATGGATTATGCTAGAGCCCTCGTTCTTCGCCGCAGGAAGAAACGCAGGCTCTGGGTACGAGATTGAGCACTAGCGCACTAAATTTATGCGTAGAAAGGATGCGCGCGAACAATGCCCGCGAAAATTAAGGAGACGAGACTTGCAAGATATGTGCGATGTAGAAGTGTCACGCGGTGAAGTGACTCGACATATTGTCACGCGCGGTATCAAAGCATTTGGCACATACACTATTTCAATGTCAAGAAATATATATGTATTTCCAAACTTAGTAAAAAATCGAATCTTCGAATCGAGACGTCGTGGAACACCCTTTGGGCTGTAAACGCCAATTAAGGAACGTTTTTTTTTTTTTTTTTGTCTGCGGAGGAAAACCATAAAACCGGGAGAAAAACCCTGGATCGAATCAAGGAAAAGGCCTAACAAACTCTATTCGCATGCGAGTCGACTCCAGGAATCTGAGACGTCTGGTCGTTTTTCTTTGTCATAGTTTATTTTATTGTATTCATTTAATGATTTTTCTTATTAAATTCTTTTTGCTTCAGTTTTATCATTTTGCTCATGTGTTAGTTAGTTTGTTCTTCTTTTTTTGTCTTTTGTACTCCATGTAATTTTGCGTGAGCAAATAGATATATAGACCCCGTCCACGAGCTTTGCTTTTTGGGGCTAATATGTGTAGAATATGTTTAAATAAATAAAATAAAATAATCTGAGACCTCAGACTGACGAGCTCGAGTCGGTACAACCGCAATGCCATGCACCCCTGATTCGAAACAACTATGTCCAGCATCAGTTTGGCAGCTATCAAGGGCGCATTGCCAGGGGTTGTGAGTCAGTAAAATAGGTCTGTATTGATTGGAATTAAATTTTTCTAATAAAAATCTGTCAAAAGGCATGTGTAGAAGAAAAAGAAGAAAAAAAGTATGCATCGCATCGAAAAGAGACAGCAACATTAAAGACTGGTAAAAAAATTATTTGCTTTTGCTTCAGGATTCTCATTAGTCATATTAGTATCACTACTGTTTTCAAGCACTGATCCTGCCTTTTTCATGAATGATTTATAGGGTGATTGGAACCCTTTTACGATACATCAGTACCACATTTGATTTAAAGTATATTGTATAGGTTGTAATGCGATACTTTCCATTACCCATCAATAAATCAATGACCTGCAAAAAATGTGTGAAAACAAGATTAGACAAAAAAGTTTTGTGTCAAAACAAGTTTACACAACTAAACTTTTAAATGTTCAGATTCAGTGATGCATAGCATTTTCTCAACTGTGTTGTTCATCGCCCGAGGGAATGAACATGTGGCTTGAAAATGGGACAAACTTGCCAAGCAGAATTCATTCTGTTCTAATAAACTTAACCAGATATAATAAACAAATAGTGGAAGCTAGTAGACTTCAATTGGCTAAGTTTGTATGCGGTTCTTTTTGTCATGCAATGTATAGCTCGTCTGCACACTAGAGAAAAACAAATTAGACATATAGTATTTGCCTTGCGGCTGTAAGTTATGTATTCAACGTCAATTTGAGCTGCACGTTTACCTACTTCCAAAAAGCAGATTTGCTAGTAGATCCTAAATCCATAATATCAATAGTAATCATCGATCCTTGCCATTCGACAGGATCATTAATTGTGTCTGCCTTTGGCCCTACGGGAGGAGGCGAGTGCCAAGACAAAAGAAGTACCTTTTTGGGATTTGAAAAGTTTTCTTAAGTAAATGTTTTTCAGTCTTTTGGCCCCACACTGGAAATATAGCATAATAGGTCCATGGTTTTTTAAATTACTTTTCATTCTGTTTATATATTTTGTCTTGGATTATAAGGATCCTATCCATGTTGGCAGAATCTCAATTCTATTTTATGTGTTAGCCTTCCGACAGAGGTCAACGTTCTGAGGACAAGTACATCTCATGTAACTCTATTCCCTGATATAATACTAGCTGATACCTGTTCACGCGTTCCTCTTGAATAAATTATGAAAATGACATCAAAACGAGATAAACGGTGAGTTGTTTCTTGTTCTGTTGAGACATCGCAGTGTCTTCTATAATCTAAGCGGATGTCATAAAGGCTTTTCAGTTTTCATTTTCAACCCTTCCGTTCAGTTTTGTTTTGTTTGTAAATATGTGACTCACCGTTCGTCTCGTTTTGATGGTCATTATCACTATTATTTTTTTCAATATAGCAGAAGAACGCGTGAAGAAGACTATAAGTGGCAAACGACTTGTTTTCTTCAAATTAAGATCAAAAAATATACGACGCCTTTTTGGCAGTTTGAGAATTCGATTTTGTTTTGATAGTTGACAGCACTTGTCTTTTTACCTGTATGTATGAATAATATACTTGAATTTGAAAAAGCAAATGACATTTTTTTCAATATATTGTATGTGAACTAATGACAAATAAAAAACGCGTGTTAAGTGTTAGAGTACCACCTGCTTATCTAAGCATATTTCTAGACTTGTTAAATTGCATTTCTAGTTACTATAGCAAATTCAAAGAAAATAAAGCTATTTTTAAAAATTAATGGCAACTAGTCGACCAATATCGATCAGCACTCATTGTAATGTTGATTGATGTCAACGATAAGTCGTACACAACATAACACTTTTCATAGAAGTTGAAAATTTTTTTGGTTACGGCGAAGAGCCAACTTACAGAAACATGCTGGAACAGGAATTAACCTACGCTTCGATTGCGGATCAGGAATCTATCGTTATATTTAGACTACGAAAACACGTTATAAAAAGCTGGGCAAATTAATAGATATAAATTTACGTTTATAAGATAGAAACCTGTGTTTGTGATAAAAGACTTATGGAAAGCAGAAAAACGTGTGAATGTAAGATACCAGTTATATGTAATAACAGAATTAAATGTGGCTTCAAAAACAGTAATTATAGTTTTTACCTGTTTAAAAAGCGACACTTGAAGTTCTAACGTGATGTGCCTTGTTTAGCACTATTTATGCTTCTCGCGTGGAAAATCTTTTTGTGTTCATTTGTTTAAAGGCTTCTGTTCTTTTAACTTTTAAGCATTCTTTGATTTACTCATGTTAAAAACCATTGGTCTTTTGCTCGTTTGGGAGAAAATCTTACATCTTATTTATACATCGTATTAAAATTTGCAACCACTTAACAATAACTCAACGATTAACAAAAAAACAAACTAAACCCAGAAATGAGGGTCGTTTGGTTAGCAACGTAAACAGGTTTAACTATCGTGCAAATCGTCTACAGAATCCTTCATTTACGTTTGATAATATTCTGTATGTATATGAACAGCCAAAATATGTCGTATTAAAATAAATAGAAAAAAAAGCGTGGGGGAAATGCCAGTGACTGTTTCAAGTGTTTTCTCGATAAATCTTTTTAGTGCAAACATGTGCAAGATAAAACAATAGATGACAACAACGTCTGTACGGAATGGGAATTGCTTTTGTTCAGTAAAAACGTGCATATAACTTCCCTTAACACTGATTCTTTTGCCTTGCCGTGCTTCTTTTACTTCGCTTGAGTCAAGGCCGGTAAAATACAAGACGTTAAACATGCTTGCTGTGATAATTATAGAAAACAAAAGAACTTCACATTTCGTACATCAATATTAGTTGTCACCTAGCTATTGTCTTAGCTTGCACGAACTTCGAAGGTACAATAGCAAGGGTTTAAGAAACGCAGAAATCAGAACGACATTCATTGGAACAGGGAACTCAAAATCAAAGGATGTAACTGTCAAAATAATATAGTTATTCTCAGGAAATGACATTTTGTATCCTGTGGTACGAAGTGTTAGAAACCATGATTGAGTAAACGATCTGTAAGTTGTACTTAAAGACTTCGATGTTCAAGAAAAACGGAGATGCTTTAGAGAGATGTTAAGGGAAAGTTTTTGTGTGTGTGCTTGGTAAAGATTGAAAATGTGAATGTTTGATCAAGCTATTTTTTCTCGGAAACAATTCTGAACTCCACTCGGGATTCGAATCCGTCACGACGGCCTCCGCTTGGAGTGCGGATCAGTTTTTTTCCGAGAAAAAGAGTAGCTTGACGAAAAACAATTCACATCTTTAAACATGATGTTCAAAAAAAGTTTGAATTTTAAATAAAAGTAAAGCCAAATGACTTCTAATTGCGTCAATTATAATACGACCAGCTGGATGCGTCAAACTTTCCAAAGATAGACAAAGACTCGATGGGCATAGTGCTGTATCATGAAAGAATTGTTTCCAACGAGTAACAAAGACCTCTCGTTGTGGAATCAAACAAACAATATTAGATTTGTACGAGAGTTTTGCGAGTTTTACACTCACCTTAAGCTAATTGCAGAGTTTAAACTACCCCAAAGAAACACCCTCTTCTCTCTTATCTTGTACTCATTTTAAAAGTAGTTTTGCTATTTTTAGAGATTAAAAGGACAAAAAAAATCGCTCCTTAAATGGGTTTATGAAAGACTAATATTTGCTAGCATAAAATGTGTGTTAGTCAATCTAGAACGGATAGCGTAGTTCGGAATCCCTAATACTTTTCCTGTATGATTTTGCAATAATCGGTCAGGACCGATAACGTTGTACATAAAACATGTTTGAACAGCGCTGGTTATGCATTGCGTAGTCTTTCCGGGGGAAAACGTGAGAGAAAGATTGCCTTTTATAGTTAAATAAAATGTCCAAACCATTGCGTGATTCTTTCACAATAAATAAAGCGAATTATTTGTTGGCTCGTTTTTCTGACGAAAAAATATCCATTTCGTTGGCTTATCAGAGTCACGACTCCGTCAAAACCGGTCTAGTCCGAACCATGATGAAATACTGTTTTTTTATTGTGTGTGTAACTTCAAAGAATAAGAGAGAAAAATAGCTTGAAATAAAAAAATTATCTTATTTGTGAGACTCGCATATAGTTAGGAATAATTCTTGAAAATTATATGTTCTTTGCGGGAGTTGATGTTCTTGTGGGAATTGATGTTCTTAGTAATGTTGGGATATGGACTCATAAACTTCAGAAGACTTTGAAATAAGTTTATTTTTGCAATGGTATTTTTTCATCAAAACTGTACAATTATTTACAATAAAAAAGATATTTGATACATGAAAACCAAAACACTTTCCTCTGATACGATTTTTTTATGGTTCAGAGAATATTGCTTTGTTAATTGCTATTGCGTGCCATCAATAACTATCTCTTAAGTACTACATACTTTCATATATACACGATGGCTTGTTTCAACTGAAAACACCCTGGGTTTAACTTACAATCTTTATAGCAAAGCAACATAATCCTAAATACAAGGCACATTTCAGGGAAGTGGAGAAGTGCTATATAAAGCTTAAAAATGCAAAACCTAAAACTGATTTCGTTCAGAAATAGATCAAGGATTTTAACTTCAGTTAATCTCACATACATGTTCCTCCGAGTCAAATTAAGTGATCCTTAAGTTTTTAAGAACGACATACATTTTTGAAAAGCATTTACATAACTGTACAAAACTATATACAAGGTATTTAAATATAAACATGCTTCTATAAACTTCTTAGTCTATCATGGCGTTTTGCAGCGCTTAAGGGAGTAGTTTCTCATCGGTTTACTTTGAATACCACTGAAAGTATGACATCGTCGAAACTTTGGTTTCACTGTCTTTTCTTGCCTTATGCTGCATTCTGATAGCATTCGTCTTCTCTTTTGGCATACTTGCCGACTGACATGAGACTTGACTGTTGATTTCTTTCCTCTGCTAAAGAAGCAGTATCCACAGGCCCACACGAAGGCTTCTTCGGCAGATCGATACCCGTTAGCTTTTCTTCGACTGGTTTCTTGAAGGTGGTTGGTCTTCATGACTTTTAACAGTCCTGCAAAGTTGGCTTGCTCTTGGATTGAGACGATATCGTTTTGGTCTTGGATTTTTGTCGATATCTAAGAAGATAATAATTGAAAGCAATGAATTTAGTATCAGGCGCCAACACCCCCCTTTCGCCTGCCCATGAACCTAAGAAGCCTTCTTTTCCCCCCTCAACTGACAAAGCTCAACATGTTTCGTAAGTTCTAAATCAATCTCATAAGCTAGCCGTGACCTGAATTTCATAAGTCCAGAGATAATTGTTTCTAGGGTCCGATAAAAGTTAAAGAACGTTTTTCGGTTTTCTTAGTTAACCAGGTAATTCATTTTAACTCTTTGTATATGGAACAAGGGGCCAAGAGCAAGAGAGCGCCCGCTTTGGCAAAAATAACCCAATTTGTATAACCTGGGGAGTGCATGAAAAAGGGCATTTTGTATGGAGTTTGTGTGTACATGTACTTCATACTGATGTTTACTAAACACATTAACTTACCACACTTTTGTCAAGTGTGCTTCCAGGCGCTAATGCTATCTTCTTTGTTCCATAATCCAAAACACCTTTTGACGTTGTATCGTCAGAGAACACGCTGTCTTGACATGGGAAGGGCTTGAATTTGCTGTTTCGAATGCTTTCTAAAGCACAGGACTTTGGCATTGAATCGGATAACTCTAGAAGAAACGAAACACATGAATATATGGTTTTTTTGCTGGTTATAGATACCGAGAAATTGAAAAAAATAAAGAGATCATTAAAAGGACAATAACAAACTATTATCCCTAGGGTATTAACAATGGTCATTAGCAGAATGTGTTTAAATAACAAAATTTAAAATAATAAAAAAAGATAACTAGAACGAGAACAAAAAATGAAAATACATACCTTCAATATTCGAAGAGTAAAGGCTCGACGACAAGCAGATTGAGCTGGCATCCATACGAGATATTGGAATCTGCCTCAGTTTTGTTTTGAAGCCTTTTTCATCTTCTGTTGAAAATATTGTACGTGATTAGTATTAAAGCTTTATGACGAACATCAGGATATGCGATTTTTTACTTATCCTCGCGTACTGACTAGGTTACCAACATATAGTGCATTTCTAAGGAAGTAGTAACATATTTCCATATGCGTGCATATAAAAATACATGAATACATCTGTGATAAGTATAAATACATTTACTGAATATATATGTTCTCATATACTAAAAAGAAACCTAGTTTAGCCACTTTAAGTGATTTTAGACGTTTATACCTATACAAAATCAAAAACTATTGGTGAAATCAAATCAAATACACTTTATGGATAAAACTGACTCGATCCGAAACACAAACCTCTCGTTCACTAACCGGAAAACCAAGAAGTAAAGCATTCAAAAGTTGGCGCATCTATAGAAAATGATTTTGCAGAAAGATCGTGCAAGATGTAAGAAAAATATATCTTGTAATAATCTCATCTTGTATATACGCTCACTGAAGCCCAACTGTGCCATCCAGAGCGGCCATGTTGGATAGATCTACAGTATGATGTCGACTTTCTTTCGTTCTCAGTTTACGTTTTCTTTTAAATTCGTAGGAAAGCGGTATTGGGCATATCAAGACATAAGTAAAGAATCTATGAATCAATGAAAAATCTCTATAGAGCGATAAGGACAACCTATCAGTGTATTAGGAAATGAGCATTTCCGTCTATAGAAAGCTCCTTTATGAGCCCCACTGTTTATAGTATTTTAGTTTACTGGCAGAACCTGAGTATTTGTTTTTCTATCATCCTTTTCTTGGCTTGAACTTTCGAATTTTTTGCAAAGATTGCTCCTTGAATTTAAACTTATTTAATCAAACTTATTATGCATCAGTACTTGAATAAATTGGCTGACTGAATACCTAAAATAAAACTTACCATATTCTTGGATATTTCTTCGGATCTGGAATGACTTTGAAAAGTGGCAAACAGATCTACCGTCTTCTAATTGTACCTTGGCAATAAATTGCCAGAAAGATGAGGTGTTTTTCAGACAGTCTGTTGTTTCAGAACTTGGAGGCAAGCACTGAGACAAGCACTTTAAGTCTACAGATAGCATTCCTGTTCTTCGGTTATATTCAGAAGGGAGACAAATTGGACCTGAGTTTGAAAACAAACAGCAAGTTTAAACTTCAAAGAATTCATGTTAGAATTAAAGGTATTGATCAGGGAGACGGGTTGTCTTTCCATGTGAAGGAAGCATTTAATCCATTTTGCATCACAACAAACTATAATGAATAATTTTCTTTAATAGTCAAAGTCAAAGCAAATTATTCCTGCAGTTGTTGCTTTTTTGCTCATTTGCATGTACTAATTAGGGTTTCGTGAGCAAAAGCATTGTTACCTAGAGAACAAGAATATATATATATATGTATATATCGATTTATTTAAAAAAAGACTGGTACTTACCGTGAGAACAATGTCCAGACAAGCCATCTTGGAATTGTTTCAGGTAGAGCTTTACACCATTAACTTTGCGACCAGTTTTCACGTATACACAAAGGAAAGAATCCTCGGTTCCCTCAGCGTGCTTGAAGTATACATCTTTGATATTGAGAAAGTCAACTCGAATGTCCTCTTCCATGGGCTCTTCCTTGATATTATAGGGGAGGTCATTTGAAATTGCATGAAAACTGTCTAGGTCTAGCAAATCAATTTTGTTCATGCCATCTATGATGTTAGGCAGGGTAAAATAACAGCTTGTTGATGTTTCACGTTTGATCAGACAGCTAACGGTTTGACGTGGAAAATAGGTATTGTCCCAGAAAGAGCAAGAGTCACTTGGGTTACCCTCATAATAAATTGTTGTACCGTGGTCCACAGAAATATCCGGAACCAGACGGTAATTTTTCTGATCCTTAGCTGAGAACAAGGCTGAAATAAAGCACGTAAAATAGAAATATGAAACATAAGGAAAAGATAAAGGGAGAGCCTTAGTTTATTCCTGTACTCCAATATTCATTTCTACTATTCAGTCAAGAAGCAAGCCAACGTGGCTTTTTTTAACACCCATTAAAATCGTTATCTGTGTTTAAAAAAACACAACAGTTTCAATATTGCCCTAATGAGAGATAATGGAGATAATCATTTCATGTGGGAGGGCATAAGTTTTCGTGAGCAAAAAAACAGGTGACCAAGGTAGTGAAGTATAATGAAGTATGTTCTACACAATAATTCAAAAACATAATTTGAAGAACAAGAAAATGATAGAAACCTTTGCCAAATTCAATTTTAGAGTCTAAGCCAATGAATGCATATTGAAACCAGTTAACTTGGCATCTGGGTCAATCGCAGGTGAGCAAATGAGCAAGTACAACGAGCGAATAACAAATAAAATAGGTCGCTGAAGTGGTAGATGGAAAGAAGCACTGGAAATCATTATTAGAACGAGTTAAACAGGTAGCATAATTGGTTTTATTTAGTAACATCCCGCTGTTTACGTCAAAGAATTTATATTAGATAGAAAGTAAACGGTTTACTCACTAATCAGCGTTGAGAGCTCATTATCAGATAGCAGGGGGGGGGAATGAGAATCACCGTCGAATATAAACATCTTTTATTATCAATGAAATAAAAAAAGGATTTACTTAACACGAGTATTTATCTCCAAACACTAGGACAGGGTAAATCTCTATCACATTAACACGATTTCATATTGGTTGATCACAATGTCTTTTTTCTCTCAGCGCCACTTGACCATGAGGTGTATAATTATTGATCAAAGATTAGTATTGATATTGGTGAGTTGGTATGCAAAGTTCCGTCAAGTTTAATGCATCAAGAAAAAAGCACAGAAATGATTATCAAAAACAACTAGATGTTTAAATCAATAAAATTAAGAATTTTAAACAATATCCGAAGCTTATATATCGGAAACTACCGAATGAGTTGCTTGCTTGGCAAAATAATTTCTTTGGATCAAGCTAGCAGGTGCTTATCACGTGTCGTGCTATAAAAAAAACTCGAGTGAATCATAAAAAGAACAATAAGACAAGCTTCATGTTCGTTTCTAGTGACAGTTTTTATAAATAAAAATGTTTTTATTGCAGTCTGTATTTTTTATTTCCTACTAATAGTTTTGTGTAACCTATGGAAACTTGAGTTTCCGTTATAAAGGAAATGACATCGTTTAAAGCACAACATAACTTATTTAGACTACAGCGCAAGTTCGGGAACAATACATGGACAAATTATAATTACAAAGAAATGGAAGGGAAAAAAAAGGAAAAAAAACTTTCTTGTAATTCATAAAAGTGATTAAACATAAATTGTATAATTTAAAAACAAACCTTTTTCCTCGAGTTGTTGAGGCATTGAGTCCAGCGTGCTCAAGCTCTGGTCCTCGTTACGGGTCTGGAAAAAGCATCCCAAGTCATTTTCAGAACATCGGCCACAATAAGTCTCGAATCCCGCACTGCAGTTAGATTTGGTGCTTCTGGATATAGAAGAAAATTCCATTTCATTGTTTGCCGACTCAGCTTTTAAAGCTTCCAGGACAAATTCATTTGCTAGTGACAGTTCCCTATCCAGGTCTGGATCAATCATGTTACAATCTGATAGTATCGTTAACGCTTTCATGAGAATTCAGACGTTTACTTTGACTGGAGAGCCACAACTACTTCTGCCGTTCGCCACGGCTCCGGGGCACTTTATACATAAATGTGTGGGCGGAAGTTATCAAGTGTCTTACATTGTACCTCGCGTCATTGCGTGATTTGACAATCCGTTTCCGGTTGGATGGTCACAACTTGGTTTCGTGTCTTGTGCGGGGGCTGAGGGCAATACAAGGCACAATACTGACACACCAAGACTACTAGCGTGAGATCAAATTTTCAATTCTAAATCTTTAAGTTAAATTGTCAAGAGTTTTTTTATTGCAATTGCAATAAAAATTAGCTCCATTTCTAAGAAGTTTTGGCTTGGTCTGCTCTATTAGCGACTGTCGTGACTTCTTAGAGCCTATTTTACGTTTCCTATTGGTTGCCGGAGATTTCTATTTCCTCTAGCTTGCCCTGTTAATCTGTAACTTTATCCATGTGTCTAGCTTTCATAACAGACACAGTTAAAAATTGAATTGAAGTATTCTACATGGATAAACTTTATATCTTCAAATTCTTTATATTTCTGAGGCCCGAAAAGATCAAATGCATCAAGCCTGACTACGTTGTTTGGTCTCATGACTAGTTTTCCTGTTAAACTAGACTTTAGTTCAACGAAATATATATTGTTTCTTTATTAACATAAGTAACAAATCCTTTGTTTTAGGAAACAGCCAACATCCTTTTCTTTAGGCCCCCTCTCTGCTTTTCCGGAAGACTGGTTTTGATTACCATCAAAGATAAAGCAAGACAAGTTTGACTTGTGGGTCAAAAGAGTGACGTAGCCAACACTCCCATAATTAAGACGTTTATGTTTCGCAATGCGAACGACGGTAGCGGTCATGGCGCATGCGCACTATGTATTAAATGACATGAAAATCAATGAAATGTTACCAATACGTAAGAACGGTATGACGTGACGGTCACAGACTCTAAGGGCCTCGCCTAATTTGGAGGTTTCGCAATCTATGCCGACATACGTCACTGAGTAGAAGCTCAGCCGCATAATTAAACTCAACGACCTTACAATGAGCCAGTTGCGAAATCTTCAATGGTTTTTCACGGTTAGCAAGCCTGCGAATATTGAAACCTCAATCACAAATATATTAGTATAATTATTGTCAATATTTGACTAAAAGGTTTAGATCGGCAGGAAATAAGTCAAAACATCGACAAAGAAAGAAAAAGCATTAGATATTAGGCATATTTGGACACAGACCCTTACTTTTTCCCTGTTATTATTTCCTACAACCAAAATAGAAAAGAGTATACAGAACTTCCGGAACGTTTATTTGCACAATCCAAACCAAACCAAAACTACCTTTTGAAACTGACCCAATGACGACCAAAGTTACTGTTTTGCTCGAGACCGACAATTTTTATGATGTCCGAGGTAAAAGCGCTCTAGAGAAGGATACATGTGGACATGCATGGGTTTCAATTCAAACCGATCAGGGAAAGCGGGCATAGGTCTGTAAGTGTAAGTGATTCTACATATACTACAGATAAACTGTATGTTTTTAAAATATTGAACCTACAAGTGAAATATTTCAAGGAGTTAACATTATTTAGTACTTGGTGGATGCAACGTAATGGTTGTTAAGATTGATTATAGTGAAAATTGAAGCTCGTGTAACCAGGATAAATAACCTACCCTGGTCCCAGAGGCCCGACGATATTTCTCCACGTATATTTTGAGCCGCGAAGTGGACTCGCTGCTTCGCAACTCGCTAGCCGCTTCGCGGATCCAAATATACGTGCCCGGGAGAAAAATTCGTCGAGCCTCTGGGACCAGGGTATAAATAACCAGGACTACCGAAAAAAAATTTCCCTGGCTTATTTTTTTTTAGAAGTAGTTTTTCAAACCTGTAGCGCTGGTTTCATTTCAAAATACATTTTTTGGGAATAAAAAGAAGAGATATAACTTTATAAAAAAGAATAAGGAATAAAAAGTTCGTAATTTTCACGTTGCAACATTGTTATAGGATCACATATGTTATACGGTGTAACATGTCTAAGGTGCATTGGACTATATATTGAATCATGAAGTGAATGTGCAGTCATCTTCATAGTCAGTAATAGCCGCTATAAAGTTCACTGCCTATGGTCCACTGCTCTATCAGTACTTAGATCATGAGAACAAAGTTGACATCATATGGTCAGCAAAACGTTATGGTATCAGAACCCCGATCTTCCTGCAGTTTGTATTTATTCATGTATTTATATATATATATATATATATATATATATATATATATATATATATATATATATATATTGTTTTTTATTGTGTGTATGTATTTTTTTAGTTATCAGTCACTAAGTTTTTTTATCTCTTGAATGATGCCGTAATCGCTAAGGGTTTCCGAATAACGGACGATTATATGCTGACCGACATCCGTATCAAAAACCAGGCACGTAATGTCCAATAATTTTATGTTCTTTTGGAAAGAGGGGGACCTTATAATTGTAGAAAGAGCAAGAAAATCGGAGGGCTTTGAATTTTTTGTGATGGTAGTAAAAATTCTACCCCACTCCTCCCCTCTTCGTACTGAACCAAGCGTAGTGTATGTACACCCAGGAAATACGATACTAAAAAGTTCGAACATTTTATTTTTATACGATATGTATTACATTGCCTAGCTCTCTAATAACCTTTACCTTCGCGTGTCTAGAACACTGATCAAAGCTTTAATGTCAAACTCCGGAATATTAAATTTATTTCACGCTTCATTAATTATTTTTTATCCATGAGTGTTAATGGTTAATTACTGTTATATGAGGATGTCTTTTAGTAATAATAGCTCGCGAGCGTTTCTTTTTAATGAGGGCTTCAGGGAATCATTAGTGAACGTCAAGTATCAGTTAACAATGTTATGACGTTATGATCAGACTGCGTCCAATATAAATGAGCAACCTATAGTTAAACAAGCTCTGCAGGTGTTCACAGAGACAACTAGTTGGATATGTATGTAAAAGGAAAAGAATTAGAAATAATTATCACCAATTTATATTATAATTCACAGTAGCACTTATATGCTGTGAGCAGAATTCTGTATTAATCAGTTGTGTTCTATTATATCAATAATACTATACATTTAATACTATACATTTACTATACATCTATACAAATGTTTGTATTTGTATTCACTATAAATATGTACGAATATTTGTACACGGTCCATAACTTCAGTCGACGCTTCCTTCTTAGTTTCTTTACTTTGTCGATCGATTAACCGTCCGCGCTTCATTTCATACAAATGAGTTATAATTTAACAGAGCCACCTGCAGTCACCCCAATAAAGCATTTATACTCTATTACGTTCTACTGAAATACGAAATAAAAGAAAAGGAAAAAATAAAAGTACAGCACAGTACAGTAAGAACAGAACAGAAAAAGAAGAAAAGTGAGCGATCAAAATAAAAAACAACAGTACAAAACCATAAGAAAACCTCTTTATATTAGATGAACAAAAGACTCGATTTTTCTTTTTTCTATCATTTGGTTTAGATGTTTTTTTTTCTTTTCTTTTGTTTCTTTCCTTTGCTTGATTCTGATCAAGTAACGAAAAGCCTCATTTGATGATCACCCAATAAACTCAACAGTTTTCATTTTCTTTCGGCTCTGAAGTCCCTGAAAAAAACTGACAGTTGGATGAAAGGAAAACGTTTTAGCCATCCTTCTATTCAAGCAAGAAAGACAAACATAATCTTTGACATAATCTTTGATCAAACAAGTTTGTTTAATACATTTTACGAGAAAAACGCAATCGACACTCGTACTTGCAAGAAAAGAACAACCAACTAGGTTTATACTTTCATACTTTACACGCGAACTCCATCTGTGTTTAACAGCGTGACTCACTCACTGAGGTCGGTTTGAGGTCAAAGCTTTTCAGATTCTTCTGCTGTACAAAACCACAATCTAACACACACGCACAGCGGCCAATATCCGCTTTCCATTCAACTGGCTCTTGAAGATATTTTGTAAAAACTTGGCGTCAAAGACAATTACGAAACGCCCCAAAAGGAATTTTATAAAGAGTTTGGTATATGCATGGTATAAAAGCTATTTTTTGAATAACACTAACTTTGAAAGACAGGCTTAGTATATTTATAGTACAAAGTATAATAGACCAATTGCCTCACTGATATGCATATACAATACTTTGACGTAAGTTAAGTAAATGACTACCGGTTCTATTGTTTAGTCGGATTCATGGTTGACTTGATGTCATAATGAACACATTAACATATCAAAATAAACATTCCAGTGACGTATGGACAGAACTATAGAAAACCCTTCGAATTCAAAATGGCTATTGTAATGTTCACTTTCCAGATACCTGTTGGTTAAGAATACTAGTAAACCCTTACACACGATCAATTATCTTCGAGGTGTGAGTTGTACAACCAACGACCTTTCAAAGACAAATACAAGAGATAGATATCAAATTCCATTGTTTCTCAATTGAAATCGTGCACCTACTCGTCAGTCAATGGCTAAGTTGGGTTACTAAGACTTGTCTTTCGGCAATCTTCGAAAACGATCGGATTTCCGCCAATTGACTGATGCCCTGAAATTTAACTCACTTTGTCTATTTCTTGGTATAACCTAGTTCATATAGAGTGCATACCATATATTCGTGAAAACGTTTTGTATGATGCACTTTAGCATGCGGTGGTGTCAGTGAGCGGGCAGTGAGTGATCAATACTTACTGACTGACTGTTAGAGGGCTTATAAGATTGAAGTAGTGTGTTCAATGCAAGCTAGTGTAGATCGTTGATGTGACAAAACAGAAATATTAAAAAATTAAGATAAACTTTCACTACCATGGGTCACTAACCAGGGTCCAAATTGGAAAATAGACTTTACGTGATACTAGCCAATAAATATGCCTTTGATATTATTGGTAAAAGGTGGTTTAATTCAGGAACTGTAATGTGTAGTATGTGTAGGCCCAACACTTTAGGAACGGAGTAAACGGAAACCCTTTTTCATAAGTATTCTATAAAGTATCCCAAGTTAACGCTTATTGATAATTTTTTTCTTTCTGGTAACTAATGGTTTCTGGAGGCGAAAGAGTGTGCTGTTGTCATCAGTAAATGTTCACTTTAATCTACTTTAGCTATAAGTCCTTCCGTCGAAGCTTCAAGTTTCAAGTCCGTGGCTACTTGGGCACCAGAAGTTCACTTCTGGTCCATTTGACGGGGCTCACCCTGATTCCCCGTTGATAGCGACTGAACGCCGGAGCACGGAACTTGCAACCTAAGTATACCGAGTGACAGATGACATTCATTGACGGCAAAATAAACCATCCATGAGATATTTACTTCATGTGATCAAAAAATCAAAGTTTCGAAATAATTTGTAAAGTTCGCTACCCACATAAAGCAATTGGGGAGTGGAAGAGGTTGGGCTAGTTCAAGTCCGACAGAACCGGAAAAGGAAGCCACGTTCTGTCAACACGGTGTACAATTTCAAAATACCGTTACGTGACAGTAATAGCGCATGGACGCAAAGGAGGACCTAGACGACGATGTCCAACATAGTATCAGTACGTTTTAATGACCAAAAAAACAGTACTCAAAAATATCAAAACAATCCTCACTTGAAAAGGATACTTTAGGGGAACAGTAAAAGTGTAAAATCTGTCATTCTAGTGGAGGTCCTGCTTTTTAAAAAAATAACGTCCATCGACTTTTATATAGCGGTTCGGGAGTTTTGAAATACGAAACTTTTATTCCTCATTTGATCTTAAGCTTTCTATTTACGGTTGACTATCTTAATCAATATTTCCGAAAATGTGGACATTCTTTTTACGACTAAGAATAGCCTAATAGATGAAGGTTTACAAGCAGAATCTTCATTTTTCAGACATAGAACTTCTTGATGTCCGGATATGTTGCAAGTTCCTTGAGCTGATTTCTTTGGCCTGATCGCATCGAATCCTGGCAAAAAAAGCTCCATTTCATCATTCCTATGCTCAACTGCATAGCTTAGGCATTAAGAGAGCATTTCGTCTTATTACAGAAAGTGATATTTTATTAAATTATAAATTTATGTGTGTATATACAGAAAGTATTTCGCAACACTACGACAGCTGGTGGCTACCTGCGATTACGAAGGTGTGGCTTGCGTTAACAGCGGGATAGAATTGAGATATGTATATGTGCCTGTTTGCACTAGGAAGAAAAAAATTGTTCGACCAAACAAAAGTCATGACCAAATTTTGGTTCGGCCAAAAACTGTTTGGCCCGTTGTGTTCGCACTACTGAGAAACCAAAATCTACCGCAAACCGCTTATGTCAATCAAAATTCAATACTATCTGCCGAAAGAGAGCGGATTACTTCTGAGCTCGGTACAAATCTTGGTAAAAATTTGGTAAACTCAAGACAAACAGCTACTCAATAACCTTTATGCCTCGATTTTACCGCTTTCACTGCATTCGTTCTGTTACATATCATGAAAACTGACAGTTTTGAAATTTGACAAAATTTTGACCAAGATCCTTCGAAGCAGGCCGACGGCGTCTTTGAAGTTTGGAAAGACAAGACAAAATTTGGTAAGAAAAAAAAAAAGCGTTTTATTTTCCCTGTGTTCTGGTTTTCTCTAAACAGATTTGTGCCTTATCTCGTTGGTGAATCAGGTCAGTTTATTTTGTGCACTGGTTGAAAGCAAAGAATTTCTACGTATCGTACTCAAGTCCTTTTTAAATCATTTCTTATCTTGTGGAGGACCCAAGTCCGTTGTTTTGTGTACTTAGTAGTTAGCAAGGAAGCAGTACGGATTGTGAATGCCCTATTAATAACAAAAGATCGTTTTTCGTCACAGATAACAAAGAGCCGTGCCACAGGGTTACCACCTTTAAGGTTTCATGTTTTATATGTACTAAATTACAATCCAAGCAACAAAAACGTGCTCCACGAGTTTACATACAATATCCAAGTCATCCGGCAAACTATCCAGCGCTTGTTTCGGCATTCATAGTGAATTTCAACACGGGATACAACTGCGGATGTATTACTTTCTCTGGTACAGAGCATATCTAACTCAATCGTATGTATGTGACCATACTATCACAGGAAACTGAATGTAATCTAAAAACTTCCAAATAAATACTTCTGTTGCCTTCTGCAATTGTTTGGATCCGGTTCTAGTCTCCAAGTACTACTTTTCTTTGGCTCAGCTACAAATTTTCTATTGAACCGCTTCCACCACACGAGTACTTAAGTCCGTAAAGGATAGGAGTGGCCAGTATTTGGCACGTGTTTCTACATTTTAGTTAGTTGTTTCCTATTTATTCAATTATTATTACTCTTTTTGCTCATTTAAGGGATCAAATCAGTTCTTAGCGTCCGTATATCAAGTTCTGGATGCACATGCACGGAAAACTGTTAAGCAGGAAGGACGCTATCTGAAGATACGCACGAGGCGTACCCTTTAAGAGATGAAGAAATAACTATTGAGTACACTATCCACTGCATGCGCTCCACCCATTTTTTATTATGGTACGTAGTCAGCCAGTCAGAGCCAGTCAGTCAGTCAGCCTTTAAACTAAAAGACGTTTTTTCTCATTTATATCTTGTAATGTTTATATTGTCATTTTTTGGTGCTAGATAAAACATTGTCTCGTTATATCGTTAGATATATTTATTTGTCCATTTGATCCATCGAAAACCCATCTACCCATCCATCCACCTATACCCAACGATTTATTCATTTTGTTATCATAGTCTCGCAGCTATTCATTTACTCATTCAAGCACAGTCATTTATTTATTTATCTATCAATTAATTAATCCATCCATCCGCCGAGTCGTGTATTCATTCAGACCTAAGTTGTGCTTATTCTATTCTGTCCCGGGGCAGGCAGTATAATTATTGCTATAATAATAAGATTGATTGCCATAACAACCACAATCTCTCGATAAAATATTATTCGGGCATTATTGCCAACTTACCAAAAACCCAGTTAGACTAAAACCTTGCTAATAGTTTCAAGATGAAATGGATATTTTTGAGTGTATATATGCACCGCATACATTACATGTGTGTATATTGAGGATATTACATGGGCGCGCGGAGATACGAAATTTATCTTCGAGTGTTGAAAAGATCTCTCAAGAGTGAGCGATTTTAGCTTTTGAGATTTACCTAGTTACTATTGTTGGTATGGATTTAGAGCATTGAGGCAAAATTAAAATCTTGTCTCTATGGAAACGCCAGTTCCTTCATGTAATGACAGTAAAAGCTGTGAACTGACCAAAGCGATACCCCAACACAGGCAGCCCAAACAAGGTTCATGTGTATTGTTTATAAGGGAATGTATGGGAGTTATGATAAAGTCATGACAATAAAATGGTTCACTCAACAATTTGCCTCAAAACTTGCTGCAGTTGTTGCTTTTACTTTGTTCGGTCTTCTGGCGAAGTTTCAGCTCGATTTGAGGCCGTTTGATGTTTTTTTTTCAAAATCCGCTCTTCTCTACCTAAATAATGGAAGGCTGGAGGCTTAGCACCCGATATCGATTACATCACGTTAGAAAATCCAAAAAATCTCTCTCTCCTCTCGAACCGCAATAAAAATGCAACATATCAAAGGAAGGATAATTACTCTATTATGACATGTATTTATACACAGGAACCTTGTTTGGGCTGCCTGTGTAGAGTCTCGGTAATTTCTTGTTGAATGAAAAAAGGGCCGCCGGGTGCGGTAAGCTTTGTCTAGACGTCGGCACGTCAGTTTACACATAATTGGTTCACTCCACATGTGCATTTACGTAATGATCACACTTGAGTGCAGCCTGAAACCAACGAACTAAAATGAAAACGCTAACGGGAAAAAATGGAATCTTCGGCACATGCGATTTCAATACCATTTTTAAGTCATTGCGCGTATAGTATTAAAAAAAGTCTTACTGAATACTTGATTAATTGAGTTTCGCATTAGCAGACTGGAGTTGAGATTATAACATTGTGTGGGTGTATTTCATAAGTTTCCTTGGCAAATCTATGCTCGAAAGTCACTTAAGTAGCTTAATTGGTTTGTGCTATGAAAAGCCCCTTCAATCAGCATTACAGCTACCACCTTCAATTTGCTAAGTTATCATCTTACTATCGTTTGCATGATATCATTAAACTATATTGCATTTTGTCTCTCCTATTATTAAGGTAGGCTGTGTCAGGCTTTGACTTGGAAGTTTTCACGAAGTTTACTTTCATTATTTTCACTGATTTCATGCAACAGTTACAACTATATCCAAGCTTACTTAATCTAATTATTTCAAAAACGTTTTTTTCTTCAGAGGACGGTGATATTGAGTGTAAGGATTTCGGATTAAACGCGTAGAGTTTGTTTCAAACATGACGTTTCGCCATGAGGTTTTAAGTACAAAGTGCCTCGTGGTCTGTGATGATAATGAATTGATTTGTTATATTTAGTAAAGGGATTGCGCCATATATATATTTTAAAAATAGGTTGATGTCTTTTTTTTTTATGACGCTTTTATATATTATATTGCCCTCTTGAGACAAGTTCTAATCAAGAGTTGTAAAAATAGAATGCGCACCCTGTAAATGTCCGGTGGTAAGTGCATGGCTCTCAAAAACTGGTGATGCGCGCAGTACGACGGCTTCCTGCATGATACGAAAATGAAGCAGTGGATCGGCTAAAAGGAGAACTGAATCATTTTTCCATCACGTACACAGCCAGGTTTTTTCTTAATTTGATTGAGACCCCTTTTCGTGTCAAAATCAATTGACTGAGAATTCCTATTGAGGTTTATGCATCTTAAAATAGGGTTTAAGTGGTGTACCGTCCTCTTATCTGCATATTCAGTTTACTGTACGTTCATCAGGCCTATCTTAGAGTATGCATGTCCAGTGTGGCATTCCTCGCTAATACAAAAGCTAAGGGATCAAGTCGAACAGATTCAAAGGAGAGCAACTAAGATCATCTTACCAATTTTCTCATATAATGAACGTTTGCATTAGCCTGGTCTTGTTACTCTTAAATGAACGTAGGGAATTACTCACACGTAAATTTTATGCTTCTATTTTTTCTGAATCAGATCGTATTCATGACCTGTTACCAAATATTTTTCATCATAGGTATGCTTTAAGATGCCCTAGGTCTATTCCACTGATGAAATGCAATACCAAACGTTTTCAAAATAGCTTTTTACCTTATTGTATTAGGACTTGGGACGCTGATCCTTAAATAAATTTTTAATAGATTTTATCATATATAGCGTATTTATTTCTTTATATATTTTTTCATTCTTATGTATTTCATTTCATTTCATTTTACTTTACTTATAGCCAACTCTTAGGTTATCAATAGCTAGCAGGTTAAAGAAAAGAGACTACAAAACGTATCGCTGAATAATAAGAGATCAATAAGAGAGGCTAGGAATCTACTACAGGTTTTCCCCGATAGATCCTATCAACTAAACGGCATGAATAAATGAATTAAACTAAACTGACCTAAATCGATCCTTAGAACTTAACCTTATAATTCTCCAATCTAACTAAATGTATCCTTGAACTAAAGAGGGAAAAAGGAACAAATGGTCTATACTGAGTAAAACCTTCAATATATTTGTATATCTTTTATATATATTTATTCATAAACTTAAGTTTTTCAATTTTATATTGCCAATTAAGTACTAATAAATATTATCTTATCTTATGAAAGTGTGAAGATCACAACATTTCGCTGACAGGAGTTGAGTACGGGTACTTCGCACGATTTAGGCTGATCTACACACAAAATGGCGCGATTCAGCTTCAAACTTTTAAGTCTTTTTTTCCTTCTTTTTAAACTACAACGCGAAGTGACGATAAAACATTTGATTAACTCACAACAAATAATAGCTAGTCTTGTATCTACCTCAAGATTTTCATTTGTTCAAGAAAACTTGATATTAAAATTTATAGAGCTTTTGTCAGAAAAAACTGACAATAAATTTTTAATTTTTAGTTTCAAAAGTAAGAATGGATATTTATGTTAAATGCATGGCTCCTGAAAAAAAAATCTAAACAGGCCGACGGTGAGATACGTATAATTATCCTTCGAGCACAAATTATGTTTCCTCCCTCTCCGTGGGGTTGAGTGCCGACAGGCTGGTCGAGGAAAAAACATGAAAAAAAAAAAGGGTTGAGGGCAGAAAAAGACCTCTGCAAACACGTGAATCGTGAACAAATGCAAGAATCTTGCTAGTCGGCTTTTATGTGCACTATGCCCCATAATCTTGGTCGGTGCGCTTTACATAAATATAATCTGCTCATAAGTTAAGAAAACTTGAAATGTGCAAAAATAATAATATAACGCAGGTAGCAGTCCACACCATTGTTCTTTGTGTCATGCTTAGTCATTCTATAATTGACGAGTTTTCAAATGCCAGTATTTTTCTTAAAAAAGACAAATATCAGGAATTATAATATCTAGGTAACTGCTTGGTGTGTATATCAAGGATCTTTTAGCGTAAATGTTAATGACTAAGGAACATTAAAAATATATTGGTTGGGAAGGGTGCTATGTTATTACCAAAATTTAATAAATATATGATGGGTAAAACCTATTACATCGCTGCATATTAACCAAAAAATATTCTCAATGAACCCGGCAAAAAACCGCTCCGTCGCTGGAGATGCTCCCTGATCCCCTCCAACCTGTTAGTTATAAAACGGGTTTTATAATTAATTGCTGAGATTGACTGAAATATTTTAGCCTTTCTATACTAAGGCCACAGCGTCATCAGTTTAATTCCTAAACTGTTAAGTGCAACCCTCTTAAAATAGAGTCTATTGTATTGTATTGTATTGTACAAAACGAGTTTGTACACCTGATCTATTGCACAACCATCTATCAATTTCTAAATGCCTCTCGATCTCTAGGAGCCCCCGCACACTACTTTAACACTTCCCGCAGATTTGGAATAAAACTGCATGTGTCCGATGGGATTCCCCTGTCGGAAACTGAAGAACTCAGGCAGCGTTTCACGCTAGCCTTTTGACTCTTATGTCTGTAAATCAATCCGCTTACAATTTTCTTGAATAGGAAGGTGCTAGAAGGGAAACGGAACTATTACTCATATACATATATATTCAAATTATATCAAACTCGAGTATTGCATGTAGTGCGTGCCTTCCTTTACAGTTCGGGAAAGACGAGCACTCTAGATATTCCTAAGGTATTAAGTTTACAGTTAATACATCAATTCCTATTGCATTCCTATATATGGCAAAGAAAATGTGTGTTAGTATAACGTCTCCGCCGGCAGATTCTCTGCTCTTTGTCGGTTGGTAAATCATTAACCTCTAGCAGATTCATCATTCAAGAAATATGTATACATATTTCATGAATGACGAATCTGCTAGAGGGTAGTGATTTTGCCTAGCAGAAAAAGTTGCGGCTTCCGTGCACCAAAGAGTCAATTTTTTAAACGCCTATCGTTAGGTCAAAATATTGGATATTAATTTATCTTTGTCTGCTTTATTTCTTACCGATTCTTTTTCCTTTTTTATCTTTTCTTCGGATGAGATTAACAGACAGACAGACCATATTTAATAGAGGGCACTGTCCCCTATACTAACCAGTGTGGGCAGACGAAAGATTGTATGAAGAGGGAGGTAGAAAACGATAAGTCAACGAAACTAACACACGAAACAAATAAACATAAGTAAATACAAAATAAGCAGTAAAAAAATCTTACAACCAACTATCTTCTTTCAATAACAAATGGTTTGGTTGGGTATAATAATAATAATAATAATAATAATAATAATAATAATAATAATAATAATAATAATAATAATAACTTTATTAGTGTCTCTAATCTTCTAGCCGGGCACAAGTGCCCTACTAATCGGGGTGTACCCTATATTGGTACTTCAAGTACGGATCCAGGAGGGATGAATTGGATGGGTTTTTTTTTTTTTTTTTGGACTTTTCTCTCATACAGTCGGACGGACTTAACAGTTAGTTAGTTCGGCTGCACGCAGGCTAACGTTCTCTGGTTCAGAATTGTTTAAGTGTGAAAAATCGTTGGGCAAGCGCAGATAGACAGTACAACGCAACCACTTAAAAAAAGATATGTTTAATACTCTAAAAAAATTCAAAGTCATACAACCGAAACCCGTTTTGACTGAGCTTGGGTTGCCTGTGGAAAGAGAAGTGGATTTTCGTGTTGTTATGCCCAATCTCCCGCGGCGGGTTATCGAAAAAGGTTTTAGCTTGAAAACAATCTACAACACTATGAACATAATGTAGAATACAAGCATAGTTCTTGAACTTATAGCTGAGTTTTGTACAAGGACATGAAAACCTTAGCGCTTACGCTCAAAAACAAAGCAATATTGTGGGAAAACAATAACAAGTTGAATCAGCACCACCTCGAGGTTCCTGGGATAGGGAAAGTACCGTGATGTTACTTCCTGTTACTATTAATGCTACACAACATCAAGTGAAATTACAATACTTTCGTTATGACATTGTTTTTCCCTCTAGTAATACCGATGGATACACACTAATTATCTTGGATATGGCCGCAGAAAACTACGGGAATCCTACGGAACAACAGCTCAATGATATCAATGATATTATTGCACCTTTTTTAGACGGTATAGTATAAACTGTATAGTTTGACAGATTGAGATTCCTGAATCCTTCTCGCAAACGGCAAACATGACCACGTCTTTATCGTTTCCCTACATTTCACTTTACCATTACCAAAGATGTTTATCTAGTACTAATGGGAGATTTTTGTCAAATATCTTTTCCACTAAGAATCTTTCAATGCTCAACTGAAGTTTCACGTTTGCCAACTAAACGAAAATCTTACCACTGTAAACTCTCTATTAGCACGAATTCAGCCTGAAGAGCTAACTAGTCGATGGAGGGATTCCAAACGATTGCTACATGCTGTCTAGTCATGCTTTATTGAACCTATGTAAGAAACTACATTATTTCATAGAATTATTTCAAGCAGTCTTTAATGAGAGGTATTATTTGTGAATAATTCCAATTGGTTTCTTGTAGCAATGTCAATGCCTCAGCAGTTTCCTAACTATTGAGCTGACTTTCGAAACCACATTCTATAATCTCGAATTAACTGCAGCTAGTGTAGATTAATTATACGTTGAAATTAGATCACTTGAATTATTTAGTTCTGAATGAATAGATATAGGCATATTCTCATTAGACACTAAATTGTGATTTCTTGATATTTTTGAGTATTGACTGACCATAAAAATAATATAGTCAAGCCTCTATTGGCAGTTACAATGGCCAGTGACTTGGCTACTCAGAAGGTGACTGCTTAGATTATAGAGGTTTGACTGTAGCAGGAATCAGATTATTATTAATTAAAAACACAAGTGTATGATATCTAGTTCACTAATTCTTGTACTTTAATATTTTTGAAATTTTGTACTATTAAGGAGGCTGTCACTGATAAGGTATTTGAGGTGAAACAAAAGCTGTCAAATATTCTTGTTTTTATAGTCATAGGTTAATGGGCATTACAAATGCAACTTGTCAGGACATTGCTAACTCACAGATTGAACATCCTGAAATGTCCTCTTGAGTGATCAAAGTCAGGGTATGGTTAACTCAAAGATCATACCTTACAAACCTGTGGACTGATTACATTTACATTTACCAGTTAGGTCATTTGCTCAATACTGAGCATTTTAGACCATGCTAAATAGTTATTAAAATAATTAAATAATAAACATATTAATAATAGAATAAATAATAATAATTAGTAATTGTCCATTAAGTTAATAAATGTCTGCAACTGCATTCTTAAATGCTGCAGTGAGGTTGCTAGTGCTGCTTCCTTTGGGAGTTGGTTCCATTCTGAAATTGTTCTTGGGTAGAATGAGTACTTGTAATAATCCTTTGTGGCCATAGGCTGAGTATACACATACTCCTTATTGAAATGGATAGAATAGGAATGACAAAGTGGCTTGATTCTAACGTCATCTTGACAAACCAGCTTTTGTATCTTGTAAATCATAGATAGTCGTGCTTCCGTTCAAGTGTCTTCCACTTCAGTACTGAAAGCATTTCAGTTACACTGTCCTCACAATCAAAGTGTTTCAGGACCCAGTGTGCAGCTTTCCTCTGAACCATTTCAACCAAAGGAAAGTAAAGGAAAGTGCGAATTTCAGTCTTTCGTTAATATATATGCATGAATATATCAGGCATATACATGAACATATCGTTAAATACAATGCAGTAATAGAGCTGGTAACTTTGGCCAAAAATAGTTTTTGCTAAGTTTTGAATCCTTTTACTAACCAAGTTTCATTCCACTTCATTGGTTTGGATATTTAAATATATTTATTTCAATTGATACAATGTGTCTTAGTAGGTCAAGATTCTTGTGCTGTACTTCAAGATAGAGAGTAGTCACGTCAGTAACTGAATATTATTTCTAAGCACCTGCATTTGTATAGTTTTTTTATGAATCCATTACTAATTGAGTTTTATTCCTCTTTATTGGTTTGGATGTTTAAAAAAAACACTTTAAGTATACATAAAAAGAATAAATTGGCAACCCAGTGCAAGCTCCAAGAGCAATGTCTTGTTGATTTATAGTTAGCATGTTTGGTTTTGTGAAGGGCGGAAACCATTTTCTAATAGTGACATACCTAAATAATTAATCCTAAAAACTTCAATACTAAAAAAATATTTCTATTTTAATGATCACTGGCTTTCAAAAGTGGTATATAAAATAGATAACTATAATACTAATTCTACATGGAAATTTAATGGTGCAAAATGAGCTACAACTGACAAGAAACAGAAACTACTACATAAACAAAATATTAGATACATCATTATCTATATTTTAAATCTTTCACAATTTAATCATGGTATTTTCATTATAAAGCTATTATCAGTTACAGTAGTATTATAATCGAACATCAAAAACATTTTTATCAATATTTTAGTATTGATCGAACCAAGATAATCCACAAATGAGATTCAATAATTAAGACAAGATGATATAATTGAAGGTAGTGAATGCGTCTACAGACCAGCGAGTTTCATGAATAATTTAGTCTGGAACATAGATTCAGAGTAAAATTCAAATGAATTGGCAGATACTGCAAATGCAGCAGATTGCAGATGTATCCCATTTGGTCCGGCTTTTGGTTTTTACTTTGGATCATGGATCTAAATTCTCTTCAGAAATGTTTTATGCTTGTTTTCATCAGCAGTGGACAAAAATACAACTGTCAAATTATTTATGAATTCTGATTTTGCAACTTTTTTAGGATCGATAGATTTGGGCATTTTAAAATTAAAATTTTTATGAATCAATTAATTTGCATACCCATACTCACACCATCAATAATTTTAAGTTCACACATTTTACTTCCCATTTCATCCCATTTTTAAATTACTATAATAGTGTATGTGGTACATTAAGATTTTACTTACGTTTTTCAGCTTTGTTTTTCTGGAAGGCTAGTCAACTTAATAAAAAGTAGATATTGATGACTGTCAAGCTATTTTATATTAACATCTTGATCTAAAAATCCAAAAACCAAATCATTCAAAAAATTTTTTAAAGTGCTACTATGACGAAAATCGCTCAAACTTGGATTCATCTGAAACTTCCCAAGAATACTCTTTAAAGGTCCAATAATCACTGTATGAAGTGTTTTCTCGATATTCAGTACGAAAGTATGACATTTTTACGATTATTTTTTGGAGTCTGTGACGTCATACACTCAACATCGAACATCGCTGCATACATTTCTTTGTAGTTTATGATCAAAATATCAGTAATAAAGGGAGAAAGAAATACCCAAACACCCCAAAATATAAATTATAGTCACAAGTAATGTGAAATAAGCACATTAGCCACCCTTTGGGCTTCATAGGAATAAAATAAATTAAGGATTTATATACAAAGAAATATATGTAGCAATGTTTGATGTTGAGTGTATGACGTCACAGACTCCAAAAAATAATCGTAAAAATGTCATACTTTCGTCCTGAACATCGAGAAAACACTTCATACAGTGATTATTGGACCTTTAAAGAGTATTCTTAGGAAGTTTCAGCTGAATCCAAGTTTGAGCGATTTTCGTCGTAGTAGCACTTTAAGGTGGCTGCCTACTTTTGAACGTTCGATTTGAGCCCACGATGTGCGCGCGCTCAAAAACCGCTGAAAAATCTACAAGATTTTATTGAAGAACCATACACGTTTTGAGCTTCAACACGGCAAAACCCTCAAATTTTGCACAGGACTCTATATTTTTTGATAGCTCATTCGAAAAAACTCCTAAAAATCTAGGTTATATGAACATTTTAGGAAAAGTTTAAATCAGGAACACGTGAAAAAATAGATTTTTGTAGGGATTTTTGTTCGACTTTATGAGATTTTTTAAGAGCACCGAAACTACAAAATATGACAAATCAATGTATCTCTCTGTCTTTTTGTCGAAAATATCCATGTATTATTGTAGAAGGATTAACTAGCCTTCGTTCGTGCCATCATATAATCTGCAAATAACTATTATCTTATGAATCTTTTTTTTTTTTTCTAATCACTTCCGGTGGCGCAATTTTTACTCCAAAAGCTCGTGCGTAGGCTCCCATTAAATGCTGATTATCTCGAAAACGAGCTCGGGACACCCTATTTTTCTTTCCAGATTTGGAATCAGCATTAAATTTCAATTCGGAAAATCGAAGTTTTAAGAAAAGCTTAAATCAATTTCCAAAAGTAGGCAGTCACCTTAAGCAATGATATTTGCAAGCAAAATATATAGAGGATATTACATGGGCGCGCGGAGATACGGAATTTATCTTCGAGTGTTGAAAAGATCTCTCACGAGTGAGCGCAGCGAACGAGTGTGAGATTTTCAACACGAGAAGATAAATTGCGTATCTCCAAGCGCCCATGTAATATTCTGTTTATTATATAATTATCAATGAAGTATGTTTTGGCTTTTTCAGGCAATTCTTTCCGTGTATTTTTGAATAGCCATCGCAATGGTGTTATTTTCACACATGAAAATAACTATTATTTTCACGTGTGAAGATATCAATTTTTCGAAATAGAGAAAAATAGATATTTCATTGGTAATTATATAATAAAATTGATTATTTCATGTTAATTCAAAATATAAATATTTCTGGAAATAATTTTCTTCTTAGCTAGACTATCTATTGAAGCTTTTCTTAGCTATTTAGGGAAATAAATAACAAGAGATTTTGTAATTTATATCCAAGATTATAAGCTTACGTCCAAAACTAATAACGTGGCGAAGACTTGAGTCAGAAAATTCGTGTTTCTAGCTTTTTTTGCTTAGCTTCCAACACCAAGAGGGTTAACTATTGTCTAAAGATAATAGCTTTGCAATTTTTATAAAATTTTCTGCATTAATATGGCACAAAACTGAAGATATTTACCAAATATTCCCCTCTTTCTTGTTGTTGTTGTTGTTCACTACCGCCATCTTGATTCAACTTGTCAAACGCTCGCGCACGCGTCTGTGAGGAACGATTTTGGCGGGAAAATAATGCAATTTGATTGGTCGAGCGCCCATCACACTATGAATACTACTAATAAATTTTAGATTTGGAAATTTTTTATTAGAATTGTTTATTTTGTTTTGGTGTGTTTGTTTATTTGTTTGTTTGTTTATTTGTTGCCAGTTCGTTTGTTCAGTATTTTTGGTGTTCGATTTTTTGTGGATAAAATAGAGGGTAATGATTCGGGCGCATGTTTCAGTTCGAGTGCATCTAGTTTTTCATGTTAATTTGAGCAGTCTTTCTTTTAACATAGATACCAACGAAGAAAAGATTGAAGATCTAAGCCTTTATACCGTTGAACCAGACGTCCAGTTTGAAGTGTTCGATCTCAAAGACATTTATGACAAAGTCCAAAAGAAAACCGCCGAAGGTTCCGAGCAACGCATCGCCAATGGCGTCGTCAATATGGCTGCTACAGCAACGGCACAGATCTCAGCTGTCAGAGTTTTCGTCAGAAGAAATGAGAAAGCTGCTTTGAAAACAAATGACAGAATAGGTAAAGCGTTTATGCTTTCGTTTATGCGACTTTGTCGGTGTTGTTGTATTCTTTTTGTTGCTGCTGTTGCCCTTCTCTCCATTTTTCCTTTGCTGTCTTTGTCGTTTTTGTTATTGATACAAAGCTGCTCCAGGTTTTCGTTGTCGTCATGTGTTGGTTTATAGTTGTTGTTGCCCTTCTCTTCCCTTCTTTTCCTCTTCCTCCGTTTCCTTTCTTGTGCCTGTTATTCTACTTTTCTCTTGGGATGGGACTACTTCGGCTTATTTCAGTTCAGTGTATCTTCATGACCTTCCCAGGCACTGTGGAACTACCCGTTACCGCGGTAAAAACTGATTCCGAGGACTTCAACAAAACAAGATTCTCAGTTAACCTGGATTCTGTGTATAAGAATGAAGATGGTTCTTATGTGTACTGGTTAGACAGAGTTGAAGTGGAGGAGAGAAATATCTGGGAATTAGCAATCTACGTTGAGCTGATTGATGGGACACAGAAGACGTTTCTGTCAAAAACGTTTCGAATTCGAACAAAACCAAGACCAAGCGCAAAGAAATCTGAACCATCTGCAGAGAGCACCGCAGGACAAGGTAAACATAATATAAATAAAGCAGTGCCCGTAATCGTGCCGTGCCGTGACCGTGATATTTTCTAGAATTTTAATTGGCTGATTTTTTTTTTTTTTTTTCTCTCTCGCGTAATGTGATTGGTCTGACAGTGAGGTAACCTCGGCGTCACTGTGTCCGCAACGTGTTTATTGGTATTTGATTGGATGGAGAGTAAATTCTCGAGCAATGTGATTGGTCTGGCGTATCCCTTGCCGTGTCATGACCGTGTTTGTGCCGTAAGCTTTTTACAGACCTCATAAGAAAACTGCTCTAGTATCTCAGCATTTAATACACATAGACCCCTTGCATGTGACGTCAAAACAGCTCGGCGTTCTGGGGGAGAAAACAAAAGAATTCTAACTCTTCTGAGAATTGGAACCTATTGTTTGTTTCCCCAGATTGAGCTGCATTCCAAAGTGCTGCAAGGAGTCTATAAGATTTAGCTACATGGTATTAGAATTTATTACAATCGTCATCATCATTGTCATAATTGTTGTCATTATTATGATAATAATTATGACAATTATGACAATGATGATGACGAGTGTAAATTATACCATGTAATCATAATCATCATTATCATTATTACCTCGGCCATCATCTTCATCACCGTTTATTAATTAACCAGCATATCATTATTATTGCAACCATTTTGCTGTTTCTTTCTTTCCCTTAAATTATTATTATCATTATCGTCATCATCATCATCACTGTTGCATCTTCATCGCCAGGGCTATCATCATTATTTTCACAGTCTTATATTCCTTCATTTTTTCATGCCCAGCTTTTAACACTATGAATGATTCTCAACGCAATGAAGCGTCTCCCCCACCAATGTTATACCAGGAAAGTGACCCACTCTTTGGTCCCTCTGGTAACAAGAGAAAGCGATCAAGTCCTAGTAAGTATAAACTTCTGCCTTTATTTACCAAGATTTTCAAGCATGCTTTCATGATCCGTGATAGCCTGAAGTATATCACGGGAAAAGTCACTCTCTTTATCTCCATATTTACTTAAACTTATGACGTTTTTAGCCATTCCGAGGGCGAGGAAAAAAGCTGGGTCGAGTTGACGTTTTTAGGGTTTCACATTGCCAAGATGACGGCTATTTCGTTCCTTAAGGTGGCTGCCTACTTTTGAACGTTCGATTTGAGCCCACGATGTGCGCGGGCTCAAAAACCGCTGAAAAATCTACAAGATTTTATTGAAGAACCATACGCGTTTTGAGTTTCAACAGGGCAAAACCCTCAAATTTTGCACGGGACTCTATATTTTTTGATAGCTCATTCGAAAAAACTCCTAAAAATCAAGGTTATATCAACATTTTAGGAAAAGTTTAAATCAGGAACACGTGAAAAAATAGATTTTTGTAGGGATTTTTGTTCGACTTTATGAGATTTTTTAAGAGCACCGAAACTACAAAATATGACAAATCAATGTATCTCTCTGTCTTTTTGTCGAAAATGTCCATGTATTATTGTAGAAGGATTGACTAGCCTTCGTTCGTGCAATCATATAGTCTGCAAATAACTATTATCTTATGAATCTTAATTTTTTTCTTATCACTTCCGGTGGCGCAATTTTTACTCCAAAAGCTCGTGCGTAGGCTTCTATTAAATGCTGATTATCTTAAAAACAAGCTCGGGACACCCTATTTTTCTTTCCAGATTTGGAATCAGCATTAAATTTCAATTCGGAAAATCGAAGTTTTAAAAAAAGCTTAAATCAATTTCCAAAAGTAGTCACCTTAAAACAGCCCCCAATTGCAATACCAACTCGACTCAGATTTTTCCTCAAACTCGGAATGGCAATTAAGTATAACTTGTTTGGTCGTATTCTTATAGGTGTTGGTAGTTACGGAGCAGTCCAATCGCCATTCTCTATTCAGTCGGGACCTGCAGCGTCTCCACTCTCGGGTAAGTACTTAGGGCGTAGTCTTTTTGAATGTCTCATTTTTACTCCAGTAGCACTGTTGCATGTCTTCTCCGCCGGAGACTATAACGCAGTGATATATTTCATCAAATAAATACATTGTCAGGTTACGTTTGTGCTACTCTCCTTAAATTCCTTTACACAAGTACTGGAATGAATGCGAAGTAAAGCATACCCACGTACCCTTTCAGCTTTTTTGGCCATAATATGTTTTTAAATATTATATGTTCTTTATCGTTTTTAGCTAATGGCAATGCTGGATATGCACAGTCTGTCAATAGTAACGACGGTAAGGCTGTCTATGATTACCATTAGTGTAACAGCATGCTTGCGCACTGGACAAGAAGGGGGAAACGATGGATTGAGAAATGAGAATTGTACTCGATTGCTAACATATGATGGCTATAAAATTATAATAACTAACTTACAGGGGAATGGAGGGCATGGTGGAAAACACTTGCCTCTCACCCCTGAGATCTTGGGTTACATCCCAGTCTCTCCATATGAGCTGAGTTGGTTGGTTCTCTTTCTGACAGCTCCGAGGGTTTTTGCGGTCCTCTGGTTTTTCGATTACGACCGGGCCCAGATATTTACGATCATTATTTTCGTTTTTCTAGTTATTCTTACCGACTATCTTGAAGCACAACGCGCACAGATCCAGCATCTAAAGGTCCAGAAAATGATCTCTTCTCCTAATGCTGATATTGCTTATCACCTGAAACTTGAAGGCCCTTACTACAGAAACCACAATCTAGAAGAAGGTGACGTCATGGGATTCTTTCAAAACAAGACCACCGGGGAAACTGAGATCTCTCGTCTTACGCCATCAAATGCGAGGGAAGCCAGAATGGCGGGAGTCATCAGCCGTTCTGCGTATCTCCATGGAAACGTTCCGGTAGAAGGCATTGGTGAGATATATAACAAAGAGCTTTATTTGCATGTTATTCGGCGATTCAATCTTAAAAAATAACAATTAAACCTCTGCAATTTGTGTTAATTTTTTAAAAGCTTAGTAAATCGAAGAAATAACAAAACATAAGAATATCTGGATGCGGTGAGATTTGAACCTAAATCCACCAATAAAAAATATTTTTTTAAAATACAATCGACTCAACTTTGCCATACCCCCGAGACATCCGCAGAGCTGAGGCGTCGTATGGACTTCGGACCTGACGGCGATTAAATCCTTCTGCCCTTGGGTGTACGAATTACGCAAGAAAATGTTCTAACCGAAGCATCAGGGGAGAGACCAGCCGGCACCCAGACCATATCGACTAATCCCTTGCATCTCTGCCACGCACGGAATCGGTTGAAAAGTTATAGTTAAAAAGTCTAGTCTATTGGGTGCATTGTTTTCACGGCTATTGTTGTGCTAATTTCTTGAAACCGTGGCCCAGTGGAAAAAACTTGGGCATCGAAGATATGTGTCAAGCCCGTTTGGGGAAAGTTAGCACTTGGATGGGTGACCTAAAACCGATTATATCTACTCAAGGATTTGTTTGTTTTCTTGTTTTCTTGTTACTTTCTATTTCTCTATATCTCATTTATTCATTTATTTTTCTTTCTTTCATATACATTCGTTTGTGCTTCATTCATTCATCCATCTGTTTTTCCTATTTACCTTCTTTCTTTTTCTCATCATTTTTTTCCCCTCCTTTTTTCTAAATTCTTTCTTTCTTCTCATCATTTATTTTTCTCCTTGTTTCCCCATAGAACGAACCGACACAGTTTGTGTCATTGGAATCGTAAAAGTCAAGGTAGCTGGACCGGTACAAAATGGAGAACGAATTTACGCTTCCTTTGACGTCGCCGGCGTGGGAATCCCTGAAACTCAAATACCACTGAGGCCGTCCGGGGGAATCAGTCCTATCTTACTTGGGCAAGCATTGGAAAGCTCTCAATCGTCAAAACTTGATACCATCCATCCTGTGAAGTGCTTCGTGTCTGTTGTACTGGGAATACAATCTCGTGAAGTGTCTCATGCCGTGGATAATGTACAGCGACATATGCAGAGGAAAATCGCAGATGCGATAAGACTAGAGAAGAGAAAGTTTTACAAAGGTATGGACGTTAAGATTAGTTTTTCAAATAATTTCCGGATCCGTTTTTTGGCCTTCCGTTGAATTTTATCAATATCCTGATACAACCTCTGTGCTAATCTAAGTCAGGGCACAGCTAACTCACAGATTGAACCTTGAAACACCCTCTGGGCTGATGTTAATCAGGACACAGCTAACTCACAGATTGAACCTTGAAACACCCTCTGGGCTGATGTTAATCAGGACACAGCTAACTCACAGATTGAACCTTGAAACACCCTCTGGGCTGATGTTAATCAGGACACAGCTAACTCACAGATTGAACCTTGAAACACCCTCTGGGCTGATGTAAATCAGTGCACAGCTAACTCGCAGATTTGAACCCTGAAGCAATATTTGGGTCGATCTAATTTAGGACATGGCTAATTCACATGCAGATCGAATTGGAATTGGAATTGGAATTTGATATGTTAAGTTTTCAATCAAGAGAGGGACCTAATATTTTCAATATTTTCAAAATAATCTACATTTATTCTTCATAAATTTCAAGGTATCCTTTGGAAAGGATCGATCGTTATCTTATTCTTGGTTCTTCTCACCTACTTCCTCTACGAGATATTCTGTCCCGGGAGTTTATTTCGCTATTGGCTGTGCAAACGAGGATCCATCCCTAACCATGAAATGTGGTTTACGTATCATACATTCGACGAACAGGTATAGCTTATTTTATTAACTTTTACCCGCATGAGGGCAGGGACACTACAACACATGGCATAACTATAACCAAGCAATTACTTTTAACACGAACACTAAAGATGGTCGTCACCAGCGTTTTCAGTGGGTCTTTTATATGTCCGCCTTACACAAGGTTATAGTGAATCTGATCATAATACGCTGACCATTGCTAACTTGCGTCACTAGCAGGTGTAGCTCAGTTGATTAATCCGCGACCTTGGGAGCTAGAATAGACTCTTTTCTCAAGGTTGCGTGCGCACCCAATACAAATTCAAGGAACTTGACGGGCCACGATAACAGAACAGGAGCTTTGTGATCAGAATTATCATACATTTCTATGAAATAAATGGTTTTCGATAATAATTCATAAAATTGATCATTCTCCTCTTTAAATATAAAATTGGCTTCTCGATTTTACTGAATTTGTGTTTTTCAGTTTTGGGGCCCGTTAAGTTGGATGCGCACGCAACCTTGAGAAAACGGTCTATTCCACCATTCGATCCTCAGGATCTCTACATCTGTTTCGACTTCTCTCTGATCCATGTAGCTTTAGCTTTGAATACTTTAAACAGAGCTTTGATGGAAGATAGAGAAGTAAAGTGCGCACCCTCAGCTTCCTGGAAGACTATTTACTATATGCTAAATAAGGCCTTTATCTCAATGGCCGCGGAGGACCCGCCCTTAAAGTAGGGAGGATGTTTAGATTGGAAAATATATGTTACTAGATTAGATTATCAGGGAACCGACAGGTTAATTTAAATGCCTTCAATTCCAGACCCCTAGAGTTCATGGGGTAGAGTTTGAGTGGCCCGTTCTGAAAAGGAAGCTTCACCTTGAGTTTAAAAAGAAGAACGCCTCAGGTACGTCAAACGTGTTTACTTAAGTAATTAGCTTGTTTACTGAGCATGTGAAATATGTTAAATCAATTTATTCAATTAACAATTTGTCTGCGATGTTAAATAAAGTATATGTTATGTAGTACGGGCGTGAAGTGGTTGAGGAGGTTGACCCATGCATGCAGTGATCAAAGAAGAGAGTGGGATGGAGGAAAAGCCGGATAGACGAATGAATGAATGAAAATGGATGACTAGATTGAAATAGGGAAGGAGGGAGAGAGAACGTGAGAGAGGTATGTGTAAACAGCCGTGGGAGGGAGAAAAAGAATGAAAGAATGAACAAAAGAATGAGTCTAAGCAATCTTTCTTTGGATGTTCTATCCATAATCCCACAGGGATGCGATACTACCTTAACCTGGACAGATGTGCGTATGGAGGTGTAGTCGCTGTAGCATCTCTTATTGATCACAAGAAACAAGTGCGAGGTGCTGAAATATTCTCTACTAACTCCTCGTGTGATGTAGCTTTGTATGAGTTCGATGGAGATTGGCGTCCTTACAAAACTGGCAGAAATTTTGTTTGCAAACCATAATTACACTCACAACATTCAAACCCAAACACGCTAAGTTGAAGTTGGGTCTGGGAGTTAATCAGCCCACAAGCTGCTTCAGGGTTCGATAAAATATACCTTAAGTGTGTTAAATGTAGTCAAGAGAATATGAACTAAGAGAAGGAATCCTACCTATATAGCCTTGTAACCATCATGTGCACAGTTTGATGCTATTTTTAGCTTGGAGATATTTTGAGCGAAGAACCTGATTGGTTGATTTCTTGAGGGTATGCGGCTTCCAGTCTTGCAGTAAACAAAAGCCGGTGTTTTTGTCGTGGACGAAACGAAATATGGCGCTTTTCGTGTTCAAAAACGAGGCATTAAAGGGAAGCATGATTATCGCGCGGGTATGGTAACGAGTTAAAAATAGCATCAATGATTCTAAAAATAGCATCAAAAAGTGCACAGCACATGATGGGGCACGGGGATTCCTTCTCTTAGTTCATTTTCTCTTGATGTAGTGTTTTCTCATTTCGTGTCATTCTCTTTAGAATAAGATTCTTCGTTTTAGTTGTACCCTTATTCATGTGTCTTTTTATGTGCAAACGTTAAACAAAGATATGATAATCTAGGGAATGACATACACCTAATCGAAATATGGCGACCAGTTTGAATAGCTATTGTTCTGCGCTGACAAGCGACTAACTAGCCTCGTGTTCACGTGGAAACATAAAAGCATTTTCACATGTATAGGAGGCTAGTCAGTCGCTAGTCAGTGCAGAACAATAGTTATTCAAATTGGTCGCCATATTTCGATTCGGTGTATGTGGTCTGAAATGAGAAAGCATTACGCCCAAACTAAAAGGAGGGTGAAATTTTCCGAGTAGCTATAAAATTTTAAGAAAATGCAATTAGAACTGGTGTCGATGTTATCGTAAACTATTAATAATATTAGAAGATAGTTATATTTATTTAAAATATTTTTTAGAGTGAAATGCCCTTAGGTATGATCTTCGGGTTTTTTTTTCATGAGTGGGAAACGTACGGTACTGACTTACAGCACGTGCACGGTACGACACGCCGTAACATTGAAATGGCTTCCCATTGTCTTTCAGTAATTTATGTAAGTTATCCAATCATAACGCGTATTTATGGTTACGGTAAGATACGGAACGGCTACAATACGGCTACGAATTTGTCGTATCGTTTCCTACTCATACAAAAAATGCTCCACATGCCATTCAAGTGGTCAATAGTAAATGTATGTGGAACATACATCGCCTGTATATAGCACGTTTTTAGTGGGAAAACTAAAGTTTTTTTCAAAGTAATGATAGATAGATAAAATATTGATAAAGATATATTTAAAGAGATATTTTTTGATAGCGCGCTTTGAGCCTTTTAATCTTATTCTTGGAGTCATTGTGAGATTTACATACCGCTCTACTAACTCAAGGACTGTTCATAAATGTCTGCTCCCCGGCCCTCTGCTCGCTCTTACACACATATTTGTCAAACCTTGAACATGATCTTACCCTACCCCCTGATTATGCACTAAAAGATAGAGTGGCTTTCATTAACCCATGCAACAAAATGTACTGAATATTAGAGTGTAATAGTCACAAAAAGTGTATTTCACGGGTTTATGAAAACCACTATATATACATTTTTCTTACCCCCACCACCACCACCACCTCTTCTGACCCTGCTGATTTATGACCAGTCCTTGACTTATTCATTAGTATAACTATAATATTCAAAAATATACCAATAGAAATATAGAGTATTATGAATAAAATAATGAAAAGTCTCAGCATAGAAGGTACTTTCTTCCTTTTGGGCTCCCTGTGGAATTTAACCACAGATGGGTACTAAGCGTTAGTGTTATGGATGAATGCGGAATTACTTTATGAGATATGTATCTGTTAGTAGTTTGTTTAACGGATGAGAATGCCAGCGACTTTAAATCTTGAGCGCGCACTGAAAAGTCTGGCTGACTGATCTAAGCTATAACACATTGCTTCCCTCAATGTAAAAAAGGTTCAGCTTGCATGTGGCTAAACTAAGCTCAAATTTTGATGCGAAAATGTTGTTTTTTTAGTAATTAGTATTGATTGACAAGCTTTTTCGTTTTTGTTTTTTTCGTTTGGTTTTTTTTTTGTTTGTTTTGTTTTGTTTTTTTCGTTTTTTTGCGTGATTTGAGTTAAAAAGAAATTGTAAGAGCCGGAAATTAATGATGTACACTGTAATGTAGATCCTGCCTGTGAATGGGGTAGGCATAAGTGTTGTTGAGAAACTTGTTCGAGATCTCATTGTTATCCACTCTCAATTCATATCCTTTTGTGGGGGGTTAGCAAAGGCTACTTTAACCACTCATTCACGACTCTGCTTTGAATCATCTTCCTGTTAAGCGATGAAGAACCATTTTTACCACAGGAGCAGCTGGTGTTATGCATAAACTGGTAACGGTGACGTCACAGGACGCGCATCACGCAACCTCGTGTTCAGCATTACAACTTCAAGGTCAGACTCCCTGACATTTGAAAAATCTAAATTCTAATTTTAAAATGGTTTAAATAATTTAAGTTTTAGAGCAAAAATAAATCTCAAACTTCCTTGTTTTTCCCCCCGAAGATTTGGAACGATTCCCATGGGAACGAGGTAGTTGCTTAAGAGCAGTTGTTATGGAAACCAGAAGACTCCTGGCCAACGGATTGCACTAAAAGCGGAACTAAAACTCTTGACGCACTTCAGTAAACAAAATCATGAGCTCCAGCACACTTTAATTTTCTGTGAGGGGAGGGGAGGGCTGTAGATGATTTGATGGGCAATTTTCATATCTTTCCTCCCCAAAAATGCACCTTTTTGTCAATGGTCCTCAACCACTCAACTACTCAAACTTCAGTGAACGGTCATGAATATGAACTCCGTCAAATATCATTATTACTAATACTATCTAGGAATGGGATTTCTTTGCTTTACTTTGATGAACCGAAAAAACACTAAAAATAACATGAAAAAAATACTAGTGAATTTATTTTAGATTCCTAAGTTAACTTTTGAATCGAATTTAAAAGCTTTGCAACTACTTTTCGGCAGTGTTTGGTGATGCTAGTAATTTAACACGATATGGGTTAAATTTACCCATCATTAGAAAACCAAAAGTCACGAAAATCAAATATAATAATGGAATATTTGGGAGATCACTCAAATTCGACTGCATTTGCCATCCTAGCCGATAGCCCGAATGACGTGTATAATTCCACCACTGACCATATAAAGTAATATGACGTCATCACATAAGAGTCAACACTTGTAAAGACAAATGAAGACAGTTTGAAAATACTAGTACAAAAATAAAGTAAAACTTTAAAAACTGACAAAAAATTGTGTGGGGTGCTAGGTAATTTAGTTTAGCTTGTCTTCTGGTAGGTTTGTGGTTGGGAAGAAAACTACAGGCGCACGATACGTGACTGATGAGTTCAACAAGCGTGCTGTCACTATAAGGGATCGGATGTCACGTCAAGTTAGGCATCCCAACATTAACTTCCTGTCGTCAAACAGATCTTGCAGTCTATGTTTGAACTTCATCTAGCTTGAAAGTAAAGCTCAACTCAACAAGTTACTACAAGAATCAGAAACGCAGCCAAAAGTTAAGTTGGTTAACTAAAATGAGGGAACTCTAATTATATTCGAAGCGAATTTTAAGTAATAGAAGTTGCGAAATCTCCACTAATTCCTACCGTGGACTTAGCTACCCCTCAAAGATTAGGCTTTGAGCTTCGAAAGTCCAGATGGAGAGTAAAGTTTTCAACGAAGTTCCAAATCTCGCGCCCTGTTTGGGCGATGATCTGAATGGGACAAGCTTGGATGAATTTCTAGAGAACTGTGTAGAGAGAGAATGGGATGCAACGATACAACCAGGTAAGAATGAATCAAAGGATCCTACTGACCAAGAGATTGTATTTCACATTTTTTAAAAAAAAGCTTGGATTTTTCCTGATATTTTGATGACTGCTTGCTAAATTATACAACTCCAATGGAACAATAGAACATTCGATTATTAACTGAAATCGACTTAACTTTTTACAAGCGGTTAAATGAACTCAAATAAAGCTCAATTATGCATAATAAATTCGAATCAAATTCAAAAGAAACAAATATAATATGCGAATCTATGTGTCACACATAAAAGATATTAAAATAACAAGTAATATATCTGATATTTTTGATATTTTCTAATATATCTAACTGGATTAAATATAGAATTTTTTTGGTTGAAATAATTGAAGTTATTACGAACTTTTTTCTTTGTGAAATATAATAAAGAATATCATCTTTGGTCATGATGGCTGCCCTTCTATGTCGCGTTTATATGTACGAAATAATACAATTGAATTGAATTTAGATCATTTGTTAGCATGGTTATCTAAAATATTGTACCTCGGTAAGAAAGATTATAGTCTTGGCTGTGAGGAAGACTAGAAACATTATTACACCGTACAGAAATAGTGAACTCAATGACAGTAAAAAGCTATATATGACAATTACTTCTAAATCGTATTATTCTCTCGAGAATTGCTTGTTCAAATATGCGTGGAGAAAAGAAAAAAAATATCTTTATTGATAATCTAGAAGCCTTTCAAATGAACTTTAATACAAACTATTCCAAAACGTTGTTCCTGTTTCATTGTCAGGAATGATTGAGAAAGACGTTGCGTGTGGAATCTGTATATACTGAACACACGTCATGGCTATATAAGGTACTAAGTCACGCGAATTGATCTTACTAGTCACGCGAATTGATCTTACTAGTCACGCATGACTTAACGTTTTCCGTGGGGGGTAATGCTTTGTATCGACTACAAAGGCTTAGATTATCAAGATGACTTCATGTTTCAAGAAATTTTTATCAACGACCATAATTTTCTTACCTCGCACCTGCCTGATAAAATCTTATAACCTTTTTCAATCACATTTCACAAATTTTTAAGTTTAAAATTAACTTGTTTAAATTAAGTTGGTTCAATATTGTAAAGTCAAAATTTATTAAGATTTCACAAGTTTTATTTATCTGGTTAGTTATAAACAACAATAAGTTAAACCACGTAGAAAACAAGAATCTCTGTTTCGTATTAAACTTGTCAGTTGCCAGTGACCAGCGAGTCCTATATTTTACGACGTAGCATTTTTCATCCTTATTTTCACTCCTTTTAGCAAGCTCGTACAGTTGGACTTTGCTATTTTGTTGGTATAAAACCCTCTTTAGAGTCCTTATCGGAGACTCCCCCACTACCTACCACGTCAGATATTAATAAATTTACAGATGCTTATCTATCGGATGTTTATTTTTCCTACTATCTCATCTCATTTTTTCAATATTTAATCTAGTTATCGTGATCCAAAATACACTATTTGAGTGGTTTTGTCACTTTTCTTAAAGTGTTTCTACCTCGGTAAATGTTACCTGTGGATAGCAAACGTGACTTGAATCAGCCTTCATGATCAATAGGAATTTTCCCGGGTGGGGCCGGGTGATTTTATAGTGTAAAATCAATATAAAAATGGTTGCCTTGTTATGGGCTCGCTGTGGTGTGCCAGTCAAAAACTGATGACGTTATTTTCTTCTTCTTTTCTATCTTTGTCCTCTTTCTCGCTTTTCTTTTCTCTTTTTAATTTCCGAAATATTATTAATTTTACCTTCACGATTTTTCTAATGTAGAGTTTCAAAAATCTTTGAATCAGACGCCATATTCTTTTGTTTCACTCCACGCCAGTGATAAACTGTCTTATGCCAAGCTGATCACGTACACTACAGACTTGAGATGCACCGTCATTCAGGCATGGCGGTCTCCTTTCTTCTGTTAATGATAAACGGAAATGATCGCAGGAAGTAATTCTTGTTAATATTTTGTGTTCGTTCGTTTCTTAAAAATTAAAGTTTCTAGCTTAGGGCATGAGGGCAAAACAATTGTCATCTCACGGTAAGCGATTTAGGGGGGAGGGGTGGTGTTACCCGGTACCCACCACCTCTGGAAGTGAAATCTTAGATTTTGTCCCCAAATATCTCCAAAACTAAAAACCAAATCACAGAAATGAATGGACTGTCTGTCTACATGTATGCTAAAAAACATATTTGCGTATAGAAATTGCCACTACAGACCCCCAGTATCGAGCATTTGAACAGGTCTCTGAGGGGGGAGGGGGAGGGGGTACTTCAAAAGTTTTGACATTTCATTTTATTACTTATAGCTCAAGCTGTTCCAGGGTCCATGCCGCACATACCGGCGCTGGATCCAGCAGAATTGTTCTCCATGAACACACTTTACCAAGCGCCCAAGATTCCAGATGTAACGGTGTCTGTCCAGGTTACTGGGCTCAAGGATTCGTACGAAAAGGGACAGAGTAGACATAAGGCCAAGTCACAGCAAAGACTATTGAATGGAGAAGTGAGTTTTACAGCGACAGTGTCACATCCGCTGCAGGTAATTGAATCTGTAATAGAATGAATGCTTAATGGTGAATGAATACATGTGGATAGTGGAAGAGAATTTGAAATGGGATAAATTTGAAATGAGAAAAAGCTTAGGAAATGGGGCAGGCAAGTGGATCGGAATGGAGGAAAACATCTTCACATTTTATCGATACTCTAAAATAATTCATACAACCCCTGGGCTGGTCTAAGTCAGGGCACGACTAACACACACACATCAAACTCTGAAACAACCTCTGGGCTGATCTAAGTCAGGGCACGACTAACACACGCATCAAACCCTGAAACAAACTTTGGGCTGATCTAAGTCAAGGCACAGCTAAATCACAGGTCGAATCGGAATTTAACTTGTGAGGTTTTGTGGAAAGAGTAAAACCGAATGAATCAATGAATGAATGACCGACCGACCGACCGACCGACCGACCGACCGACCGACCGACCGACGGACGAACGAGCGAAATGGATGAATGAATAAGAAACTATGGACAGTTTTTGAATGAGCATTGTATTTTTTTTGTCTAGGATATTTATGTATACGTAGAAAGAGTTCCCGAAGCAGCAAGAATCCTCCAAGATACCACAGGGCGCGTCCCTTTGCAGATAATCTGGAGGAGAGGAGACTCGAATTCTGTCATCTTCTCCGTAGATCTCGACTCAGTCTACGAAACACCGGACGGTGGAAAAGTCTACGAGCTGTCGCGAGTAAAAGGCGAAGAGAGAAACATCTTCCATCTGGTTTTAGTGTTCCTATTTATGAATGGGGTCACAAGAGAGTACTCTTCCAAGAGATTTAGAGTTAAAAGCAAGGCTGCCTCATCGAAACCTGGTATGTATTACAAGATATTTTTATCGACATCATCAAGCAGGGGTCCGGGAGGAAGCAGTGTGCCAGTTTCCTGGCAATACACACGCGTGTGCGTTTTACGAGTTTCCCGCCAAATCCACAGGTTTAACGCTACTGTAACAAACATGGAATCGAGGTTAACTCATTTGACTTTGGTTTTAGAATCACGTGACGAGTTGGAGGGCAGCACGTGCAGCAGTGAGGATCAAGTATCGTTTTCGTATGATAATTCTCCACCAAATAGAAAAAGAAAACGAGGTAAGTTACACTACTGCAGCCTTGACTCGTGCCATACTTTTGGGCGTTTTATTTGGTTTAGAGGGGAAGTTGGACGCAATTTGATTGGTCAGCCAATGCTAGCCGAGCCTTTTGATTGGTCCGTTGAAGGAAGGCATTTGATTGGTGCAGACCTATTGCATTGATACAGATAGTGACCTAACTATATTTATTTTATTCAGATGAACTTGGTCATGGAGAGTTCTCTCCTGGAAGCATCAGCAGTGGAGTCGGTAGTGAAGGTACGCGATGACTCATCATTATATCTATCATTGTATGCAATATGTGACTTTGGGTGCAGTGATTTCCTATATCTCGGAGATTCTATATAGTCCCAAGCATTACAAGTATAACGGGAAAAAAAATACTCAAATTGAATGAGGCGTGATTTGAAACGGTTATTGGTAAAAGTGGTTATTCCATCGTTTCTTACTTCTCTCTTCTCGTATGAAACCCAGTAATTCATTAAGTTATTATATAGAAAAATTAAAATTCTTTTTCTTTAAATTATTTCCAGTGTCAAATAGTTTTTCCGAGGTCATCACCGACCACCTAGTGGCCAAAACTGCGATCATTGGGGAACTCCAGATTAACAAACCAATGCTGACTGAACGAGGTGACATTGCTTATCACTTTCCCTTGGAAAAATCCCTCAAAGACGAAAACGAGGACCTCGAAGAGGGAGACGTGATCGGGTTTTTTGAGGACCCTGATGGCAAGACCTATATTCAGAAGCTCACTTATTTCAATGCCAAGAATGTAAAGCTGGCGGGTGTTATCAGCAGATCTGCGTATCTTGAAGCAAAAGCTAACTTAGAAAGTGCCGAGAAAGGTTGGTAGTAACAATATCTGCACTTCGTCTCCCCTCCTCTCCCCCCACCGTATGTGTTTTCGATCTTCTAGTATACAATGTAAGGATCGAGCTATCCACGCTGTCACCATGTTTGTACCCATGACAGTAAAACCTTTGTCTATGCCTGAGTAAGTTTATCATCAAGCATAACTGTCGTTTAGCTCTGCAGCCTGGCTCTCGTGATATAAGAATAGAGGCCCTGGGAGACTGGAGCTAAATTACATCCAATCAAAGTCGAGAAAAGGGAACGCTTCCCTGTTAATAATATTTAAATATTACTCTAATAACTATCTATCTTTACAGACACAGACGAGGTCGTTTGTATGATTGGGATGGTCAAAGTCAAGGTCATGGGTCCTGTCAAGAATGGCGAACGAATCTACGCGTCGTTAGAAAGCCCTGGAGTCGCTGTCCCTCAGAGCAGAGTCTGTGACGTCACTTCACAAGATTCCTTCCTTCTTGGTCAGTCCCTGGAGACTGTGGAGTGCAAATCTAACGACATCACATCCCCTCAGTGTTTTGTGTCGATCATATTAACTATCAGTACTGGTCACGTGACTCGAGCCGTTAATGACATGCGCAGTGGGGTCAAGGAGGATGTTAAAAGTGAAGTGAAGCAAGTTAAGAAGAAATGCATGATGGGTAAGTGTATATAATCAATAGGAACGCTGGTATAAGCGAGAGCACAGGAATAAGTAGAAAATAATGGGGCCTGGATTAGGGAGAATAGTAATGCCTACTATGAAAAAACCTCTAGGCTGATAAGGTTAGGTTCTCCTTCGAATCAAGGGACTCCAGAGTCGAGTTCACTTCCCACAATAGAGTTTTAGATTGACTTTTTTTCTCCCCGCAAACGGCAAACGTGACCACGTTTTCATCGTTTCCCTGTATTTTACTTTACCTTTTACAAACCTTCTCACCAAAGACAAATATTCTTTTGTTTTTCTACTACTTGGACTTGAACGTAATAGTTTTAAACGTTTGCCGTGAACGTAAATCTAAAACTCTCTAATACCTGAAATGGATTTGAGGGAAGGTATGGGAATGAGAATGGACCTGAATCAGACCTAGTACAGTAATTCATTCACTAACTATAATATTTTGGCTACTTTATCCCCAGGTCTTCGTCGCTGGTTATTGGCTGGGTTTATTCTAGCGGTTCTCATTTCTGTCCTGTTATATCAGCTTTTCGCTCCAGGCACGGCCCTCAGGTACTTCATGTGTAGCCAAGGAGCCATTGAGGGGAGTGACCTGTACTTTACATTTACTACTGTAGACAAACAGGTGAGCTATTAAGACACAAAATAATTATGTCCGCTGTGATTGGTCCAAAACGTTGTTTATTGACTGGTTCGAGAGTGTGATTGGATGGAAGCAATTTCTTTCTTGGTTTTTGATTGGTCCAGGGTTGGAAGCCATTTGAGAGCCATGTTTCTATTGTGATTGAATAGTAGACATTTCTTGTTTTTTTTGATTGGTCCATGGGTAGAAGCCATTTGATTGAGAACCATGGTTTAATTGTGATTGGATAGTAGACGTTTATTTTTTAATTGTCATTAATGGACACTAGGAGACGGAAACCATTTAAGTGTCAACTGCATTAACTCTATTTTCGTACTTGTCATTGGTACTTGATATATATGACATTAATATATACGGTATTTTGTCTTTCTAGACTCCGCGAGTGCATGGTATTCAATTTCCATTTGCTAAATTAAAGAAAAAGTTGGAGTTGAACTTCAACGAAATAAGCATCAAAGGTAAGCTCTTAAAAAACTTCTTCGGACAGTCACTAATGTCTGTCTCTCATCTCTGTTGGCAAGCTTGTCCTTCTGTCATGGCTAGAATATTTCATACCTTTCCCCCCTCTCCAAAACACAAGTTATGCAAAACCTCAACATTTCCCCCAATTTAGAATGACATTAAATCATTGTGCCTTGTCAGACTGTCTGTCTGTCCAATTATCAATCACCCCATTAATCGCCAACTATTTTATTCAGGTGCCAAGTACTACCTCAACATAGATCGATGCGCCAATGGAGGAATTCGCCCAGTCTCCTCAACCCTCGATGGGCTCCCTATGGTGCGTGGGGCGGAGATAGTAGCTGTCAACCACAATTGCTCTCGAGTATATTACCATGCAGAGAAATGGGAGCCTTATGACACGGCAAGAGATATCGTATGCACCAACAATGAGGAAGAGTTTGGAGAATAACTTGCCCCATCAGGGGAGGGGTGGGTACACATGAGTTGAGTACCTCCACCCTCTTAGGTTTTTATTTGACCTCAAAAGCTTGCTGGTTTGAGCTTCATCATTCAGTCGTATGCATTCCAGGCGTCTGCTCTGAATAATAATTTAATATTCATATAATGATAATAATTTTAGATTTTATGGTTGGTAATCGTACATACGGAATGAAGTGTCATGATTGGCTGGAATGTGGCTTCGTGTTTTTGATTGAAACCGAGAGAAAGCCATCAAAGTGTGACCGTAATTAAATTTTCCTCGCTTGTATCCATCAACATTACGTTTGTAAAGATTTCAAATGCAATCTCATTCTTTTGATTCGATGAGCTGACCATTGCATTTGGCTATATAATAATTAAATACTCGGTACAATACTAAAACAAAAAAAAAACAAAACAAAAAGAAAAACAAAAAACAAACAAAAAACAAACAAACAAATAAACAAAGAAATTGGACCGACTTTGTCTGACCAACCATTTCCTACACATGTACGTAACCGACAAAATTATGAAATCCGAATGGGAAGGATGTTATTAGACATTTTTAATCGTGTATATAATATTTCTGTACATAGAACTAAGAGGCCATTCATTCAATACACTCATCACAATTACCTTCCAAACACAAGGAACCATAGACTAAATTTTTGAAAGTCAAAACCTCCTTGACACTTAATATCCTCTAGCTTTGAAGACTGTCAAAGTTGTATGGGAATAATTTTAACTTTAACTCAAGGTAATTTTGGTAACGCAAGTTTTAGCAATGGCTTTCTTCTGAAGTATTTCTTATAAATTTTGGCTATGTAGACGATGATATCATATGGGCCTGGGGCGAGTTAGGTAACGCAAGGCAGTCTGGGAATGTTTGATTTCATATTTGCGAATCCCAGAAAGCCTTGTGCGCATTACTCTCCCCAGTCTTGGATATTTAGGTATATAGTATTTTGTAGTAATAGAAAAAATATTAGTTAAATATTAAATACTACTCATATCAATACAATTCATATTCCCATTATCGAATGTATTTTATACTTGCTTAGATGCTGCTTATTTTAAATATTTATTGAATCATTGGTCCTTACGTATTTTACTTACTTGACGCTGATTGGCTTTTGACACAATATGGAAGCCATTTAGGTGCTTCAAGAAGCCAATTAATTGCACATTCAATATCTAAATCACACAATTCAAACATGCAATGTATTTAGATGCATTTTTGGATTCGTATGGCTATATTAAAGTATCATTAGTTGTTTTATATTTTGACATTTTATCATTGTAATATGCATTGTGATTGAATAATAGAGAAAGCCATTCAGGTGCTCGATACATATTTTATAAATTATTGCTTTTAAATGCTGATTATTATGATTGTTTAATATAATTAAAGTGCTTGATATATTAAAAGTTAATAGTTATATGCTGTGCTGTGCATTGTGAAAATACATTTATAATTAATAATTACTTTCACATGCTGTGCATTGTGATTAGAAGCCATTTAAGTGTTTGATATATCGAAAATCATTAGTCATATGATATGCGATGGATTTTCATGAGAAAGATAGTGAAATCCACTCAAGTGTTTGAGACACTTGCTGCTTTAATATATATGCTGTGCATCGTGATTTGAACTTTTAGGTCGAATCGACCATTAAAAGTATAACTGTGAAAAGATGGTAATATCTAAAAACAACAATAAAAGTTAATAAATTTGAAACTGAAAATGAAAGATTTATTTGTTTTCAATTTATTTTATTTGTTTATTTAAGAACTTTGAAAAAATTCGAACCGGCTTGTACATGGTTTTTCTTTAAATAGTTTAGAAGCTCATTTAGGTGTTTTCTCCTAACCTCACTACCTCTTTATCAAGAAATTATTATATACCCTAACTGCCTCGCTTCCAAGTATGGGGCTGACCACTAGAAGCTTGTGTTACCATTTTCTAATAATGTCATTACAGTGTACCTTCATTCCCTTTGGTCTTTACTAGATCGTATTATTTTACGTTTGCACTATTTTTACCAACATTAACTAACTTTCATTAACGATCGAAGCCAGCACTGGCTCCAATGTCAAAAAAAAAAACATGAAAATTTTCTAAATTTATTGAAGCTTGTTTTCAATGAATTGTGGATTACTGTCAATCAAAGTAAACGTGATTAGTAGGAACCTTTCACTGGTGCAGCTTGATGGACTAATATTGGAAGCAAAGAGGGGGATTGTCTGCGCATTTCAAATCTTTCTTAAAATTTTTCTTCACTTTCTCTAGTGCGTTCGTTAACGAGGACAGAAAACCTGTTGATGACCTCCTCAATGGTTTTTTCACCATGTACGATGTTGTCACGAGTACGAACATTGACTGTGTTAGACGTGGCTTCTTTCTCACCAACAACTGCGAGGCAAAATATTTGTCTGTTAATATCAATCCAGTGGAATGAGAGCCATTTTTTTGTTTTTGTTTTTGTCTATTGGTTCTTTTTACATACATTTAAATACAAAATTCGTAACCTAATTGTGATATATTTTGAAAAAGTTAGAAGCTGGAAACTAAAGGAAAGGAAAGGAAAGGAAAGGAAAGGAAAGGAAAGGAAAGGAAAGGAAAGGAAAGGAAAGGAAAGGAAAGGAAAGGAAAGGAAAGGAAAGGAAAGGAAAAGAAAGGAAAAGAAAGGAAGAACTGAAGATAAGAAAGATTTCCGACATTAAAGAGAAATATCAAACCAGTTGACCCATTTTTCCTTACCAAATATGAAGTTGTACTGAGCCAGTTGGGCATTTCTTACTTTCTTGTTTAGTGTGGTGCCGTGGTCAAGATCAGCATCTGCTAGAAATCCTGCAGCAAATATCTGGTCCTTGACCTAAACAATGAGAGACAGAACCATTAATACTGCTCTGTTTAGAGAGCAAATGTATTGGTTGATCTTAGTATACTAAAAATATTCATGAATCATGTTGTTGCTGCTATTGTTGTTCTTGTCTTGATGTTGTTGCTGTTGTTGTTGCTTCTGCTGTTGTTGCTGTTGTTGTTGCTGCTGTTGTTGTTCTTGTCATTGATGTTGTTGCTGTTGTTGTTGCTTCTGCTGTTGTTGCTGTTGTTGTTGCTGCCGTTGTTCTTGTTGTTGCTGCTGTTGCTATGCGACATTGTTGTTGTTTGCGTTCGTGATGTCAGTCCAACCAAACGTTGAAGCCATCCAAGTTTTTTTATTTCTTTTTCTTAGGAATATTGACAAATTCCATAAGCTACTTTCCTTACCTTTTGAGCATATTCATCATATTTAGGTCCAACTGGAATAACAATAGATTGTCTTGGGGACAACCAGAATGGCCTGTGAGGACAATAAAGCATCGCATAAATAAACCATTGCTAATCAAAGAGACTATAGAATTTTGAAGAACATTTTCTCACCATTTGCCACCAAAGTTTTCAGTCAGAATAGCAATCATTCTTTCAACAGAGCCTAAAATAGCACGATGAACGATTACTGGTCGCTTCTTCTCATCACCTTCACCACTACAATGATCAATAAAATAATTGAAATAAACATAATTAAATACTTAGTGCTAGTCCCCCCCGGAAACAAATCGAGAAAGAGTAAGGCAAAGCTGTACATCTTGAAATAATCAAAAGAGCACAAGAAAAGCTAACTGGATATTGCATTTCTACGTTCGGATCCTAACAATATCTTAACTTACGTGACATAGTGTAAGTTGAATCTCTCAGGCAGCTGGAAGTCCAGTTGGATTGTAGCACACTGATGATAACGACGCAACGCATCTTGAATCTGGATATCGATCTACATACAACAGCGGGATAATTGGCATTCACGAACACTCACAACAGTTTGAGTTATATTATTATATTGTTGGTGGATGGAAGCCAAAACCCCCATGGCTTAATCCCAAATTGTATTAGGTCTTAGATTTTTGGTGAGAAAGAAAAACCGCAAAAACAGAATAAAATATTCAAAATACAACAACTTTTAGGGGAGGGGGGTGGGGTTAGGACATGGTATCTTTGAATACAAACGAATGGGATATTACAAAAAAAAATATAATAAAAATAATAAAGATAAATCACTTTTATTGAAGTGTCTAGTCGTTCTAGCACTTTCGCACTAATTGGGGACACTTTTCGCTCACACGCACTACCACTACATTCAATATTCTATGCACACAACGCTCAACTCACATGCTGATTTTTACGGAGGGTGGAAACTGGAGAACCCGGAGAAAACCCTCGTAGCATAGGAGAGAACAACACATCAAACAAACTCAATTCACATGTGGCGACCGCAGGGTTCGAACCAGCGACCCGACCCGTTGGACTCACGACGGTGAAAGACGACACGTTAGCCGCGAACGCCACCCATGCTACCCAAATCCTTGGCAGAGAAAAAGACGTCAAAACAATGAAGTTAGTGCCATTTAGAATGCCTTGCTTACCTTAGGGCCATAAAATGCACCATCACCAGGATTTAATACCCATGGTAAACCAAAGTTATTCAATGCTGCTTCTAGCTCCTGGAATAAGAATTATGATGAGTATATTTTCCTAGCATTTGCTTATGTATTTGAAATTTGATGCAAATGTATTACAGCTTAGGTCACTGGGAATGGGAAATAGAATGACAGCCTGTGGAGTGCTGCAGGGTTCATCTATAGGACTTGAATTTAGCTCACTGGGAATGGAAAATGGAATGGCAAGATTGGAAGTTCTGAACAGCTTATCAATATGACTGTGATTTATGACTGCGAATAGCAATAACATGACTAAAGGTTTTCTCCAGAGTTCATCAATGGGAACTGAATTTTGGTAAAATTAAGCTGTAAACTAGAAAACAATTGGGACTCTTGAAAACCAAGTGTTACAGTCCATTCCCAGCATCAGGTTCAAGGGTCGTCCTATTCATATTCATGCACTTTTTAAGCAGTTCTGTAGCGGTTCCTCACCTTCTCCGCATCATTCCACAGTTCTAGTTTTCCCATGTATTTATCTGGTCTGGTGGAAAGATTCAGTTTAAAAGTGAAGCCAAAAATACCATAGACATGCCTGAGGAAATCTAGGCAGCCAACTATCTCTTCTCCAATCTAAAATATTGAAAAAAATGAACATATATTGAGTGCAATAAAAAACGTATTCTTTAATAAAGAGCAAACTAAGGCAACTTGCAACAACACAGAAAGAGGGAGAAAAATGGACAAATGGATGGGTAGATGAATAAATGAGTGATCAGTTAAAGTGCCTATCACCCTTCTGACAATATTCACAGTATTAATTCTACGTGGGGTAAGATGTTGAATAACACTAAAAAAATATATAGTTTAAGTGCAACTTCTTGAAGTCTTAAAGGTTTTTCCATGCCATATGCTAATGCTGTGACGTATGAGGAGTAATCATTTAGTATACAAAACACTACTGGTACAGATAAATTAAATTTGAAATACATCATTGTTTTCCCCATTGCTCTTATAGAAATGATTGCAAGTTAGTTTTCCCATAGAAGCCGGTGTTTCGAATTACGATGAACAACAAATAACCATAAATGCCTCCTCATACGTCACAGCATTAGCATATGACATGGAAAAACCTTCATAACTTCAAGAAGTCGCACTCAAACTATGTAATTTTTTCGGGTTATTCAACATCTTACCCCATGTAGAATCAATACTGAGAATATTGTCAGAAGGGTGATAGGCACTTTAAACTAAGCCGGACGGCATGATGGGAGAGAAACGAATGTGTATTGTTTATGTTCTTTGATAACTTGCAAAGTATTTGATAGAGTTTTCAGTTTTTAAAGTGCTTATAAGCCTTTACACAATATTTTCAGAATTGATTCTTTAGATAGTGAATAGTTGATTGTGAAAATAATTCGTCATTTGAATGTCGGGTCTTTGAGATACGAAGGTTTATATTTCCAATATGTTAATGACTATGACGTAACATAAGGGATTTGAGTTATTTTGTGGCAACTTTTAATATTGAACGCTGGACATTTTTTGAAAACAAATTTGTAAGAACCATTATGTGAGTCACGAGTAAAAGGGTGGTGCTTTTAATATACTGTATTCCAGAACGATTGCAGTGTTGTATATTAAATGATCCCTTACGTTACGTCATAGTCATTAACATTTTGGGAATATAAACCTTCGTATCTTAAAGACCCGACATTCAAATGACGAAATATTTTCACAATCAACTATTCACTATCTAAAGAATCAATTCTGAAAATATTGTGCAAAGGCTTATAAGCACTTTAAGTACCTTGGAGTTACAGACAAATAAATAGACAGACATATGAGTGGAAAGAAAGACAGGCAGAAAGACAGAGATGTGGGAATAATGATACATACAGATGAACAGACAGAGAAAAATGGACAGACGATTGATGAACGGAAAAAGGAATAAAAGAATGAAAAAATAAATTGAAGAAAGACACATAGAAAGACAGAAAGGTCTGTATACTAAAAATACCAAAATACATACACTGACAGACAGATGAATATACTGATAAACACAGATAACATGGCAGGCACACACACACAGATTGTCAGACAGACAGACAGTCAGATGAAACACGGTCAGACGACAGACGGTCAGACGACAGACGGTCAGACAGACAGACGGTCAGACAGACAGACGACAGACGGTCAGACAGACTGATGGTCAGACAGACTGATGGTCAGACAGACTGATGGTCAGACAGACTGATGGTCAGACAGACTGATGGTCAGACAGACAGACAGACTATTTACCTGGTCTGCAGTACAGAAGATATGAGCATCATCTTGCTGAAATCGTCGTACCCTTGTTAGACCACTTAGAGTACCAGACAACTCATTACGATGAAGAACACCAAAGTCTGCCATTCTCAAGGGTAACTCCCGCCAGGAGCGAGGACGATGGTCAAACATCACACTATTAAAAACACAACACATGTTCACAATCAGGGATTGCTTCAGTGGTCTTTTCCCCAAACATCACAAGGTAAGAATAAAGATATATACATGTAGTAGTAAAGAGATGGATAATGTGCTCTCCTCATAGTTTCCTTTTTCTTGTAGAACAGTTATAGTTGTTTATAGTTTCAACATGAGCTTACCAATGGCCAGGGCAGTTCATGGGCTTGAGGGCATAGCGCTCCTTTTCAACTTCAAATGAGAACATGTGTTCCTAAAATATAGAAAAGAAACTGACAGGTCACATCAAGTCAACATGGCTGACTTGTGAAAATGGTCCTCATTGTTCTTACAGTAAATGATGCATACCCAACAATTGAACCAGTGACATGTCCTATACCACTACTGTAGGACTCACAGTGAATATTTTACAACATAATACAAGGGCAGATCAAGCCAAAGTTTTAGAGAGGGCTAATTGAGTTTCGGGGGGGGGGGGGCTAATTGAGTTTCGGGGGGGGGCTAATTGAGTTTCAGGGGGGCTAATTGAGTTTAGGGGGGGGGGGGCTAATTGAGTTTCTTCCATCAACACAACGGAAAACAATAAAAAAAGCATCTAATTCTTCAGTTTTGTTTTGTTTTGTTTTTTTTCTGCTGAAGGGGTGCTTAAACCCCCCTTTGCCCCCTTGATCCACCCTTGTAATAGACCTCTTTAGCTTGGGTGCTGTTTTCCCTATCAGACCACAAAGAAACGATACTCTTACGAATTTCTAGTGGTCTGAAATGTGACAACATTACGCCCAAGCCAAAGAGGTCTATTCCAGTGTTGGATCATAAATTCCCTACCTTGTAGTGTTGCCAGTGTCCTGAAGTCTCCCATAACTTGGTGCTGTAGATATTGGGAGAGACAACCTCTTGAAATCCTCTTTTCCTGTACTCCTCCTGTAGCAAATAAAGAATGCCATCATCAGTGTTTTCATTAAGTTTTGAAATATTAGGAGCTGAAGAACTGAACTAGCCAGAGAGTCCTGGCAGGGTTTTCATTAAGTTGTGAAATAATATGAGAAGATCATGGTAGTTTAAGGTGGCTGCCTACTTTTGAACGTTCGATTTGAGCCCACGATGTGCGCGCGCTCAAAAACCGCTGAAAAATCTACAAGATCTTATTGAAGAACCATACGCGTTTTGAACTCTATATTTTTTGATAGCTCATTCGAAAAAACTCCTAAAAATCAAGGTTATATCAACATTTTAGGAAAAGTTTAAATCAGGAACACGTGAAAAAATAGATTTTTGTAGGGATTTTTGTTCGACTTTATGAGATTTTTTAAGAGCACCGAAACTACAAAATATGACAAATCAATGTATCTCCCTGTCTTTTTGTCGAAAATATCCATGTATTATTGTAGAAGGATTGACTAGCCTTCGTTCGTGCAGTCATATAGTCTGCAAATAACTATTATCTTATTCATCTTAATTTTTTTTCTAATCACTTCCGGTGGCGCAATTTTTACTCCAAAAGCTCGTGCGTAGGCTCCCATTAATTGCTGATTATCTCGAAAACGAGCTCGGGACACCCTATTTTTCTTTCCAGATTTGGAATCAGCATTAAATTTCAATTCGGAAAATCGAAGTTTTAAGAAAAGCTTAAATCAATTTCCAAAAGTAGGCAGTCACCTTAAGGCAGAGAATTTTGCTCAGTTACAGGAGCATTTTCCAATCTCCGACCATTAATAATAGGAAGTTAATAACACACAATAGTACATAAAACAATGATGGGAAGTTCTTACAGCGTATACTGTATAGTGCATTTCACAGTTGTCTCAATGCGCTGATCTGTGATATCACTGGAGGACTTTACAGGTTACATACTAAGGCATTATTAGCAGCAGTAATAATCATGAGTGAATATTGTTAGAATCTTAGTATTATGCCTCCAAATTGGGATAGGTGCGTGTAGCCTTGAACCCTGACATCATGCTGTACTAGCATCTTAGTGAGAGTGTAATTAATTAAACGAGTGACACATTTGCATATTCAGAAGCCTTACAATATCGTTTCTACGCTCTGCATATCCATGAGTTTTAAATTAATACTCGATAGTCAAGAGCAAATACCAGAGATCCAAAACTGCAGATAGCATACCTTGATGAAATTGATAAGAGTATTGTAGATGTGTGCTCCCTTAGGTAAGAAGAAACAGCTGCCAGGACTTAGATCATGGAAGAAGAAAAGTTCTTGATCCTAACAAGATAAAAAAAATTATTATACTCTTACAGTGCTGCGCGCCGAACCGTGAGCACCCAACAAAGTTTCGTACAAGTTTTAATTGATCTCTTTACCACTAACCAAGTATGTTTTGGTGCTTCACTTGAATGTTTCGATATCATTACGTACATCGATGTACAGACTCTGCCTATCCAAACATCAAGGTGAAGCGCTGATGTCTAATTGGTGAGTGGTAGAGAGCACAATTAAACTTGTCAAAAAGAAATCAAAACTTTGTTGGGTGTTCATGGTTTGGCGCGAAGCACTGTAATCATTTTGGTAATGTCCCTTTTTCACCATGTTGGTTTAAAAAATAGATTTCACCACGCCTAGCCTCTCATTCAAGCGCAAGGTTGGTGCGGTGTGTGCTGCTAATGTCTTTTCTCACCAATGCAACCCAGGTTTTCAATCCATGGCTCAGTTTTGTATGTGAGTAGAGTTGCTTGTTGGTTTTCTCCTGTGCTTCGAGGTTTTTTTAAGAGTCTCTGGATTTTCTCTTCCTTAGAAATCAACTTCTACCAAATTCCAATTTGATGTTTAGGCTTTAACCTACTGTACATGTGTAGTTGGAGGCTAGCTCTGTCGTGATTGTCCCATGCTGTGATACAACAGCCAAAGCAATAGATTTTTGATAGACAAGTGTACTTCTTGTTACTTACCCTTCCAATCTTCCTGTGGTCTCTCTTTGCAGCTTCCTCCTGGAATTTTTTCCATTCTTTCATCTGCAGCAAATTCAAAATGGTTGATAATAAGCAAGGGTTCAGAAAATAAAATAACAATATGTTATTACCATCAGCACAATGACAAAACAACAAACATCCTCCTCCAACAACAACAGGATTCATAGATAACTGTCAGTTAAGTCTTCCTAACTGACTGGTTGGATGTACACGTGCTTTCTGAGAGCACACAGCATTTGCACACACTTATTTTCTATTTAATCGTTCCATGGGCAATCCAGGATTTTCTTAAAGGGGTTCTACAATCAAGGGGCACCCAACCTCAAAAAATGTCACACCAAAACAAAAAACAAAAAAGTTATGATCTTCTAGTAATCGTTCTCTCAAAGAAGGAATTGGAATTATCAGTTGGGGTGGGGGGGGGGGGGGTGGGGGCGCAGACCCAAAAACCCCACATCCCTCCCCCTGGATCCCCCCTAAATTTTTATCCAAATTAAAGAACCATCAAATTAAATAATGGTTATATGTCATGCTTCTCCTAACACTTCTCTCATGCTAATCCCAGCGTGCTTTAGGACTACATACCTACACACATGTGCACATTTGCTATGGAAATTGCCACTTTTAGACTCAAACAGCAAAGTGTCTGTCAGTGAGTATTTAGAAATAGTAAAACAAACTGACCTGTTTATCATTAGGAAACGAAACTCCATAGATTCTCTGTAGAGATTCTGCTTCACAATTACCTTCCCAATAAGTAGCGGAATTCTGTAGACATAAATAATACAGTATAAAGAACCATAACAAAAACTCTTAGGCTTATGACTGGAAGGTGTTGTTCCAGAAAATATCCATACTGTACCACCACCACAAAGGGAATTTGTACCCCTGCCTACCCCTTGGAACTTCTAATTTTCTTCCATACAAACTCTGTAATTTTGTTCTTTCTCTGACCCCCCTCCCCTCCAGAATTTTCAATTTCCTCTGTGGGTGGGACATGAATATTGTCCGGAACTACACAATCTATTAATAACGTCAACAAATAAACAGCATCAAATGACTGCAAAACAAAGAGAATGCCTTTTTGACTTACCTTAGTGACAGCCATTGACTTTATTTTACCAGTATGTCTGACATGTGGACCTCGACACAAGTCAATCAGCGGACCACATCTTAAAAAGTAAGACGTTAATAAATAAAAATACAACTACAGTACTGTAATAAGGAAGTTAATGATCCCATCTCAAAAACATGATCAGGGTTTGATTGACCTGGGTTTAAGGGCCACAGATTTGTCATAACATGTAACCCTGAATGATTGTTTGATTGGATGTTGATTCCTGGACTTGACTTCACATGTAGAGAAGAGCAGAGCAGAGCAGGACAGAGCAGGACAGAGCAGGACAGAGCAGGACAGAGCAGGACAGAGCAGGACAGAGCAGGACAGAGCAGGACAGAGCAGGACAGAGCAGGACAGAGCAGGACAGAGCAGGACAGAGCAGGACAGAGCAGGACAGAGCAGGACAGAGCAGAGCAGAGCAGAGCAGAGCAGAGCAGAGCAGAGCAGAGCAGAGCAGAGCAGAGCAGAGCAGAGCAGAGCAGAGCAGACTAGAGTAGCATCCCTTGAATCAAGGGAGACCTATCAAACTTTATTATCATGTGAAATCAAGTCCAGAATCAAACCTGAGACCAGAGGTGAGTGCACTACCCACTACTGTACCTCTGTGCCTTGCTTCATCCCCAAATATATAGATTCATTTGAGAACTCAAGTAGACATTGAGTATATGATACCTACCTATAGACAGTAGTAGTTGGAGTATTGACTTTTTCTCTCAAGATTCTGCATTTGAATTCGTTGTACTGTAATTTGAAAGAGAAAGCACATTAAAAAGAATGATTTCAATGAATTTTGAACATGGATATGAATAACTGACCTTGAACATTTCAAATAAATCTTCTTTTTTCATTTCTAGTCGTTCAAATGGTTGTTTTTCTTTTGTTATTGACTTGGTGAGAGTGTCAAGAGAAGGGAAATCATTGGATGAGACTTGCCTGCAAGATAAAATATGAAAAATTGTCTTTCATATTTCTTTTTTAATTTCCCATTTTCTCATCCCAAATAAACAGCTAAAAAATAAATACAGAAATCTGAAATTATGACAATAGATCTCCAAGGCTCCAAGTCAGGGTTGAACTTGACAAAATACAGTAAATGTGTGAACACATCAACTTCAGCCTAAACTTGGTGTGATTGTTTCGCTGTCACTTAAGCAAAATTCAGTAAAGGTCTATTATCTGGTATCGTATGTACACCTACTTGCAAGAACGTTGTCATATGAAATTAGAACATGAGTGATTATGTGGGATAGGAATTGTATTAAAAAACAAAAGAAGATCACTGAAGCTGAACTTTTTCATTTGTCTTTTAATGTATTCCTTACTCACTAAATTACTAATGTTCTAATATCGTATGACAACGTTCTTGCAAGTAGGGGTACATGCATGAATGGGGGAGGTCAAATGGACTTAAATAATAGTATTCATAATGTAACAGACCTGCCGTCCAGATGCATATCATAGAAGTATCCCTCTTCTATTGGTGGACCATAACAGAGACAGCCCCCATAGTGCCGTTCCATGGCTTCACCAAGAATATGCGCACTGGAATGCCAGAAGACTGCTTGTCCTAAAAATAACATAATTGGGAACAACATGTATTAGAATAAATAAATAATAATAAAAATAAATAAATCATGGGATTAACAGTTGATTCCACAGTGGCTCTTCTTCCACTGGATTCCAATTGGAATTTAGAAGTTGATTTTTGCGGAGGGAGGAAAGCCGGAGAACCCGGAAAACCCTCAAAGCAAAGGAGAGAACCAACAAACAACTTGAACCTGGGTCGCATTGGTGAGAGGCGAGCGCTCTCACCAGCACTCTCACCCCTACATCACCCATGCTTCCCATAATATATATTGGATGTTTGCCATCAAGAGGAATAATTCTTTTCCCTAAAAGTATAACAAACATTTAGCAGTGATTCCACAGAGTGGATCTTCTTCTGTTTAATTCTAATTAACTAAGAATTGATTTTTGTTGAGAATAAAAAACTGTAGAACAAGGAGAAAAACCCTTTAAAGCTCAGAAGAGAACCAACAAACAAATCCATCAATAACAAAAGACAGTAACAAATAAAGAAGATGAAAATAAGTTAAATAAGAGGGGGAAATGCTACTAGATTCTACTCAATATACCTATACTATATGGTAATAGTAAAGCAAGTTTTTGATTTTTTTTCATTTTAAAAAGACCAAAAAGTAGAGAGAATTACCTTCAGGATCATCAAACTTCAAGAACTTTAGAGTACAATCACCCTCTAGGACTCTATCCAAGTCAAACACTTCACCATTGACCTGAAAATCATAATAAAGTATATCAGTATAGTTTTAGAATTTATTAAAGAAATAATCTGATACACAAAAGAAAAACCCTTGAGTCATGAAACCAAACAAACTCTGACTAAGCACACAATTCTACAGTATGAATAAAGAATTGTAAATCATAGTGGTGGTTGTTGTAGGGAAGTAGCTAACAACTTTTATGCATGGGGATTTTTACTTGATAGGCGGGTATGGGAAAATTTCAGCTGGGAAAATTCAGATGACAGGCAGGTGTTTTCCCTGGCTCCTGGCTATTATATTATACATTCCTTTGTTGTATGTTATGGGGGTAAAGGTACCTTTGCAACTACTGTATTATCTGCCAAGCCTTGGCTATGGAAATGAAAAAAAGGACAAAACATTAAGTTAAGTACACGCAACTTTGATATAATTTGGGAAAACTCTTTGTAACAAACTTTGTTGGATGGTAAATTGGCTATCATTATTTTAATTTTAAAAGAATAAGATTGAGGGAAAAAACACTACCTGATAGAACAAGCTATTTCATATGGTGTGGTTTTCCAAGCCAAACCCTCAACAACCTTGCCGTCAGGAAGAGTAATCTTGATTGGAGTGTTCTCTTGGGCTATCATGGGAAGAAAATAAATTATAAATAAATTAAATAACCTTAAGAATATTGACCAAAGAATTGACCAAATCATATATTTGATATTTTTTCAAAACCTGAAACAACCTCTGGGCTGATCTAAGTAAGGGCATGGCTATTAACTCAGATATAGAACCCTTATACAACCTCCTGGCTGATCAAAGTCATGGCATGGCCAAATCAAAGATCAATTTAGAATATAGCTTGTCAAGTTCTGTGGAGGAAGGAAAACTGGAGGATCCTTAAAAAAGCCTCAATTCAAGAGAGAGACCTAACGAACCCTGCCCACATGTGATGCCAGGTTTAGAAATCTAACCCAAGACCACAAAGAAAATTGCAAGTGTACTATTAAAACGCCACTCTTGATATCCCCATATGCCAACCTGCAATTTTGGCCTCATATTCTGACTTCAATCTGTCAAACAACTGAATCCTTTCTTGAATATATGCTGGTGGTGGGTCCAGCTATAACAAATAATGATATAATAATTAGAATTATATTATTAGTTGTTGATATACCAATAATAACACATTATTGTGAAGCAACAGTCATTAGAGAAATCTAATAAGTTTCCTCATATATTTCAAACTGGGTTTCAACCATGCAGCTGATCCCGTCTATTAATAGACCTTTCCCAAATTCGCTTGGATGACCACAAAACAATGGTTTGAAGTCGAGACTGAACTTGATTCTTTTATTCAACAAATTCAACCTTGACTTGAAACCACCATTTCTTGGTCAGTCAAGCTAATTTAGGACAGAACTATTGTATCTTATTATCTGTTCCAAATGGTTGTCAAAAACTGAACACCATGGAAATGGAAATGAAAATTTTCTTTTATGTCGATTGCAAAAAATCGCACACTTCCGAGATATGCTTCACTTATCATGCACAAAGGTTTATGTATGCGGCTAAGACTAAATGAAATTTATTCTTTTTTCTGTCACGAATGACTGAGGATTATCCATTAAGCCTCACATTGAATTCTTTGTGCGTGACAAGCGAAGTATATCTCAGAAGTGGGTTATAGGGGGGAGAAAACAATAGGTTCCAATTCTCAGGAGATTGAAATTCTTTTGTTTTGACCTCCAAATCGAGCTGCTTTGACGTCACATGCAAGGGGTCTATTGAAACAATCTGTAAAAAGGTTGATAAGTTGACATTATCATATTAAAATAAACTTAGAAATTCAGCTGATCTGGCACCCTGGCTCAAGTTCAAATATGAAAAAATACGAATTTTTGTTCAATTCTATTATTCTAAGGTTATAAAAAACGGTACATGTAACATTTAAAAAAAATTGGGGGTTGAAAATACAGTAGAAGCTGGTTGGTTATAATATTTTAAGCACTGTTTAGGAATAATATTAATAGTAATATCAATAAATGCTAGAATGATTAGAAACATTGATATGAATAATTCTTACTATAATTATTCTGGAATAGCCACGAAGTAACTTTTGATCTAATTTTACGATAGTAACAAAATTGATCAGATTGATCTTTACGCACAGTAAACTCAAAAATACTAATGAAGTCATTCAGAACTAGATATAATCCATGAGTAATCATATCCTCAAAGGTTTTAATCAAGAATTATTAATTTCCTATATATTAAGTTTTGCAAATCTTTCCATGTGAAGTTGAGTCGCACTGTACCTCCAGAGGCTCAGAGCTTCCCTCTCCTTTTCCCTTCTTTTTATCAGCTTTTTCTTTTTTTCCAGCCTTAGGCTGAGGCTTCTTTTCCTCTAGATTCATATTTTCCATCTTTTCTTCAACTTTCTCAGCCATTGAGAGTGATATTTTGGGATTTTTTGGTCAACAATGAAAACTTTGGGAATTCAATGAAATGCGCCGCAAATCTGATGAAATTGCAACCCAATACGCATGCGTACACTACTCACCGCTTAAAACTTTGACTGAAGGTTCAAATATGGCGGCCTCTACTAAAAATTTCTAACATTAATCTTAACATGTTCTATAAAATATTGGAGGAGTAATAATTTACAGTAGAGTAGGCATATTCTAGATAATTCAGAAAATGGATGGTCCAGGTTGTTACTAAATCAGTTAAAATATAGAATGAATATAATGCGCAAAAGTGAGAAATAGAACTTGCGCAGTTATGGAAACTGTAAATACGTGCTTTCTTTTAATGAAGTGTAATGTTGTTAATCTTGTTAGATATCAGTAAAAATCCTACCTCTAGTGGATAACATGGTTGGTCATCGCCTTTATTCGAGGAGGAACGGCTAGATGCAGATCGCCGGACAGCATTCTGCAGCCACAATCGCCGATAATGATGTAGATAATTCTGATTGCATAAATGAATCCTTCTACATCTCTGGATGTACCAGAGCTGAGCTCCAGCAACGCTGTTACGAGACTTCAATCCTGGGATGTTTTTGATTATCCCTAATGTTGTTCTCAGCATCGTAACATGACATCAACTCTGAGAGTAGACAGTGAAAATTATCTTGATGAACGTTAATTTTTACAAAGATCATTGACAGTTAAAAACATGACAAACACAATAAATCCTAGAATATGAGCTAACCAACTTACATGGTAATATCAGTTTTCATATCAGCTTTGCAAATGATTTGTAAACAAAAACATTGGGCACTCTCGGCTTGTCGGAGTCATCTGTTCCAGTGATCTGAAAGGAGCCTGGGTACTAGCTAGCGTTTTTAGAAATCATTTCCGGTTCCGGCGTAAAGGTTTGGCAAATTTTTATATCGGAAAAAGATGACGTTGTATGTATTGGATAACTTACAAGAGAAGTGGACTCAGTTGTTTATTGTTCAAAGGAGCATGGATAGGTGAAAAATTGGTAACATTAAGTATTTTTCCAAAGCCCATGCTCATTCTACAAATCCACCCTACCCACCCATAAAAAATCCTTTTTTCATGGCTTCTTCAAATCAACAAACATTTTAGGTTGAACTAATTGTAATTAACCCTCACAATTGCAAATGCTTGCTAGATGGGGACACCAAGTGATGGTCTCAGAGGGTGTCCACTGTAAATAGAGTTGACTGCATTTCAGGTTGTCCAATAAGCCTGAAGCGAGATGATGTTTTACCCCCGGCTCTATACCATAATAGTTTTTAAAATTCTTTCATATTAAAATTTTTGATTCCTTAGAGAATACAGGAACATTAGTCATAATTAAATAACAAAAGCAATGTGAAAAGGATTATGGTCTAGAGACGGGGGTAAAACGTCATCTCGCTTCAGGTTTATAAATCATCAATACTCACCTTGTCCTTATTGTGCCAACAGATCAGGTTAAAGAACGATAGGTAAAGAATGTGCTAGCATAGACAATACAATCATCCTGCTTTGGTATACTCAAGGTTTCCCATGATGCAATACATATAGCAGTAGGGAGGTGAGAAAAAAGTTATAAGTCATTTCACTCTGGACATTAACTTTTGTTTAATTAAAATTTTATTTTGATAGTGCATGCATTGTAATATGTAGCAAAGCATCATTACAACTCTTGCTAATGTGCAGAATTCCTAGTTATAAATATATAATTTTTAAATTTTATGATATAAAAATTTATAACAGATTTAAAAAATTTAAATTTATAGATATGTCATATAAAACTTGCTTGCATGAGGATATAATTATCAATAAGCATGAATATCGGTCATATTTATTTATTTTTTAATTAAAATTAAAAGTCAATCTTCCAAAGTCGGGCCACCCAACATGATAAGAACACTCAATTTTTTCCCAATATCTGTTTACTCCTAGATGAACCTTGATATACACACTTCGTTTATGATTGGATACAGGCTTCAGGAACCATTCATCTTTTTATCTTACAGGCGTGGGTGGCCATGGGCTGGTGGGATTTGTGGGGGATGGGGGGCACATTAAAAAAATATGGCATTTAAGGGGGCACCACAAAAATAATTATCTAAATATACAATGTATAAAAAATTTTCCTTTCTTACATAATAGGGGCCATGTAAAAAAAAAATCAGGTTGGGAAGTTGCCATACACTTTTTATTTACAATTCACAAAATCCCATCAGCCACCCCATATGCCTGTAAAAATTAAAACAGTTCCTTAACCGTAACAATAATTATTGCTGCTTGCAAGCATTTAGTCATAGTCTCATTACAAATAGTATTCAGTGGATATATACAAGAATTATTGTTGTTTATAATTAAATTTTTAATTAAAATTGTTTTTAAAAAATTGATCCAGGGTTGGCGAGGGGTATAACTAGTCACCCTCCCCTTAATATTTAAAGATAAAAAATGCGTTTCTATCTGAAACATTGTCAAAAAATACCCTGTAACAGTCAACACCCCCCCCCCCCCCCCCCCCTTCCTCTCCTTTAAAGATCCAGGATCTTGCCCTGACAAGCATGCAATTTGCAAATACCAATCAAATGTGTCCTGGCATGTCATACATCTTTTACCACAGAAAAGTATGGCAGATCTTCTAATGTTACTTTGAATTTTATCCATTTTCCGTCAGGTGTGCTATCAATTATATCCTTTGTTCCAAACTCTTTCTTCCACTTGCCTGCAGGTAGATACACACTGTGTGTGCCTTTGTTTACTGAATACGGATCCAATACTGGTGCAACTAGATACTGTTCACCAACAAGAAACTCAGTGTCTATAGTCAAGCAGGTTTCATCATGAGGAGAAATCCACCAAAGTGGTCTGATTATTGGAGCATTGAAAATTGAAATATTCTTTGCAGCCTGTATGAGCGTTTTGGATATTGTCATGCGAAGATCTATTAAGCTTTTTGCAATTGCAACTGTTTGGTTGTCATAGAGCCATGGAACAAAAGAAAACTGCATGGCAGGAAGAAAAGTATTCATTTGCATCCATCGTATGTACAGTTCTTTGTCAGGCTTGCTAGTATAGTTTACAGATGAACTTATTTCAACCCCATTACCACCTACCATGTCTGGGAGCACAAATGGATAGCCAAGAATACCAAAGGTAAGAGTCGTAGGAATGACAGATTTCAGACCATTCTCTCTGTTCCATGTTGAAGAACGGTCAAGCATTCTGACAAAAATGGGTAAATGTTGAGTGCGAAATCCAACTCGAACCTCAACTAGGCTTCCAAAGTCAGACGCAAGGCATGCATAGTTTGAGGAATAACAGCTTGGGTTATTGTTAGTCATGTTATACAGATTAAAACCCTTTGGTAGATAGGAGACACTGCCTGCATCAAATTTAAATGAATCAATCTTGTACTTAGACTGGAATGCTTTCAATCGATTGGAAAATAATTGAGTTGACTTTGGAGAAGTGGTATCCAGAACTCCACCAATCCCATTCCACCATTTAACTAAGCCTGGAACCTTTTCATCAGGTCCCCTTACCCAATAATCTATTGCTTCGAGGAATGCTTTAGAGTTAGTGTTAGCAAAGGGGTACATCCAGACAGTTACTCGGAAACCTGAGTTGTGCAAACTGTCAATCATCTTAGTTGCATTTGGAAACTTGTTAGTGTTGAAGTCAAAGTCCCCATAAGCCGTGGAGTACATGTCATCAATTTCAATCTGACTGCAGGAGAGGTTAAACTTTTTGATTTGATTGGCAAAGTCTGTTACATCTTTCTGATTGACAGCTTTGCCATACATTGCCCATGTCGACCATATTGGTTCTTTTATCATTCTCTCATCTGGGATTGTCTTAGGCAAACTTAGTATGCTCCCCATGACATACTGATACAATTCTTTTATATTTAATCCAGTGCATATCCTGTATGTTAGATGCAAAGGGCCATTCCCATAACCCTGCAAATCACTTTTGAGCATCAGCATTGACTTAGAGGATATTCCATTGACTCCCACATGGAGAGGAACACTCTCATCAACAATAACCCCAATGCCATTAGAGCTCATCCAGAGACGCTCTAATGCCGGCCCATATACGGTCTTATTGCTATAATACGCAAGGATGGTATCTTGTGGAAGAAAAGGTTGGGTATCAATACTAGCTAGTTCTAAAGGCCATAGCTGTACATAAAGCTCTGATCCACCATATATATGCACATTATTTAAGCTGAAGGAATCTTGTAGAGACGTCAAACCACTTGATCCTTGAAACCATTTTAACTTGAAACATTTTTCAAACTTTGAATCTTTTTCGATAGTCAGATTAGCATTATTTTCCCACTCATAAAAAAGCTCTTGAGATGTGATTCTTCGTTTATAAATCTTACCACCAACGATTCCCTTCCCGAGATAACCTTCCAATGCATTGTCTTTCCCGGCGTTCTTAATGAGAAGCTTTCCAGTATCTTCGTTAAAGGATAGAGAACCGAGATTGTTAAATCTCTCCGTGATAGTTAAAAGGACAGTGGAAGTGATCACCAACGCTATGATAACAAACCCAAGAAATACAACGAAAACTTTCAATGCTGCAGTCATGTATGCTCTTCTTTGAAGCTCAGAGACATTTTTCAATTCATTGATATTGTGTTTGGTTGGCAATTTGCTTTGATTTTTGTTGTTTTGATACTTTACGTCTTCTTCTTGTTTTTTCTCGACCGCCATCTTGACTTCCGCAGTCCCGATCCTGTAGACACAAGATGATCCCGTAGACTGACGAGTTGCGGGAATAGTGCGGGACTGGCACAGGCAACCCAATATTCAAATGAAATAAGATTCAAAAATTTAAAATGCATCCAGTTTCTAAAAATAGCCCAACCTCTCTTATTTATGTTCTCTTGAGGCTAGTAATGAGCTCCATGAGATTCATTCGAGCTGATTGATACCAAGTAATGCAGTTGATAGCACATGATGGGCATTGTAGGATGGTAATGAGATTCATTCAGCTGATTGATACCAAGCAATAGACCTCTTCGGCTCTGATGTAATGCTTTCCCATTTCAGACCACGTCATTCCCACGGTGTTGAAATGGGATAGCATTACCCCAAGCCGAAGAGGTCTATTTGCAGTGTTTATCTGTCATTTTTAACTTGCAGATACTCGAAGTGTAGAAACAAGTTATTAGGTTGGTAATGAGATTCATTCAAGTGATTGATACCAAGCAATAGAATACTCTCTGGTTTATAGCACATGATTGGCAGTTTTTGCCCTTCATCAAAGGTTAGTAATAAAATGTATAATGTTATGCAACTATCATAGTAAGTTGTTTTCATTAGGTATGAATCCCTAACTAGTAATCTTTTATACATACGCCAAAACAAAAAATAAATATTCAGTGAAAAAAATAAATACTCCACTGAATATTTATTTGCCGTTTTGGCGTACGTATAAAAGATTACTAGTTAGGGATTTATACCTAACGAAAACAACTTACTATGATTACAAAATCTTTTGAAGTCTCGGCTAAAACAATTTCAGAAAGATGTTATGCAACTTATTTGGTTCAAAATAATTTATTGAAAACATCCAGACATACAGTAGAACAGAATTCATAGGATTACAAATGGAAAGATTCATTCATTATTCTTAAGACAATGTAACACTTCTATTTAACATATATATAGTACTATTCACATCTACTTGTGCTACTTCAAGTTTACAATAAAGCTTGCTAAAAATAACTCATTCTTTCCTACGCGCATTTATCGCAGGATAAAAATGGCAATTACTTACATAATATTATGCATATATTAGCAAGTAATGAATGCTTATCTATAACATCTATAACAGTATAAAGAGTATTGGAAAACCATTCCTTGTTCAATATTCAGTACTTTTTATATCATGGCATTTAGAAGTCAAACAAGTATTCCTTCAAATTCAGTCTTCAAATTCTATCCAAGTTTGAAAACTTGAAGACTTAAAATTTGAATTCCTAGTTTTCATGAAGAAAATCTGATATCAATATTATCAAGTACCAAAAAGATTTAGTTGTGATTTACATGAAAGCCTGAGCCAAGACAATGTCAATATCTTTATGTTACCTTGCTAGATTACATAAGCAATTCTTATGTTATCTTAAATATGACAACCTAATGAATGGAAACTTTATTCAATCTATTGTTATATTGTTATAATCTAAAGTTAATTTCCAAAAAAATAAAAGTACATTACAGAAATTGAAGCAAGAATTGATTTTGCAGTGTTTGCTTTTTATTTTTCTGAGAAAAAATAAGTGCTATCTTAATTGGAATAGAAGCTTTGCGCCATTGCATGATGGCAGAAGGCACAACAATAGAGTCTTTCTTCCCTGGGAAACTGAATTCTTTCTCAAGTATCTTAATCGGAATTCTTTCTCATGTATCTTAATCGGAATAGAAGCTTTGCACCAATGCATGATGGCAGAAGGCACAACAATAGAGTCTTTCTTCCCTGGGAAACTGAATTCTTTCTCAAGTATGTTAATCAGAATTCTTTCTCATGTATCTTAATTGGAATAGAAGCTTTGCACCAATGCATGATGGCAGAAGGCACAACAATAGTCTTTCTTCCCTGGGAAACTGAATTCTTTCTCAAGTATCTTAATCAGAATTCTTTCTCATGTATCTTAATCGGAATAGAAGCTTTGCACCAATGCATGATGGCAGAAGGCACAATAAAGTCTTTCTTCGCTGGGAAACCGAATTCTTTCTCAAGTATCTTAATCGGAATTCTTTCTCATGTATCTTAATCGGAATAGAAGCTTTGCACCAATGCATGATGGCAGAACGCACAACAATAGAGTCTTTCTTCCCTGGGATACTGAATTCTTTCTCAAGTATCTTAATTGGAATTCTTTCTCATGTATCTTAATCGGAATAGAAGCTTTGCACCAATGCATGATGGCAGAACGCACAACAATAGAGTCTTTCTTCCCTGGGAAACTGAATTCTTTCTCATGTACATTAGATTAGACCAGATTCAATTGTTCCTGCCTTTCAAACATCCTGTCATGGTGCAAAGCCTCTATCATTACTAAATAAACACATAAACACACTTGTATAAATTATCTACAGTACTTCTATATAATAATTAAAACAAAACTTCCTAGACAGATCATAATACTACTCTTTTTACTTTAATTTCTATTAGGGAGTAGGTAATATTACTGTGATTTTTATCTCATTTTTTCCTGATCAAATTTAGAGCCAAAACCTTTGTTGGTTATAAGTTGAGTATATTGTTCACAGGTAATAGCAACAGTTCTAAAATATCCATTGGTCCAAACTTCATCCCCTCTTTACTGTATTATTCTAAGGCTACAGTGTACAAGTGCTGGGGTACGATAATAGTAGGATTTGTTGTTGTTTTTTTTTTTCATTTTTTTTGGTAAAAATCTGAGACCCTTTCTTCAAAGTATGGATATTGTTTTATGAACTGCATATGCACAAAAAGATGAAGCATTCAAACACCAACTCTGACTTATAAAGTTCTGACTCATTGAGAAGGTTGTTATTATTTCACACTTACTCTCTATTCTAAATCCTCAAAACATGTTGAGAATATGCCAAAGAATACACAATTCAAGAGTTCCAATCACATCTCTATCAATACCATTTTCAAAGTTATGATACAAAGTATAAAATATACAGACAGATTTCATTGTTATGTTTCTTCGTTGCCAGAATCTTCACTGTATTCCATGCAGTCATCATCGTCATCATCAAAATCATTCATATCATCGCCATAATCATCATCATAAAAGTCAGCAAAATCGTCACTTTCTGATTTGGTTGGTTTTGTTTTGATGCAATAATCTTGTATCGTTGTTGGGACGTGGATGCCATCTTTTTCAGCATCAAGTCTTGAACGTTGAACTTGTTTTCTTTGAAAAGAGCAAAAAGAGTCAAAGGGGTCCAGATACTGGATTGAATATGAGGTCAAAAGGGTCCAGATACTGAATGAATGGAACATGAGGTCAAAGGGGGTCCAGATACTGAATGAATGGAACATGAGGTCAAAGGGGGTCCAGATACTGAATGAATGGAACATGAGGTCAAAGGGGGTCCAGATACTGAATGAATGGAACATGAGGTCAAAGGGGGTCCATATACTGAATGAATGGAACATGAGGTCAAAGGGGGTCCAGATACTGAATGAATGGAACATGAGGTCAAAGGGGGTCCAGATACTAAATAGATGGCACATATGATTAAAGGACAATGATATACAATTTAAGCAAGCTGCTTATGTGGATGGCACCAGCACTATGTGGTCTGTTTACAATACAGCACAGTTCTTGACCAATTAGAGCCTACATAGCAAGGTTTATGGTACCTAATGATTTTTTCATATTCGCCATCTTTTCCCTTTGAGTCTCTCCACTTCCGGAACATCACTGATGCGTCAACATTAGCGGGAGAAAATGTATTGGGCTCATTCAAAAGTGAAATAACACTGAGTAATATGGTTCTGAAAGTAAAAAAGTGAGGTTAAGAATAGTAGACAAAAAGGTACTCTCAATTGACTGAAATCCTATAATAATAATCCATGATTACAACTCAAACAATATTGAGCAATTCAATCTGGGAGTTAGCCTTGACCTGACTTAGATCAGCCCAGAGGTTGTTTCAGGGTTTGATCTGTGAGTTAGCCATGCCCTGACTTAGATCAGCCCAGAGGTTGTTTCAGGGTTTGATCTGTGAGTTAGCCATGCCCTGACTTAGATCAGCCCAGAGGTTGTTTCAGGGTTCAATCTGTGAGTTAGCCTTGACCTGACTTAGATCAGCCCAGAGGTTGTTTCAGGGTTCAATCTGTGAGTTAGCCTTGCCCTGACTTAGATCAGCCCAGAGGTTGTTTCAGGGTTCAATCTGTGAGTTAGCCGTGCCCTGACTTAGATCAGCCCAGAGGTTGTTTCAGGGTTCAATCTACAAGTTAGCCTTGCCCTGACTTAGATCAGCCAAGAGGTTGTTTCAGGGTTCAATCTGTGAGTTATCTGTGATGGTATTTTGAGTTCTAGTAGCTCAGTGGTTAGATTTATTCATGTTCATTGTTTGTGTATCTCATTAATAGCAGGGACCGCGGAGCATATTTTGTATTAGGGGGGGGGGAGCTATTGACCGATGAAGGCTGGAACAACTAGGGGGTTTGGGGGCATGCCCCCCTGAAAATATTGAAATCACGACTCTCGTAAATGCGATTTCCAGCATTTTGAGGGACATTGGGAACATATTTTTCTGCACTAAATTTATAGAAATATTGTGCCAAATTCAAAATGGCGGCAAAATCATTGGGGGTCTATAGCCCCAAACCCCCTGCTCCATGGTCCCTGAATAGATCTATCCAACTCCAGGAATTACAGCCAAAAGTAATCATTTGAATATTTTGTATAAAGAAATCCTCTAAAGGCAACCTTTGAGCACAATTTATACTTCCCAAACAGTTAGGTAAAAAATGAGAAAAAAATTTTCAATTAAAAAATATTTAAAACAAGATAAATGTTATATTAAAATTTTGAAGAAAGAAAGAAAATAGGAATGAAAACTTATGTTGGAAAAGGTTTTTGGTTATATTTTTATAGGTTATGGTTGAAGAAAGATGGGTTTTATTGTTGATATAACATGAGTATAACATACTGAAGTCACCTGAAAACGTTTACAGTGATTTCAAAAGTTTTTCCTTTTGGGAAAGAAAAAATATTCCATAGATACTAAATGATACTTATAAGCAGTCAACACTGAAGGTTAGAACTTAAGATAAATGGAAGAAATAATGGGTTTTTTACTCAATGATATTCTTAAACATCATAAAATAACTCATGAATAACACATAAGGAATTATTTTTCAATGTTTTATTTATTGTTAGTCAAATGAATCGAGTCTGGCACGTTGTGAGTATATAAGAGAGAAAATTTATATTATATTTTCATGTTTATATATGACGAATTATCTACAAGTTTTTCTAATTTTCTTACTAAAAATAAAAATATACTAAAATTCAAAATAGAGAAAACGGGGAAAAGAGAAGATCTAAGCTTCGATATTCTGCCAATTCTTTGTTGTCACTAATAAAAAAGCCCAAGCGAAAAACTTTGAATTTCAGGGGTTTTAATCAAGAAAAATGAACCCAATTCGAATATTTATGTCAATTTTATCTTATCTTACTTACATTTGGTGTTTTTTTCTAATTGATTATTAGAATTTTTTGTGAAAAGATGGTTTTTTACCTGACATTTTGAGTAGGATTCCATCTTTCTGACGGAAGTTCGCCACTTTGTGGATCGTCAACCGGAGGATGTAAGATAGAAATACAGACATCTCCTGACTAGAAAACACGAAAAACACTTCATTATTCCATGAACTATCCTTTAGATAAAAGAACTTATCAATCAAATCGAATCAATCCACAAACCTCGTATATATTTGGATGGTACATCTTGGTTATAAAGCGAAATGTTGGAGGCGAATATGGATAGTCTTGAGGAAACGACATATGTGCCTAGAAAAAGGAAGAAAAAAAACATATCAAAACGAGGTGAATTTGAAAGAACATTGCGTTAGGTTGTGCTACATGGACTAACCTTGAAGTATCCTCCCTCATAGTGTGTTTTTGGAGGTCCGAATATTGCTACATCCCATTCGAAAAGATTACTCTCATCAGGAACCTTAACTCGAAATCCTTCGACTGGCTCCTCTGTTAGCTTCTTTAACTCTAAATGTAAAGCCCGAACGGCTGAAGAATTAGGCACTGATGCCATTGAACAGCTTGTTATGTTTGTGATGAACAAGATATGAGGTTTTAGGGCCTTACAAAGAGTATTTTAGAGAGAAAATCGAAGAAAATCGAGAGGTTTTTTTTTCTTTTTTTCTGTGAGCAAAACTTAGTTTTGTTGTGTATTTACTCGTCACCAGACCCTACTCCGCTATGTGACGTCACAATCTTGTTACATATTTGGACAAACCACAGGCAATCCACAGCTAGTGAGAATGATATCATCATTGGAAGAAGGTGCAGGCTAAAATCCTTTTTAATGTCATGCATAAAACCCTAAACCACTTTAAAAACCTAAATTTTTGATTGGTTAAAAGTGGCAAATTATGGTGGATTAAAAAAAATTTCCACTTAGTCAAAATTTTCACTGAAAACTAACGAAGAAATATTTTTCTTGCCTAATAAGACTTGCGCACATTTGAGGCTTGTACGCACGCATCTGAAATACAATGTGAATACTGACAAATGGATAGCTGGACGGATGGACGGACGGACGGAAGAATAGATAATAACAATAATAATCAACTTTGATTTATTTAGACACGAAAGCTCTAGTGCTCGGACTAATGGATGGATTTATAAAGAGATGGACAGACAATAGACAAACCCACATGTGCTTAGGCTATTTTTCCCTCAGGCTATATGTGCATCTGACTATTAGCATCAGACGGATATAAAGACTATATGCATAAGGATGACAGATCTAATTGATGTATTTCAAACAATAAGAAACAAATGAGAAAGTTAAAGCGAAACTAACGCGAACATGCACGCATTTGTCTCAGAGAGTGGCTATTGGCGAACGTACAGCACTGAGTAGCCAATAATCAATCTTAGCCCCAAGCACTGATGGATGATTCCTCACTGAGTTTTTAAACCGTCTAATTCTCACCAAACGTTTAACTTAGTCTCATACGTGCCATTTTCTCATTCTATATTGTCTTGTCACGACAGTATACTAGCTCTTGTTCTCGCACAGGGTTTACAAATCTTATCGAAACAACCTGAGATATACATTGTGTAAACAATTAATTAATATTCGCCAGGTCATTATGAGATGTTTTCTCAAATGATATTCTGGTGAAAATAAGTCACTTAGTAAATATATTTTCCAGGCATATCTTAACAAAACACCGGAAAAAATCCGCTTAAATTTTTTCACTTTAATAAACGGTATTAATATTATTTGCAAACCATGTCACTACTTCTAAAACTAAGATTGATGTTATTGGCAGTTAAGGTAAGCGACAAGATGTTATGATTTCGTTAGTGTAATATTGGCTCGTTTATATGTAGAGCTTATGTCTTTTTTGCATTAAATCAATCAATCAACTTTTTAAAAGACCTAACGCTATTAAACATCTTTAATTTCGCCTCCCCATATGTGCTATAAAAAGAACGCACGCTATTGGTTAATGCGTTCATCATTTTAGTGCTTTTCGAAAAAATATTATTAAAACTTCAAGTAATTATTCACAAACAGAGGAAGAACTGATAATACATGGTGAACGTTGGCTTGCATATTAAATGAGTACTCGTTGTTTTAAACAGCGTAAATGAAGTTAGGAAAGAGCTATTTAAGTTTCGTGTTGGCTGTCGGTTTTGTTTTGTCAGGAAACTGGAAGGAAAGTCGTGCAAGGCAAGTCAAACTTGGTGTTTTACTGCCTTGGTCCGGAAGTTGGCCACTTGCTCAGAGAATGGCTGAAGTCATCCCGAGAACTATTGAGGATATTAACAGAAATAAGAGCCTTCTTGGCAACAATAATCTGACTTTTGTATGGAGAGACACGAGGAACCAAGCAAGCCAAGGATTGTGGGCTATGGTGGATTTGTGGAAGAACGAGAATCTTTTGGTAGATGCCTTCATTGGACCGGTGTTCAGTGTTATTTGCGAGCCTTGTGGGCTTTTAGCAGAACGATTAAACCTTCCAATGATTTCCTGGGGATGTTCAAGTCAAAGGCTCTCAAATAAAAATTTGTATCCAACGTTCGCGAGAACGAAGACTTATGGTCGTACTAACCTTTTAAACACATCTCGTGCAATGGCAAGCGTGTTAAGACATTTTAAATGGAAGCGTGTGTCTTTATTTCATTCTTCTGAAAGCGTGTGGACTGATCTGGCCCTAAAGATGAATAGTGAACTTGAAAGGAGCGATATAAAAGCCAATAAGCTGATGTTTTCACCATTTTTGCCACAAACTTATGATTGTCTTTTAAAAGACGCAAGGGAAAAAGCTAGAGGTATTCAAAAGTTCAGAATTCAAAAGTTATCAATTTGGAATATGAGTTGTACTGAGTTCCTTTTGTTTTGTCACTGTTAAACTTTTTTTTTTGTTATTGTCACTGTCATTGCCGTTGTCGTTGTTTTTGTCACTTTTTTCATAGCTCAGTTACAGTTTTTTTCAATTGCTCTTCCCGCATTGCGCCGGCTTTTGTTCTACTATCGTTCTCTTCGCTTGTAGAGGATCATTCCCAGTCCTGCATGTTTAAGTATTCAAGCCCGATCCGACAACACATTTCATTAAGCTAACAAAATAATAGCAAAATCGACAACGCAAAAACCAAAATAGCTATATGACACAGATCAAGCATAAACTATGCAACTTAGCCGATAGCCATTTTTATTGGGAATCCGAGCGACGCGGGTAACGAACTGTGCTCTATGTCGTATCTAGTTGGTCTGTTGGTTCTCTCCTGTTACTAGTGATTTTTTTTCGGTTGCCGTCACCAGTGTTCGTCCCTCCGCAACAGTCAACTTCTAAATTTCAATTGATCATTAAACGAGTGCAAAAAGATTTGTTAGCCCGCCACTGGCGGTTGTGCTACCCACGCAAAACGAGGTGATAACAAAAGATAGATCAGAATATTGCATTATTGTTAGAGTCTAAGCTTACAGCAAACATTCCGGGATTGAAGTCAAACGAAAGCCAGTATCTCCGGTGATGTGGTGCGCCAGGTTTTATTGAATTCTCTGTTGGACGGGAAGTTGGCGATCCTATTTCAATAAGAGTTGTTTGCATTCGCTGGACTAAAAACACTTAGAAATATAATCGTTCTTTTTCCCCAGCTTGTTGTTTTACTGATGTACCAAGATGGTAGGGTCTGAAAAACATGGAATAGCTATAAATAGAGAATAGCAGCAAGTGAATTTGATTATTCGAATTAGGAATGGCCTTTGTGTATAAGCTTCTTAAAACAAAAACAAAAAAACACACACAAAAAAAAAAAAACACAAAAAAAAAGAGAGCTAGGGAAAAGAAATGACGAAGCAAATAGAAACGATAAAAACCAGTACAAAAAAAAAAAAAAAAAAAAAAAGCACACACAATAATATATATAACAAAAAAGGTTTTTTTTACGAAATAATAGAATTATAGATGGAAACCAGAATAATTACCAGCTCAAACAAGTTATATGCTCGACGCATCTCATCGATAATTCGATAGAACATCTTTGAAATTGCTATAATTATGAATATTTCACTAATAAAATTCTTGACTTTAAAGTATTGCGGCCATTTGGGGTGAATGTTTTTTCCTCTAACTCATGTTCTAACCACTAAAACTAATTATTGAACAATACCCTGGGGTACAGAAATTATTTACTATCGCTCCCCAGCGATTGCTGTTTTGACGGGTCGCGCTTGCATCGATCCTTAATTAAACCCCCGAAGCGAAACCAGAGCTTTTGGAGCTCAGAGCAATATTCTAACGTACGAATGTAACATAGCACTTAGAGTTTCTAATTTAGCATTAGAAAGAGGATGTATGGTGGCAGAAAGCCACAGGGTCACCGTAGGGGAGTCTGGCTCAATAACATTTGTCATAATATCGATGAGCTCTAGGAACAATTCATCAGGTGTTGCTGCTGTTACTACTTATCTCTTATTAGAAATGTGGTGGACCTCATTTGATGATAAGGCGAGAGGTTTTATGGTAGTATAAATGAGCACTACACTTGATGCTCGTGAAGTGTTTATAAAGTGTTATCATCTTTCTCATCTTCTTCCCGTTTTTCTTTTTTTTGTTTCATCTTTTAATAATTAATGGTATAATTCAGTGATTAAGACGGCGTAGATTCTAGATAGTTTTGGGGTATTCAAATGTCCCTTAGAAAAACATAGCTTGCATGCAGCCCCTATTAAGAGCAGCATGATGTATGCTGATAAATATCGTAGAAGTTATGAAGATAGATGCTTAATTAGAGAATCCACCCATCCATCCATCCATCCATCCATTCTCATTAATCTTTATTCTCATTTCCCATTTTTCCACCAGTGTTCATTCTGCTATGCTACATGAAACAGGTAAAACAAATCATCATGGCTGCCAAGAATCTCAACATGACCAACGGTGATTACGTATTCGTGACGTCAGACTTCACCATGGATACCACGCATAGCAACCTAAGTGCCTTGGAGTATTACCATGCACACAGTGACGTGTTGGATGGAATCATTGATGTCAGTGTCAATCTAGCAGATAACGTTGAATTTCAGCTGAATGCGCAAGCTATTGAGCGTGCAATGCAAACACCGGGGTCAGCGTTTTACAGTAATGAAACACGTGTCCACGAGGTAAGTTTGTAATAAGCCTTTTCATAGTTTAAGAACCGATTCCACTGCGCATGCGATTTTATCCCGAATTTCTCACCTTCTTTTGTTTAATTAAGAACAAAAGAAGGTTTAGACAAAAGAAGGTAGAAATTCGGGATAAAATCGCATGCGCAGTGGAATCGATTCTTAAACTGTGAAAAGGCTTATTGGTCAAGTACGTGTACCAGAACAAACTGGAGTAATTTCAATTGATCCGTGCAGAAACAAAGTTTCATAGTTTAGAGTGACGAGACGCTCTTAAAACTACTTTCTCATGTGTAATATATAATATACATGGCAGTGCTGTTAACCAGAAAGCAGAAAAGAGTCACGATTTGCACTGCAGTACAAATTCAAATATTGTTTGTACATTGTTCATGTATATTATTAAGTTAATATAAAATTGAAAATAAATTAACTTCGTTTATAGAGGATAAAACTTGACAGTAATTCAACTGATAAACTTGTCGGGTCCTCTGTTAACTCTCTAGTTCATTAGGGACGGGACCGCCATTAACGTGATCATCCGAGCCACGTGAAGGTCTAACCATTTGCAGATGTAATTACAAAGGCAGCACCTTGTCCTCAGTTATTTTAAGACCCTGAGTGTTGGTCCGGCCGAGGCTTGAGCAACGACCTCCCGCACAACAGACCGACGCTCTTACCAACTGAGCTAACCGGGTGGCGGTTTTCGGTTTTGGTTTTGGTTTGATTTGGAATCAATATATATAATTGCTTTTACTAATAATCAAATCAAGTCACAAGTAAAACAGTCCAATTAAGATTTCCTAATTAGCAATTAGTCCACGAGCACGAATGGACTATTGACTCATACGCCTCGAAGGCGAGAGGACTAAATGCTTGAGTCAAATCCAACTAGCCAATCAAATATTTAGATGCAAACAAGTTTTGAATTAAAATTAAATTTAATGTTTTGGTTTTCCCTACTAGTAGGATATAACTTATGGCCTAGTAGTAGCTCATCCAATCAGAGTGCAGCATTGATGATACTGGCCGACACTGGATGTGTTATGCTTACTATTATTATTTCACTGGTCAAGCAAAAGTCCAAAACTAGAAGTAGCAGGTTTTTTTTGCATTTTTGTATACAAACGGGATGGAACGAACCATAAATTCTTTGCAATTTTCCATAAAACGATAAAGTTTCTATTTAGCTTTTTTTTAAAAAAAAAAAAAAAAAGAAAGAAAACTTATTTCCTTAACGGAGGAATACAATCACTCAAAATTACCATATTTATTCCACGATGCTTATGTTTGTAACATAAGTACTTTTTTATGATTTATCAAATTTCTTCCGCAGGTATCGCACTTTTTCGCATATGCCGCTGATGCCATCACTTTGTATGCGTTAGCGTTGAACGACACCCTTGCACAAGGTGGAAATATCACCGATGGACGTCATATCGCTAAAAACATGTTTGGCAAAACATTCAATGGTAAAATATATGCATCGGATATGACTATATAGTCTCTTATCTAAAGAGGATAACGTTTGAAGAGTAATGTTTATCAATTTTCAACCATGTGTCATTCTATTTAGTGACATTCATTTCCGTGTTTTGAAGAAGTCTTAAATTCAATATTAATATGACTCAACAGAATAGTTTATAATACCTAAAGTGGAACCCTCGGGTTCGTTGTTGAATCAATCTTTTAAATTCTCAATTCATTCCATTCTCTTGTATTTTTCTACCCATTTTTATTTTGCATTCTCTTCATTGACGGTTATTTCCGCTTTTGGAAGAAGTAAATACAGATAGGAGTCAACAAAAAAAGTATTCTACCTAAAAGGGTTTATCGTGGTTTTTTGTTGAATAAATCTAGTTAAAGACGTTCTCAATTGATTCTAACTTTACCTATATTTTTCCCTAAAAGAGTTTATCGTGGTTCGTTGGTGGAATAAATCTATTCATATTCTCTTGATCTATTTAAAGACGTTCTCAATTGATTCTAACTTATGACTTTACCTATATTTTTCCCCATTTTAATTTTCTTCTCAATTCATTATCTCTTTTTCATATTTCCCTGTCTATAGGTTTATCAGGTGTAGTGTCAATAGATGATAATGGAGATCGCATTCCATTCTACGAATTGCGTAATTTGAATAACAACTCATTCATTAAAATTGCATCGATTCTGACGAGTGGTTTGCAGGTTGTTGAGGATCGAAAGGTAGTTTGGTTTGGCGGTCAAAAAGAGGTTCCTCTAGATGAGCCTGTGTGTGGATTCAATAATGAACACTGTGGTAAGATTATTATCTTCATCACCAACATCACCATTATACATCATTAGCATCATCATCATCACCATTATCATCATCCCCATTATCATCATCACCATTATCATCATCACCATTACTGTAATTGTAAATGAATTTTTGTCAAAGCCAGTAACTACTGGAGTTGTATGAGCTTTGATATTTTAGCCAAGTAGTTACTGTGACTGTAAATGAATTTTCTTAAGCCAATAACGTTAACTACGATCATAGTTATCATCATCTTTTTCTTCATCATCATCATCATCATCCTCGTCATCATGCATCATCATCATAGTCATCATCATCGTCGCCATTATCAGGAGAGGAATTACTGTCACAATAATAATGGTGTCCAATGATCACATATCTGTTCTATCACATGCTTGTCATGTTTTTATTACAGACGATTCCTCAAAACTCGACAAGAAATTATGGATAGCTATTCCTATCGTTAGTCTTGTCCTTGTACTCGCTATGATTGTTATTCTACTTTCATATAAACGGTAAGTAACAGAATTCTCCTGATCCGATCCAGATTCTACAATTGATCATTTGCTCACACGTGTGTAACAATTAAATGTGAGATTACGTAATCTCACATTTAATACGGATAAAACGCGCAGAGTTTTTTTCAAAGGTGACGTTTTGGCTATAACTATTGATAGCTTTCATCACAATGATGATGAAATTGTGTGAAGCGAGTATGTGCAAACACAGCGTGGGAAGAGGCAATTAAGCGTTGAATGAATCGTTCTGTTTCTCCCTTGATTCGAGGGTTTTTCTCCAGCTTCTCCAATTTTCGTTCCTCTGTAAAAGGTTTCAATCGAACTGTGAATCAGACGAGCCCTTAAATACGCTATGGTTCAAACTGATCTCGTCTGTGAATTTTTACAAAATCAAGATCTTATTTATTTATTTATTTATTTAGCTTCGCCATTCAAACACTCATACATGAACCCACTCACACACACACACACACACACACACACACACACACACACACACACACACACACACACACACACACACACACGAAAATAATTACATGCATACATAACATAATGGCTGGGAAACCACTACAGCATGTGCCAATTACAATGGTCCCTCACATATTAACATTAATTTAAGAAAGGTTCGTTTGAAACAAAGTTATTTAAGTTATCTCAACATCAAATAATCTGTTTCACAGAAGAAACAAGATCAGAAGTCTATCGAGTGTTCTTATCAGATACGAGGATATTGATATGATAGGATGTATTGGGACAGATAACAAGGGAACCTCTTCTATTATGGTAAGTCAGGTAACACTAGGGGGAAACGCTTGCGTATGCGTGCATTTCAGCACGTTTTCTAAGAATTTTGAAGAGTTTGAGTAAGAAAATAAATGTTTGTTTTCTCCAACTATACAAAACATTTCGCGGGTAAACTCTTGTGAGACCAAGATACTGTATTAATGAAGACAATATGAAAGAGGAAGCCTTAAGTTTCAAGCAATGACTCTAAGTTTTGGCATTTTGTGATGTCCGTTTGTCAGACATGTTTGAAAGTTATTCTACTCTACTCTATTTAGCTTTCGCTGTTGTATCACGGGGTGGGCCATGGGATAATCACAGCAGAGCTAGGCTCCAACTAAGTGAAAGCCCAAAGATCGAATTGGAATTTAGAAGTTGATTTTTGAGGAGGGAGGAAAAAAGTCTCGAACCCAGAGTCCTTATTTCTTAATGCGCATTCTCGACAAGCATGCGCAGTAAGAATTAAAGGCCTGGGTACAAGATTGCATGAAGACTTTTCGACTAATTTGGATAGGGACTTGGAACATGCGCATACGTTTCCTCCTCGTGTCAGTCACCGCAATAAGCCTTTTCATAGTTTAAGAATCGATTCCACTGCGCATGCGATTTTATCCAGAATTTCTCACCTTCTTTTGTTTAATTAAGAACAAGAGAAGGTTTAGACAAAAGAAGGTGAGAAATTCGGGATAAAATCGCATGCGCAGTGGAATCGATTCTTAAACTATGAAAAGGCTTATACTCTACCAAGGGGTTGGGAGAATATACCTTCATTACAAAAGATACATACACTCAATTGAAAAATCGTTGTCGGGTTCAGAAACATAGAACATAAAAGCTGAGACCAAAATGGCACATGGGAAATGACATGATTATATTATGATTTATTCATTTGCGCCATCCATGCAGTCGGTTTAGAATGCCAAACGCGTATTAAAAACAGTGGATGATGACACGGATCGCCGGTCACAGCATGCATCTAATTAACGTACTTTCCGTGTGCCATTTCGGTCTCAGCGTCTATGTTTTATGTTTCTGAACCCGACAACGATTCTTCCATTGAGTGTATATCTAAACCTAACTTTTGCACACCAATAGCATAGCCTGGTTGATTTCTCTACTCGATCAGACCGATCTTCACTTCATGTCCCATCAGAAAGCTATGCGTTTATTGGAAGATACAAGGTAGATATTTAGAACACTAGTTATAGTTCTTTTATAAATCCAGGATTTCCCAGGATTTTTCATCATTATTCGGCGTAGTAGAAATCTTTACCCTGGGCGTAATGTTTTCCCATTTCAGGCGCGTGTCATTCTCTAGAGTATCATTTCTTTGTTTAAGGGTTGCGCACGAGAAGAGTTCTGATCTATTCTTACGAGCATGCAGGGATTTGGGGAGGTGGGAGGGCAGGGATGAGGGAAGGGAGTGTTTGCCTTCATGGGCCTTCCCCCTTAGATGAGATCTAACGATAAACACGAAAGATCTTAGCATAATTTTTCTTCTTTTTTTTCTTTCTTCTTCTTCTTTTTTTATTTTCTTTTTTTCTTTTTTTTAGAACAGGCAAGTCTACGTAAGGAAGTTAGCACTGCAGAATCTAAACTTAAATCATCAAATTGTGAAAGAACTTTTCCAGGTAAGTCAAAGAATATTACTATATATTTTCAAGATGATGCGCCCACGAAGGTGGTATAGAACTGAGTGACGGGAATATATCAGTAATATGAATGAGTGAGAGGAGAGGAGCTGAGAGAACCATGGATCTTTAGCACACGGCGCCATCTTTATTCCCATGAGCATCAAACATTTGTTTAGCCACGCGTAAGCCTTATTCTCAAGCGCTTAAATGCGAGGCCAAGCAGGGAAAAGCCTATTGATTCAGTCAACATGGCTGCCCCGTGATTAAGGTCCACATTCAAAATCCCATTTAAAAACATTAAGATTTAATCGAGTTTTTTGGTTTGTTTTTAGGTTCAACGAATACTACACGTTAATATTAATCCTATTCTTGGTGTTTGTATGACAACACCGAACATGTGTATTGTATCCGAGGCTTGCAGCAGAGGAAGTTTACTGGTATGTAAATCTTTCTGGTAATGGCATGGAATGGGAAGGGAGTGAGAAGGAATGGGAAAGGATGAGAAGGGTTGGTATGGGATGGGATGGAATGGGAAGGGAGTGAGAAGGAATGGGAGAGGATGAGAAGGGATGGGAAGGGATGGAATGGAATTGGAAAGGAGTGAGAAGGAATGGAAAAGGATGGGAAGTGATGGGATGGGAAGGGATGGGATGGGAAGGGATGGGAAGGGAATGGATATCATGATCACAGGAAGGGAATGGAGGGAAAACGAATGAAGAGAAGAGATAAAGGCACTCCACACCGGAGATAATGTTATATTTAACAGTAAAAAAAAAGAGGTTTATCGCTCATCCTCACCACGAGTACAGCAGCGGAGCAGCTTACCGGGGTCGAACTGCAAGCATGGGTTGTACAAAACAAGTGTTTTCAGGTGCAAGAATGAGAAGCCAAGCTCAGTAGCTTTGACTCTATTTTATAGGATATTTTGTCCAACGAGGACATCAAGCTCGACTTAACTTTCAAAATGTCTTTTGCTACTGATATAGCATCTGTAAGTATAAGTAGTTATCGATTCATGAAAATTTATAACATGTGAATTGCGCAGTCAAAGATTGCCCTAAAATTGTCAAAAAGGTTATTCAAACTATTTGTTGTTGAATCTTATAGGGAATGAAGGCGTTACACGCCAGCGATATACGTTACCATGGCAGCCTGACGTCATCAAACTGTTTGATAGACCGTACGTGGGGATGTAGGATTGGTGATTACGGGTTACGTCACCTTAGAACACAAGAGAAGAAGTTCGAGGGAAACTATGCATCACCTGAATACAAAGGTATACTTTGAGGGGTAGGGGGGTAGGGGGAAGAGTCATTATCTCCTTGTCCACGACCCCTCCCTACTGCGGGGGCCGTTCTCTTCTGAACTTTGCGTTGTCATTGTAGTTATTCTGTGGACGGCACCTGAACACATCTTGGAAAGAAAGCAAGGCTTCTTTACTGGGTCACAAGCAGGAGACGTGTACAGTTATGGTATAATCTTAAACGAGGTGTTCACTCGAAAAGAACCGTTTGCGCAACTACGCACCCTCGTTTCCATACAGGGTAGGTGACGTGATGATAGTCTGACCCATCCATGCATGCATCTACCCACTCATGCATGCATGCATGTATCCATGCATTTATCCATCCATCCAACCCATCCAATTTCATCGATTCTGTTCCATTCTATTCGACATATCACCCCATCGACTCAATTCCAACCATTCCATTCATCAGTCAATTCAACCCATCCTTCCATCCATTTTCTCATTGTTTTAATCCATTTTTTGCTTCAAGAAATTGTCCGTCGCATCCTATCATCAGAAAAGCCTAATTGTCTACGACCTCCCACAAACAACGACATCTGTGAAAAACTCATTCATCGATGCTGGGAAGGTGACCCATCGACCAGACCACAATTCAGCTCAATAAAAAACACACTGAGAAAACTCAATGGAGGCAGGTGAGAGCAGATCGATGATAAAGATGGACGTCCTAATAAAAATTACTGACGGTGATGATAAGGCTAGACCATAGTGATGACAGATGATGATGATGATAATGCGATTTGATGTGATGATGCCAATGCTGTTCATGAAGATGATGGTAACTGGTGATTATGGTGGTGATGATGATGATGATGTTAATGATGATGATGATAACTGGTTATGACTGATGATAGTAGTGGTGGTGATTATGGTGATGCGGTGATGATGTAACGATGCTGATGCTATTAACGATGATGTTGATGACGACGAATATGTTGGTGATAACTGATGCCGTTAAATAAAACAATGATCAAGAAGATGATGATATTTCAGATCTCATCGTCTAGTCGACACCATGTTACGTAAGATGGAGATATACAGCAACAACCTTGAAGAACTCGTGGAGGAAAGAACACGACAACTCGAAGCAGAAAAAGCCAGAACCGACGAACTTCTATTTGAAATGCTCCCAAGGTAAGTAGTAGAATGACCGTAGGAACACATGCTTCTCGCACTGAACTGTGTGGTAACTAATTCAAACTGGTTTAGCTGTGTTACGGGATCATAAATAGACTGTATAGCAGCTGCCAGAGGCGCCTTCACAAGCTTTCAGTTCCACCCAGTTGAGCTGCGCCATTGCTGCACTTTGCGGTGACAAGATGACAAGTTTTGATGACAATCGTGAACGCTTATCACTTTCAAAATCATCCTCAGACCTGTTGCCGAGCAGCTGAAGGCAGGCAAGAGTGTTCAAGCCGAGTGCTTTGATCAAGTGACGGTCTTCTTCAGCGATATCGTGGGATTTACACAACTCGCTTCTTCAAGCACTGCTTTCGAGGTAAAAGACATGGCCGCCATGTTGGTTCATACTTATAAGCAGATAAATAGTTCCGCGCAGATACTGTTTAGTTACTAGATGATAAATAAGAAACCATTCTAAAGGGCGATTTCCTTTTCGAAAAGTGTTAATCCATATGATATAGGAATAATTATTAAATACTTCGTATTTTAGATTATTTAATTTAATGGGGGAAAATGTGTATGTCCTCTAATTACTACAAGAAAAAGGAGCAACTTTTCCCTCTCTATGCACGGTGAACGTCAAATAATGGATAAAGACGGGGGCAAAACCCTAGAACGATATGTTGCTAAACCATTCCGTTCCTTCAATCATTGTTGGTTGAAACATGGCAAATCTAGATCTATGGTTGAAATGATTATCATGGCGGCTATGACGTCACACCTTCTAAAAGTGATTCAGTCTAACTTCCCATTTCAGGTAGTGACATTCCTCAATGACTTGTACACGTACTTTGATAATATCATCCACCACTATGATGTTTACAAGGTAAGAAGGAAAAAAACAGATACAGAAATGTCTCCAGGCAACGAAAAACGCGTCCCACATGGAAATAAGTGCTCATGCGTAACTACCCGTCATTGACACAAGCGACATATTGGGTCTGCTGGTCATAGCAAGGGGTTAATCATCTACGGTCTAGGGGCCGACTACCCTCTCCCTTAGGCTTCGGGCGAGCTTCCTGATCAGTCTGTAAATCCAGGGATAGCGGTGTCGGGCTCGAAATCTCCGGCGTAGCCGTAAATGCTTCGCGCTGCCATACGAAGCTTCAGCACTCGATGTCTGGAAGTATGGTCCTAAATTTATCAGTCATTCAAAATAAACCAGTCTTCCTTGCAGATAAATTTTCAATTGCGCATACGCATTCATTCTCAGGTGGAAACCATAGGAGATGCTTACATGGTAGTGTCTGGGTTACCAGAAAGAAACCTTGACCGTCACGCTGGTCAAATAGCTACAATGGCGTTACATTTGTTATGTGACATTCGACTCTTTAAGATAAGACATCGACCCGATACTCATCCTGAGATGCGAATCGGTATTCATTCAGGTGATAATTCATTCTTTCCTTCATTTGTTTTTTCATCACTCGATTGCTTACCCTTCAGTTCCCTTTTTCTTTCCTTCGTTCATTCATCAACTCATCATTCAAATCATTCAACGACTTTGTCGTCCTTTATTTTTCAGCTTTCTTTACTCAGTTTCGATTCCACTACACTCATTATCTCACACATTTGTTCTTTCATTTCTTTTCTTTCAATTGTTAACTATTTCGCTCATTACTTTAGTTGCTCATTCTCATTAATCACATTCTTTTATTTAGCTTTTCCTCCATTCATTCATTCGTTCTTTTATTTACTTGTCCATTCCTTCACTTCCTCGCTCATCAAGCCTATCATTCATCCATTCGTTCACTCATTCTTAAAGTAGCTCATTCTTTATCACATCTTCTTACAATATCTCTATTCATTCATTGATTTATTGGTTCTTCTATTTCTTTTATTGACTTATTAATTCCTTCACTCGGTCATTAAGCCTACCATTCATTTTTTTCATTTATTCATCCACTCATTCATAACCTACTTCACAATCATTCTATTCTTCAGGTCCTTGCGTAGCAGGTGTGGTGGGGGTCAAGAAGCCTCGTTACGATATATTCGGGGATACAGTCAACGTGGCATCACGAATGGAATCCAACGGCGTGCGTAAGTACCCTCACAAAAACCTTGAAGCGATTTTACGTACAGCTTTTTTTAAAAAAAAGGTTAATGAAGATTTTTTTACAATCGCGACATTCACTACCGGTGTGAAAGCAATCAGCGAAAGGTCACATCGATATGGAATTTTCCTAAACGTTGCCTTTTCGATAAATGTACGAAAAGTTTGATTATTTTTCTCAGCCAACAGGATACATATCAGTAAAGAATGTCGACAGGTACTGATGAACCTTGGGGGATACCACATCGAACGACGAGGAGAAATTGAACTCAAGGTATTAACTATTTTGAATGATAAATAATTATACAGGCATACAGGCACCAATGATATTGCATCGAAACTTTTCATCTCGTCTAAACAAATTCTTAATTCTTAAAATTTTACGGTCCGACCATCCACTAAACTGAAGTCCAGTCCAATAAATCTGCAATAGGACGACCAATAGGACTTTTCGAAAAAAGTCTGATTGCTAGATTAGACTCAGCCTACGAACTGTCTTATTTTTGTCGTCCTTGGAATCCTTTTCATCCAATTATTTGTTCCAAATAATGTATGTAGTCCTATCACCTATCGTCATTATAATCATCATCATCACTAACATCATCATCACCTGACCATCATTATCATCATCACAAAAGTCATTTCCTTTATATCACCATCATCACAATCATCGTAATCACCACCATCATTATCGTTATAACGATCCTTAATGGAATAGTATTCTTATTGACGGGTTTTTTTTTTCAGGGCAAAGGTAGAGTCATCACGTACTTCCTGAATGGTAAAGACAACTTCAATAAAACAAGACCAGATCACTTAGAATTATTATTGTCTTCTGGAAAAACATTCGGTGAGTGTGGAAGGAAAGGCTAAACAGTGTCCATTTGAAGAGTACCAATTCAGCCGTCAATTGGTCGAGAAAATACTGATTCAGCTGCTGATTGGACGAGAGAATACTGGTTCAGCTGCTGTTTAGTCGAGAGGAATTGATTCAGCTGTTGATTGGTCGAGCGAATACTGGTTCAGCTACTGATTGGTCGAGAGAATACTGATTAAGCTGCTGATTGGTCGAGAGAATACTGATTAAGCTGCTGATTGGTCGAGAGAATACTGATCAAGCTGCTGATTGGTCGAAAGAATACTGATTCAGCTGCTGATTGGTCAAAAGAATGCTGATTCAGCTGCTGATTGGTCGAAAGGAATGCAGAATTAAGTAATTCAGAATAAAAACTGGTACGCAAAATGTTGGCTTGAAGACAGAACGAAAAGTGGGATCGTAAAAAAGATATCTTTGTGGAGCCCACTGAGTGATATATGATAAAGAACGAAGTTCACGATGAATAGAATATGTACAAAGAATATAACTGACGAGTGTGCTGATATGCACTTTTTAATGGCTCAATTAAGCCCTAATTCAACGACATTGGTGTGTCATCATTAATTATATAAATTACATACACTAAAATAAAATTTGAATCATTATCATTTTTATCCAGTTTTATAAATCTACTTATTATTCATCAATCTATTATTAATATTTCTTATCAATTATAAGTAATTATTAATATAATAATTACTTATTACATTATATCTTACATTATACTATGCAAGCTCCCAGTGATACAGGTATCTTCACAGTCAATGGTCTTCTATAACTATGGCTTTCTTGCATTACAATTTGTAAATTTTGGACCTTAATTTCAAAACTTCTGTCCCCATTCAATGTATGAATTAATTAATTAAAATTTATTTGCATAAAAAGAAGAAAATTCACTTTAATATTGGAGTAGTTTTTGATACCAAAGGATGTAAAACAAACTAGTCTAGAGACTACTGGAGGGGGGGTTGGAATGATAGAAATTGAAAAATAATTAGGCTAAAGTGAAATCTAAAACCTTATATGATGCCTTTCTAGGTAACAGTCACCCCTCCCCCTTGATCTAACCCTGAAAAAGGTGGTTGCTATGGCCATGGAAAAGCTGTTGCTAAGGTCTCAAACTGGAATAACCGAGAACGGCATGCATGAAAGAATGTAATGTTTTTACAAACCTACTTTTCTATCACTTCTCTTGTAAACTGCCTGGCTTTCTTGTCTGCAAGAAGAGTAAGAAAAAGAAGGTCAATAACAAGAACGTTTCTGGGCATTTAATGGTTTCAGGAATTTTAGAAGGGGGTGACTATTACAAAGGTTTTACCAGGAATTGAAGGAAAGGCGGGGTGACTGTTACTAATGATATACTGAGAAATTTAAACAAAAGGGGGGTGACTAGTCACCCTTTACCACCTGGATCCACCCCTGGGGTTGAACCTCCTTCATATTCATATGGAATTCATAATAACATAAGTAATATATACAGTATGAGTGGCCGTTTTGTATCAGATATACCAACTCGAGGCATAGCGGAGAGTTTGTATATCGGATACGACAGGGACACAAATACTGTAGATTGCTTGTCAAACGTCTAGGTTAGTTCCTTTGTGTTTCACTAAAATTTTCAAAATTAAAGTGAATCTGACCAAGAAAATCCAACTTAAAGTTTATGCAAATGAACACAATTTCGTATCAGATTTACACTCTTCACGGTCATGATTTCTATTGTGTTTTCCTCATGAATTATTAATGAGTTTGATAATAACATTTATTTAACAATTATTTATTATTATTAAAGCAGTTTTCGTATGAGTGGGAAATGATAGGACAAATCTGTAACCAATACTGCAGCCATATCATATCTTACCAACTTAGTGTTGTGGTTGGATGAATTACTTTAAGACAATTATTGGAAGCTACAGCATGTCCTACCACGTAATTGCTGTAAGTCAGTACAAGTATGTTTCCAACTCATATGGTAACCTTGTTTACAGGAAGACATTTCAATGTTATAGCATGTCGTACCATGTACATGAGCACTGTGAGTAGTACTGTATGTTTTCCCCCTCATACGATAACCATTCTTATGTGAAGCCATTTCAATGTTATAGCATGTCGTACCGTGTACATGAGCACTGTGAGTAGTACTGTATGTTTTCCCCCTCATACGATAACCATTCTTATGTGAAGCCATTTCAATGTTATAGCATGTCGTACCGTGTACATGAGCACTGTGAGTAGTACTGTATGTTTCCCCCTTATACGATAACCATTCTTATGTGAAGCCATTTCAATGTTATGGCATGTCAAATAGTGTTTTCCCACTCATACAAAAACCACTCTACGTATTTACAATAAAACAGAATCAGAACAAGATAGTTAGTTACCTTGTAGTGTTCATCTGGAAGACTTCTCAGTTTTTCAGCAGCCTTCGTAAAAAAGTATAAATGTTCAAGATTACATATCAATTCAATGTGAATTCTTTTCTTAGCTGAGATCTAGTTGAAACCTTCACCAATCATTTCTAAGATATCTGTATTAGACATCATAAGAGGGTAAAGAATCTCACTTGTTCAGATGTCAAGTCCCTTTGTGCTTGCGCAAGCATTTCATATCCCACCATGAACTTCTTGACCTGCAATTAATACAATTACATCATTTTACGACAATATATTACATCCATAGAGGTTTACAGAATAATCAGTTCTAGAAACAATATCCTTTTGCAAGGAGTAAAGAAAATCCTTCTGCACGGAGTAAGGAAAATATCTCAGAAGGGATCACATCTCCAAGTCTTTCTTCTTTGACTCCTGCTTTTGTGGCAGGGAAAGTTTTTCACTAGATATGCTTACACTAGCTGATCGCAGGAGAGATGGGTAGTAATGCGCATGAAGCTGCCAGTGTTGACAGTCTTGATCTTCAGATCCCGTTGGTGCTCCTGCAACAAGAAAGAAATTGATTGAGAAACGTCTGGGCCGATCAAAGTCAGGGAATAACTAATTCACAGAACGAATTGAAATTTAGGATTTTAGGATTCGTGGAAGAAAGAAAGCCAAAGAACCCGGAGAAAAACCCTAAAATCAAGGGAAATTAATGTGGAGATATCAGAAATCAAACCTGAGACCCCAGAGGTGAGAGGTGAGTGATTACTACCCCTATGAGATACATTCATCATTAAACTGGACTGTGACTTACCATGCCAGCCCATAGAGTATGGAAATGATGTTTCATATAAGTTGTCGTATTTAATGAGTAACTTCTTCATTATTTCTGCCAGACCTTCAATGGAACAAACAATAATTGAGGTTTTACTATACTAATCTGATAAAACATTATCAGCTATTAAATATTAAAAAAAATAGAGAGAGGATTGATGGTTTTCTCACTGTGTTGTTCTTGGTCAGTGAGGTCTGATATTCTAAGCACATGACGGCGTGGAAGCAACAAGACTTCATATGGCCACACTGCCCTAAAAGAGAATTGACAAAATATGATCGTCATCATAACCATTGGTGGTTGTGATCATAATAATGATGATGATGACAATAGTGGATTGATGATTGTGGTGATGGTGGTGATGACTGAAATGATGATGATGGCGATGACAGTGTTGAATGGTGATTGTGGTGATGATGATGTTGATAATGATGACAGAGTTGATGATGATGATAGTTGTGAATGATGGTGATGATGAAGATGTCAATGATGACCGATTTGATAATGATGGTGTTGAATGATTGTGATGGTGGTGATTGTGTCGATGATGATAACAGAGTTGATGATGATGATGATATTGCATGATGGTGATAATAGGGGTGATGGTGAACATGTACAATGGATGATAATTATGAAAGATGATTATGACACCAAGTGAATGACCCCATCTGTCATGCTCATATTATTGACATAAACGTCTGTGACTCATTAATGTCATTATTACCAGTATGGAACGACTACCATCCAAGATTCATTCTCCACCACTATTCTGACCTGTAACATCGCAAAGAAAAAAGAAATTTAAATAAATTAACGCTGCTACAAATCCTTGAATTTGGATTACTGCAATTCAATGCATTCAAAACTACTGAGGATTACCTTTTCTTTGGCTTCTAGTTTGACATATTCCACAAGTAATGGGATGCCATGCTGTTGGAAGTACTCTTTCTGCATCCTGTTCTGTGCACCATTAGTACACCAATAAACTGTTAGTCTAAGAGCTGTGCATTCCGAGATGATTTTGTGAAATAAACAAAGCTTTCAAACTTACCTCTTGAGCTGGTTCATTGGGTAAGAATGAACTTGACCAAATCTAGAAAGAATAAAAAACCTAAATGTAGAGCAATGACCAATGGGATGGAAATTTGAAATGGGGAGTCTTAGAGCAACTTCAAAATAATTTTGGGAAGTACTGATGGTGTCGCAGTATAAGAGTGCTCGCCTCTCATGACTGCAACCTGGTCTGAATTCAGAACTCAGTATCATTTCTGAGTAGAATTTCTTGTTGGTTCTCTTTGGGGTTTTTCTTCAGGGTTTTAGGTTTTTGCCCTCCACAAAAATCAACTTCTAAATTCCAAATGGAATTCAGAATTCAGAATCCTATTTTTAAAAAGTGTAGTATATAGAGGTCGAAGGGAGACTAGACTCTCCAATAGCTATATTGTACATAATCTGTACCATGAAAGAATTTGTCCCTTTTCTTTTGTTTCGTTTCATTCTTTTTCTACAATTCTTTTCTGTATTAATTAAGCTATGTTAATTTTGTTTTTCACAAATTGCTACCGCCTTGAATAGTTTTTTATGCTAACTGCGGTTAAGCAATTTTAATTGTAACATTATTATTGAAATGAGAATAAAGTTGTTGTTGTTGTTGTTGTTGTTGTTGTTGTATTAGTAAAGTTCTTATGAGTTATCGCAGTTAACCAACCTGACAGTGAGGGTGGGGGTTCGAACATCCCATTACTGCACCTTTATTTTCAAAGATCTGAAAAAAAAGTTTTAAAATAGATATTATATTCAATGTTTTAGTGTTTTTCAAAAACAAGAAGACAAAGACAGGGCAGCTATGTTGGGGCTGGTAAACTGCCAACTTAGACACAATGACATAACAGATATGTCTCTACCTGGACCCATCGATACATCTGGCTCAATTCAACAAATTGCTTTATCCATTCTTTAATAACTTCTTTGATTTCATCTATCATCATTAATGGAAGAGTAAGATCTGACCAGGGATGAAAACACATGACGCGACTGTCAATCAAAGAGAAACTATTATCATACATTTTACTATTATCATTTATTTTAATTCATGTGTGAAAATTTAATTCTCTACTTCTTTTGTGTGATACTGTAAAGGCATAAGTGGAGAGGTGCCTATCAAATCCAAAGGAATCCCACATAAATCAATTTAAATTTGGTGGGAACCATGAGTGGGTCATGAGAGCACATGCCTCTCACCAATGACATCCAGGCTCTCTTGAAAAGTGGGTAGGGGGGCTCGACGGACAGTTTTGAAAATGACCCCAAAAGGTACGCGTAAATTAACTGAGATGCTGAATTCAGACCCTAAAAGGTACGACCACATTTAAGATGACAACGTTTCCAACCATTATATTCTTGTATGACGTTTGATGTTTTTCAAAACAAACAAATCTGACCCTAAAAGGTACGGAGTCAGCCGGGAGTGAGCCGGAGACCCTAAAAGGTACATGAGGTCTCATTTTCGACTGTAAAAGGTCCGTCAAGCCACCCTACCCACTTTTCAAGAGAGTCCCTTCCCCCGGAGTTTTCTCACGTGCTTCAAGAGTTTTTCTCTGGGTTCTCTGGTTTTCCTCCCTCCACAAAAATCAACTTTTAAATTCCAATTCAATGATGGAACAAGGGCCACAGCTTTGTTCAGTAGCCACTGGCTATTAAGTGCTACCCTCATTAAACAAGGAAGATTTATTTTTCCACATTACTTTACATACCAAGTCCCTTGAGCTGGTTTGCACTGGAGTAAGTGATGGCTTCCTTTACCTTTAATAAATCATTAGATCTCTTTAGTCTTTAGCATGAATAAATCACTCAATTCCTCACTATGTGTGTGTGTGTGTGGGGGGGGGGGGGGGGGGGGAGGGGAGAATTGTAGCATATAGGATATTAGCAACACCCAACTTCTATTATTTTGTATCAAGGAGGATTCAGTGGTGCTTGTGGCCCCCACCCACCCCACCCCACCATTGGCAGACAGTTTACACTGTTAAGTCAATATATTTTAGGGGAGGGAGGGACGGATGATTTATCGTAGTTACACCACAGGTAGCCCAAACAAACCAACGCTCCAAGGGGATGTATGGAAGTCAGTATAAATTGGTTTAAAAAGAAAAACACAAAACACAGGAACCTTGCTTGGGCTGCCAGCGAGCAGACACTCACCTGGAGAAGGAGCGTCGCCCTGTAAAAGGGCTGGGAAATCATTTTCAAAGACATATGTACTGGAATAATCCGGGTTTACCTGCAAGAAAATGAATAAACTACCATGAATAGCAAGTCCGCTAATAATTATATTAATTTAAATAGAACTAGTTATTCTAGTTTTCTTGCCTTCCCGCTGGCACGGACTGCTCTGGGACATAAAGGATTCTTCTCGTTCCACCGGGGAATCTCATCTTCATCCTTCTTCTCAACCTGTCCTTTCCAAGGTCTTTTCATACGGTGTGGAGAAACCAAAACCCATTCTCCTTTTAGTGGATTATATCTGGTGTGCTGATATTCTGTGGGGTCAAAGGCTTGGATTATTGTCTTTTTTTCGCCAAGTTCTTGTTCGTCCGCCATTTTGAATAGCTATATTTTGATTCGACTCGAGTCCCTCACGGTCCTATATGTGATAGCAACCACAGGGAACCCGCGACCAAGTTTATTTTTCAGGTCAGAAGTCCATACGCCGCCTCACCTCTGTGGATGTCTCGGGGTATAGCACAGCGAAAAATATCGCATTTTCGAAAATTTCTTTTGGTAGGTTTGAATCCCGTCTCATATCCATATAAAATTTTTCTATTTTTTAATCCATTTTTTACTAGATTTAAATCTTCAACAATAAGGCAATATTTTAAGTGGAAAATATTTATTCCTATTCGGTTGCTCATTAGCTTGTATTAAGTTCGATCAGACGTTATCAGTCATAAAAGCAATATCGATCCTCGAAAAGTAGACCTATATGCTTTCCTGTCTTTCCTTGCAAAATTTACTGACGAAAATCAGCTTACTGCACTTGGATCACCATATGCCCGCAAAGGACTATTGGGTGGTGCCGTCAAGGATACTCTTAAGTACGGTCATTTGAATAAATGGATATTCTTAAATACGGTCAAGGATACACTTAAATATGGTCATTTGAAAAAGAGGATACTCTTAAATATGGTCAAGGATACTCTTAAATATGGTCAAGGATACTCTTAAGTATGGTCAAGGATACTCTTAAATATGGTCAAGGATACTCCTAAATATGGCCAAGGATACTCTTAAATATTGTCAAGGATACCCTTAAATACGGTCATTCGAAAAAAGGATACTCTTAAATATGTTCAAGGATACTCTTAAATATTGTCAAGGATACCCTTAAATACGGTCATTCGAAAAAAGGATACTCTTAAATATGTTCAAGGATACTCTTAAATATTGTCAAGGATACCCTTAAATACGGTCATTCGAAAAAAGGATACTCTTAAATATGTTCATAGGATACTCTTTAATATGGTCAATTGAAAAAAGGATACTCTTTAAATATGTTCGTTTCAAAAATGAACTTTTCTAAACCAGACTATCTAAAGAAATTCTGTTAAGATGATGTTGAAAATTAAAATCGCAAATACGTGTTGTGACCCTTGTGGCTGTTTATTTTTACAAAAATCCCTTCACATTTACCGTTTTCAAGTTCTATCAGAAGCTATCGAACCTATCAGAAGCTTTCATGCGCACGCCCCTTCGGATAATTTGAACATGCTTTAATTTCTTTCAGTCATGGTTCGTATTCCGTTTCCTCCAATTATCCAGTTTGCATGTGAATTGGACTGATTTTCTCAGCATCACAAGTGAGTATAGTTTATTACATCTCTCGTGATTCGAGGGGTTTTTCCCGGGTCTCCTCCCTCCGCAAAACACAACGCGCCAAATTCCAATACCAGGGTTCAGGGATTTGTTTTTCAGTGTCTACATTGTCGACAACAACCTTATCTTATCAATAATGGTTAAGTCAGACAAAACATACTGTTTATAACCATGATAATAATAATAATAATAATAATAATAATTACATGTTTTACCAGGGTAAGCTCGTCAGCAAACAGCTGTTATCAAGGAGCGCCCTGGGGGCAACAAAAATTATCAACAAAATAATAAGATAATTAAATATATATATACTGTAAAATACTAAAATGTTAGTAAAAATCAATACAATTCATTAAAACATTTAAAAAATATCTTTGAGATTAGACTTAAATAATAATAAAGAATTAATCTCTTTAAGAGAGCTAGGTAGACTATTGTAAATGATAGCTCCAGAATAATAAAACGTTTTCTTGGCTGATTCAGTCCTAACTTTTGGTATGATAATATTTAAACCATTTTGTCTAGTATTATAGCCATGTGAGACATAATTAAAGTAACCATTAAAAATCTCAGGTGCAATGCCATTTAAGCACTTAAAAATAAAAATAAGCTTATGAATTGAACATCTATTTCGAAGACTCTTCCAGCCCAATTTATCTATCACCTTATCATGGTCTAAGCTACAATCCTTTAAAATTATTCGGCCAGCTTTCGTTTGTAAATGATCTAAAGAGACATTAATAGAAGCAGCCAAATTGATATTCCATGTAAAATCACAATAATCTAATTTTGGTAAAACCATAGTGGTATAGATTTTGTTAGCTGCATACGTAGTGAGACTATTTCTCAATCTACTCAGTAAGCCAAGCTGACTTGAAACTTTCTTTATAAGTCTGTGGACATGTTCTTTAAAGGATAGCGATTGGTCTAGGTATACTCCTAAATACTTATAAAAGCTCTTACGTTCAAGAATATCGTTATCTAAATAAACATCAAAGTTTAAATTAGAGTCAATTTGATTAAGTTTCATATGAGTTCCAAATACCACATATTTGGTTTTCTTGGGGTGGATGTAGAGATCATTTAACTTTGACCAATCAGCAAGGTTTTTAAGCTCGTTGTTTAGCTTTTGAGTTAACTGAGCCATGTTTGGGGCAGAGCAGTAAATAACGGTATCATCAGCATTTTAGTGTTTTGTAAACAATTCGGAAGATCTGAAACATAAAGAGAAAACAACAAAGGGCCTAATACGGATCCTTGTGGTACTCCAGAAACCATAACTTGAGGATCTGACAATGAACCACCAAGAAATACTTGGAGAGACCCCCATCTTTTCTTTATTTGTTGCCGTCATGATCGATAAAAATTCAATAATTTTCACCAAAACGGCAGATATTTTTTCGTACAGTCAGAATACATTAATAAAAAGCACGTAAAAAGAGACAATACAATTTTGTGCAGGAAAATAACCAATAACTTGTATTTCCATAGCGTCAGTCATCACAATCGATAACGATTCGTTTTTCCGAACTTCAAACGAAAACTGGTAACGACCTCGTAGTGCAGAGAATCATGGGGAGGTTAACATCAAAGTGATGTTCAGCAGTCTTCTGTAAAGTTCGTAAAGACGAATCATATAAGGATTTTCTTGTGATAAAGTAGGCATCTCATTGTCCATAAAATAGGATGTAGAGTTCGAGCGAAAGGGTTAGAAATTTGTAGACACCTTTTAATTACGCACTAGTAAAACTATATTTCGTTCAACTGATTTAAATCTCACTAGAGTTTCTGACGGGTGAATAAGGATAGTTTTAAATAAATGATTGGCATTTATCAAAACTTGAGAAAAAATTTAGTGTAAGAACAGATTTCAAAACGTTAAGACATGGTCTTGTCTTTCTTGCAGCGTGAATGGTGTTCAGTCATTCCAAAAAATAATTTTCAGAACATTTCTGTTCTAGTTCTTTATTGTAATAAAGGCAGCCACATGTGCAAACGAAACGTTACGTCTTCTATTACTATGTCAGGTATCTATCCCACGTGAAAGCCTCAAAAGTAGTTTTGTTCTAATCGATGCAATGGACCAAATGCACTTGGACGTAATGTTTTCTCATTTCAGACCACGTGCCATTCTCTAGAATATCATTTTTTCATTTAACAGTTGAACATGAGAAGACACATGAATTTAGATACAACTCAAACAGACTCTTATTCTCAAAAGAATGACATGTGGTATGAAATGGAAAAACCTTACGCCCAAGTGGATTTGATCCATTTAAAATCTAGTATCCTTTTTCTTTTATTCTTTTAAAATGACTGAAGACCACCTTTAGCAAAAGAAAATTAAAGGTTTCCTTTGAGATAATACGGTAAATAACTTGAACACATAAGGCATGTGAAGGAAAAACTTTGGAATAAGAATTTTTAAAAGAAGGGTCTAGGGCGAGGACCAGGGAATGGTAGCCTCGGCCTCTGGTCCATATAATGTTCGTCGTATCCTTTAAAAGAATTTCTTCTTGGAGGTGGAAATCTTTCATGAGGGAAAGGATTTTCTTGCTCTATGAATCGAGGGGGTAAATGTTCCTCTCTCTCGTGGAATTCGTTAGGGGGTCTTCCTCTATCTGGGCGTGGTCCTAAATGGGGGTCCCGATGAGGATCCCATGGGTCTCGCTCTCTCCAAACTTCTCGATTTCTGTCCATTGGAACTCTTTCGTCATGTGGAAACCGAACAGGTCTTCCTGGTTCAGGATAAGGCTGAGGATGGCCTTCTTCCATCATTGGTCGTTTCAATGGGGGCTCCCCCATTTCCATTGGTCCACCGTCACTATGGGAACGCTGAAATCCTCTAGGGCGACCATCTTGAGGTGGTGGCAATGGTCCTCTTGGGCCTTCTGGTCCACGCCATCTGGGTTGTGGAGGTCCATCGATTGGAGAATGTCGAGGGGACCCTCCTGGTCTTCCATAGACATCTGGTGGTCCTGGAGGACGAGGGTTTCCATGGGGGCCATCGAAGTGGAAATGAGGCCTCTGATCTTCTCTAGGCATTCCATGGGGTGGTCTTCTGTCTGGAGGCCCTACACCTACAAACGAGCCCCTAGGGGACCTTGGAGGTCCATTCATTGGAGGCTCTTCTGTGCGCACGTTTAGGGGAGGACCTCTCTCCATAGGGTATCCACCAGGACCACCTGGTGATGGTCTGCTTGGAAATGCACCTCTTGGTGAATGTAACTGATGAGGGCTTCTCTCAGGACCCGGTCTGTATTCTTCTCTCATTCCTTCAGAATCCATAAACTCAGCCTGTGATGATGGCCCAAAGGGTCCGCCTGGCGGCCCTTCAAATGGCAGTGGAGGACCAGGAAAACGAGGACTATGACCAGGACCCTTGAGTGGTGATGAAGGAGGTATATGTGGTCGTTCTGGGTACTCTCTAAATGGCGGCCTTGGTGCCCCAGGATGTCCCTTAAATGGCACATTATCCCAAGGCTGTCTGACAGGTCCTTCAGGGGGACGAATACCATAGGGTCTCATTTGTCCTTCTTGAGGATGTCCTGTAGGAGCATGATAATGTCCTTTGAAAGGACCTTTATGTTCAATACTCTTATCTGTTTGTTCTAAAGATCGTCCTTGACCGTGCATTCCTGTATCAGTTTCATGGTCGTTATCATCTTCCATTGAGTTGATCTCAATCTTCTGTTTCGGCGAACCTTCTTCAGATGTTGATGTTGATGTCTCATTGTCCTTTTCTCGCTCACGTAAAGTTTTCAAAGAGTCAGTCAACTTTGGGAACAATGAATCAATAAGAGAGAAAAGTGGTTTTTCTGGTTGAGATTGTGGCGGCAGTTGTTCAATCACTTCTTCTTTAGGAGTAGAGGCCTCGGATGGTGCATCAACGTCTGGTATCTGTTCCTTCAACTTTCTTCCACGACTTATCAGCTGAGCTAAAATATTCACTGCACTAACCGGCTTTGATGACTCATTAGTATGGTTTGGTGTTACAGAACCTGTGGATGCACTACTGCTGCTCTCAGATGGTAAATTAGCTGCTTTGGATGTATTACTCTCTGGCTGACTTGACATAGATGGGAATTCCAGGATCTTGACGTCTGATATTCTCTGTGGAGAGGCTGTCTCAGGTGTTTCATCCCCTCCCAGTTCCAGCTCAGGGGAACCGACAGGTGATGGTGCTGACATTTCAGAGCTTGGTGAATCCATACTCTCTCGTCTACTATCTGTGTTGTCAGATGCATCAGTTGATGGTATATTCGTTGGTAGTGGTCTACTGCCTACTTCAGTCATGGTTGATGGGTGAGTAGTGGTATTGGATACCTGTGGTGCAGCAGATGATACGATGGTGGTGGTGATCTGGCTGACTGTTTGTCCAGGTCTGGCTTGAACTGGTACTTCCTGTACCGAAACCTGAGGTACAGATAAGCTGTGTTGAAGTTGTTGAGGTAAATTTGTCATAAGACCAATATTCTGCCCTGAAAATGAAGCCTGTCCAGGCAGAAGCCCTGGCATGGCTGTCTGCATGCTTCCTGGGAAGGTGCTCATACCACCATGCATGGCCATACCAAATGGTACCATTTGCTGGTGGTATTGAGATTGCATATGCATGAACTGGCCAGTACCATGCATACCAACTGGTACCATTGATATTCCATGTTGACCAGGAATAAACTGCATATTTGGCTGTGGTATTACCATTTGTTGTGGTACTGCTACTTGGACTGACATTGCTGAATCGGTACTGAACGCCACAGATGTATTCGAACTCGGTGTCTGTGAAGCTGCAGTTGTCATGGCAAAATGGGGCTTAACAGTGTTATCTGATTTTACAACCTCTGATGTCTTACTTTCAGTAGAAGGGGTAGAAGCAGCTTCTGAAGGTGTCTCACTTGTTTCGCCATTTTCACTATCGCCGTCCTCCTCAATGTCCATGTCTGCTACCTCAGTATTATCTACCGTTGTATCGGCCACCTGTTCTGTCTTGTCTCCTTCCTCTGTTGTATGTGGTGGTGTTGATGAAGGAGTGGTGCTCGAGATATCAGGTAAGCCAGAAGTAAGAAAAGAAGCCTGAGGAGTAGTGATGGGACCCATTTTCTTCTTTTGTGCCTCAGCATTTATAATTTTAGCAACTTTATGGTCGACTTTTTTCTTGAGAGAGTTAAGACGATTACCAAATGTTTTGTATGCCTGAAATGAATGAAAACAAAATGAGACACAAAAATGTTACAATAAAATTAAGAATAATAAATGTAAAAAATATCTGCTGGAAAACCTACAGGTAAAGATTTATCCTGTCAAGTTTACAAGATATAAGGGATTGGCTGAGGACTCTCGGCCAATGAGAAGCAAGGTATGGAGTAAAATGTATAATGATAGTAGTTATTAGGTAAGCATGGAACAGTAGTACTGTATGCATTGCTAATGCCGCTGCTTCTCACTACCATGACTTAATCTGTGGGCTCACTGTCTTACATACACTCAATTGAAGAATCGTTGTCGGGTTCAGAGACATAGAACATAAAAGCTGAGACCAAAATAGCACATGGGAAATGACATAATCATATTATAATTTATTCATTTGCACCATCCATGCAGTCTGTTTAGAATGCCAAATGCGTATTAAAAACAGTGTGGATGATGCAACGGGTTGTCAGTCACAGCATGCATCTAATTAACGTACTTCCCATGTGCAATTTCGGTCTCAACTTCTATGTTCTATGTTTCTGAACCCGACAACGATTCTTCTTTTTTTTTTTTTTTCCACAGCTTTATTTGGGAAAACTAATATTACAATGTATTGAATAGAAAAAAAAACTAATAGTTACCCAAAAAGGAAAGTCACGAACGGGACACGAGACCCATGCAAGGTGACCACCTCATGAATTGTTGAAATAATTAAACATAAAAAAATATGCAAAAAATATAACATTGTACGTAAAAATAAAAATAAGAATGGAAAAATAACTTCTTTAAGATAAAACTAGTGTACTTTATGAGGTTAACCTCTATGACAGGGACATTCTCGAGAAGCAGACCAGGTACAAGACCTGTCAATATCAAAAACAATTGAGTGTATGTAAAAATCATACATATAAGATGAAAATAGTGTAGAGGGCTATGTTAATATTTTGAATTCAAAATAATTTATTTTGATAAGCAGGTAATTTATCAGGCCAAAGGTTACTGTATATTTGATCTTTTAAAACCCAATAATTTCGAATGGACAGGAAAAAATCAGCTATTATTTAGACTTGTTAAAGTATCATCATCAAATGTGTTGTCCAGACAAAATATAAATCGTTTACCAGTCCATTTGTCATATTTACTGGACATTTTCTTGATGACCAGCACAGATGACCATTCCCAACCTTGACTTAATGTTTAATGGTTACACACGAGAAAACAAATCAATATGGATCTAGAGCTCAATGAAATGAGGAGAATAAAATGTGGTCTGGAATGGGAAAACATTAACTAAAAAAAGCTTTATTTTTAAAGTGCTACTCTGACGAAAATCGCTCAAACTTGGATTCAGCTGGAACTTCCTAAGAATACTCTTTAAAGGTCCAATAAATCACTGTATGAAGTGTTTTCTCGATATTCAGGACGAAAGTATGATATTCTTACGTGAGTCTGTGACCTCATAAACTCAACATCGAACATCGCTCCATACATTTCTTTGTAGTTTATGATCAAAATATCAGTAGTAAAGCCGAGAAAGAAATACCCAAACAACCCAAAATATCAATTATAGTCACAAGTAACGTGAAATAAGCACATTAGCCACCCTTTGGGCTTCATAGGAATAAAATAAATTAAGAATTTATATACAAAGAAATATATGTAGCAATGTTTGATGCACTTCATACAGTGATTATTGGACCTTTAAAGAGTATTCTTAGGAAGTTTCAGCTGAATCCAAGCTTGAGTAATTTTCATCAGAGTAGCACTTTAAAGATAAGTGTTACTTACATGAACAATGACTTTAACTTCACCAAATGCGGAATCATAAAAGGACTTCCCATCATCAAGGAATTGTATCAACTTGCTTATCTCTTCTTTTTCTTGTTTTAGTGTCTCACAAAAGCTTTCAAGCTTTTCTGAAGCTGCTTCATACTCGGATGTAAACTTTGCTCCTGTTGCTCGGTCTAACAATGAAAAGAAAACAAAATACTAAGAATTAGTATTGGAAATACAGTAACACCTTAGTTTCAAATAATTAAAATTAAAATGTCAAATGATACATCTGACATAAAATATGCATTTCTGAATTAAAAAATGATAGCAAATTCCGAATAACACAAGTACAAATTGCCCTATTTCACTATGAGGTCACATCAAAACAATCTATTGTTTAAACGCAAAGGATCATGGTCGTCGGAGGGGGTCAAATCAACGCAAATTCACCAAAAATTGTTCTAAAACCCGTATCAATCCACAAAGAGAAGTAGAATAGCCAGCAAATGCTCAGATTATTTTTTAGTACATATTAACACATATTATATCTGAAAACCAGGCCATTTTAGATTAAACTGTTTCACTAGGAGCAAATTTTGTTGAATTTTCTATTGGGTCCGGTGATTCTATCCCCCACATAAACAAGCAGTGACGTCATAGTGAAATAGGGCAACTGCATAATGCTTTGCATTTCAAACAACAAAATACACTGAAAAGTTCTGGGATGTGTGGATCTAATTAATTGCACAGATTTTGAATAAAGAAAAAAATTCTGGCCAATTAACCAATCAGAAACATGTATTTTATGTAGATGTGGTAATTAAAGGTAAAAAAACCTCCAGCCCCACTTTTACAGGAAATCCAATATGCACAACTAAAAAAATAACAGTCGGTTGAGAAAACATCAAAACAAAAATTCCTACCTGGCCAAACATTTCTTAGACCAGCTCTCTTATTGAACTGACAGATATGTGTGGCCATCATGTTTGGCCATTTAATAGCCATTATATTCAGCCCTAATATGACCGTTCTATACAATAATATGAATATTATTGTATGAAAAGCAAATGTGTGCACTCTGAAAAGTGTAATTGATGTCTGTGTGGCATAGCAATTATACACGTAGCAGTTGCTTTTTGCTGATAGTGGTTAAAGTGATAATCTTGAAGATATTGGTCCTTAAACTACTCTGTAAGTTCCTGTAAATTGTGGGCTGTAAGTCAGGGTATTGCTAACACACAGATCCAACCCTGAAACAATCTCTGGGCTGATCTAAGTCAGGGCATGGCTAACACACAGATTGACTAGGGATTCAGCATGTTCACTAAAGCTCACCATTACCTTTTAGTTGTTTAATGGCTTCCATGTCTGAGGCATCTATTCTCAATGAATTTAGGTGCGATTCTTTTAACGTCACCTCAGCCTGGAAATCCCTCATGGCTTTAAGAGTATCAATCAATTGTTGTGGCTAAAACAAGCAAAAAAACTGACACATCAAATAAAAAACTAAAACAAAACAAAATAAATAAATAAATGTAGGAAATTGCATGATCTCAATTATAATTCGGAATTTATAGGTACGAGTGATGTTATGAATTTTTTTATTAAAATTGGACAAGCCTTTAGGCAAGTTCATTTTGAAAACTTTCAAAACATCACAAGTATCTATAAATTCCAAATAAGCCTAAAGCGAGATGACGTTTTACCCCCGACTCTATACCATAATAGTTTTTAAAATTGTTTCATATTAAGATTTTTGATTCCTTAGAGAATACAGGAACAATAGTCATAATTAAAGAACAAAAGCAGTGTGAAAAGGATTATGGTCTAGAGACGGGGTAAAAAGTCATCTCGCTTCAGGCTTATTGTAAGAGAAGATTGTGCAATTTTTTGTTTATAATACGCTCAAAAAAGTGCGCAAATTAATTGGGACTCTACAGAGTACAATTTGGGATTTAATTGTACTCTTCTTGTCCAATCAGAATCAAGTAATTTTGTTGAGTGTATTATAAATATATAAATTAATTACACACTTAGGGTCAATAAGTGGAGTGGGGTAATACAATATCACTTCGCGGTTAACTAGAAACTGTACATTTTGTTATGGTATTGATCCTAAATGTGAGATTAACAAACTATTACATAGTCTTTTATAACTTCAATAAGTTTAATAAATAAATAAATGCCAACAAAACCAAATTTTCACAACAATAACCAAAAATATTATGACAATTACAGAGAATAAGAAAAATGTAAATAACATCAAACTAAAGAAGTTATTTATCGATTTATTTATTTGTACCTTGAAATCTGCAGGCGGCAATCGTTTTTCAGTTTGATGATGTGATATATGTCTTTCCTGCTCGACTGGTGTTCCCTCACTGTTACTATTACTTCTCTCTCTTCGTTTAGGGATCTTCGAGGGTTTTGACTGTAAAGATTCTAAAACAAAAAGGTTCAAAACTATGAGATAACAGAATCTGTTTATAGTTCTATCTACTTAATCCATCAGTAACCTCGATTTTTCAGAATTCGCGACTTTAAATATCATATTTTTTCGATCCTATCATGAAACTTAATATTACTCACCGAATTTCCTTTGTAAGCTTTCCAGGAAATCCTTTTCAAATACTTTCCTTTCCTGCCAAATCTTCATCACTCGCTGCACGGAGTCAACGATCTTCTTCTCGCTAAAGGAAAATGCGATGTGTTAGAGATGAATTACCACAACGATAGAAGCACAGAACTTGTCAGCTGTGCTCTTACCATAGTAGCGGAATAACCTCTTTCAGAACTGTACTAAACGCATTAGAGAACTCCTTTCCTTTCTTTCTGCTGTTCTGTAGTACATCGTTAGCTAAATATAACATGATTAGCCGGCGATCGGGATTACCTGCGACACATAAACACAACAGATCTATCAGACATAACTTGGTACTATCAAAACATGACCACACAACTCAACCACTTCACTACATGTGACTCCAAACAAAATGCAATTCCTAGCCGTACATCTCTTTAACTGCTCCATCCACACTTTCACGATGTCGTTGGCGTATTTTTTGTGGTGTATGATCCATAGAGACACGGTTTGCACACTGTCTTGGGCAGAAGACATTTGTTGAAGTTTACGTTCAAAACCTTTTTGATTGAGCAGCGCCATTTTGATTCCAGGTGAGCTGCCTGCACAACACTAGTGCGCCTGCTATCTACCATTAACCACTGACCCGTACCAACGCTGTCTCATACCGGCGGTACATTCACCAAAAATACTAAAATTTCAAATTTTATTTCGACTAAAATTTCCTTTCAACTTCGAGATCATTGAGACTTAATTTATTGCTCTTTAAATAAATAAAGTATGATTTCTCTTTTATGAAATTAATTTGGAAATTTGTTGGATTGTCCTTCTAAGTGGCATTAAAAGAGTACCGTCTAGACGGTGGTACATTTGACCAAAAATGCAGTAAAATTACAAAAGAAGTACATTCCTTACGTCAGTGATTTCGGAGTATTCCTTCACCTCATTTAAGAGGATCCCTTAACCTGATTTAGGAGTAACCCTTAACCTGATAAAGGAGTATCCCTTAACCTGATTTAGGAGTAAGGGACAGGTGAAAAATTAGAGTGGGGTAGGGCTGGTGCAAATGGGGGGAGGGTTATTATTTTTCATGCAGGCTAAAAGGGAGGGCCAGAAAGAATTGTGCAAGTCTTAAGAGGAGGGCCAAACTTTTTTGTGCATAAAAATTAGGTCAAAAGAAATGTAAAAAATGAATGATGCTGTCACTGGATCAAGCTGATAGGCGCGTTAGGAGCTTTGTAGAACACTTAAAACTGCTTTACTGAAGAAAGAAAAAAGAAAAGAAGACAAAGCTGAAAAGAAATCTGCAGAGGCAAGAAAAAAAAATAGGAAGACTACAACTGGATTGTTATGGCTTGATGATGGCTCTTTAAGCAAACAAACTGTAGCTGTCCTAGATGAGTATTTAAAGATTCATCAACTGCAGTGCCGTGGTGAAAGGAAGGTTAAACTAAATACAGTTCAGAGGCATATCATACACAATCTGCACTAGTGCAGTGGAACAAAATAGACGGGACAACTACAGAGAGCCTGGCAGTGACACTGACACGGATGGGAGTGCAGAATCTGGATTATCTTCTGAAAATGAGGATTGTGAGGAAGAACAAATATTGGCTGAACTTTGCTCAGATACTGATGGAGAAGAAAAAAGTGGTGATGATAGAGATGACACAGAAGAGTTTGATAGTAGAATGACAACTACTGTGACAACAAGATCAGGAAGACGTGCAACTCGTTTACTGCTATATTAAAAACAAGGTCAGCCTAAATTATGGGGGAGGGGAGGGCAAGAAAAAATTGTGCAAGTATTTAGGGGAGGGCCAAATTTTTTTATATATAAGGAAAGGGAGGGCCACTAAAAACTATACTGGCCAAAAATAAAATACATCCTTTCACTGGATGTGATCTAATTCACGAGGTCCTTTCACTGGATGTGATCTAATTCATGAGGTCCTTTCACTGGATGTGATCTAATTCACGAGGTCCTTTCACTGGATGTGATCTAATTCACGAGGTCCTTTCACTGGATGTGATCTAATTCACGAGGTCCTTTCACTGGATGTGATCTAATGCACGAGGTCCTTTCACTGGATGTGATCTAATTCACGAGGTCCTTTCACTGGATGTGATCTAATTCACGAGGTCCTTTCACTGGATGTGATCTAATTCACGAGGTCCTTTCACTGGATGTGATCTAATTCACGAGGTCCTTTCACTGGATGTGATCTAATTCACGAGGTCCTTTCACTGGATGTGATCTAATTCACGAGGTCCTTTCACTGGATGTGATCTAATTCACGAGGTCCTTTCACTGGATGTGATCTAATTCACGAGGTCCTTTCACTGGATGTGATCTAATTCACGAGGTCCTTTCACTGGATGTGATCTAATTCACGAGGTCCTTTCACTGGATGTGATCTAATTCACGAGGTCCTTTCACTGGATGTGATCTAATTCACGAGGTCCTTTCACTGGATGTGATCTAATTCACGAGGTCCTTTCACTGGATGTGATCTAATTCACGAGGTCCTTTCACTGGATGTGATCTAATTCACGAGGTCCTTTCACTGGATGTGATCTAATTCACGAGGTCCTTTCACTGGATGTGATCTAATTCACGAGGTCCTTTCACTGGATGTGATCTAATTCATGAGGTCCTTTCACTGGATGTGATCTAATTCATGAGGTCCTTTCACTGGATGTGATCTAATTCACGAGGTCCTTTCACTGGATGTGATCTAATTCATGAGGTCCTTTCACTGGATGTGATCTAATTCATGTGGTCCTTTCACTGGATGTGATCTAATCACGAGGTCCTTTCACTGGATGCGATCTTCATGAGAGACCATGTGCATGGGATCGACTTTATCTCATCCATTGAAATGACCTATCTCATGAACCTAAAGCTAGGCGTACTACGTATGGTTTCAGGTCATTTTCCTTTGCTGCTCCCAGATTATGGAATAGGCTCCCTTTTGAGATTCGCTCTTGTACTACTGTTGCTTCCTTTAAAAGTAAGCTTAAAACTTATTTATTTACTTTATTCCTTAATAATAGGAAATATATTTAGATCTCTTTTGTTTGATTCATTTCCTGCTTTTATGCATATTGCCTTTAGGCTTTTAAGATAAGTTTTTCCTTTTATAATTAGATTTACTTATTAATATTTTTAAATACGTAGCATTGTAAATATTGTAAATACATATATATAATTTATGCATATATTCCGGTTGTAAAGCGCCTTGGACATGCTCATGGATATGAGCGCTATATAAATAAACTTTATTATTATTATTATTATTATTATTATTATTATTATTTAAAAGTTATACGTCTTTGGTCAACGCAAAACAGAAAACCAATGAATGAAATAGAAAAAAGATATGGTTCAAGAATTGATTACGACCTTTAAAGATTACTACGATAAATTTTTATTCAATGAAAGTTACGAAAAAAAATCATGCAAAAAAAGTATAGGTATTAGTTTCAGGTCACCCATCCTGGTACTAACTTCGCTCAACCGGACTTGACTCAGTGGAATTCAAGCCCAAGTTTTCCCCACTGGGCCACGGTTACAGGTAAATCAGCATAACAATAGAGCCTTGAAAACAATGCACCAGATAGACTAGACTTTTTAACATTAAATTTTCAACCGATTCCGTGCGTGGCAGAGATGCAAGGGATTAGCCGATATGGTCTGGGGGCCGGCTGGTCTCTCCCCTGATGCTTCGGCTAGAACATTTTCTTGCGTAATTCGTACACCCAAGGGCAGAAGGATTTAATCGCCGTCAGGTCCGAAGTCCATACGCCGCCTCAGCTCTGCGGATGTCTCGGGGGTATGGCAAAGTGGGATCGTTTCTTTTTCTTTTTTATTTGTCGCTGGGTTCGAGCCCCATTGTATACAGATAATGCTTTTTTTTTTTATTATATCATCATGAATTTGGCAATTTGATTTTTTTTATAAACAGCGATTACTTGATTCCTTTTTGCTCATATTCACATCATTTTAACTGTTAAAACAGTTAGACTATAGAACTTTTGAACTCAGTCCTGATTGGCAAACTGTGCGCGCAGTGCTACGAGGTTGTACCGTGAAAGCGGTTTACTAATTAACGTACACCCGGCGTTTGCTCTATTCTAGCATCAGTTTACTTTAGTCAGTATATTTTGACTTACATAGTATCGAAATTCGAATTTTACTATACACCGTTCCCATAATGGCTGACAAGTGCACGAAAACGAGGTCAACCAGTCATTAGTTTACAATAGAAGAAATAAAGGCACATGAAATGCGTTTATAGAAGGAAAGTAAAGAAAAGTAGAGAAATTGACTTTTTGTTTTGGCCTGAATTCGCGCTATCCACCTTTATTTTGTATGAGCAGCCTTGCTCAGGCTTGCAAGATGACTGGGTGGACTCATTTTGGTGCGCTTGTCCGCCATTATGAGAACGATGTATTGGGGAATGAATATAAACGACTGAGTTGGGCCAAAAAACCATTTATTTTGTGCTGTTTTTGTTATAAATTGGGCTTCCTGTGGTCAAGCACCTGTCCAAACTGAAAAAGCCAAGCCCCAGGAAATTACAGAAGTAGTACACCAAGAAGAGTGGGAAAAAAAAAAAAAAAAAAAAAAAATGAATACAAAGAATGATCAATGCCGATTGGCCAAACCAGTCATTCTAACTTGTTCGTATGAAAATAAAGTAAAATTGGAGGATTTTTGTGATAAAGTCATACTACAGCCCAGCAAGCAAGCTGGCTGGGGAGGTTGTATGTTTGCAGTAGGGCCTCCCTGCTTGCAACCAGAATTTTAAAAAACTCCGGCTCACACTAATAGAAAAGTATAAGGGACCATAGCTGAACCTTGTGGTAACCACTGTATGTAGCTAGATGATTGCATCTATGCGTAGAAAATTGAAAATTTTAGTTTTTCTGGTCCCAGTTGCCTTGGTGATCGTCTTTCTTTTCCGTAATGTAAAAATTTCTCTAACGTTGGCTGCAACACTCGACTGTCCTCTTGAAATTCAAGAAACACGTCTCCTGAGGACGAAAGAATGTTGGGGAAAATCTCTCAAGAACCGTTGGAAAAGGTTTTACAACGACACAATATGCAAGGATAATAAGCATCGATATAAGCTGAAAAAACTTCTTAAATTCTGGATTGAATTCGCTGGAAAGCACAGCATCAGATACGCATTAATGTGGGGCACGCTGCTTGGTCTAGAGAGAGTGAACGACATCTTACCATGGGATCATGATATTGATATTATTATTAGCTACGAGGATATGTTGAAACTGGAAAAAAATGCAAACAAGAAGGGAAGTTTTCAGATCAATGATGGTAATGCTCATATCGTTGTCGTTCCTGATATTGCAATGCAGCACAACTTGTCAATGAAGGACCGAGCGCGTAAAGCATGCCGAGGAAAGGTATCTATATTATTGAGTTTTTTCTTTCTAATGTAACCTGACTTATTCTAGACAGGAGGGGTGGGGATACACGAGCGGATTGCTTCAAAAAAGCGTAAGAGTAACTACGGCGTTAGGGGGGTGTCTGTTGCATCGCAGGACACCGCCGTTGATCAGCCCCTGGGATCATCCGCCACACACCATTTCTGAAAGTAGAATCTTGGATTTTGGACTCGAATACTCATCTCCAAAACTGAATTTCAAGTTGCAGTAATAAATGTACTGTCTGTTTAAGCTTTGCTATCCATCTTATCTATGTATAGAAATAGTCACACTACAGACACGGACATAGAGTATTGAGCATTTCAAGCAGCCCATGAGGGAGAGATGAGTACGCTAAATTTGGGTCATTAACCAGGACCAGTCTTGACCTCGTCTCGAAGTTAAGCTTGTGGGAATGGTTAATTCCCGGTACCCACTATTTAAACCAATCAAATTTCATTTAATAATTTATTTTCGCCCAGCATGCCACGAAGACTGAAGATCCATGTTCATTTCAAGAGCCTCTGTCACGTGTTCTCCTCAACTGGCGATTCATCGATATATTCCACTACTATGAAGAAGATGGACAACTTGTGACCACCCCTGAAGGGAAAAGATTTGCTATGAATAAGACAGACGTATTTCCCTTACAAAATTGCTCCATCATGGGATTGGTCAGCCTGTGTCCAAATAATCCAAGCAGACTATTAGAGAACTGGTACGGGGAAGGATATTTAGACAAGAGTCAATATAAATGCATAAATGGGAAATGGCAGGATGAGAACGGCAATTCCCTTGAAAATCCTTTTCATTGTAAAGTCATTTGTATTTTGTTTGTGGTGTTACCTTGTTTTGTTTTAACTCTTGTTTTTTGGTTTATATTTTGCCACACCAAATGATCGAAGATTTCAATTACAAAAAAAAAAAAAAAACAAAAAAAAAAAAAAGGAATTATTAATTAAATAAAATAAAACAATTAAATGAAAGTGTTTGGGCGAGTCAAATGCATGCGCAAGTTTTAGAGCGATTTTTATAGCATTTTCCACGGTTACTAAAAATAGATGTCGCAAAGCCTTGTGGGATCGAAATGGAACAAACATTCAAATAAAGGCTTCGATTATATGAAAAAGAAGAATATCAGTCGAAAAACCATAGTTTTTCCGTGAATTGAAAACAGCAAAACATTTGTAACATATAAAGGCTTTGCACCATCACGTAGAGTGCATTCAGTCAAACTGTTGAATAGTTAGATAAATTTATCTAACTTAGATAACTATTTAGTTGACGTCACCTAAAATAGTAAAAGCGCGCCAAATAACGGTCATGCTAATTCGGGGGGTTGCTTTACCAGAGAATGAGTGAATAGACATTCATTTGTATCATCGTTTCTCCCCCTGATCTCAGTAGCTGTTTACTCGTAGTTTCAAATTTAGGTGACGTCATCTAAAATAGTAATTTACTTATCTAATTTAGGTGACGTACACTATTCAACAGTTTGACTGAATGCACTCTACGGCAGCCATGTTAGATGGCAAGAAACGATACAATCGTTTTACATGAGAAAGAATTCAATTCCCAAGAGCAAAGTTAATTCTGCCGTCTAACCACAGGCAGTCCAAGCTGTATTATGGGCGCCGGTACGAGATGGTGGAAAGCCTATTACTGGTCCGTTGTGTTTGGCTTGTCCGCATTCCAATCCCGTGACGTCATACGAGGAAAACGCTCAGGCAAATATTCAGTAATGATAAAAGATAAATTCTACACCGTGAAAAGATGAAAAAACTTACTGACGTTAAACGTTAGGCAGATTAAAGATTCTCGTTTTTCCTTCCCGCAAACGGCAAACGTGACCACGTTGTTATCGTTTTCTTACATTTTACTTTACCTTTTGAAAACCTTCTCGACAAAGACAAGTATTCTTTTGTTTATCTACTACTTGGAGATTTTTGCGATTCCTTTTCACTAATTTTAAAGAATTTTTTAATGGTCAACTGACGTTTCACGTTTGCCGTAAACGAGAATCTTAAATTCTCTATTGTTTCATTAGAAACACCGACGCAGCTCACCGAATAGTTCTTAGCTAGCGGTCTCTTCTAGTCCAATATTCAAACCAGAAACTATAGAATCAGTGCTATCTCCCTGGAAAAATGAAAGCACTCTAAATTTTACCATTTATGATTCAACAACTGCCAAAACTTGACTCTAACTTTGGCTTATTATGGATTTAAGTTGGGGTCCCTGTGGTCCAAGGTGAACAAAGGAAGCCCAACAGGTAGCAAACATTCAGAGCATGTTTGAAAAAGCGAGATACTTTCACATTTTGAAGCATACTTTATTGAAGCACATTTTCGCATTATTTATAAATAAATATTTTGCAGTCAGATACAATGTTTTTCATCAATTTAAGAGTAAAAATAACCTAATATATATTTTTTTCTAATTTTGAAAGATTTGTATAATCAACTTTAGCTTTTTTAATCTTACACCAATATGGCTTTTTACAGCTGCTTATCTTAAATAGAAACATTAAAAAACTTTGAAACATTTTTACAATTTTTTTCTAATTTTAAAACAAAGTGTTACCCGCAAAGAGAAGAATTTTAGGTACATTTTCAAAATGTGTTAAGCATTTGAAACATAAATCAAAATGCGACAAAAACTTAAACACAAAACACATTTTGATTGTAGCATAATAACAAGATTAAGAATAATATTAATAACAGCTTTTCAATAGAGCAGAAAACATTTTTCCATATGTTTACTTGTGAATACATTTTTTGCTTGGAAAGTCATTTAAAGACGTGAACTGTATTTCAAAAGCACATTTTTCTCAGAAGCAATTCCAAGATCCACGTGGGATTCAAAATTTGCTGAAGCTGAAGAAATACAGTTAACATCTTTAATATTTTATATTGTTGTCTATTATAGTACATATATATATATAATTTTTCCCATGGAGTTTGTGAGAAAAGAATAATGTTTTAAACGACCTATTAAAAAAATTATAATTCTTTAAAATAAATTTTTTTTTCACTTGAATAAACCTAGGATGCTTGTAACAAATAAATATATATGATAAAAAAGATCTGTTTAAAAAGTCAATGGCAGATAAGTTCCATCTAAATCCCAATGTCTGGATTTGGATATTATATGAAATTCTCAATTCTTATATTTTGTTTTGTCATAAGTAACACAGGCCAAATGGGCCAGTGATTGCATTTGTCTTTTTACATGAAAATCCTAAATTCATTTGATATTCTCTACCAAGAAAAGTTTCCACGACTTGTGTAATCCCAGCTTTCTGCTGGGATTTGAAGTTTTTTGCTTCATCTGTGTCAGCTCTGTTACTTGTATCTTCATCAAGTGTCATGGACACCTTCATCGCTGCAGCCAGAGTATCTCTTGCCTCTTTGGTATTCTGAACTCCAAATGATTCACTCAACTCAGGATGAAGTTTGAAGGAACTAATGTTCATCTCACAAGCACTCCCACTAATGATGTGATCAACTATGACAGGTTCTTCATTGTCGTTCATGATATCTTTCAAGGACAAAATATCATGTTCACTGCTGTCTTCAGTTTCTGATATACTATCCTTTAGCTTTGGCTCGTCAGAGTTTTGCCAAGAAACACATTCAGAATATAACATATCCTTAAGAATGTCTTCAGGAAAGTCGTCAACTTCATCCTCAATGTTCAAAGGCTGTAGAGATATTGGTTCATCAGAAGGCAGGGAGTAAGATTGTAGATAAGGATGTGCTAGAGCTTCCTCTGCTGTTATACGATTCTTGGGGGAAAACTTGAGCATTTTTTCTAGTAGATCAAGAGCTGTGAAAAGAAAAAGAAAAATTTATGCACATTTTCAAAACTGAAGTACACCTTATTTTAGTTTCTTAAAAAAATAGATTAAAAAAATAGATTTTTTAACATGGCTTTTAAAAATGTCTAATTACATATAGAACTGATAGAAATGCCCAGAAATTATTGATCACAAATACGGCCTTGGCCTTCACCTTACAAATTCAAATTACAGTTTGCAAATAATTCATTTATTTTTCATCCAATGAGAAACACGTATTTTTGTACTAATCAATTCCATAGTCAAACACAACTCCGCAAGGAAATGAAGCCGCTTTATTGAATTTTCTTTAAATATGAATTATTTTCTTTCGGTAATCTGAATTAATTCTGAACTAATGTATTCTCCAAAACCTGCCTAACATTAAAAAAAAAATTGTGGATTTTTTCGCGCGGTACGAGAGGCTTTTTTTGGATATCTTAAAATAGAAAGAATATTAATTTTGGGTCTAAGCGCGTCACATCAATCAAATTTTTATGAGCGTCTATTCCTGTTTCTTAATTTGGATAAATTCAAAATTCTGGTCGAAGAAACCCATAAGATGGTCAAACAATAGGAGACTCTGACACGGCTGGTCGTCAATATAAACAAACTTTTTCTGACTCAGTATTCGTGTACACGAAATAATGGCGCAGCGGGGTTAGTCAAAACTGGTTTTAGCGATCCCGCAAATTCAAAGCCCGTTGTATATTTGTAACGCAGATCACGAAATTAAAAAAAAAGTTGCGGAAACTCGAAGATTTTCGTAGGGCTTAAATAGCACTGACGCGATGGTTCATAGCTTAAATGTTATGTCATCGCGTGGGTTGATTTTTTTGTGCGTTTTCACATTCCAGGAATCTCGAAAAATTCAATATAAAGCTGGAAAAAAACAGTGTATGGAGAGCGGAGAGATTAAGGCAAATCCTATAATGTTAAGGAAATGTAAAAACCTAAAAAGAAACGCTCATTAATCTCCTGGTTTGAGTAGGCGGACTGTCAACAACGCGTTTTGCGTAACGGCCAAGTTCATGTCAATCAACTATAACAATAGTAAAACTACAATTTCCTGTGACTAAGAACAACCGACTTTCCCTTCTGTACAGCCTTACAAAATCCCCCTCCGGGAAATTCCCATATCGAAATGAAAAAACAAACACACATTTTTTCCCGAAAGTAAAATAAGACATGTAAATCAGTTCCTATAAATAGAATATTGTTCATGCTTTTTCATCGCTGATTCCGCTTTTTCTGTGAATTCGGTAAGGAAATAAAACCGCGCATTTTTAGTTTCATACGGAATGACTTTCATATCTTACGTTTTACAATGCTTAATGTTGTTCGAAATGTTTCAAATTTGCGGTCAAATTGAGATTTTCGTCCCCAGACGTCGGGGAAAATTCCAAAAATTGTATGAATTTTGTTTCGCGACGACTATGTTAATCACCGCCTGCAGTAGGCCGAATAGAACACCCATTCATCGCGGGAAAAAACCTTCTTCGAAAAGGGAAATTAAGAGATAGTAAATAAACGCGGAAAATGATACTGACGAAGGAAATAGCTTCCTGAAATTCTAATTCCTCGTTAGAAAGGAAATAGCTAAAATATTCTTACGTTACGTCACGAAAGCCAATTCGTAACTACCGCAATATTAATCACAATCAACAAAGAACGATTCTTACCTTTGGCGTCCAAATCTGGAAGTTTACTCGCTAGAGATGAATTTGGTCCTTCAGTAATGGACTTGAGTAGCTCTTCAGGAGCATCAGAATTGATTTTAAAGAATTCTTTGTCGTCTGTCCCCACAGTATCGAGAATCATTTGAACTTGTTCAATTTCGTGTCTTCCTTCGAAGAGGGGTTTGCCCAGTAAGAGCTCGGCAAAAACGCAACCAACTCCCCAAATGTCCATGGCATTAGAATAAGAATCAGGCTCAAGAATTAACTCAGGAGCTCTGTACCATAGAGTAGAAGGACAATGAGTTAAAAAACCTTTGTGTTCGTAGTCTGGGTCTACAACTCGTGTCAGTCCAAAGTCCCCGATTTTCAAAAGAAGCGTTTCTGTGTCCACTAGAATATTACTAGGCTTGATGTCCCTGTGAATAACGTTAGCAGAATGTACATATTTCAACCCACGAAGTAGCTGATATATAAATAGTTTAATGTAGTCTTCAGACATAGTTTTATTGCTTTGAAGAATTCTGTGCAAGTCCGCGTCAACGAGTTCTTGGACGAGGAATACATATTGAAATTCCTTAAAATTAGTTGAGCTGTCCAGCGTTTGTCCGTCAGGTCCAACAACTTTTTCTAAAGAAACTATATTTTCATGCTGTAGTCTTTTGTAGACAGATATCTGCCGTAATGCTCCTTTACAACTAAGTTGGTCCAGTAGATTCGCCCTTTTCAAAGCCACTCGTTTGTCCGTTTTAACATCAATCGCTGAGTAGACCGCGCCACTTCCACCGATCCCAACGAGCTTTAGGTTAGTAAAATAAGGTCTTAGAAATTCTATGCTTTCCTCTTCAGATGTACTAGAAGACATTTTCCGAGATTACTTGGGAATTCTAGAGGGCAAGTAGTAGTTTTATAACACTCCCTTTCTTATACCGCCCTTGAGTGGCTACCAGCGCTTCAACCGGCTGATATATTGAATTTTGAATTTTCTACCAAGGGAAACCTCGAGTTCGAATTTATACATTGCGTCAACAATGTAATCTTACACGTGATTGGTCTAATTGTCAAGAGGGTGATTCTAACGCGCGCTCTGATTGGTGCACGCGCACTGGCATTGACACATTATTCAGGTGACCTTCATGTGAAATCATTACATAAGCAGTGTTTTTTGTTTCGTAACTGGGATCTGATTCGGTCGCTATAGAATTATGATAATCAACCTCCCTTTGTTACTTCGTGGAAGTGAGAAAAATCTAGACTTCAACCCTTCCAGAGTCCATACTGAGCTTGGTACCCCACATTCGTAAGATTAATTTAAACAAACTTAATAATAAATCTGTTTCTTCCTTTTCTGGAAGAAAGTTATGCTAAGTTACTAGAATCTTCAAAATGTTGCAAGACTTTAAATTAAAATCGTCTCTTTGTTCGACCGGTTGTGATGTTTTGAATTAAGGAAAATTCACACCGTTCTTTATTCACAATATTTATTATATTTGAATCTCGCAAACAATGGTTTTCATATAGCATCCCGAGAATAGCGCAAAATCTGCCGTGCACCTATCTAACTAACCGCATTCACATCTGGTTAGCTCTTAAACAATGTTATCGAGGGCAATAATATAATTACTATCAAATCACGCACTAAACTTTTGAAAATCGCTAGAGTTTTTTCTCCCTCGTCAACAGATAGCAAAGAGAAAATTATAAGAACAAACTTTTTAAGTATTTTTACTTTTTATATTTTTCTTTTTTCTCGACAGCTTTTGACTGATATGTCTGTGACACAGTCGGTGTCAGAGAAAACTACGACAGTCACGCAACGAAATTCTTTGTTTCGCTGAGTGATAGTATTATTTACACGTGAGACACAAACGAAAAATATCCACAGAGCTATTCTCGTTTCAGGACTTCCATAATCTTTCAAGCATACCAGGAAGTAGCAGCGTTTCAGATCTACAAGGGAATGAGGAACACCCTACGAATGACCACCACTTGATATTCCGTCTGCGTGACAAGCATAGTTTGACTGACCACGTACGTGCTGAATAGCATGAAACAGTTGATAGCATAAATACAAAAAAAAAAAAAGAAAAAACCGTATTCCCAGCCAAAAGAAAAAAACAAAATAAAAAGAGAGAAAGCGAGAGATATAATGTAAAATAGAAAACGAGTTTTCTAACATACATTTTAGTAAAAAACAGCGACACAGGCAAACCAAATGTGTTTTATCAATTTCTTCTGTAAAAATTAATGATATGAATTATTTGATATATATATATATATATATATATATATATATATATATATATATATTTAAAAAGATGAATGATACAGAAAAGAGAAAGAAGGAGAGTTCCGTGATTTTCCGTGATGCCACGTTAGCGTAAAACTACGTGCTGCCGCGTGTCGAGCGTTGGCGATATAAAACCCACAACTTTTAATACTATAATGGCAGCTCATTCGTCAGCTATCTTTAGCATTGAAAACTACTTAACACACAGCTATTATACAATTGAGTACATTTTCGTTTACGACTGGCATCTGGCATTACCAATACAATCCCCGACTCCCACATACTCTCCTTTACAATGCAATACAAAACCTGTTTTCAAACTGGGTATGTTTACAGATATAATTTTGCCTAATACGAGTTTTTCCAAGGTGATGATATTCAATACGGAAAAATTTGTGACAAGTCATAAATGGGTCGTAGGAGTCATTCCTGCCCACCTGAAGACTCATACAGCTGTTGCCGATAAGATACCGAACATGATCGGAGACTATTCGTAGGTGTTATTCCTTCCCACTTGAAGTCTCAGCTGTTGGCGATGTTATACCGAACATGATCGGAGACTATCCGTAGGTGTTATTCCTGCCCACTAACCCACCCGAAGACTCACACAGCTGTTGCCGATGTGATGCCGATCATGTTCGGGGACCATTCGTCATAATGACGTCCTATCAATATCAATTTTATAAAGTTTCCTTTAGCGTTGTGCGTATTTCGAAAAAAACATCGAAATATGTCATGGGTTACTTTGTAGACTCTGTACACTACACTGGTTTCCGAAAGCCATTCAGATTTAAAAGCCACGGTAAAATAGCTGCCAATGTGACGTCACATGACGTCATGATAAGGGCAATTATCCACTGTTCTGTATTACAACGCCATCAAAATGTTTTAAAAAACGACTTAGAGCTTGATCAGACTTCGTACTTTATTTCTAGCATTTTCTTTCGAATGGCGATTACACGTTGTTCATTTAGTCTAAATCTAAATATCGGCATTAGTCCCGAATGGTCAGTTGACGTATAATATTGAAATTCCTGATAGCCTCAAGCATCCTTCATTCGAAAAGCCTAGAAAAGTCCATATCTTTTTTACTACAAGATATCTTTATAGTGACGACATTTGAAAAGGCTGTCAGACCTACTGAGTTAGCTTTAGTCTCGAGTTTTTGTCACAAGATTAAATTATTGTAAAGGGAAGCACTTCATTACTGCATGGCGTCATATGGTACTTCAAGAAACTGATTAATTTCCTCTAAGCATTCATTAAAAAAAGAAGAGGCGAGAAAATTAACAGCTTAGATACGAATATAATTACCCTGCAAGCGGAGGATTTTTTAAAACCCTCTCCCATCTCCCAACGGACGGTTGTATTGGGAGATGGGGGAGGGTTTAAAAAATCCACTGCTCGCATTGTAGAATATTATCTGCTTAAGCCATGAACTGGGAGTGGAAAAATTTGAAGACGAGGCAGGATGGGTTGAACCAGAAGTGGCAGCTTTAAGACTGAAACCGTCTGGTTCCTGCTTGGTTGCTCTTTTTTTTTTTTTTCTTTCTTTCTTTCTTTCTTTCTTTCTTTCTTTCTTTCTTTCTTTCTTTCTTTCTTTCTTTCTTTCTTTCTTCCTTTCTTTCTTTCTTTCATCTATTCATTTTTTCTTTTTTTCCGTGTCTCTTTCGTCATCAGTCGTTTCTACTTTTCGTTTCCCCCCTCTCTTCTTTTATCTCATCAAACACTATACGATCCATCCATCCATCAAATAAGTCACTGATTAATTCCAAACTAATTCATCCTTTTACAAGCTGCTGTAAAAAAATTTGGCTTTTCAAGTATGCACTTCACATTCTATGAATTTTTTTAACCTTTAAATCTCTTCTCGGAAATCACAAGGTTCGATCAGTTTTCGTGCCAACATAACTCTCTTGATGACGTCTTTACCTTTTGACTTTTCCGCTAAGCAATCTTTGTGCCAACAAAAATCAAAAAATAGAATCAAAGATTTCTACAGTTTGCATATAGATAATAATTTTTTGTCCTGTTGAAGAGTCCCTATTGCTGGCCCTGTTTCAACAGCACTATCAGTTCTGAGAATTTACCGGCAAGACATTGCGAGCTAGTTTTGGATATTCTGACCTTGGTCGATACGCGGGAAAACCAATATATTTAGACCTCCCCATAAGCTGATTTCCTTGCCTCTCTGCGGGGTCAAGATTTCCGTCCTGTGGATAACAGGCCGCTCAGATATGCATAGGCCGGTCAGATTTACAAATAGCAAAAACCTAACATTATCGTTTTGTTTACAATCTGATTCATAAAAGTTCACTTACTCTTATTTTGAATTATTGGTTTAGAGTCATGGGTGGTGTATTTCATTTACGCCCTTCAGCACGAAAAAATCAAGGTGGTGCATTCTTATCCTTCAAGTAATAAAAATAAAGTTTTTTGTTTTTAGTTTTCATTAAAAAATACTATTTTATCACCAATATGTTGTAAAATCAAAACAAAACTAGCCAATAAAGTAATCTCAGCTGCGTCCGTGTATGAAGTGACAAATTCAATTTGCAAACTGGAATATTACTTTTCTTTCTTATAATAAAAGCCGCAGTTAACATATTGAACGTCTGTATGGAATTGATAGCATTCAATTGGTGTAGAAACTCGTATAGTGTCTTTGAGCTTCTGTCGCAGATGCCTAAGTCGAGGGCGACTAATTTGTGGGCTCTAGAAGATTCCATCATTCCATGTTTACACTGAAATTCTCGAAATTATTTGTTCCAACATGACCGACCGCCCGCCATTGACCTTCATATGGCAATCACAAGGTCTGTTAGCTTTTCCGTTATAGCAGATGTGTGGTCTGAGATTTCATCATATGAGTCACGCAACGCACGCATCACGCACGTGAAATAATAGTTGAAAGTAGTCCAGTGTTGTGAGAAAAACTATTCAAAAGTCCAAGAAACCTTCCTACACTGTTTCTGAGTGTCTTCACATGCCATAATTCCCTAAATTCCTGTTTTTGCATATGACTAAAGCTCAAAATTCTTAATTATTACAGAACTTTTTCAGGAGGTTTGAAAGGAGTCCACATGCTCAGATAACTCAATCACGTGAGCTCATGCTCGAGCATGCGCAGTAGAGAAGAACTTTGGACTGTATTTTCGAAGAAATTCGAGGTTGAGTTGTTTAGGACTGACGATGCAAAAATAATAAACAAATAAATCAGTGATCCATGTACGTGAAAAACTATACGAAAGGTCATTCAACAACATTTTCTACAAGCATTTTGTTGTATTTGTGTTTATGATAACTGTGTTTATGAAAACTGTGTAATGGTGGTAAAGGGCGTTTTAGATTACCGATTAAATATGTAACCAAAATGGTCGAATATCTGTGAAGTCTAAAAATAAATAATCAGCGAATATTACAAGATTCGGTTAATCGTAAAGATAAGTTCTTGTCATTAGTATATCATTTGCGAAGACATCATGCAACTTGTCGTGCAGAAAATGACTTTAACATGACAAAAATGTGCTTGCTCAAAAACAAATGCTGCTCTTCTCTTCTCCATATTTAGTGTAATTATTACTGACTACCAAACACTTCACATGAATAATAAATAGGTGTTAACAGTGGCATTTCCACTGTGCCTCTTCATCCAATGAATTCCAATTGGAATTTGGAAGTTGATTTTGCCGAGGGAGGAAAAGCAGTTGACATTTTATAAATATGCATCAAGAACCGAAAGAAATTTGAAAATTAACACGATGGTTAAGGTTTCCTATCTTTTTTCACTATCAGTAAGCGATAAAATGCCATTAAATCGTCACCTTAAACAGCTCAGTGATGCAACGCGTTTGTCATTGCAACTCCAGAAAGGAGTTGCAATGAACCAATGAGATACGAGCATGACCCAGACATGTTGATGATGTAGTTTGGACATTATTGGGCAAAGTATTTTGCACTTACGAAGTTGCTGGATAACAAATTATTGCTCATAGTGCATAAAAATCGATATAATTACAGCATGACCCCTGAAAAAAGAAAAGTTCCCCTATCCTAATCGCATAATTTTGTGTTTCGTTTTCTAACTTGTTGATCTAAGCATTACAGATCGAGAGCGGACAAAAAATTAAAACATGAGATGAAAAGTGAGCGAAAAAAAGAGATTGCTACACTAAAATCTATGGAGAATTCCGAGAATAACGATAATTATTCTCACAAGGAGTAATAACCAAGATGTTTATCACAAAAACCATTTAATTATTAACGACATGTTATACGTTATTTATAAATATCTTTATCATGATTATGTCCAAAACTTCCTGTTTTAATATATTAATCATCTTTATATGAACGTTGGTTAATGGATATGAAATTTGGATTCAAACGCGAACAAAACGAATAAAATAATGTACAACCTCAATAACTGAACTTGAAATAATCTTGCAGTTAAGACATGCAGATCAACTTAGTCTATAAATGGAAGACTTAGAAACCAAAAGCGCTACAAATATAAATGGGGGACTGACAACGTTTCGACTTGACTTTTTCATGAAAACAAGGTTGAATTTCTTCTACTTTAGGCGTCAAGTTCCTGGATGATTTCCATAAAACAGATATGAATGATATAAGTATAGAAGCCATTATCCTATCTAGATCTTACTGGACTTAGTGCACGACTGACAAAAAAAACTTTTGACAATTTTTGAAGGAGTCGCAAAATTGGTTGATAGTATCAGATATGGTCTGATGAAAGAGCAAGTGGATGCTAAGCCCGAACACGTGACCAAAGATGCAGGTGAAAACTGGCTAAAACGTGTGTACTACTAAGGCCCTGGCTAAACGAGGTAACAAGGTTCCAGAAACGTGTTTCCCGCGCGCATGTTCAACGATGATTCCAAGTTTAGCCACATGCGAAACATTGCTACGTGCAACAAATTTTGCTTCCAAGACGCAAAAATGTTTCCTCGTTTAGCCACGAAAGTCAACATTCTAAAAGTTCGTTACTTAGCAATGCTAGCTCTATCTTGAAAGTGCACATGCGCTAGCCGATATTGAGTAAACATGTTTCCCGCTGTTCCCTGACAGTTTTGCCACCTTTGGAAACATTTAAAACATGATTCTGGAAACATGTTTCCTCGTTTAGCCAAGGCCTTAGCTCATTGCACAACAAACTCGCTTAATGATTGACCATGTGCTATAGATGATCACGTTTTCGACAAGGCAACCAGTGTTGTTTACGAGCACGACCAGATTGTTCATTTTCCTGTTGCTATTATTATAAGAACGAGTGTTTGGCTGCCAACTAATAGTTTCTTAATGAACCACGCAGAATCTTGTCCTGGTTCTCTCAACAAGAGACGGGAATATTGCCGCCCACGAACTCGCCCACGCGGCGCGGCCACAAACACTTATATTTCGAAAGAGAGCCAAAACTTGAACGGAAGGAAGAAGAAAGGAAGGGAAATAATCGGAAACGGTAGCTAAATGTATGTGTATTCTATCGCCAGTCCCATTGGACAACGGAGCGTGAATAGCAAAGCAATTCATCTTAAAATACCTTCAAAAAATATAAATATAGAAAATGAATAGTAGATTATTCTTTGGCTTATCTGATAGAAAGTTGAGCGTTACTCTCTGGAATTGTTCCTTGTAGTAAAAGTGATCCTGATGGATAACATTTCTCGTGGGTTTCCTGTAGTAAGAGTCGACTTGGTTTTTCATGCTTGGGCTTCCTGTGGCAAGAGGTTCTTTTCTCAAGGAGTTTCTAACCAAAGTTAATAACTCTCGTAAACTCGTAGGATATTTACTTCAGCAATTTCTCCAGCTATTGATTTCTGTAAGAAAAATGAAAGAACTTTCAACACAGCTTTGCTTGTTGTTTCGCGATTTCGAAACTTAAGTGCGATGGGCGGCGAAAAATTTTTTTTTTGCGAAAATTAAAAAAGGGTCCGATTTTTGAGTAAATTAAGAATTTGAGGAATTCCGTTTATAAAAAAATATTTTATGACTACTAGCTGTTCGTTTTGTGCTCCCGCGAATTGTAAGTCTCATAACTGATTATTTTTTGTTTATTTATTTATTTTATCACTTCATTGTTCTCGATAAAAAACCTTCAAATGACCTGCGCATCAGCCCGTACTCACAAAAGTGCGTACATAATGACTTCCGGGTTACTGAACCCCATTAGAACACCCTTCCCCGTGAATTGCACAGAAAATAACTTACTACAAAAATCTCTAGTTCTGTGTTATATCCTCGTCTGTTGTTTCTGGCCATGGAAAGTAGTTTAGAAAACTTCATTTTGTCCTAAAAGAATAAGCAAAAATATATACATCATGCGTTGGATAGAAGTGGAAATGTATGAGGCATCCCTGTAACTGTGAGCCAGAACTGAATAGAGGGTTCTAAAGGAGTAAAATATGAACTGGGATTCGCCTATTTTCCCCGGTTTATGTCACTGCGAATGGAACAAAAACATTATGAGAATGGGAAAATGTTTTTAAAGAAAAAAGATTGAGGTTTGGACGCTGGGAAATGGGATTTTTTCAGGACCCTTTACGAGATAAATTTATAGATTTTCACGACAGAAACTACTTGGTTTTGAACACTAAACTGGAATTGACCACAAGATGTGGGTAAGATTCAGTGAGACGATAGCAGACTGTCGAGTGTAGTGTAATCATATCATACCTGCTTGCTTATGTCATGCACAATACGACACTCAAATGACTAAAATAACAAAGAAAATTGTTATTAAAAAAATAGTTGATAATAAAATTAATAATGATACAGCTTCTCATTAATCCCATATATGTAACTGTCCAATTATTTTCTTGATTGGTACTTTTTTTCCGATTTGAATAGGTGCGATATCACACCTATTGAAAATATGTTTTTGTTTAATCGTTTGGCGTCAGTATAAACAAACGTAAACGAAAGTTCAAGTAAAAATATCAACAATAAGATCAAAAACTAAGCAAATTTCTTTTTTTTTCTTTTAAAAAGAACGCCAAGAAGAAGCATTCTAGATACGATCTGAACAAAATCCCCGGTAAAATGGACTGGGAATGACCCCAAAGCCATGTGACATGAAAAAACATGGCGGTCGCAGCTTCGCGAACCATTCGATCTTTAGTGTTCCTCAACACTATTAAACCTTCCTTATGCATTCTGTTTGAACATTTATACATTGAAAACGATTAATTAGTCTTTATACGTCTATTTGTGAACAAGATTTACTATTTAAAGAAAATTTTCGATGATTTTGTGAGTTTAGAAGTTGTCCCTGTAGACTCAATTTATACACCTGCAAATTAAAATACGCTAGTGGCGGTAGTTCCGAAACAAAGGTACGTCATGCGGACTAGCGGGGTTGAATTCTATTGTCAAATAGCGTTTGGTACCGAAATTATCGTCCGGTTTCCGGAATAGAGAGGTTCCGGTTTACTGAGGTTTATTTTACAAAAGATATATGGGAAAAATTTCCGGACCAAAACGTTTGTCCGGTTTATAGAGAATTCCGGTATACTGAGGGTCCGGTATAGAGGGGTTTCACTGTAATAGGTAATGGGATTTCATGCTCCCCAATCAAGAAATAATTAGACTCGAAAAATTCCTCTGACTGCCAAATTGGACTCGGCCTACGGCCTCATCCAATTTTGGAAGTCCTCGGAATTTCCCTCGTCCAATTATTTCTTAATTGGATTGGACAGCATGGAGTCCTATTACATATACTAATGTCTGCTCTGACGAGTGATTTGAATGTGCATACCTGTGGAGGGAAGGAGACTTGGAACTCACTATCAAGCTCCCTCAAGTCATTGATAGGTGCTTCAGCGGCAAAGCCCATATCAATATTTTGTACCAACACCTACAAAATAATACGTTAATAATGATGATTAATAATGATTTCTGATTTACATAGCCAGCGCCCTTTTCTATATGCATATACTTAAAATCGCTTACAATCATGGGGTAGCAATTGTGGGGAAGTTAGTTCATCTGTTTACCTTTCCTTTCCCAAGCAGTTTCTTGATGAGAACTCTTCTGTATCCGCCGTGTTTTTTCAGCTTCAAACAGCAGTTTTTCATAACGAAGACGTTGGTTACTTTTTCGTTTCGTTTCTCTATCGCAGCGCTGAAATAAAAGTTTCTTGTTTTAATCTCGAACTTTGTGGAGCATAAAGAATAGTAACCAGGGAAGAGGGTAACGATGAGGAAGAGAAAGAAGACACGAAGAAGAAAAGATCAAGGAGCCAGGATCAAGAAAAAAAGGTCAAAAAGCAGCAGAAAAAGGCAACTCTACAAAGTATTTGTACGCCCAGCATAGGTCCTTTTTTCTCGCAACCTAAGATACTCTTTTAAAGGCTTTTTCGATAACTTTATTATCCTTTATCGCAGTTGAGCTCACGACCCAGCGGTATCCTAAATAAGCGTAAATCGAAGGGTGAGGCTATCGGGTTGAACTTGCGAAAATTGACCTCTTTCTCTTTTACTCCGACGAAGGACTAGCGTCCGAAACGTCACTAAGTTTTTCATCTTTTCACGGTGTATAATTTACCTTTTTATCATTACTGTTTCATTAGAAACACCGATGCAGCTAACACTAGTTTTTAGCTAGTTATATCTTCTTATGTAAGATTTATGGTATTTGTTTTGTATGTTAATTTGAAGCTCGTTTTCAGGAACTCCATACGTCTTACATAGTGTCTTTGACATTTATCGGTCCGGTAGCCTCACCTCAATATACGGACATTCAGCATACCACTGGGTCGTGGGCTCAAATGTGATAAAGGCTATTGGAAAATGGTCAACTTGCTCAAGTAGACCTTCCTGGCTTGGTTAGGTTGTGACATTCACCCTTACCTACCTACCAACGCACACAGGATTTTTCGAAGCCCTCAACGGGAGACAAGTAGATTCAAAACTTCAGTTCATCTCAATATTACAAGCGTATTCAATGTTTAATAAAACTTACTGCATCCTCTTGCAGAAATGTTTAAATGCTATCTCCTCTTCCTCGTTCCTATAGATTCTTGCGCAGAATATGTTGTCTTCGTTCGGTCGTGACATTAAGATTACCCTGTACTCAAACCCTATAGAAAGGAATTTATAAAATATATAATATTATATTATATTATATCAAAAATATATTTGGCAAAACATGGCTATACTCGATGCCACTTTAAATATTCCATTTGTGACTTAGCCGTGCCCTGACTTTCCTCAGACCATGGTTTGTTTTAAGGTTCGATAAAATTGATGTATTTTAGTAGGACCTTGATTATTAGAAAGGGAAGAATAATCCCCTCCTCTCCTCTCCTCTCCTCCCCTCCCCTACACACAACACTGATCGTATAATGAATCTGATATAAAATAATAAGCACCGTTTGTGCTATAATAATGCTAACCTACCTGGTTCAACTGGAAGAAAACCCATTGATTCTTCGTTATCTGAAGACTCTTTCTCATCAGAAACGACGTCAGCATTTCTTGTCAACCAATCAGAATACGACTCCTCGGTAGTGTTTGTAGCTGAATGACTTTGCATGGAGGGACTAATATCTGAACTAGGTTCCCCATCTATGTTTTCAGGAGAGGCCCTCTTTGTAGACCAATCAGAAGACAATGTGGTAGTAGGGGTAATATCTGAACTAAGTTCACTATCAATACTTTCAGGAGAGGCCATTCCTTCCCGTATATCATCTTCTTGTTCTATTCTTGGTTTCACGTCGCTCAACGTACCATTATCTTCTAATGCTGTAGCAGTATATTCTTTAGTTTTTTCCATCGCCTTTCCTTCGGCATAATCCAATGGTTCTGAAGCGGCAGAAGAAGTGAAACTAGTTGGTAAACTACTTTCTGAAGGTGGATTCACCACGTAAAAATCTTCCTCTGGTTGACATTCTGGTTGTTGTAACCCGTGATGGAGGTATGATGGGCATCTTTCTTGAGGTGGAAACTTTTTGACCTCTGTGCTCACGCCATTCCCTACACCTGCTTGCTGTGATAGAGTCGTTTGGTCTTCTTCTAGAGTGTCCTCTTGCTTAGGAAATGATTCTAACTTTTCATTAACGATCTCAGAATCGACCACCTTTGGTTTGTCGAGATCTTCAAAAGTTGGTGACATCTTTGAATCCTCTAACCTTTCATCATTTTCTACTGTTACATCTCGCGTTGCCATAGCGGCAAGATCTTCAGATCTCATGATTTCTTGTTCATCTTCAGTTGCAACCACTTCACCGGTCACTTCGTATTGATCTTCACTAGTTTCAGGCAATTCTTCCTTCCCAGGAAAACCTTTTTCTTCGACGTCTTCATTTCTCTGATCGTTATTCATCACTTCAGTCTCGAGTTCTGACTGATATTCCCGATTAACATTTGTTTCTGAGCATTCAGAAGCATTCAAAGGCACGGAGCTGTCACTCACTAATTTCAAGTTGGAATAATCTTCAGAAGCTTCGTTTTCACTTGCTTTAGGAACATCTTCGATCTGCACTTCGGGGCTAACGTTCATGGCATCTTGTTTCATCCTGGGGTCTTCAAGGGCAGAAACTGACAGAACTGTTTCATCTTCTGTCGTTTTTGACTCGTTGGTAATTGCTTCAACGTTCGCAGAACTCGAGTTATCAACAGAGCATCCATTCAGGGCTTTAGACTCGCTCGGACGCAAGGCGACGTTATCTTCCTTCTCGTCTAATATTGGTTTTTGTTCTTCTTCTTCTGTTGTTGTTTCACTTGTGGTGTCTTGGCTTGCAGCATTGCTGGTAATGTTGGAGTAGATTTCGGCGACTCTGACAGGTTCTGCTTCAAGCTAAAGATACAAATGGAACTAGTTGGTAAATAAATTGTTACTCAGTCTGAAATTTGCTCTTTGCTTTGCTACTTTAAAGTAAAACTTGATCGAAATTTTCTCCTATTATCTTTCATTCTTTGTTGTTACTCTGCGTTCCATCCATTTATTCATACTTTTCCTTCCTCTCCTTTAAATATACTCTTTCTTTCTTTCACTCATTCTGAATTATTTTTCTAATTTCTTTCGGGTCTGGTATCCTAAAAATCGTGCGTCCTGATTGGTTCTTTGAGAGCACTGGTATTTTCTCAGTATCTGCCCGCGCGCGTTCCAGTATCGTGATGTCATCCACTCGCGCGCATCGGATAATGGATTCCTAAACAAGTCGAAAAGTAAAGTGGAAAAGTATAAATAAGCTATTTACCATCCTAAAGTCGGTCTGGATAGGGGAAAAAGTGTACCCTCGGTCTTTAAAACGAACGCATATTCAAGACCTCGGGGACAGTTTTTTCCTATCCGGACCTTTGGACCGGCAAATAATATATATTTGCTTTCACTCATCCTTTTACTTACATCCCAGTTTTCACTTTCAACCGAGTCTTTCTCCTTCCCGTCATTACTTCTCCCTGCCAAAAACTCATCACTACCTTCTATGCTTCTTCTTCTTCGTTCTTTCCTTGTTTGACCATTATTCTTGTCAAGCAATTTTGTTTCCATGTCTTGCGAGTTGTAAAGCCCTTTCGCATATCCTGGTTGATCCCCATCACTCAAATTTTCCTGGCTGGATACAAAATCTTTTCGCGGATCTTTGCTGTACATCCTACAAGCATCGTCAAGAACACTACTCTTTCTTTTTATCTTTTCATACTTTTGAATGATTTCACCTCCTCTCTCCCACTTCAATTCCTTACCAACGATATTTTCTCTCGTAAATTGCCGAAGATATGCTTCTGATTCTAGCATCTTGGTAGAAAGCCTGTTAGCATTGTACAAATCAATGCGGAATTCACCATAGCAACAATGACTCCAGAGAAGCCCTCGACCCAAGACAGTACAGTGTGGGCTTGCATGGCAAGGAGAAACGATTCTCACTAAACCTATCACGTAAATCCTGGATAAAAACACCAAAAAAAGAGGGTGTCGTGTTCCACGGGATACTTGATCCCTGTAGACCTTGTTGATATTCTTACAGAGTGCATCGTCAATGCAGCACCATTTCTTTGTCTTCATGGCTTCAGTTAACTGGAAGTCATCGACATGGACAATAAAGAACCGTGCGTTGATGATTAAAGACTTGACAAGGGCGAAATTAGCCTTACATTCCTTGAAGATCCGGTCATACATTTGTTCATTAAGGAATCCTATTGGTACGTATTCTGGTATAGTCATTAATGGTTTCACTTCTCGGGCTTGTTCTTTTGGACCTTGTAAGTCACTGACAGGATTTCTGGAAACGTCACCAGGAACGTCCCGATCGGTATTTGTTAAAATAGTCACCGATGGAAGTTCTTTCTCCTGTTCGTCGTTTGGCACCATAGGAGCTAGAACATTTGGTGAACTCTGCTCGTTAGAGACAGACCTTGGGTGTTCTGAAGGCGAAGCAGAAGTGACAGTCTGTTCGTCGTCTGCTTTCTTAACACCATGTGACTCCGTTGTTGCTATGGAAACATTTGCTTGTGCCAGTGGTTTTAATGAATTGTCTTCTTGTTTAGGTTCCTCTGTTTGATGTTGGACGAGAGCCTCTTTTGGGAAAACGGCTTGCTCCTAGAATAACAGTGAATAAGACGTTCAATCAGTAGTCTTTCGTGCTTTCTACCTATCAAACCTAATATGATATTGATTGATTAATTTACTGAATAAAGAATTGATAGCAAATAACCGTGATGCAACGGAAAACGTTCAATTTAAAAATGGATGAAATAGGAGGGGGGAGGGGTGGGGGGAATCATGTTTTCTCTCAATGTTTTCGGGACCCCCCGTTTCTTTCCAACATTTTGATAAGTTTTTTATATACAACTCATCAATTATTTGATGACACCCCTTTAGGGGGTCACTAAAATTTCAAGACCCCTATTTTCTCACCCACCCGCCTCTCTGCCTCCCTCCCTGCCCTACGATAAATAATAAGGGTAACTTTGATATATTACCTGTTTGATCAGTTCTTGTTGAAGCACTGAAATGAAAAATAAAAAAATTACATCTCGTTGTCACAGGCCTTTATTGACCTGATAAACACTGTTCATGCATTCTGGTCTAGCTTGGGTACAGACATACTGTACGAAGAATGATGAAAAAAAGACGTTTGTACCCCAACCTAGACCAGAATGCACCGTGTTTGCTATCTCAGAAAAGAAATATGTTTAAACCAAATTTCTTGTGTAAGAGGAGCATTATATCACAACCTTAAAATAACTCCCATACTCCATATTTAAGTAGCATATGCCTGTTGTACAAATCAAACCACCCATACATTACTTGCTCACCAGTTGTTCTATTTATTGTAAAATACAGACCAGTAAAGATTCACACTTACTTAAGTCAGCTACTTTCTGATTAATGTTGACTTGTGGAGGCTCTATTGAAGTCAACTGCACGTGGAACAAGGTATTACCTTCAGGAAGTATAACCTGTTATGAAATAATTGTTAGGAGCGTGTGCTTTAAGGAAGCACACAACATGCTGCATGATACGATGAGGAAATGATCAATGTATGTTGTTGTACCTTGGAACATATTTTAGCCTTGATATCCTTGCCATGGATCAGGTCCTTGAAACACCACTTGGCCTAGAGGAAAGTATTGGAATTAATCCTTATTAGTAAAATAACATATTTTTTCTCACTGAAAGACATGGTTAATATTTGTGCAATGGTACACACCTCATATGGAAGGGAGATGTACTCAGAATAGGGAAACAAGCAACACTCCATGGCCTGTGTGGATAATATAACAAAGAATATATTCAGTCGTAAGTTAATATGATGCTGTTTCATTAGGAATGTGCAACCATCCGTTCATCCATCCATCCCATCTATTCATTCCCTCCATCCATCCCATCTATTCATTCCCTCCATCCATCACATCTATTCATTCCCTCCATCCATCACATCTATTCATTCCCTCCATTCATCCCATCTATTCATTCCCTCCATCCATCACATCTATTCATTCCCTCCATTCATCCCATCTCTTCATTCCCTCCATTTATTATATCTATTCATTCCCTCCATCCATCACATCTATTCATTCCATCCATTCATCCCATCTATTCATTCCCTCCATCCATCCCATCTCTTCATTCCCTCCATCCATTCCATCTATTCATTCCCTCCATCCATCCCATCCATTCATTCCATCCATCCATTCTATTCATTCCAGCCATTCATCCAATCCCATCCCATTTATTGCTCCTTCCATTTCATCTATCCATCCTTTTGTATACTGGTCATTATCACTGCCAATTGTCATCCATTCAGTCCCATCCCATCCATTCCTTCATTCCATCCATCCAATCTTTCCATTCATATACATCATCACTGCCATCATCATTCATTTCATCCTATCCCATTCATCCAACCACCTATTTATCCAAGAATATACCTGGTAAACATAATCATTTGTCATCAGTGATACAGTATATTTACTATATAATTCACTAACCTGATAAGGTATCTGTTTAATATCAGGTGGGATATCAAAGATACATCTGATTGGGATATTCTCCTGCTGTCCATGGTCAAGGTAATGCACAGTAACCTGCCACAGGCACCAACACCATATCAACAACTGATGCTTTACAAGCATTCCCAATAGAGCCCAATAATATATTGGTGGTATTAACAGTGGAGGCTAATAAGAAGTCTTACCACCAACATGGCTGCCAGGGGAAAGGAATAGCTACTGGACTAGCGCTTGCTGATGATGTCAGTAATATGCTGGCTTCCATGTTGCCCCCCATCCCAGCAGCATGCATATTTCACAGACAAAACTTTTAAACTGATAAGCATACAGTAGTACCTTTCACGCTGTCATTATTAATGCCAAAAATAGACCAGAATACAGCTTGAAAGAGGAAGGGTGTTCCTGGTTTTAATACTCTTCACTTACCATCAGGCTTTTGCACAGCTTCACTATTCTCACACGCCAGAACTCAGTTCTCATTTCATTAGTAGCAACACAGATTGTGCCTTCTTTGATAGTAGTTGAACAACCAGTCAAAGAATTGGCAGCAAAATGCTCTCTGTCAAAAAACAAAATGTCTTAGAGGAGGTCATTCCATCTTATTTGAGATTTACCCTTTGAGGCACATTACACCAATTTACAAGCCCCCTTGTAATCTAGGCTCCCACAGTCAACCCATTAAGAAATCACAAGTATTAATAACATTTGGTGATTGAATTAAAAGGTTGAGGGCACCCAAAACTATAAAAATCAAACAAACAAATTGGTTTCAATCACTTACAGTAGCAGCAGCAAAATATGAAATGAAAATTTGCTAATATTCTTAGAGGATTATAAGAGAGGATGTACATACTTCAGTTTGTTTTCAATCTGTGCAACTTTTTTGAGTCCAGCAGAATCTGATCTGATCATCCAAAAACCACCCTTCTTACTGAGAGAACTTCTGATTAAAACTGGGAATTCTTCAGCCAAGGATGATGCCCCTGCTAAACCACAACAAAACATTTGCACTCAAGTTTAGTAGGAAATTAAGAGAGAAATTTAGGATTTGCATCATTTATTCATCTAGCATCTATTGCTTAGCCCCCCTCTCCTCTCCATCTCGTCTTTCCTCTTGCATCTCAGGCTCAATTCCTGGACTCACCGTCACATGTGAGACAGTAGAGTGTTTTTATGTCTCTCCCTTGAATTGAGTGTTAAATTTAATCATTTATTTATCTACTTCTCTATTTTTATTTTTATTTTTTTGTCTCCCCGATTAGTAGGGCACTTGTGCCCGGCTAGAAGATTAGAGACATTAATAAAGTTATTATTATTATTATTATTATTTCTCTGTATTCTCCAGTTTCTATCCCTCCCAAAGACCTAGCATGCTAAGACTTAGATCAGCCCAGAGTTTATTTTAGGGTTTAATCTGTGAGTTAGCTGTGCCCTGACTTAGACCAGCCCAGAGGTTGTCACAGTTCAATTTGTGTGTTAGCTATACCCTGACTTAGATCAGCCCAGAGGTTGTTTCAGGGTTCGATCTGTGAGTTACAGTAGCTGTGCCCTGACTTAGATCAGCCCAGAGGTTGTTTCAGGGTTCAATCTGTGAGTCATCTGTGCCATGACTTTGATAAGCTAAGAGTTAGTTTCAGGGTAAGACTAAAATTTGAAGGTTTTTTATTAATACAGAATTGAAGTTTAAGGCTCCATACACATTAACAGTACCTTGTCCATCCCCAGCTGGTTTAAGATCATTAGAGATGGGCTTATCTGTAAGGTTAGCAGATGATGCACCTTGCATCTCATTGTTTCCACTGCATAACTTAATAACTGACGAAACCTGGAAAGCAATTTTCAAACATAAAACTTATAGCCTTAGACAGCCCCATGGACTCATTCTGAGATAGTGAACATAGTGCATCCTGGTGTAGCTCTGGTACGAACATCTGTTGTTCATCATGCCTTTGATCCAGTAACAGAACTACATATTCAAATGCTTTGAATTTTCTTTACCTTATTCAGATAATGAATTGCTTTATCAACTTTCTCATGGCATTGCTGGATATCATGTAGGCGTTTCTCTGTTTTGATGATAATGTCTCTCAACATTTCCTAGACAATAGATAAAAAAATTAAAATAGAAATATCATGGGCAGATCCAGAAATTTGTTCAGGGAGGGGTGCTGCGCACAAAGTTATCCCAGGGAGGGGTGAACCCCTTAGAATCAAAGGGAAAAAACATTATTTTGTATTGGTTATCTTTGAAGTACAGGGGCACAAAGTCGAACCAGGGAGGGGCGCACACCCCCTGCACCCCTCCCCTGGATCCGCCACTGAATATTGAACAACTGAAAATTTATTTCCGAAATGCCTGACACTAAAAACACTTTATGACAAAGAAGACCCAATGTACTATAGAATTCTAGCTCTTTTTGTGCAAGTAGCATCAGTATTTTCTGGAACACTAGTACAGCCTTTAAAAACATACCTCTTTAAAATATGCTTTAGCAACAGCAACATGCAACAGAGTGGTTCTGAGATGAGTTTCAACAGTCTTATCTCAAGCCTCAAGTCTGGGGCATCATTTCATAGGCAGATTAGCAAATTGAGGCAAAAACATTTGGTTGTAGTAAGTTATATGCGCGTATATCATTTGTATATCATACCCTTTCCTGCTGTTCAGTGTATTGAAGCGTAGTAAGAACATCTTTCAAAAGGTCATTCTCAACGGCCACCAACCTACATTTACAGGTATAATATTCATCAAACATCATGATGATGATAATCTGAATAATGGCTATGATGTTCAGGATGATGATGGTGGTGATGCTGAAGATGAATAGTGGTGGTGATGAAGATGAAAATGTTGATGTTGCTGATAACAGTGATGATGATGATGATTACCGATGATGATGATGGTTTCGATGGTGATGATAGTGACAATGATGATGATGACATCATAGATATCTTAGCTTACTGTATTTCCCAACCATAAATAATGAAGTAAATGAAGTATTATACAATAGACATATATAAATATCTTCATTTATTAGATAACTTACGTTTCTAGATCAGAAACATCTTGTGACAATTTACGTTGTTCTGCCTAGTGTTAGCAGCACAAAAAAGAGTCTTAGAAGATAAACAAGATAAACAAAGAAAACACAGATGGTGAAAAAAAGAAAGCAGAAGTTTCGCACCTTTTCAATGGGTTGTGTTTTGTGGAGTCTAAACACATGTAGAGAATGGACTTGATCATGACAATCCTTGCAAAACCGAACAACAAAATCTATGACAAAAATGAAGGAATATTGTTCAGCATCTTTAAACCAAAATTGGTACTGTATGCTGCTGATAACAGCAAATATATAGTTCCATAACCACTGAATAGGATGATATTAAACCCACTAATCCTTCACACTCTATAACAAGTGGGGGGGGGGGGGAGGTATGAACATATACAGACTGCTAAATATACCCTCCTCAGACCCTCCCCACCTCAACATTGCAAGAACTATTTTGATGATGGTTGGTAAATTAACATTACATGCTAGAGTACAAACACTAAAAGTGTGCAACACTTTGCCCTATTTAGTAGTAAATAGTGCCAATTAAACAATAGAAAACAATAGGATTAGCATAATTTAGCAGTATTTAGTGGTATTTATGTTACACACTTATAGTGTTTGTACTCTAATATTTGTGAACACCAATAACTAGCGTTAGTTTAGCCTACTGTACTGTCTTATAGACCCTCCCCACCCCTTGGGAATTCCAACCCCCTTCTAAGGCGTGAGGAATGGACACTTTCTGGATTTAAAAGATATTAAACAAACTTCCAATGTCATTGAGACAGATATCTTAAGCTTGGAAATTATCATACTTGGAATCATTTTACACGAGATTCCAGAATGACAGCGTTTACAATGTGCACTTTCTTCATTTAAAATATTCAAAACTTTGAAAACATCTTAAAAATGAGCAAAAAAACTATGTCTAGAAAAACTACACTTAATGAATGGAAGATTAAATGATGAAATAAGAATATTTTACGAGGTATTTTAAAAAAAGTTCTGAATGACAACAGAGACAAACAAACAAACCTGGTTTGCAGTCGAAGCATCTGAAATCAGCGTGAACATTGTCATGATTATAACACGTATCAGACATGTTTGAATCGTTTACACCAACATTTCATGGATTACTTATCTCAGAGATAGAGAAAAATCCTTCAGATTATCAGAAAATTTGGCTTTCCACTCTACAGCTGAACGAAGTTTGAATTTCGCACCTTCGAAACCCACTACACCACATGCATGGACTTCCGGAGCCATTCCGATAACATACTTCCGGAGCCATTCCGATCATATATTGATTGAGCTGTCGGTCTTTTACACAGGAAGCCCAATTGAGTCGTTTTAAGGTGACTGCCCACTTTTGGAAATTGATTTAAGCTTTTTTAAAAACTTGGATTTTCCAAATTGAAATTTAATGCTGATTCCAAATCTGGAAAGAAAAATAGGGTGTCCCGAGCTCGTTTTCGAGATAATCAGCATTTAATGGAAGCCTACGCACGAGCTTTTGGAGTAAAAATTGCGCCACCGGAAGTGATTAGAAAAAAATTAAGATGAATAAGATAATAGTTATTTGCAGACTATATGATTGCACGAACGAAGTCCAGTCAATCCTTCTACAATAATACATGGATATTTTCGACAAAAAGACAGGGAGATACATTGATTTGTCATATTTTGTAGTTTCGGTGCTCTTAAAAAATCTCATAAAGTCGAACAAAAATCCCTACAAAAATCTATTTTTTCACGTGTTCCTGATTTAAACTTTTCCTAAAATGTTGATATAACCTTGATTTTTAGGAGTTTTTTCGAATGAGCTATCAAAAAATATAGAGTCCCGTGCAAAATTTGAGGGTTTTGCCCTGTTGAAGCTCAAAACGCGTATGGTTCTTGTAGATTTTTTAGCGGTTTTTGAGCGCGCGCTCATCGTGGGCTCAATTCGAACGTTCAAAAGTAGGCAGCCACCTTAAACAGGAAGTTCCGGTATAAAAGGGGAGGCTCCGCCCCCTTCACGTCAGATTCGAGATTCAAAATTTGAAAATGGTACATCCAAAATGGCAGACGACAGCGGACAGAAGTCCAGAGCTCAAAAAAACATCATCATTGTTTAAATTTAACAATAAATATTCCCTAATTTGCGTGCAGTGAAAGATGTTTTTAGAAAGAAATTCAACCAAATTCTAATTTTACTATCATGACGAATTTAACCAAATCTTTCGAGGTCTCAGCAAAGAAAATATCTCAAGCCCAAAAAAGCTTTTGGAAAATGAACATCACAAGAAAAAATGAAATTATTCGATTTCGTTTTAAAAAATTAATGAATATTTAATACTTACCGTCAACTTTTAATGACAAAAAAACTACATTTAGCTTTGTGTTAATTTTGAGTTGTCATAACAAATTACTAAAACAAACTAATAAAATAAAAATATAAAAAATGTTTGAATTATACTGTGTCAGGTGCCTTACCCCTCCCCGCCTACCCCTCCCCCGCTTCTTGACAAACTGCTGCGCCCACGGTTGAACGAACCAGCCGGCATGCCCATGTGTGGCTCATCCGATCATCAAAACATGGCGGAAGATAGGACTGGTTTCACAGAGACAGAAAAAGAGGTACGAAAAACACTCTCTTATCGACTAAATAATGCATCATACTAACCGGTTATTCATTCCCACAGGCTATCACGATATTCCTGACACAGATCAACAACGATCGGACGAAACATGGCCTCAGTCCAATCGGTACATCGACTGCTATCAAATTCCTTATAGCTAGAAAGTTTGATCCAGAAAGAGCTATAGAATTATACAGAAATCATCAGGTATTATGTCATGAAATTATCTATGAAATTATTCATTAAATATACGACCTTAAACACTCTTAGCTTTAATTTCATCTTACATGGTTTAAATTCTGACAAGGTCTTTCTGTTTCTTGGTTGATATTGAATTTCTGTTTCATTCTTTTCATTGATAAGCAGCTCTTCTTGATTAATCTTTCAAATTTGTCTTCTTGATATAAGTGGCTATTTAAATCTTGACACTTTTTGTGCTCCTTGAAGTTTCCCCTTGATTTTTACGACCCTTAATCACTCTTAATCAGCTAAATCTTACACTGACATGCAGTATTTTATCATTGATGGCGCCGCAATTATCTAGCTACAAATATGCAACATTCTACTTTCCCTTTTGCCTGACGTTTTATTCAGTATTCAGTGCATTCTTAAAGCGTCTTGTAAGATCCTATTGTGTAGTGCTGAATCTCTCTTCAGCACATCTTGTTCGTATGCACAAACGGAAAATTTCTTTCTCTTTGTGTGTACTGCATTCCATGTGTATATTGGATCTTGTATCGAGAAGGAACATGTAATATCCACGCAAAAAAAATCTTTAACTTTAAAAAGCACAAGCAAAAAAGATTAAGTGACATACAAAAGTGAATCTTGCTGCTATTTTGGGGAAGAAAATTCATATCTAAAGTATACTGTAAATGTAGTTGAGATTGGAAAACGAAAAGAAATATGTACATTATTTGTCAAGAATTTTGTTCAAGTATTCAAAAATATTCACACCAGCTGGCTGTCATTACTCTGTTAATTACATAAGCTAAGGTTTTGTTGCTCAACCTTCTACTGGACATGCAAATGTTCCTTGTGTATTGACACCCTTTTTTTGAGAATACTTCTGTCATTAGATTTCAAAATAACTTATTTCTTAGAAGGAATAGGATCATTTTATAAATTTCATTATCTTCAAAACTAGCCTTATATTCAATAGTTTTTTCATTTCTTTAGAAGGGGGAGGACCAAAGGAGCCTAGACGAAGTAGCAGTACAAAGACCATCAACCCTTCCTCTCTTTTGAGTAATAAATATCATTACTCTACGCAATGTTTTTTCAGTCTGATTTACAATAGAGGCTGGATTGAATGAAAATAATATAATTAACCTCCATTTCTTGTTGTTCAAAACTTGATGGCACTCTGCTAGATCCTTTCAAGCCTCTCTCACCTACCTAACTCCCTCAGCTCATAATAAGCATATGCGATTCAAGGCTAAAAGTAACCCTTGCTCAGTTATTCAAACATGATGGTGCACTAGCCACATGTACACTTATTAACAAGAGACCAGTCAATGCCACTGGCCAAGAAGACTGCCCACAAGTGGTGTTTGATCAGTGGATTGCCAATTTTTGGCCCAACATTGTCTGTTGACCAGCCATTACGTTGAGCCCTGATGATAATATTTAACAATTATTTGCCGAAGGGGAAGTGATTATCAGTAAATATTTACTGAGCCATGAGTCTTTGAGTGAAAAGGTAAGTATTCACCATAGTCACTGGAGCCTGAGGGGGTACTTATAGATTTATTTTTTCAGGACAAATGTGTTATGTATGGCCTGAATGAAATGTCTCCCTACGATGATCCCATGAGACAAGAGTTACTGTCTGGGAAGTTTACAGTTTTGGTAAGAACAGAAAATCAACAAGCCTGTTTGACATTTTCATTACTGTTTGACCTGTGAGTAGTGCAAAAAAGTATAAGACCTCAAGCTTTTCAATGAGGTGCACAATTGCATTTCTGAGGATCTCAATTTCAAAATTTGAACCCCAATAGTTGCTCCCCCTTTGCCGCTCATTTACTTCTGCAAACAAATATTCAGTCTTGCTATGGCCCTGCCTTGTTGCCTTAATAGGAGGGCCATGAATTTCTTTCTGAGCACAAGGAGGAGGGCTACAACTATATTTTTAAAAAGAGATAACTAGCTAAAAACTAGTGTGAGCTGCGTCGGTGTTTCTAATGAAACAGTAATGATAAAAAGGTAAATTATACACCGTGAAAAGATGAAAAAACTGACGTTTCGGACACTAGTCCTTCGTCGGACGCTAGTCCTCTAGATTACCGTAAATCCTCCATCTCTCCCCCCTCCCCCCCAAAAAACGAACCTTCCCTTGCCTAAAGACCTCCTGGCCAGCAAATGAACTCCAATAAAATTTGAATATTTTTAGGAGAAACCTGACCCTGAAGGAGCAGCAATAGCAATGATTAATGCAAGCCTACATTTTCCAGAATTAACCACTCATGATACTGTCATCAAAGGAATGGTTTTTCAACTTGATGAGGCAACCAAAGAGTGAGTCAGTCCTTCCCTGATGCATGGATATAGAACTGTTATATAGAATGCATTGGTAGTGCGAGTGGAGGGAACCTCATGGAAGAGCCCCCTTTGGGGAGTGATGATTGTAAAATATGTTAGGTTGTGACGTATTTCTGGATCTATCCACTCACAAAGCCCACTATAATAAAGCAAAAAAATGTTTTGAATAATTTAACCTCCACCTGAAACAGTTTAGATTTTTGGACGACAAATCATTTCATAAAGAAAAAAAGAAAGAAAAATCTTTATAGAACTGCTTTTCCTTTTGGAACCAGAAGTTGATTTTCCATATGATTGACATTACATTTAAAAGCTCTGTAGACTGTTAACTTTACCTTATTTCCTTAAGACTCAGTTGAGATATCTTTATGCATTGGAAAAATCCTAACACAATTAATCCTTGACCTTGCAGAAGCAGTAGTAAGCAAACATGTTTTTCAACTGTCACTCCCACTCAATCATAATCATAATTTTTTGTTGTTTGTTCCTTGTAGTGTCGTAACTCAACGTAATGGCCTTATTCTATTATATGACATGTCCAACTCATCGTACAAGAACTTTGATTATGAACTTAGTCATAAAGTACTGGACTTATTAAAAGTAAGTAATAGAGTTGTCCTATTAGTTCTTTTCAAAGGACTTCCTCATATTTTTCCCAGGCCCTTTAAAGTCCCTATTTATACTTAGGCTACTTGATTAACAGCTCCTATACCAAGAATGTAGGCCATACTATACACCTATTTTTTTAATGTTGTCAGTCAGAGATCTGAAATCTGAGACTGAATAGTACGCTGCAAATTGTATTATATTCACAGCCGAACAACGTAGTTTCCTTTAAAATCTGAATATGAAGCATGACCCACAAGTCAGAAATGTGAAATAAATTATGTAAGCACCAAAATTTAGTTTATTCTCAGATCGCCCATTTCAGATCTAGGACCAGCTACGTTTTTGAAATAGGTATAGAAATAATATGGACTAACAGGTCATTTAATCCTTCTACCCCTTAGAACGACCACTTGTGCCAAATGAACACAAGAAATGAAATCAGCACCTTCAGCTTATAATTTTTTTGCAAGATTTTATGATTTCATCTCATACCTCAACTATGAGAAATGACATCAAAAATAAAATTGAAAACTTTATAAGCATTTGTATAGAAAAATGTGCTGTACAGCAAATTCTTGTCATCCTTATAAGATATTCAATATTTATTTGAATGCCATTTATCCTATATGCTACATTATTTATGAGCTGACACTTCACCTGAAACAATCTACTACCGTTCAAGATCCATCACCAACAATTCTGCATTGTTTTCCAGGGTTGTTATCCAGCCAGGTTGAAGCGAGTATTTATTATCTCTCCTCCTTTATGGTTCAAAGCTATCCTCCTTATTCTCTCAAGTCTTTTACGAGAAAAGATACGTGAAAGAATAGAAATTGTTTCATCTGAGCAGCTCCAAGAGAAACTACCACTGGAAAATATTCCCAAAACACTTGGAGGAACATTGCCTGTTGATCACTTCTCTTGGTTGAATAAGTGTCTTGCTTCTTATGCAGAGACACTCGGTGTCAATGATATTCCTGACTCACCTAAAACCACAGAAAATGGATGGGAGTCTACTACAGAAGGCAGGGGATGGGATAGCAGACAGCCACAATGTGAACCAGGAGTTGAGGAAACTATGAATGAAGTAGCAGACTTTGGAGAGCCTGTTATGAGTGTCTCAGAGTTTATGCAGCACGTGAGAGAGCTAGGAAAGCGAGGCATTAAAGCACAGTATATGGAACTGAAGAGCTTGCCATTGGAAGGAGTTTTTGATAAAACAAGGTGAGAAAGACTGTGAATCACCTGGTATTCTATTTTTTATGATCAACTCTCTAAATTTATTTGAATTCGAAAAAGAATTTCCGTCTTTTAGGTGACGTTATGGCCAACATGTTGTTTCACTTTACTGAGCAATTTTTTGCCATTCTTTTGCTGTAATCAAGTGAACCAAAATGGCAGGCATTTTTTCATTCTTTTGGAAATGCATGAAAACAAACCAGTAGTTCACATTTAATCACATTAAGCTTTTTAATCCATTTATATTTGTTTTCATTAAAGGTTGCGAGTCAATGTCAGGAAAAATCGGTACACTGATGTGTTGTGCTTAGAAGGAACACGAGTTCCTCTCACTCCTATAGATGAGGATGATGTAAGTGAAGTCTTCTTTCTTGATTACTATTTTTGTCTTTCTTATACGTTATTAACGAAACCAGACTTCCAATATAAGTACTCCTTTCCTGCTCGTTTGTTGGTTGTTTTTCATACTGGAAATCTTGCTTTTACCATGGGTCAAATTAAAAGCTGATTGGAGTAAATGTGACATCAAAAGATCATCCAACATGGTGGCCATGCTTTTTTCCACATTATTTCTTGCACTTGGAAAAGCTTGAAACTCCAATCTTTTTGTACCCATTTATTAATACACTTTATTATAGAATTTTTTATATACATATTTTTTCAGTTTTCTGATTATATACATGCTAATTATGTGGATGGTTACAAGCAACCAAAAGCCTTCATCGCTACACAAGGTTAGAGAATAGAAGATCACCTTGACTGACACTTCGTTTGTCTTTAGTAGGGAGTTCATTTAAGTTCGTTGAAATTTTTCAGGCAAAAATTAAATTAATAAAAAATGAAATATTTCACTTCCTTCTACTTCCTATGTATCTACTTTACCCCTTTTCCCACATCCCCTTTCTTCCTTTCTCCATCCCTTTTCCTCCTCCTCCTTTATTCCTCCATCACTTCAGACAGTTAGTAACCAGAGTGCAGCCCTCCATCCCTACGGTACACACCACGTATGTGATAGCCATTACAAATCTTCATTTCAGGTCCATTGCCAAATACCACAGGGGATTTCTGGCGTATGGTATGGGAGCAAAAGTCTGTTGTAGTCGTTATGATAACACGGTAAGATCTTGCATTATCTCTCTCTCTCTCTCTCTCTCTCTCTCTCTCTCTCTCTCTCTCTCTCTCTCTCTCTCTCTCTCTCTCTCTTTCTTATTGAAAAATCTGCATCACCTACTCAAGTGCAGTGCAGTCCTTCTAAGGAGAGCTGGTAACGAACCTGTATCGATTGGGATTGTGGGAAGTGCGGTTAAGAAAGTTGAGAATCCGCCATCTTATATGAATTACATTTTTCTTACAAATTTGAAAAACCTTGGTCGCAAGACTATACTTTTCTTTACTCGTTATTCCTCTAATAATGTGTACGTGGAAGTATATTTAAGAACTTAAAAAATATTTTAAAACGTTGAATCATGGAAATATAGAAGATCCACTAACACTATTTGGTTATAATGTTTTCTCAAGGTGTTTTGAACGTAACAGAATAAAGTGTAAAAGATACTGGCCCGAGAATGGCGATACTGATGCTTACATGAATCTACGAATACAACACATTGAGACCCAGGAATATGAGGATCACGTGGAACGGATATTTGACATCTCTGATACCGAGGTAACTGGACTGGATAGATGGGTGATAGTGATGGCAATGATGATACATGGATAGATGGATGGATGATGTCGTTGATCATAGATGGCGGATAGACGGATGGATTAAGATGGTGATGATGATGATGATACATGGATGGAGAGACGATGATGGTGGTGATGATTATGATACATGGATGGAGAGAAGATGATGGCGGTCATGAGGATACAAGGATGGAGAGACGATGATGGTGGTGATGATGATACAAGGATGGAGAGACGATGATGGTGGTGATGATTATGATACATGGATGGAGAGACGATGATGGCGGTCATGAGGATACAAGGATGGAGAGACGATGATGGTGGTGATGATGATACATGGATGGAGAGACGATGATGGTGGTGATGATGATACATGGATGGAGAGACGATGATTGTGGTGATGAGGATACATGGATGCAGAGACGATGATTGTGGTGATTAGGATACATGGATGGAGAGACGATGATGGTGATGATGATGATACATGGATGGAGAGACGATGGTGGTGGTGATAATGATAATACATGGATGGAGAGACGATGATGGTGGTGATGATGATACATGGATGGAGAGACACAATGATGGTGGTGATGATGTACATGGATGGAGAGACACAATGATGGTGGTGATGATGATACATGGATGGAGAGACGATGATGGTGGTGATGATGATACATGGATGGAGAGACACAATGATGGTGGTGATGATGATACATGGATGGAGAGACGATGATGGTGGTGATGATGATAATACAAGGATGGAGAGACGATGATGGTGGTGATGATGATACATGGATTGAGAGATGATGATGGTGGTGGTGATGATACATAGATGGAGAGACGATGATGGTGGTGATGATGATACATGGATGGAGAGATGATGATGGTGATGATTATAATACATGGATGGAGAGAAGATGATGGTGGTGGTGATGATACATAGATGGAGAGACGATGATGGTGGTGATGATGATACATGGATGGAGAGATGATGATGGTGATGATTATAATACATGGATGGAGAGAAGATGATGGTGGTGATGATGATACATGGATGGAGAGACACAATGATGGTGGTGATGATGTACATGGATGGAGAGACACAATGATGGTGGTGATGATGATACATGGATGGAGAGACGATGATGGTGGTGATGATGATACATGGATGGAGAGACACAATGATGGTGGTGATGATGATACATGGATGGAGAGACGATGATGGTGGTGATGATGATAATACATGGATGGAGAGACGATGATGGTGGTGATGATGATACATGGATTGAGAGATGATGATGGTGGTGGTGATGATACATAGATGGAGAGACGATGATGGTGGTGATGATGATACATGGATGGAGAGATGATGATGGTGATGATTATAATACATGGATGGAGAGAAGATGATGGTGGTGATGATGATACATGGATGGAGAGATGATGATGGTGATGATTATAATACATGGATGGAGAGAAGATGATGGTGGTGATGATGATACATGGATGGAGAGATGATGATAGTGTGATTAGGATACAAGGATGGAGAGACGATGATGGTGGTGATGATGATACATAGATGGAGAGACGATGATGGTGGTGATGATGATACAAGGATGGAGAGACGATGATGGTGGTGATGATGATACATGGATGGAGAGACGATGATGGTGGTGATGATTATGATACATGGATGGAGAGACGATGATGGCGGTCATGAGGATACAAGGATGGAGAGACGATGATGGTGGTGATGATGATACATGGATGGAGAGACGATGATGGTGGTGATGATGATACAAGGATGGAGAGACGGTGATGGTGGTGATGATGATACAAGGATGGAGAGACGATGATGGTGGTGATGATGATACATGGATGGAGAGACGATGATGGTGGTAATGATGATACAAGGATGGAGAGACGATGATGGTGGTGATGATGATACATGGATGGAGAGACGATGATGGTGGTGATGATTATGATACATGGATGGAGAGACGATGATGGCGGTCATGAGGATACAAGGATGGAGAGACGATGATTGTGGTGATGATGATACATGGATGGAGAGACGATGATGGTGGTGATGATTATGATACATGGATGGAGAGACGATGATGGCGGTCATGAGGATACAAGGATGGAGAGACGATGATTGTGGTGATGATGATACATGGATGGAGAGACGATGATGGTGGTGATGATGATACAAGGATGGAGAGACGATGATGGTGGTGATGATGATACATGGATGGAGAGACGATGATGGTGGTGATGATGATACATGGATAGAGAGACGATGATTGTGGTGATGAGGATACATGGATGCAGAGACGATGATTGTGGTGATTAGGATACATGGATGGAGAGACGATGATGGTGTTGATGATGATACATGGATGGAGAGACGATGGTGGTGGTGATAATGATACAAAGATGGAGAGACGATGATGGTTGTTATAATAATACAAGGATGGAGAGACGATGATGGTGGTGATGATGATACAGGGATGGAGAGACGATGATGGTGGTGATGATGATACATGGATGGAGAGACGATGATGGTGGTGATAATGATGCAAGAATGGAGAGACGATGATGGTTGTGATAATGATACATGGATGGAGAGACGATGATGGTGGTGATAATGATACAAGGATGGAGAGACGATGATGGTGGTGATGATGATATATGGATGGAGAGACGATAATGGTTGTGATGATGATACATTGATGGAAAGACGATAATGGTTGTGATGATGATACATGGATGGAGAGACAATGATGGTGGTGATGATACATGGATGAAGAGACGATGGAGAGACGATGATGGCGGTGATGAGGATACATGGATTTATAGAAGGGAGGGAGGTATAGTGAGGGCTAGGTGAAGAGTAGCGTTGGATGGACTGAGGGAGGGAGGGATGGATGAAAAGACACTCCATGGTTTCAGTTGATAATGTTGATGATTAAAGATAACATATCTCTTTTCCAGACCCAAACAAGTCGTACAATAATGCATTTTCAAATGACTTCGTGGCCAGACTTCGGTGTGCCATCTTCAGCCGAGTCATGCTTACATATCCTAGGCCTGGTACGACAAGCTCAGGCCTCGGCCGTGTTGGCCCTATGGTCCAGTTGGACAGGGCATCCCTCAGGCCCACCAATGGTGGTCCATTGCAGCGCAGGTGTCGGGCGTACCGGGACCTTTTGCACTATAGACATTAACATAGAAAGGATGAAAAAACAAGGAACATGTGAAATCTCCAACACCGTCAAATATTTGAGGAACCAGCGAGCCCACATGATACAAACACCCGATCAGTATGAGTTCTGTCACCTTGCAGTTCTCGAGTTCGCGCTGTCTCTGCCAATGCTTTCTGACTCTGAAAAAGAAGAAATTGCTAGATTCCTAAACGAGTGGCGAAGCGCAGAAGATTCTTCGAGCGAAAGTGATTAAAATAGGACCTATTTTCTTGGGATATTTCAAGACGCATTGCGCACATCATTTTTTCTCGTTTGCAATATTTAAGAGATAACTAATCTATAATGTTAAGCAAATACAATAAGCGAGCTGAACCCCGTGATCTATGACTAGCAAATTTGTAAATACGAATTAAGTGCGAAAAATAAAGAACTAAATAATAGAAGATCCGTTTGAAATTAAGAATTTGTTGTAGGGCGCCACGTGACTGACTATCCTTCAATTACTTGAATGATGAAAAATAATTTTGTGAGCTATAAGTAATTACAAGGGTGAGGGTAAAACTGGACTGTTTTAGGTCCCGTCCACACGTATCCGCAAATTTTTTTTTTACGGATACGGGTTGCGTCCACGGCACGTGTCCGCAAATTTTCGTGAACGTATCCGCAAATTCTACGAAAACGGACACGTGTGGACGGTGAAAACGATTCGAATACGCTGCGTGTGGACGCAAACATTTTCGTATCCGAAAAAAAAATTTGCGGATACAAAAATTCGCGGATACGTGTGGACGGGGTCTTAGAGGGCGTTTGACTTTTCCAAGATTGCTTCTTTTTAGTCCTTTAAACAGTCCCGAAATGCAATGCACTGCTAATTCGACTCAGTTTTCCTCTCAACTTCGGAATGCTCAGTAGCCTTGAAAATAATCTTCGATACAGGCGAGCTGCCTCTGTATATAACTTTATATTTCATTCACACCCTCAAATTACACCAATTGTCATGGTTACAAAAACATAAAACAGCTGCATTCTAATGCTAACCGTTACTTAGCTTCTCCAGCGATTCAAAAACGTTAAAGGGATATTAGAGATACAAGGGGACCATGGTTATATATGGCGTCAAATTTCGGTCCCCAATAACCAAGAGAAGGATACAAGGGTACAGGGGCGTAGCGAGGACCTAGGAGCTGGGGGGGCACTGTTCCAAAATAAAAAAAAATTTCAAATTCCCACGTGCAGATTCCAGGCTCTGACCGGGTTCGCAGTGCACAGGTAGCCCGTCCGGATAACTTCGTATAAATTCGCACTTTTGTAGGTTGTAATAATTTATTTTCCTCTTTTGTTTCGGTTTAATATGTTTTTTTTTTTTTGTTATTCTTTTTTCAAAAATTTTTTTCTTCAAAAATTTTTGGGGGCACGTGCAAAATATCGACATAAAATAACTAGTTATAAATACTAGAACAACAGTTATAGCATAAAAGGTGCAAATTCGGCGTAAAAATGTCTTTGTGATCCGAAGACCCAGTTAATTAAAGTCCAGTCCAGTCCAGTCCAGTCCACCGCGACTCGGTTCCAGTTTTTTCAAAATAAAAAAAGGACTCTCAAAATTCCGAATTGAAGAGAATAAATTAAATTTTAGAGATTGAACTTGTTTTCAGCTGTTCATTAAGATTATACATACCTTTTAAAAAGCTGAAAATTCGAAGATTTTTTTTTTGCGATCCAGGATCCAGTCCAGTGCAGTACAGTCCTACATTCCATTCAAGATTTTCCAAATTTAAAATATTTCTAACTTACTACTTATTTGTGATTTTTGATTATTGTAAGTTTGGAATTATAATATTAATCTGCAAAAGGACTACATGCCAGCCAATTTATTCATTTTTTAATTCAAAAACCTCTCAGACTCAGAGTAACTTTGTCAGACTCAAATACACATGTACACTACATCTTTAAGTCCTTTCCATTCTTTTATTCACTAACGTTTAACAAATTAAATTAAATCACAAGAAAATGTTCGGTTAACCTGCTCACACGGTTCTCATACTCTAGATTGTAAATTCTTTATTCTCTCTTTCTTGTTTAATAGTTTTGGAAAGTTCTTCAAGATCGGGACTATCTACAATCATTTGTACAGCGGTCTCTCCAAGCTTCTCTCGAACTATGTTCCTCCCAAAATACCATTTTTGCAAACGAGGCCTACATTTTTTGTTGAAACCCATAATAATCAAACACAGGAAGAGGATTCCCATTAAAAAAATCCCTACACTTGCGATAGAATTCGATAACACGGGAATTTTATAAACACATTTGACTTCGATCTCGTCAGCTCCAAAATAGGAACGGGCACTGATGTTTTTTGAGACAATAATGTAGCTGATTCTAGGAGACGATGGAAGCTGACATTCCGAGACATTACGACACGTCAGGACAGCCAAAGATTTTTTGCAATTTGGTGTTTTGAAAATAGTTGTTAAATTAAGAAATATCATTGTATTAGCAACGTTTTTGAATACAAAGGCGCTAAACTCGTTGGAAGTGAGGCTTTGGCCTTTGATTACAGAAGTGCCGCAAAACGTTTCATTTCCAATCGATGTATAGTCCTCATACTTCACTCGTGCATCAATCGTTTTGTCAAACTGATTCACATCATGAGTACTCGTGGGCTTGTAGAGTCGTAATGAGGCATTTTGGTTGGAGCGAAAGCAAAACTTGGTTGTCACTGACATGTCTCCATGAATACGAAACCTTTTCTGCTTAAACATCTTCTTCGGAGACAAAGATGTCACAAAGTGAGTGATTTTTTCTTTATCATAAAGAACTTTTTTTCCCAGATCTTCGAAGCCAAAAGTATCAACCAAAAAAGGATTCCCTGAGTACTTGTTCGTCATTCGCAATACCTCACACTGCTTGGCCACGGAATTTTTGATTTGGAAAGCGACAAAAACATTTGTGGCAGTAGAATTAACTGAAGTTGGTTCTAGAGGGGTTATTACAAACTTTTGATCTACCATAAAATAGATGTACAAAGCAATAAGCATTAAAAAAGCAACCAAAAACATTATGCAAGGACACGCAATGCAAACCAAAATTCGGCGTTTTAAAAGCTGGAAGGAAGAGAAAGCTCCCATCAGCTTGTTTATAGCAGTTTCACGTCTCTTGTCTTGGTCCAGAGACCTCGTTACGACTTGCTGGACTTCTGAAATGGGAACTATGTCACTTCCATGGCGATCTGTTTTGGATGATTAAGAAATAGACCCTTTTAGCTTGGGCGTTACGTTTTTCAATTTCAGACCACATGTCATTCCCTAGAGCATCATTTTTTTGTTTAACAGCTGTGCATGAGAAGACATGGATATGGGTACAACTCAAACAAAGAATCAATGACACGTGGTCTGAAATGGAAAAAAAACCTTAAGCCCATGATGAGAAATCATTAAGCCCAAACTAAAAGGGACCGATTACAACATCATAACGAATCTCATTTCATGCATGGGCATTGGATGGATGGACGGATGGACGAGGTAATAGAAGAGGGATAGACTGTATGGATGGAAAGCGTATCTCTGTTCATCTATTAGTGTCAGTCAATGCTGTATATGTTTTTTACCTGGTGAAGTCCACTTTTTTGCATTATCCAGACTATCAATTAGCTGTTCTTTGAAGTAAGGCTGCACATCTTCACTTGTGTGATCCAAGTAAGTCAAGTGTTTAAGGATCTTTGGAATACCACACTCTATTAGAATCAGTGGAAGAACACGAGCTAGAATCGAAAAGAAAATGGTTATTATAAAAATCCGTGATCTGATGTAGTGTGGTGTGGTGTGGTGTGGTGTGGTGTGGTGTGGTGTGGTGTGGTGTGGTGTGGTGTGGTGTGGTGTGGTGTGGTGTGGTGTGGTGTGGTGTGGTGTGATGTAGTGTGGTGTGGTGTGGTGAAGGGTGGTGGGGTGGGGTGGGGTGTGGTGTGGTGTGGTGTAGTGTAAAGTGATGCGATGTGGTGAAGGGTGAGTATGGCGAAGTGTGATGTGGTATGGTGTGGTGTGGTGAAGTGTGGTGTGGTGAAGTGTGGTGTGGTGAAGTGCAGTGTTATATCTTATTGTATCTTATTAGTATCTTAGTATCTTATTGTGTGGTATGGCGTGGTGCGGTGTCGTATGATGTAGTGTAATGTGATGTTATGTGGTGAAGGGTGAAGTAGGGTAGTCTTGTTTGATAAAGTGTATTGTGATGTGGTGTAGTGTAGTATGGTAAATTGTGGTGTGGTGTAAAGTGATGCGATGTGGTGAAGGGTGAGTAGCGTGGTGCTTGATATTGTGTTTAATATGATCTTATTCTATCAGGTGTTTAATCACAAACCTCTAGAAGTGGCCAAGGAAGAGACAAGAGCTTGTTTACTTTCAAACATACACCATTCACTTTGAACAAACGCAGGTGTCAAGACCAGAACAGAAACCCGACTGTTCTCAATGGCATGTACAACATTATCGATTACGGGGGCCCCAGGCTGAAAGTCACGGTAATCGATACACACTTTCTTGCCTTTTTGCTCCAGTGCTTGAAGGAGTACATCCTTGACCCATGGACGGTCACTTTTACTGTACGAGATAAACACATCGTATTCAAAGCCCTTGACTTCCTCATTTTGTCTCTCGTAAGCTTCATTAGTTGGTTGAACCTCATCAACAACTGTAAGAGAAGATCAAACGATGAAAAATGACAAAATGACAAATAAATGATAACTAAAACACCCGGGGGGGAGGGGGGGTACTCCCATATATGGACTATACGGGGATGATCCGCTGAACTGGGTATGGTTTTTCGAGCCTCTTGTCATAAACAGGGTGTGCAATTTCTTCCAAATTCCAAGTTCTTCCTGAGTTTCCTGTCATATTCAGGGTTTCTACTTTCGTATTGACCGAAACTGGTTATTATGGTCGTCAAAAAAAAAAAAAAAAAACGCGAGCTGACATGATAATTGAAACAGGAACTCAGTGCAATTAATTATATCTTTTGTCATAACCAGGGTCTGTAATTTTGATTTTTTTTTGTCATAAACAGGGTACCCCTTTCAGAATCCCAGCGGAACACCCCTACCCAAATCCTGGCGGAGTACCCCCCCCCCCCCCGGGACCCGGGGGCTAAAACATCTTCAATTTCTTAAGAAACTGAGCCATCATGAAAAAAGATTATAAACTGACTACTTAAATCGTGTAGTACTGTCGTCCAAGCGAACATCGATATATCAAACTGGAATCCGGCTAACACACCAGCCGTTCTGGGCTGATCTAAGTCAAGAAGGCGGATGAAATTTAGCGTGTTATCTTGTCAAGCCTTCAGTCTTTGGGCTACCTGTGTTGCCGTCTACCTGATCCTAAATTAAGATCATTACTACTCAATTATTATTAGCTATGATTACCTTGAACTGCGCTTGTGTGACCTTCAGTCACATCACGCTCTTCATTCTCGAGTAATAGTTCTTCCATGCGTGACATAGCTGGGGCTTCTGTGTAAAAATATATTTGATATAATATCGCAAACCTGTAGTAGATTTAAGAAAATAATATGAGTCCAAGATTCAGTTTTATTTTTATTTACAACTATTGAACAACTAGCATGATTTCTTTTAGCCTATTTTGCAGACGTCCGACACAAATACAAACGTCTGCAAAGAAGGCTAGATTTCTTTCGATGCTCTTATTCGTCTTGGTTCGGTAGGCTAACGTTTTGCTGTCTTGATTTATTCAAGATTTTGATGAAGTATTGTGAGGAAAGTAAACATGTTGACCAAAGAAAATGTTTTTAAAAAATTAGAATACGAAAAAGGTGCTTAACTGAAAAGTGAGTTAATTTTGACGGCGCTAACAATTGACTAGTCTGTGTCACATCCGGAAAAGAAAAGGCCTGATGGAACGCAGGCTATAAATTGAGTAGGTTAAATTTTAATATGGAAGTCTTAGAACATGACAATTGTCTTTTTTCTTTACCTTATGCATAAACTCACCGTTCTTAAAAAGTTTCACATGTATTCTAGACTTTTACCAATGAATCAGTTGGTATACACTGAATCGAAATAATAATTGTTCTGGGCTAGCTGTCTAGCGACTGACTAGCTTCTCAGCTGCCTCATATATGTAAAAAAGCTTTTATACTGTTTCCAAGTGAACGACGAAGCTAGTCATTTGCTAGTCAGCGCAGAAAAATAAATTCGATTTGGTGTATATCGTTGATATTTTTTGTTTTCGAATTTTTGTAATATTTTTTTAAAAATTTAAGACACATTTATTTGATACAGAAGTTCTCACACCAAAGTCGTTCCAAACTAAAGACGTAAAATTTCTAAAATCGCAGCAACATCGACCACAGATTGATAATTCTAATTTCTTACCTGTTTCTTATCTTGTTGGCTTGCTTGCTTCAAGGTTTCTTTCTTTTTCACTGTCAATCTTACTAATAACACGATCGAATCGTGGCGAACCTCAACACTTATGTCGAAAAACCAAATTATGGTCAACCAGCAAACTGGAGCACTATTTGTTCTTCAAAGTACAAAGAAGGGATTTTTCCCTTCGTACATTCTAGAATCTCGTAATTCCAGTTATCGGGGGGTTTCCCATGAAGAGAATTACTTTAACTGACATCGCACCCTTCGCGAACATGAAAAGGAATCAAAAATAATATTGATTTTTAACATCCAGTTTTAAAAGCAAAAAATAATAATTTGATTGATATCAGCTTTAACTATTATTTCCTTGGCCATCCAAAAAAGCATTTAAGTGAACACGTAGAGGTCATCAATGACTTTATTTTTGGATTCTTGATTTCATTATTCGATTCGAACATTCATTATTGAAAAAGAATATACAAAGCTTACTATATACAAAAGCCAAGCATATATGCAGCTGAAATGCAAGGGCAGGTTTTTGTGCAAGGAATATGTAATATTAATGACTTACCTTCTGTTTCCGCTATAAACAAGAGCCTACGAGCCAAGTTAATCGAATTTTCAAACTATTATTATTATTATTTGAATATTGAAGATTCGTTTTTATTAATGAATGTTCGAATCGAATAATAATGAAATCAAGAATCCAAAAATAAAGTCATTAATGACCTCTACGTGTTCACGCTTGAGGTGGTTTGACTGTAATGTAGAATTTCTTGGGCCAGAAGTCTAAAGGGGAATACCCTGAATTACGTTCATGACATCCGGTTGTAAGGAATGCCAGTTAGTTGCTATGGTGACTTTTGCCAAACAAAAGTGACTGCCTGAGGTGAAGTAAGAGGAAGTCTACTAATCCCAGCCAATCAGAGTTCGTTCAACAACTCGACAGAACTATATGTGGACTGTGAAAGATGACGTAATCTGTTTCGGTCGATCACTATAGAAAATATATCAAATATATATATCAAATATATATATAATCCTATTATCAAAGTGGTTGCCATATTAGCATGATATGAATATTTAAATTATAAGTTCAAAATACATTTACTACACCTTTTGCTGTTCATTAACCGCAAAGGAATATTCATTGAAGCGAAGAAGCATTGTCATTAGAGCGAACAGGCATACAATAAGGCGAACGGAGTCTCAATAGTGCGATGGAACGTTCATGATGGGGCACGGGGATTCCTTCTCTTAGTTCATATTCTCTTGTCTCTGTGTATTCTCTGTATTTAACTATGTACACCTTTTTCTGTTCATTAACGGCAAAGGAATACTCATTGAAGCGAAGAAGTATTGTCATTAGAGCGAACAGGCATACAATAATAAGGTGAACAGAGTCTCAAGAGTGCGATGGAACTTTCATTAAGAAATTAAGCATTGAATTACCCTGCGAGCAGAGTCTCCTTTTAACTCCTTTCCTTCTCTCGCCCGTAGAGGAGTTAAAAGGAGACTCTGCTCGCAGGGTAGCATTGAATTTGATAAACATGAATATGTTTGCGTGGGTTCATTAACGTTTTCAAACTTTCATTAACGTTTTGGTGCAGACAATAAACCACAACACGCATTCAATACAGTGTTGGTCAATAAAATGTTGGTAAATGTTCGCTGAACCGACTCCCGTACGAATAACAATCGCGAATAATTCGTACGGGAGTGAAAAATGTTGGTAAATGTTCGCTGAACCGACTCCCGTACGAATGACGATCGCGAATAATTCGTACGGGAGTGAAAAATGTTGGTAAATATTCGCTGAACAGACTCCCGTACGAATAACAATCGCGAATAATTCGTACGGGAGTGAAAAATGTTGGTAAATATTCGCCTACCTACAGAGTTCCCGAGAAAATCGACGAAAGTTTTGAGTCCCGTACGAATGGCAAATACAAGTTGCCGTACGGGTGACGTACGAATAGCCACTCCGTTTCACGGGAATATGAAAACACTGACATTTTCCAGAATACATTATCGCACGATAGCATTAATTTTATTATTATTTTTTATTACACTGAACACGAAAATCTGCTCCTACGATCTTTTATCCTTAAGAAAGACATTGTAAAAATCGAAGAAAATTAAATATAAAGATTTAATTGAATACAAACTACCAATTATTTTTTTTTTTAAATGATTAAAATTTTTTTGAGTCAGTTCAAAAGTTTCAGGGCAATAAAAGGCTTTGGAGATTTCCTCTTTTTAGACAGACGGAATACCTATAATCATTAATATTATATTATATATCTATTAAAAAATATCAATGAAATTTTCACTACAAAAATCTAGGCCTAAAAAGAATTTCCCTTTATCCATAATCTTTTTTTTTTTTTTATATAAGTCTCCTTCACTGTTTGTTAGGTGTATTTTTGAAGTAGTATTTAAGATTATTTTGAAATTTATGGAAAACGAACCGGATCAAAATCAAGCCTTGTAATTCCATACAACTTAAACATTGACTCACAGATTTTCACATTCTCAACCCTTCCCCCCTTAACTCTTGATTACTTTGCTTTCTTTTTCCTAAAACACCTTTTTGATTTGTTACTATCGTCTTTGACAATTTCTTGTTCGACGACTTCGTAATCTGGTTCATTGATCGTCCTTTCTTTGGTCAGATGAGTTTGCCAAACTGCAATGCGACCATCCCTCGACCCAGGCCCCGTCAGCATGAACGCTGTTTCGGTCAAACACATGGATCGTATTCGATCTTCGTGGAGCTCAAGACTCTATAGAATAAACAAATCGAAAAAAAATTGAAAAACTTTTTAAATTGATACTTTGAGCGAGATGAGCGGATACGAAGGGAGAGAAGCAGAAACCAGTCATGTGACCTATCCCTACGTCGCATGGCAAAATTTGACTCAACAAAATTGTCTACGAAGTTCAATTTGGAATTTAATTATACTCCTCTTGTTCAATCAAAATCACGTAATTTTGTTGAGTGTATTATAAATATTTTAATATTAAACATATTGAATATTAAAGTATCATATATATTTTAGTGACCTCTTTCAAAATGAATGTGGTGACGACCACTATGTGATAATGACTATGCGATGATGATAATAATGTGACCGAGGATGATGATTGAAGATGATGCCGATGACAATGATGATGGTGGTTAATGATCAGTTTGAAATATATTTAATACCTCCTCTAGATGACAGTTCTTTGCATTAAAGATGTGAACAATACCATCTCGACCACCGGCCCAAACCTGACGACAAAGCAAAATACAGCCAATCAGAACAATCGATATAAGAATCTTTTACGTGTATAAACGTGCAAATACAAAGGCAACCCAAAATTAAAATGTGTACCTTTCCACCACACAAGTGAATCATCTGAGTAAAACCTTGAGATTCTACAGTATGTATCACGTGACTATGAGTATTGGTATCCCAGACTGCAATCAGTCCTTTCTTGTCAATACCCGTCCAAACCTAAGATCAAATAAAAACAGAAGACTTTGACCAAAGTGAAGTCCCATTATATATATAAACCAAAAACACTAATAGACCTTTCCCGAATTCGCTTGGATGATCACGAAACAATGGTTTGAAGTCGAGACTGAACTTGATTCTTTTATTCGTCAAGTCCAACCTCGACTTGAAACCATTGTTTTGTGATCAGTCAAATGAATTCGGGAAAGGTCTATTTAGCCATTCCGAGCCGATTTAAGAAATACTGGGTCTAAGAGGACACATTTCTAAGATGGCGTCCATTTCGTCTCCTAAAACAGCCCCAAAATGCACTGCAATACCAACTCGACCCAGTTTTTCCTCAAGCTCAAAATGGCCGATACAAACCCCTGGTTACCAGTGCCTTTTCAGCTTTTTTAAAAGACAGATTGTCCTGGTCATATTTGTTACCCGTTTGGTGCCGCCTTCAAGCGCTTCAGGACGAGTTTAAAAATTCATGAGCTACGAGAAGAAAATGTCTCCGAAAACTAAAACTGATCGAGAAATTTCCAACTGTCAGTCAGTAATAGACCGTTTTCGAGTTAAGTAAAATGCGCGCTGTGTTCCTTTATCACAGACTCGTTTATTGAGGGTGAGTCTTATTTCAGTGTCTAAATATTCACAAATACCAACGGTAAAGTAAACAAGCACAAATTGAACGATACAAACACTTTGAAATTCCACGGACCTACACTGAAATACATGAATATTCAAATCGCAAACTAGATATATTATTACTATCATTATTATTATCATTATTATTATTATTATATTATTAGTATTATTTTTATACAACTTTGTTTCACGAGCGGCATATGATATGGTCTATTCACCATTTTCCATACTTCGGTTCACTGGTCAAACACAAAGCATTCAGTCGAGGTTGCAAGGTTCAAATTTGAATAATCCTTTGAAAGTACCTTGGCGCCTCGCTTGAATGCTTTGTGTTTGACCAGTGAACTGATGTATGGGAAATGGTGAATTGATGGTTTTCACGGCGGCCATGTTGTAAGAACTTAAAGTGCTACTACGACGAAAATCGTTCAAACTTGGATTCAGCTGAAACTTCCTAAGAATACTCTTTAAAGGTCCAATAATCACTGTATGAAGTGTTTTCTCGATATTCAGGACGAAAGTATTATATTTTTATGATTATTTTTTGGAGTCTGTGACGTCATACACTCAACATCGAACATCGCTCCATACATTTCTTTGTAGTTTATGATCAAAATATCAGTAGTAAAGGGAGAAAGAAATACCCAAACACCCCAAAATATAAATTATAGTCACAAGTAATGTGAAATAAGCACATTAGCCACCCTTTGGGCTTCATAGGAATAAAATAAATTAAGGATTTATATACAAAGTAATATATGTAGCAATGTTTGATGTTGAGTGTATGACGTCACAGACTCTAAAAAATAATCGTAAAAATATCATACTTTCGTCCTGAATATCGAGAAAACACTTCATACAGTGATTATTGGACCTTTAAAGAGCATTTTTAAGAAGTTTCAGCTGAATCCAAGTTTGAGCGATTTTCGTCGTAGTAGCACTTTAACAAAAGAATTGTCAATGAATTCTTTCGTTATATCCTCCAACATGGCCGCCGTGTCTTTTGTTATTTAATTCTCTTGGAAATGGTTGAAAACCATCAATTATCGGAGCTATTTTGTCTCACCTGGTTAGTTTCAGATACATAACACATGCAGTCGATTGACTGCACAGTCCCTTGATCTGATGACGCGGTCAGAGATTTGTAATCACTTCCGTCAGAATTTCTGTCGACGATTAATACTGCACCTCTTGTGACTGAAGGAAAATGACAAAAAAAGTCAGATACTACAAATGTATCAGTTTTGAGCGGTTTGTCGCGGTTGCTCAGTACAGATAAGAGATTTATTTGTGACTTTACTATTTATTTCGTCTCTAAATTCTTAACTTAGATAAATATAGATTAAATATAATATTCTTCTAAATGCTAAATCCTTTTCCTTACAGTGCGACTACTCCAACCAAAGCCACCTCGACAAATTTTCTACAAATTATCCAATAGTGCTTGAGTATTTAGACAATAGATTAGCGGCAAATTTTGAGTTTAGATATTCTTCCGTTGTTTGGTAAAACTAAAGGATGAAGAAGAGCTTGTAATACATTTTCTTCGCAAATTAGTGATTTGTGTCACCAAAGATATAGAAAAATAGTAATGTACGACTTCAAATACGACCGGAAAGCAAATTAGCGTATAAAACACAGTCTTTATGATTACAGTTTGTTTCTTCCCGACAAAGATATAATCCCATGCTAGTGGTCATCAATAAAACGATTATCACTTGGGAGCAGTCACTGCAAATTACCAATTTATAAACGAACTATACTCTTGTATGTGGAGTAAAAATAGTCGTAATTGTAACTGGGCTTCCTGTGTTCTACGTACCACACCAGAAGGTATCTCCAATGGAGATGAGTGACGTCAGAGTCTTGACTTTATTTAGCTTTATCTATGAAAGATTGGGGGAAAATGACTTTAAAATTTATTTAATTCATGATATAAAACATGCACTTATTACATTATGGTGACGGGTATTTATCGAGTGATCATGGTGCAGAGGTTGAAAACCATTTTGAATGCTACAAAACTCAACCAAGAATCCCTCAGCCCCTCCCTCAGTGGTAAGGGTGTTGCCAAAATAGGCTTTGGGTAGCCGAGGCTAGAAGTAGATAAAGGTTTAATTACAGTTTTTTTGGCTGTTAATGTTACAGGATCCCATCCTATGATGAGCCCTTCAAGACTTGCACTCCACACTGTAACAGTTCTACAATGGAAAAACAAACAAAAAAAAGTTAAATAAATTAGCATATGATTTATTGCTGCTATATAAAGTGCATTCTTGGATTATTTCACCTACACATGTCAATTAATATTGATGATGATGACGATGGTGATGATGGTGATGATGGTGATGATGATGATGATGATGGTGATGATGATGACGACAAGGGCGGTTCCAGCCAAAATGTTAGGGGGGGGGCTAATTGAGTTTCTTCCGTCAACACGACGGAAAACAATATAAAAAAGCATCCTTTTTTTCTGCTGAGGGGGGGGGGGGGGGGGGCTTCAGCCCTCCTTTGCCCCCCCTGGATCCGCCCTTGGACGATGGTGAATATGATGATGATGATGGTGATGATGATATTGATGATGGTGATTATGATTATGATGGTGGTGGTGATGATGATGATGATGATGATGATGGAGATTATGATTGTGATGATGATGATTGTGATGACGATTGTGATGATGCCGATGATAATGATGACGATAATGCTGGTGGTGACGTTGATAACGATAACTGCGTTGATGACGATAGAGGTGTTGTCGATGACGCTTGTGATAACGACTTTCATTTGGATTACACAGATAATGGACGTAAAATAATACCACTGACAATAAATTTACTGCAGCTATGTTAAGTAACAAGTTAAAAATAAATTCAAATGACGTGCTTTAATTTGCTTCAAGTTTATAAATGGAAAGCTAGCAAAGGATTTACGAATCAAAGCTGTGTTTCAAAACAAATTTTGTTTTGGGTTTGCAAATATCAAAAACAAGAGTTTCTTGAAACGCTGTCGTCTGTAGCTAAGATGTGATGCAATGTTCCTTTGTCATTCAGTGGAGGCCTTTCTCATGGAATAATGCGGCGATAGATTCTTTTATTACCAAAGAGATAACTAAAATACGAGATTGTAAAACAAAGTATCTAAAGACTGGAGAAAAGTAGTTTGATGTACGAACAGTAATGCAGGTTTGACGAAAATAACAACTGCCTTAGCAACCAAAATACGTCATTAGTGGAAGATACGGAAACTTTGAACTTTACCGCCAGAATTCATTAATAATGCATAAAAACGCTTTGTCCGTATAAACCAATAGAAATGAACCTTTTCTCTTTCTCGTAATCCTGTTTTGTCGGTAACTTTTTCCGAACGAAAATATAAGTTTTTCGCGCTCGTAAAACCTTATTGATTAGAGCATAGTTTATCTATTAACTATGATTAGGGTAAAAACTAAAAAAGATACAGGCAAAGAGAGCGGTACTTTATTCATTATACGTATTTAAAAAACGCTTGTTATTGCGTCAGTAAATCTTAGAAAAATCCTATGATGCGGGACTACCACTCGTTGCTATGGAAACATTACAAATAAACGACAATATGACGTCTATGTTGTAAGAATATGCATATTAGAAAAGTATAAAAGGTCCAAGCGGTTACATCCAAAGTTGTACCTCTCTATTATTTCACAGGAATAGGTGCCTTGAGATACAACAATGATGATGATGAGTGGCAAAAGTGGAGAACATCTACCAAGGCTTTTTCTGGTTGACCAGCAAGCAGCCATGTATGCAGAACAAATGAAACTTGGGCTGGCCCAGGGCCACATCGAGCAAGGTAACACAAAATATATTCAAGGTGTAAATACTGATAAATTAACAAAAAAAAAAATTGATGGATGAAAATGAAATGTGATATATTGAAAGTAACCAAACGATTCTAACATTTACTTATGAGAAGGAGGCCAAAACAGTCAAACTCCACAAAATTTGATCATGAATGATCTGGTGTCGGGTGATGCCCCACTATAGCTTGAAAAAATCACGAACATCGTCCAATGAAACTATTGTCTCAAGAAAGGACAAAAGTGCCTAAAAATATCAAAACAATACATTGCCCTGTTGTCCAACCGACCCCATGCCACCCAAACATACATCGAAAAAAAAATGGCCACAATTTTCAGAGAATTGACAAAAACTGATAATTCTGAATGCTGTAGGATGGATAAGCTAGCTATTGTCACATAATATGCCTTATTAAAAGAGAGACCAAAAATAGAAAGGCTTTACCAAGGCCTGCTGATTGGGAATAATAACGACAAGTGATGTCGGCAGATAACAGTCTCCGTGACTTGGAAGACACCGGCAACAATAGTAATGAATAACATTGCATCCTAATACTTCCGACTATTGACCCAAACTTTTATTTGAACCTGTATTTTTCAATATTTAAACCAACAATTTACTCATTTCTTTTTCAGTTTCAAACTCGATGACGAAAACCCACTCAAGTGAAAGCGAGATGGACATGAAAAAGAAGAGAAATTCGTTCAACTGTTTCCAGAAAGTCGAACTGGAGGAAATCTTCTTCTACAACGCGTACCCTACAAGAAAAACCTGTCAGTACCTTGCAGATAGATTCGGCACATCCACTCACTCTGTCAAGGTAATGATGATTTACAGTACTTTATGAGAATACACTAAAAGTCCACATCACTCCCAACCGAAAAATATTGTTTATCAAAATTAAAATTACAACTGAAGAGTGGAGCTGCATGCTCGTTGCCTCTCGTGCTTCGAGGGGTTTGGTGCGGGTTCTCCTCCCTACATAAAAATTAACTTCTAAAACTCTACTTATTTCAATTGTATTATTCCTCGTCAAAACAAAACATTTTTCGACCACTAAAAATCAAATTTTTACCTAATAAACTATTTCGTTTTACTTTCTATTAGATTTGGTTCAAGAACCGTCGGGCACGACAAAAGAAAGACGTAACCATATACCCGACTCAAGCAGGTCATAAAACAAACGGAACCTATCTTCAACCCAACTTTCCATCTATCCATGGTCCAGGAGGTTCATCATGGCAGCAAAATCCCCGAGTTCAATATAATTTAAATCAGTTTTTCAGTTGCCTTGGGGGAATGAGAAATAATATTCATTCTGCCTTCTCGTTGTATCCAAAACTTACTGAATAGAAAAAATACTGTTCTAAATAGAACGGTTTTCGTATGAGTCGGGAAATTGCCTTCATTGTGTTTTGCTTTGGGAGTAGTTTGGAGATTCAAGTGGCTAATGCATTAGCACGGGATGGAAAGCCATTTTGATGCTACGATCCATGGTATCGTGTAACGCTGCCACTTACTGGCTGTTTGCCACTCATACGAAACTATCTGTTTAAATCAAAGACTCAGTTCAAACAGGCCTCGTTCACAGGATAATATGATTTTAAAGCAATTTATATCTATGATGTTAGCGTCAAGAAACAAAATTTACATATTTAAGCAACTTTATCTATGTTGAGAATTTATATGACAATAATAATGACAAAAAACGTATTTTCGCTCAGTATTTTCATTTCAATTGAATATGTTGTCTTCATCTTATGCTGTCATGGCTAGATGCCACATAGCACCATAAATAACATATTAACATCGATAAAATATAAATAGTTTGTCGTAATATATTGCTGATTATTGCTTTTATGCACAATGTCAACATTAATATGACTTCATGTATTAACCGAACTGTCGTTGCCATTTATTGTCGGTTTTCTAAAAAAACGACAACAATCTAGCACGGTAACTCTATCAATCTAGCATTTTGAACGAGAAATTTAAAGCTCGTTTTCATCTGCTTGTGTTCCCGACAAGAGTCGAGGCACTATGCTCTAGTATAAAAATAGATGAGTAGCTTATTAACTGTAGCTGTACTAAGTAGTTGCTATCTTATACAGAGTTGAATCTTACAGCTTGTTTGTATGGCTATGAAAAACTACGGGACACGGCACGGACACGATACGCAATTGACGACATGCGTTAAACCAATCGCAGCGCATGAGATTTTTGTTGATCCAATCAGAATGCCCGGATCAAGTCTGGCCCATTTTGTACCATGTTTTTCACCGTCATACAGAATTTGCAACATCTCAAAGAAATTCTATACGAGTCATTATCACTAATAAATAACTTGATGTTCATGAATAAAAAGACTACAAATGCATCATATGACACTTTGTATTTTCATCTCGAATATTGAACGCATTCGTGGTTTCAACCTCGTAACGAATGCGCATGCGTAACTCCAAGCTTGTCTGCAAGGTCCAAGATACACTGGTTTATTTTTTACTTTTACTGAATTTATTAATTTAGGACCATACTTCCAGACATCGAGTGCTGAAGCTTCGTATGGCAGCGCGAAGCATTTACGGCTACGCCGGAGATTTCGACCCCGACACCGCTATCCCTGGATTTACAAACTGATCAGGAAGCTCGGCCGAAGCCTAAGGGAGAGGTTAGTCGGCCCCTAGACCGTAGATGATTAACCCCTTGCTATGACCAGCAGACCCGATATATGGCTCGTATCAATAATGGGTAGTTACGCATGATCACTCCTTTCCATGTGGGACGCGTTTTTGACATCTAGTCGTACCGCAGATTTACGCGCAGACGCAGTGGGTTAAAAAACTAAATTGGGGTCTTACTTTTTGTTCTGACATTTTTATTTCACTTCAAAAACCAAGGGCTTTTGAATGCTTATTCTATATATTCAAAAGTTGAACAGATTGAATTGTACTTCATAATAATGTTGCGATCCATACAGTGTAGATTTACGATTTATATTTGTTTGTTTATTGTTTGAATAATAGGTCACTGTAAAGACGCTATACCGGCCCACCACCTGATATGTCCATTTGTCAGACATGTTTGAAAGTCATATCGACATATTTTTATACTAGCACTAAAGACGTTTCATCTATAATTGCATACGGTCTTAGAGCATGCGCAGACGTTGTCGGCAAAGGTTAGTAAATACTCGGGTCCTCTTTCGCATCCTTTCGGTAAAAGAAATGAAAAGATCCGATCATAATTCGGGTATTCGGTAAACGCGTCGGAATTCGCATCCTTTCGTATAAGAGTTGAAAACATCCGATCATAACTCGGGTATTCGGTGAAAGCGTCGGGACATTTGACACAGAGACCGCTATGTAACCAACCACTATATATTTCAGGCATAAAAGTCGTACAAGTTCGATCTGGTTTTTCGGGTACTTTCCTATTTTTCATTAACCTTTAATTTGGCTATTTTTGGTACACTCGGAAATGATTCGGACCGAGTCGAGTAACGTTCGAGTCATTGGTTTATTAAGAGTCCGAGTATGTCTTGTCGGCAAATCTGATTCTATGATCATAAAACTCATTCTCATGTTATCAAACTACGTATAATCTAGACGTCATTTGGCAGTGACAAAATCAAAAAGCCTGAAACGCTTACGAAAGTCTATAGGTTGCTGCACGGAAATGACGATATCTATGAACCCATAACGGCACGGAACGTTTCTATAGCGACTGCTTTTCGACATTATCTTCAATGTTAAATAACAGCATCGTGCTAATTCTTGTCATTCTTCCGTAACTGGTTCATTTGACGACCATAACCTAAATTATCGTCCTAACAGAAAGATGTTGGCAGTGTCGATGACGTCATTGTTGCTTCCAATATCGTATTAAGCAGTGGTTGCTATAGCAACATCATGCCAACAAATAATAATACGATTACTTCAGAACGTCACAATTTATTTTAGGGTGAAAATAAAATGCGGTTGCTACCAAACAATGGCCAAAAATTAGGATTAGTGACGTCGGGGGACGTCGTCCGAATTAAGACTCATGGCTTCTAGACCTTCCACATTCTATATAAAAGGAAAATCCACACCAAACGTTATATCCTTAAAATATTGAATATGAATAAGCAAGACTCTACCGAGGCATCCACGAAATACTTTGAAGGGGAAGAGGTCCCACAAGAGACTCAGTATCTTCAATGTACTATGCATCCAGAATCCTCTCGAGTGGATAGGAAAGACAATGCCATGAATGAAATTTCGGTTATAAAGACGGTTGGCCATTGGATAAAAGCCCATCCACTACAGACTACTGCGGGCAACTCCTTTCAAACTGGTAAGGGGTTTAAAGACGTGTGGGTTTAAAGACGAAATTACCGGCCCAATATCTTGCACTTTTCATACGTTACTTTTGACAATGCTATAAAAGCCAAAGAAAAAGCATTAATAACAACAAGATCGTCTTGTTCAGTTGCTGTCCACTTTATGAATAAACGCTAATCATTGCGAATTGTTTCCCAACAGGACAAGATTCTTCTAGTTTCAAAAAGAAGAGGAATTTCTTCACTTGCTTCCAAAAACTCGAATTGGAACAAATATTTGTTCATAATCCGTACCCATCAAAAGAAATGTGCGAATACTTAGCACTAAGATTTGAAAGCACTCCTTACTCGATGAAGGTAAGCAATTGAAAATTATAGCTCAATGTTAACAATAATGTAGTGATAAGAGCCACTGTAATAGGCCGGTTTCGAGTTCTCTGCTGCTCAGGGTTGTGCAGAATATTCACGTGTTCCAGTGAAGGTCCGTGGAATTTCAGTGTTTGTATTGTTGAAGTTGTGCATTCTTTACTTTACCGTTGGTATTTGTGAATATTTAGACACTGATTCGAGGCTAACCCTGAGTAAATGAGTCTGTAATCAAGGAACACAGCGGTTATTTAGAACTCGCAAAAGATCTATTAGTGTTCATTATTTATTACAATCATATAAGCAGGACTCGAAATTGTGTAAAATATTTTAACGTAAACTGAACTCTTCGTTCAATAGTCATAAAAGCGTATATAAGTGTACCTTGCCAAATCATTCGAGTTCCCGTTTTTAACCGAGAATGCACCTAGTACGCCGTCAGCTAAATTATTTTCATATCGTTATTTATTTTTGTTTTGTTGTTACCTTTTCGGCGGCCTTGGATTACAAATTTTCTCAAGCAACTTTCATATATGCTTAGCCAGCGACATAACGAAAATGTATTATTCTTATCCTTGATAGATTTGGTTCAAGAATCGTAGAGCGAGACACAGAAAATCTTCGTCGTCACAGCCATGTTGTGAACAACAACCTCCAATGCCATTTCATCAAGTGTACTACCCGCGAACAGTAAGAAAGGAACCCTTTTCTCAACCCAAACAGACAGAGTTCCCTAGTGTCATTCTGGATCCGCATGATCACAGATCAGCTTTTTCAATGTACGTTAAAACAGAAAAAAGTGAAGTCCAGGAATAACTTGAATCCCGTTTCCAGATATGTATAGAGGATATTACATGGGCGCGCGGAAGTACGAATTTTATCTTCGAGTATCTAAATTGAACACGAGAAGATAAAATTCGTATCTCCAAGCGGCCATGTAATGTTCTGTTTATCATTTAGATATCGATGAAACTTAAATAAAACAAAAGCTCAAAAATTCTTTATTAAAATACGTTACCATGTCAACAGCGATATCTTCACGTGTGAAAGATATGGTATCTTCCACTGGTAGTATTTAGTATTATTCTTTTCTTTCTGGCACTCATATTAAAGATACATATTTAATATATGATCATCGATGAAATATCTATTTTTAATAATAATAATAATAATAATATTAATAATAATATTTATTTATAAAGCGCAAATACAAATCTGTTCTAAGCGCTAGTAAACAAACGACAAAGACAACGACAAAATAAAATTATTTACAAAGAATATGCTAATTTGAAGAGATAAGTTTTAAGTTCAGTTTTGAATGAGGCAAGACTTGATGCATTTCGGAGAGATATTGGAAGTGAGTTCCAGAGTTCAGGAGCAGCCACAGAGAAGGAGCGATGACCATGAGATTTAAGATTATAAGAATGTGCTGATAGAAGAACTTGTGATGCAGAACGAAGATTACGGTTCGGTTTATACACTGAAATGAGTTCCCGGATATAGATAGGAGATTGGCCATGAAGAGCTTTAAAAGTAAGTAATAGGATTTTATATTTGATTCTAGATTCAATTGGTAGCCAATGCAGATTAACGAGGATAGGTGTAATGTGGTCATGTTTATGGGAAAGAGTGATTATTCTGGCAGCAGCATTCTGTACAGATTGTAGTTTATCTAAGAGTTTGTTTGGTAAGCCAAAGAGCAGAGAGTTACAGTTGTCGAGTTTGGAGGATATGAACGCGTGGACGAGAGTTTCAGTTGTTTTCAAAGAGATGTATTTTCTTATTTTAGCAATGTTTCTGAGATGATAAAAAGAAGACTTGCAAATATTATTCACATGACGAACCAAAGTAAGATGCGTATCAAATATGACACCAATGTTCCGAGCATGCATTGAGGGCATTATCACATCAGAACCAAATTTTTCAATTTTTCTCTATTAATAAAACGTGATATCTTTACATGTGAACATAGCACCAATAGTAAGAATTCTTAGAAATCGACTTGTAGTAAAAATGAACTAAATTATCAAACAGAACAGGTTAGTCAAATATAGGTGCGATAGTGTTTAAAGTAAGTATCAAAATGTGTATTTTTAACTCGACGATTTCAACAAATAAAGTTGTTTATTAAAAAAATTTTTGAAAGTACAATTCTTTGACCTAAGAGAGCCGCAAAGGTTTCAAGAAGTGCTGCGAAGAAGGAACACTCGGGGGGAAAAGAAAATCCAAAATGAACGAGATTCATGCATCTACGAAATGTTCCCTGATAATGATGATGACGATGATGATGTTGGTGGTGAAGACGATGGTGATGATGATGATGGTAATAATAATAATAATAATAATAATAATAATAACTTTATTTTGTATTGCGCAAATTCTACATAAATACTCAAATGCGCATCACGAACAACTGATGAACTAAATCATTATAAATTCAAATACATACATAATTAGAAAAAGAAATGAATAAAATATACATACAAATAAGAAAAATATCAATGAAAATAATTCCTAAATACAAATGTCTTAAGCTTAGATTTAAAAGATGGAATAGAATTGGAACATCTAACTTCAAGAGGAAGATTGTTCCATAATTTAGGCGCGGCGCGCAAGAAAGCACGATCACCCAAAGTTTTCTTAGAATAAGATGGAGGGTAACTAAGGAGAATGCCATTGTCATTTCTCCCAAGAATATAAGTGAAAAAGTAGTGATAAAGATCAATGGCTTACCCATCATCGTCCTGGGTCGTGACCATGTGTGAGATGTAGTCTGGATGGCCGTGAAGTTGCTGATCAGCTGAAATAAAAAAAGAGTCAATAAATCAAAATACAAAAACAGAAGATGCCTCGTTTTTTAATAGATTCTTTCTTTGCCAATGTTGATGGTGCAGCGGATTGTCGAAGACATATCAAATTGAGCTGATCCTCGCAGCGTATGAAGCAACTTATGCAGCTGCAAATTGAAAGACTCAGAAAAAATTCTGAGTCTTGAACGGGATTTGAACCCATGCCCTGGCCATTCCGGTGCCATGCTCTAACCACTGAGCTACCAAGTCTCATATGAGACTTCAAGGACACATTACTTGGGTTTATCGGCCAGATAGGAAAGATATATATGCGTATGAGAAAATATATATGAAATATATATATGAAATATATATATGAAATATATATATGAAATATATATATGAAATATATATATTTGTACTGCAGTCGTAATGTATCAAATAGCGCAGCGCGCTGATTCTAAAAATAGCTTAAAGATTCGGACAAACATTGCATTCTTTTTAACCGCTATGAGGATTATACGAACCGATTTTATTATTTTTACTTAAAGTTACAATAATAACCCATGTAAACTAAGATCAACTGCGATCGGCTGTGAAAATTATTTGCTGAAAGTAAACTTGTAACTTTGTTTGTCCGAATTTCGCCTTTGTCTTCGTTTTTATGACGTCATGGCTGCGCTGCGCTATTGAGCTGATCCTCGCAGTATATGAACCAACTTATGCAGCTGCAAATTGAAATAATATAGTGGATGATGATGATGGTGATGACGATGGCGATGACGATGGTTATAATATTGATCAGGATAATGGATGGCGATGATGATCAATGAGTATTCTCAGATGAATGTAGTTACCTTGTTTAGTTAGTCTATTGATAATGTAGATAGTCGTGTCCATCGATCCAACCCAGATGTGGTCATTTCCCACAGGTACGAGACAACTCTAAACAAACATTGTAATCCATGATATAATTAGACAAAATGTTAATAAATGAATTTTCATAGATACCGCAATAGGCCTATCCCGAATTCGCTTGACTGATCACGAAACAATGGTTTGAAGTTGAGACTGAACTTGATTCTTTTATTCATTAAGTTCAACCTCGACTTGAAACCATTGTTTCGTGATCAGTCAAGCGAATTCGAGATAGGTCTATTGTGATGGCAGCCATGACAATGAGAAAAAAAAATCAGTTTCCCCAAAAAGACGCTATTGTTGTGCCTCCTGTCATGGCTGCTATCACGTGATGGTGTTTGACTTCATGGCTGCTATCACGTGATGATGTTTGACTTCATGTCTGCTATCACGTGATGGTGTTTGACTTCATGGCTGCTATCACGTGATGGTGTTTGGGTTCATGGCTGCATCGCACAGAATTGCCCATCAACTCTGGTTATTTCCAAATGAGGGAGATTATGTGAAGAATGGGGAAGCATTTTTTAAAGAAACACTGTAATATCTTCAAACTATTAAAAGCATTTGAAAAAAAGTTGGAAAAAACGATTAAAAATATTTCTAAAGCAAAATTCGCGGGCATATGCTCAAAATTAGGTACTAGTCTCCACTTAGACAGCTTCTCGAACCAGTAACAAAATATATGCTGAGTTCGTGAGCAAATATGTCCGTTTTAAAGCGAGATCTGGAGACGAAGTTATGGATATTCAGCAATATAGAGGCCAGGTTTCTATGACTATACAAATGGCGGTACCATTTATTTTGGTGATTCAATTTGCCAACATGCGATTTTTTGTGGGTCAATTTTCAGGTTTCGTAGTGTTTATATGTATGGAAATTTATCATTCCAGCACTTCGTTCGGGTCCTGCTGTTCGTCGTGAAGAAAATCACTCAAAGTAACAACTGAAATTGGTTCCCCAACCATCGCTTAATTGCTTCCAAAATTCCGCTCTCTTTGAAGCTGAAAGCAAGTAGCGATTTTTCAGGAGTTTTAACTTTGACACAACAAAGCAAAACAGTCCAAAATGACGACTTTCCCGTGCTTTTTTGATATAAGAAATCGTCCTTCTAGGATTATATTGTGTGGTTGTCATTCTTTAATATTCCTATGTTACTTTTCTTACATTAACTTTCGATTTTCCTCACGAAGCGCTTTTAAAAACTTTAAATATTATGACTTTGCCTTATAAATATAAATGGCCATGAGAGGAAAATTGATATTCAGAAACTGGAATCTAGTAATTTATTCTCTAATTTCCCGGATGTGTCACTCAATTCTGTGCGATGACTATCACGTGATGGTGTTTGAGTTCAGAAATAACCACGTGACATTCAATACAAATTACTGTAGCCATGGAAACAGAATCGTATCCAGGCCCCTGACTTACCACTCGGTCCTTTGCGTGCTGAAGCAACGATACGAAGCTCCATGTTTTTGTCTCAATCACGACCACAGCACCAGAACCCTGAAGATAAAGACATAGCATACAATTGAGCAAAAAAGAAACAGAAAAAAAAACATGCAGGCGATGGAGAGTGAGGATGAGGATGGTGTTGGGGAAGATTATGGTGAAGATTATAGTAATGACAGTGGTGATGATGATGGAGGTAATCGTAATGATGATGATATGATCGTGATGACGATGTTGATGTGGTGATGTTGAAGATGACGATGTTGATGTGGTGATGATGAAGATGACGATGTTGATGTGGTGATGATGAAGATGACGATGTTGATGTGGTGATGATGAAGATGACGATGTTGATGGTGATGATAGTGGTGATGATGAATGTAATGAGGGTGATTGTGATGGTGATGGTTACAGCAAAGTTAATGGGATGATATTGATAGTGGTAATGATATAAAGTGTAGTTAAATATAGCCTTGAAGTAAGTGAAATGCAACACTCACCAGACCGCACCAAACTTCACCACAACCACCGCCTACGAAAGAACAAAGACTGAACTTACAGATCATCAAAGTAGAACAGACACATTCAAATTTCGAATCAATAGACCCGTTTCGAATTCCAAATTACCGCTGTGTTTCTTGATTACAGACTCATTAGCACAGGGTTAGCCTCGAATTTGTGCAGAATATTCACGTGTTCCAGTCAAGGTCCGTCGAGTTTCAAAGTGTTTGTATTGTTGAAGTTGTGCATTCTTTACTTTTCTGTTGGTATTTGAGAATATTCAAACACTGATACGATGCTAACCCTGCGCAAATGAGTCTGTAATCAAGGAACACAGCGTTAATTTGGAATTCGAAACTGGTCTATTAAGCTTTAACCGATAAAAACACATTTTAAGCTGATCTGAAATAGTGACGTAGAAATGACGTCACTACAAAACTGAGGTATCATGAAGCCTGCAAAAATTGACTAGTGAAACTTGTCCGCCGTGGGAATAAAAATATAAAAGTCATGAACCATTGTGTCACTGTTATCAAGCAACGTTGTTTTTTTCATTTGGTGGCCTGGAAATCCATGGTCTGAAGAGGAAATGTCGGACACCCAAATTCTCTCGATTCTGATTGACTAATGGTTTTTTCTCAGATCAGCTGGTTGCTCGCACCTCAGTAAAAACGTCACTGAAAGACATTACAATGGACCTCTCTCAGACGATAGCCATGAAGATGGAAACATTACAATGGACCTCTCTCAGACGACAGCCATGAAGATGGAAACATTACAATGGACCTCTCTCAGACGACAGCCATGAAGATGGAAACATTACAATGGACCTCTCTCAGACGACAGCCATGAAGATGGAAACATTACAATAGACCTCTCTCAGACGACAGCCATGAAGATGGAAACATTACAATAGACCTCTCTCAGACGACAGCCATGGAGATGGAAACATTACAATAGACCTCTCTCAGACGATAGCCATGAAGATGGAAACATTACAATGGACCTCTTTCAGACGACAGCCATGAAGATGGAAACATTACAATGGACCTCTCTCAGACGATAGCCATGAAGATGGAAACATTACAATGGACCTCTTTCAGACGACAGCCATGAAGATGGAAACATTACAATGGACCTCTTTCAGACGACAGCCATGAAGATGGAAACATTACAATGGACCTCTCTCAGACGACAGCCATGAAGATGGAAACATTACAATGGACCTCTTTCAGACGACAGCCATGAAGATGGAAACATTACAATGGACCTCTCTCAGACGACAGCCATGGAGATGGAAACATTACAATAGACCTCTCTCAGACGACAGCCATGAAGATGGAAACATTACAATAGACCTCTCTCAGACGACAGCCATGAAGATGGAAACATTACAATAGACCTCTCTCAGACGATAGCCATGAAGATGGAAACATTACAATGGACCTCTTTCAGACGACAGCCATGAAGATGGAAACATTACAATGGACCTCTCTCAGACGATAGCCATGAAGATGGAAACATTACAATGGACCTCTTTCAGACGACAGCCATGAAGATGGAAACATTACAATGGACCTCTTTCAGACGACAGCCATGAAGATGGAAACATTACAATGGACCTCTCTCAGACGACAGCCATGAAGATGGAAACATTACAATGGACCTCTTTCAGACGACAGCCATGAAGATGGAAACATTACAATGGACCTCTCTCAGACGACAGCCATGGAGATGGAAACATTACAATGGACCTCTCTCAGACGACAGCCATGGAGATGGAAACATTACAATGGACCTCTCTCAGACGACAGCCATGAAGATGGAAACATGAGATTCTTCCCAGTGTAAAAAAAAAAGATTTTTACCGAAGTATTTCACATACCTGTTGGAACATAAACCATTGCTTCCACTGTACTCGTTTCTGACTCGTTAGCTTGAGGATTTGGATCTATTCTCCACACCAGCATCTGTAATATTAAAAACAAGTTAAAGGTGTTAGAACTTTCAAATTCTGTGCAACAAAAGGGATATACTACCGCCCGCTTTAACACAGACAACCGCTACACCAAGAGCTAACCTTCCTTTTCTCCCAACCAATGCCACGTTTTAATGATACTTGAAACAGTATTTGGTTGTAGTCTATGTCGGCCACTTCCCACCTTCCATCCCCTACAGGGGAGAACTTACCTTTTTAGTTTTATCAGACAGTGGCGAAGTAATAGGAGTTTTCCATAGGAAAAGAACATGCTTTCGAAAAGAAAAAAAAGAGATAATGAAAACACTGGCAGGTGTATATAAATGTACAGTGGGCTATGTTTTATACAAAATGATGTTGATGATGATGTCGATGATGATGATTACGATGATTATAGTGATACTGTAGATGATGCTGTAGATGATGATGATGAAGTCGATGATGATGATGATAGTGGTGATGATGATGATGATGTAGATGATGATGATGATGGTGTTGATGATAATGATGAAGTTGATGATGATGTCGATGATGTCGATGATGATGTCAATGACGATGATAGTGATGCTGTACATGATGATGGCGATGATGATGATGGTGATGGCGATGATGATGATGGTGATGGCGATGATGGTGATGGCGATGATGATGTTCAATATGCTTAATAAAATTTGAAACAAATCCACTTATTTTGTACTTACTGAAGTCCCTAAATCTGGATTATCGCTGAGGAAGAAAAATAAAAAATAAACTAAGACTTGTTTCTACTTAAATTTATTCCAATCAAATAAAAGTACATTCTTGTTGCTATACGTTCATCCAATTCTCATTCCTATAAAATCAGCACCCCAATCCAAACTTTCCTCTACGTGCTCTGACTTCATACCTTTTTCGTAGCGCCTCTGCTATCATAACGTTTTGAGAGGCCTGCTTGATCGGCAAGGTATCCTTTGTTTCTATGACCAAAAATGTCAAATATATTAGAGACCATATGTCTTCCTGTAAGAAGTGTCCTTGTCAATAATGGAACAATAGAGCCAGTTCTGGATTTCTAGGTCCAAACTGTGCTCGGTGCCCAAGATAAACCTTATTCGTCATGGTGCAATGTTTTCCCATCACAGACCACGTGTCATTGAATTTAATTTTTTAAAATCTAAATCTATTAAGTTTCGCTGCTGCATTACGACGTGGGACAATCACAACAGAGCTAGTCTCCATACTAGATGAAAGCCCATATTTTTGAGAAGGGAGGAAAACCGGAGAAAAAAACTCTTCTTGCACAGTAGAGAACCTACAAACAAATCTACTCACATACTGCACCTAGATCGGCAGGACTCGATTCGGAGCCGCATTCGTGAGAGGCGGAGGATTAGCAGCGCACGCCACCCGTGCTTCCCAAAGAGTATAATATATTTGCCTAACGCTTTCAAATGAGAAGAATTTGCGCAAACAAAAAAGCTGTAATGGTAAAAACCCCGGATAAAATAGTGGTCTTTTGAAACCATTGATCTCGACCTCATGGGTAAACAAATTTGATTGCGTGACCACATTTGTCACGCTGATATGCATGTGTAGCGGTAGTGACGTGACACTTCCAACCTTTTCGTGCTCAGCGGAGATGGAGAAAAAGGTTGTTCCTGAGGGAGGGAGGGCTGGTGGATATTTTTACCTGCTGATATTTTCCAGCCAGCAATGAGCTCTTTAACGCATTCATACCAGAAATTTCTGTCCTCCTTCAGACAAGCTATAAATGGAGGAGTACATTTATCTGCAAGCATAAGAAGAAAAAGTGTTAAAATAGTAACGGTAAGATTACTACCTTTGCGATGCAGACAGTGAAACCCATACAAATCAAAGTATTCCGTTCTAATATTATCTAATGTTAAAGCTACGCGTAAACAAGTGCACAAGACCCGCAAGGCCGATCACACTGATCATTGTAGTCATCATTATATGAAGACATAAGTTTTCAAGAGAATAAGAAATGCTCACTTTTGCTGGTGATTTTAAGAGAAGCTACGCCAGGGGGCAGAACCACGTAGTGTTGATAGTTTTCTACGCTCTGTACGTCTTCAAACCACATGACGGTTTCACATTGGTGAGTACCGTCTTCCATGAAAACCAACCTAAACGAGAGAGTGGAAAATAATATATATATATTGATAAACACTTTCCTAGAGGCCATAATATTAGGAAAGTCTTTAATCGTAACACCATCAAGATCAGTTACAGCTGCATGAACAATGCCAAACAAATCATTGACAATCATAACAAGCGCATTTTACATCCACCGAGAGACGACAACGACACCGCAAACAACACAAAGGACAAGTAAACATGCAACTGCCGACAAAAAAACAATTGCCCGCTTAATGGCAACTGCCTCCAATCATCAGTTGTATACCAAGCCACCGTCACAAGAAAGGACAACAACACTACCGCAACATACATAGGACTCACAGAAAACGACTTCAAAACAAGATACAGAAACCACACCGCCTCATTCCGCCACGCCTCATTCCGCCACGAACAACATAAAAACTCGACTGAACTCAGCAAATACATCTGGACTCTCAAGAACGGTAATATCAGCTACTCCATTTTATGGCGCGTCCTATCTTCAAGCTCCGCCTACAACAGCTCCAGCAAAAGATGTAACCTTTGTCTTAAAGAAAAGTTTCTAATAATTTATCGACCGGAACTCTCATCATTAAATAAGCGCAACGAACTTGTATCTTCATGCCGTCACAGAAACAAAGCATTATTACGCAACAGCTAAACTACATCCACTAATTAATTATATATACTTTTTCTATATAAATGATAGTAACGAATATTCTTATCATTAAATCCCCTGAAGAGTGAAGCAATTCACGAAACAGGCTTGTCGGGAAAAATGTTGTCTTGACTTTTTCTTCTCAAACAAATATTCTGCTCTACTTCTATCGATGTATTGAGCACTATTTTACGGAAAATTGATTCACAGATTTCTTATATATATATATATCCGATTGCAGAAACGTTGTAGTATACATTTATACAAATACCTAATTTATTCAGTATATTTAATGATATGCAAAACAGAAAACTCGCTATATTTATTGTTTGTTTCATTCAATGAACGTCAAAATATTTTATTCTTGTGTTTTACATCCTACAGATTATAAATCAATTGGTTTTGAGGGTTAAAAAAGTAAAATTGCAATATGCATCTCATTAGGTATTTGTATAAATGTATAAATGTAAACTACAACGTTTCTGCAATCGAGTGTATATATAACACAAATATAACCAAAAAATAATATTATTTATTCACTTTCTAAAACTATCACGACCTGTGTTTGAAAAGGCCTTGATTTCTTGTGACGTATAGAGAAACCAAAAGCGGGAAACGTTGACGAGTGTCAACCAAATCTGGCGCCAAATCATTGGGTAACACAGGACACCCATGACTTATCTAAATCCATTTCTAGGCGTCAGTGAGTCTCATAAAAAACATACCTTTTGTTAGTGACAATTAATCTTCCCATGGCACGATCGGTTCTGATCAGTGGCGATATCATAACGAATGACTAACAAACAAACAAAGAACAAATGAATTATTATTATTAGATGGGTCACAGGCTTGTCAGCATGTTGAACTGTTATTTGTGTTATAGTCGTCGTCTGTACTGCTGTGCTACTGCTGCTACTGCTGCTGCTACTGCTACTGCTGCTGCTACTGCTGCCGCTACCTCTACTGCTACTGCTACTGCTACTGCTACTGCTACTGCTACTGCTACTGCTACTGCTACTGCTGCTGCTACTGCTGCTGCTACTACTACTACTGGTGATAGCTAATGTTTTTAATTCGGTACCTCTCCTGATTCCAAGGTGACTCCATTCAGATTTAAGCCTTGTGCTTCACGGTCAGTCTATCAAAGACAGACATAACATACACAGTCAAACAATGTTGACTTTATTTCATTAAACAGACAGACAGTACACTAATCAAGACAAACTCACCTCGCTTAAAGCCTCATAGAAATGACTGAAGACATCAGGATCAACAACTGCTGGGTCAAGAAAAAAAGAATAAAAGATTTTAGGAATTATTACATGCGTACCTCAAGATGTCATTAACTACACTTGTCGCGCGGGGACTGGGCAATCACCCACAATGCAATTGGGTCTTGTCACACCCTCCCCTCCCTCTAAAAATAAACACAGGTCTTTATTTCTCTAATTGTATTGAAAGTTTGTTCCTATCTAAAGACTTGCCGTCAACTTGTCTGTACAAGGTTAGTACTTCGAAGAGCTTCTCGGCTGTTGCTGAACTCGTTGCAATCTCCAGCATTCCCACTCGCTTCTTGAACATTTCTTTGTCTATCACGAATAATGATTGATTGACAAGGTAAGTGCATTCAAAGACAGACAGACAGACAGACAGACAGACAGACAGAAAAAATGAAAACAAAGTCATTTGATGTGTTTACCGAGAGGACTCGTGGGAACTGCTGACGTCACCACTTGTTTTCTGAGGAAAAAATCAATCATTCGTAACAAAAAATATTAACAAATGAAGTCTGGTTCAGAAGGTACCCAACAATACGAACATACCTATCTCGACGACTATTCTCCACCTCCTATGGAACGAACATACAACAGATAATTAAAATATTCATATTAGAGTGCACGCACTAAACCAGTGAATAATATTTAGCATTAATTAGTACTATTTCATACAGAATCCTTGGTTTTCTATTGTTTAGTTATCACCATTTAGTACTAAAAATTAGTATTTGTTTCACGGTTTTTCGAGTCACAATTTCATGCACATTCCATTGTTTTCTATTGTTTAACTAGCACTATTTTGTACTATTTAGTAATTAGTGTTTCACAGATTTACTGTGGTCACTTTAGTGCGAGCACTCTAATCAATTCATTTATTAATTTTCGAAATTTATTAAAATATTTTGTATAAGTGATAACATTTGCTCTGATGATCAACGGTTACCTTTGTTTCATTTCTCTGTAGATACGAAGCCGCAAGTTCGTCATCCTTCTCACGACGATTCACAAACGAACAAAGTTCGACTCCTGCTTCGCCGTTTATTTTTGATTTTACTTTTTCACAGTTTTGTTTTCTGTACTTTTTTCGCACGGTTTTTAGTCTATCCGTAATACAATGTCGTCCGTACTTGTCTTTCAAGCCGAGAAAGAACGTCTTATTTTGCAACGTTTATATCCACGAGATTAGAAACACTTCCCGTCGAAGATCGATCAGCCAAAACATAACATGACGTAATGGGGAACCCCCTTCGGCAACATTCATAGTTCGAGTAAGAATAGTAAAAGTGCTTCAGCAAGCCAGCCAGAGGATTCTTTTTTTCTCTCTAAATAACTCCATACTTTGCTAATGTTATTTAGAAATGATATCATTTTCGTAAACGTAAATTCAAAGTTAAGATGGAGCATGTTTCGTGACATGAATGCTTCCGAGGTCACTGTGTAAGCGAACCCAAATCCTTGACAAGCTGGTACTCGTTCAAAATCAATATTATAATGAGAAAATGATATTTGACATTTAGAAAGTGAAAAGTTACCTAATCAAATTTTGCTGGTCATGTGGAATTCTTTATTCGTACCTTTTTCTTGTACTTTATTTGTCTCGCTCTTCCAAAGAAGCTTTTGGTTTGAAGAATAGCTTCTTCTTCTTTTGTTAATTCTGATAGAACATTTTCAACGAGGCTAAAAAAAATATCGGGAAAGAAAAGAGATAAGGATATGGAAATACAGAAATATGAACAGAAATATCTATTTTGAGCTGTTTTTAATGAGCTGTTTCAAGAGATCTGATGTATCGGTTATAAATAACTTTGAAATGGCTTTCTAACCGGAATAAACCAGTTTTCCTTCCTTATTGCTCACCTTGATGGGAAAAGCTGCACATTTCTTGAAGAAACGGCAAAGAAATCTTCAAGGCCCTAGTAGAAAACAAGCAAACTATAACACTGAGTTAAGAACAAAGAAATGAATAAAAGAAAGAGTGAACGGGAGGGATAGAGGAAAAAAGATAATGGATGCAAGATGTGAAAGGAAAAGAAAGGGAAGGAAAGGGAAGGGAATGAAAGCACAGCACAGCACAGCACAGCACAGCACAGCACAGCACAGCACAGCACAGCACAGCACAGCACAGCACAGCATAGCAGCATAGCATAGCAAAACAAAGCAAGGAAGGAAAGAAGAATAGTATAGAGAAACAAGCAAACTTTTTTACCTGAATTCGGTTGCCACGAGCAATATTGAACATTCCTCTCAGATATAGATAATTGCCCAGAAGAAGAGAAGAGGAGTTCTCCAGATTCTAAACGAAAAATGTACAGATCTCAGGTAAGTAGCTTGCACAGCAAACAAGCACAAGGGAGTAGAGGAAGGGCAGAGGTTCCCTCCCTGAAGAACCTGTTCAGACTCCCGGGGGGGGGGGAGCCTCTTGAAAAGTGGGTAGGGGGGCTCGACGGACCTTTTAGGGTCGAAAATGACACCTCGCGTACCTTTTAGGTTCTCCGGCTGACTCCCGTTTGACTCCGTACCTTTTAGGGTCAATCTCAGTTAATTTACCTTTACCTTGTAGGGTCATTTTCAAAACCGTCCCTCGAGCCCCCCTACCCACTGTTCAAGAGAGTACCCCCCGGGTTCAGACTACAGATCAACAGTAGTTGTGAAGAGAACAAACAAGCATTTAAAGCACGAGCTGGGGTTCTACCTTCATTTTTTCTGTGAGGTCGTTCAAGCAGTCGTCATAAAAACTTCCTGGTGATAAAAAAGAAAAACGATAATTAAAAAAAAATCAATATTCGAGACAAAAAACAAGATTCAATTGTTAGACAGTGAGACAGAAGACAGATAGACCGATAAGTGAAGCTACGGTAGGCATTCAGACAATATTAGGGAATTATCAATAAGCCTGAAGCGAGATGACGTTTTACCCCCGTCTCTAGACCATAATCCTTTTCACATTGCTTTTGTTCTTTAACTATGACTATTGCTCCTGTATTCTCTAAGGAATCAAAAATTTTAATATGAAAGAATTTTATAAACTATTATGGTATAAAGTCGGGGGTAAAACGTCATCTCGCTTCAGGCTTATTAAGGCTGGTTTAGACGGTACAATTTTCGCCTACAACTATCGTATACAACACGCTCGCGCCATCCTACAACTCGAGTCGTAGCGTGTAAATCAAGCCTACAACTCGCCTACGACAGACGCGTGCAACACGAAAAAAGCTGTAGGATTTTAAAACGTTTTAAAAAGCTACGACAATCGTTGGTGTCATGACGCGAGCGTGTTGTATACGATAGTTGTAGACGAAAATCGTACCGTCTAAATCGGCCTTTACACTAACTTACCAGTAAAGAGACCCTCAAGAGTAAATGGTGGTAAAGACAAAACAGACATTGATTGAGAATCAACACATTGATCGTTAGGCGTGGATGGGGTCTGCTGTGTTGTTGATGAGGCCATGAGCGATGAACTACGTTTCCTCAAGTCTTGTCTGGAACAAAAACAACACACACTGACTTAAAAAAAGACATAAATCGTTTTATTTAAGAGTTTCACACTAATTAGGGACGCTTTTCACTCACACACTACCACTACATTCAATGTTCTAAGCAGACGACACTCCATTTTTACGGATGGAGAAAAACCTGTTGATAACCAGGAAAAAAAGCTCTTGTAACATAGGAGAGAACAACACATTAAACAACTAGATTCACATACTAGCTTGGGATGGATGATACATGTAGGAAGACAAAGAACCATGGTCAAGACAGTGACTCTCTAACCCCCACCCTCCACCCAGGGGTGGTAAAATAGGTGACTAGTTACCCCCTTTTTGTTGAATTTTCTCAGTATATCGTTCGTAACAGTCACCCCCCCTTTCCTTCAATTCCTTGTAAAAGCTTTGTAAGAGCCTTTCCCCCCCCCCCGCTAAAATCCCTGGATCTGCCCCTGACACCCAACACACACTTCACTTTTAAAGTCTTACACATGCGTGTCTACTAACCCTGCCCCATTTTAAAACTGAATCAATGATGAAAATGATATTACTCTACCTGTTGGTTTGAGGTTGGACGCGTTCAATCATAGCAGAGAAATAGTCTCTCCTATCAGGATGACGTAATCGATCTTCCAGAAAACTCCCAAAGGCATGGCTATCGCACACCTAGAGGATTTACACACACAATCTTTTTATTCATAAGTAAGATTTGGGGACGCAAAATGGAGGATATCTTTTGACCCACAATCCCTTGCACCACAAAGTTGTTACCAGTCTTACTTGGAACTTCGCAATGGCAAGTTATCTTCAATTGACAAAGATTTTATCGGGCCCTTTTGGTATTGTAAACCCAATCACGTGTCATTCCCTTGAATGCTATTCGTTTGTTTACATCAATAGAACCCTTGCATGTGACGTCAAAGCAGCTCAATTTGGAGGAAAAAACAAAAGAACTTCAATTTCCTGAGAATTGGAAACCCATTGTTATGTCCTACATATTGAGCTGCATTCCGACGTGCTGCAAGGGGTCAATAGTATGGTTGTGAAACCTTTAAATTTGCTCTTAAGACATTTTAATGGGAAAACAATTGATTCCACTGTCGTTATAGGTCTAGGAGGGGAGGGGTGGTAAAACTTCAGTTTTCTACCTATGGAAGGGGAGGGTTGGAAACTAAACTATTGTAAAGGTTATCTAGTTTGTTACTTGTGTACCTCTTCATAAAATGGCCGATCTTCGTCGAGTTTAGATGCAATGAAACCATCTAAATCAAAGTAAAGCTACGAGAGAAACACCAGAGTTAATCTAATGATCATACATGCATCAAAAAGCCAGTAGCCAGTCATTGGTGTTAGTCACGTGATTACTTACCTTCCCTTGATGTGTCGTCATATCACTAGAAGTAAGAAGAAAAATGTCACTTACACTGCGTTCATGATGTATGGCAGAGGGGGGCAAGTGAAATTTAGGGGGGATCGGGAAAATTTTGGTAGGAAAAAGGGGGGATGGGCAAATTTTTATTATAAAAATGGGGGGATGCACAATTTTTGGAAGAAGCTACAAGCCTTGCTTAGGGGGGATCGTATTTTTATTGCATGACTTTAAGGGGGGGTGTGTTAAGAATGATTCTGGACATTTCAAATTTTCACCTGCACCCCCCCACCCCCCCCCCCCCCTCCCGCCGCCATACATTACGAACGCAGCCTTAGTCGACTCCACAAACCACAGGACGCCCAGGTTACAGGAACGATAGAACAGGTCGGTATGCCGAGATAAGTTGCCTTATAATCACACCTAGGGTTATGTAGTACATACCTGAACATTCTAGCCATCATTTCCAATGTAGCTGTAAAAAAAATAATAAAAAAGTGACCGAGTTGGTATCGAGTCTACAAAACAATCCGTGATTGGACTTGACGCGGCTTGGCTGAGCGGGAAAGCCATTTGAGTTTCGTGTCATCATCTTCTTCCCATTAAATCGAAATCTATTCCAAAGCTAGCTAAAATCGAAGTGTGAGGACTAGTTCCGTTTATCACATTTTTAAAAATCTAAACAGAGTTAGTATTTTTGGATTGATGGAAGCCAGAAACCCAGATGTCTTACAATTATGAAAACGCGCATAATCCATAGTACCCAATTCTAGAAAGATAACTGAGATGGATGAAGAAACACTGAGTAGAGATGCCAACTTTATATCCGTCTGTTGGGTGCTTATCTTACTCGTTCCTTTAGTTTTATTTCAGTGTTTTTTTTGTTTTTGTTTCTTTGTTTTTGTTTCACCTGTTAAAACGATGCTTTGAAATTCCCGCTCAAAAGCGTTGCGTGCCACTTTGTATTCGGACATGTTGGAGATGGATGGCCTGAGAAAGACAAAAGTGAAATAATCGCAACTTGGTTTGCTTTGATAAATACTTATGAACAAATGAAAATGATAATAGAAAGGTAGGAAAATAGGACGAGGACGAGGACGAGGACGAGGACGAGGACGAGGACCTACGAGACCCTACCTGTTTGCTGTCATCAAATCGAACTGCAGAGTAGCCTTTTTCATCCTAAGGTAAACAATAGCAAACAAAATTAATCCATCACGAAAAAGAAACATCTAAGAACTACAAATCCCATGATGCACTGCGGACTTACCAGTCCTTGAAATGAGAAGCGATGTTAGATGGGATGCTGTGTACTGTCACATTCTCACCCTTCTGGATGGTGCCTTCATCTATATTCACAATGATTATGTCTCCCATCTTAAAAAAAATAACATTAAAACATGAATAAAAATGCAACTGTATACATATACATTAAATATGCAGCTATTTTTAAAAAGGTTTGTGAAGGTTGTAACATGCAACATGTAAAATGCAACAAGCAGCATGCAACATGAAACGTGCAACATGCAACATGAAACAAGCAACATGAAACAAGCAACATGTAACATGCAACATGCAACAAGCAGCACGCAACATGCAACGTGCGACATGAAACAAGCAGCATGCAACATGCAACATGCAGCATGCAACGTGCGACATGCAACATGCAACATGCAAAACCAACACCTACGTTTTTGAAATAGCAATATACGAGTATTTCAACCTACAACAACACTTTTTGGGGGGTTTGACGAGGTCCATTAAAATGAAACCAGTTCAGTGTTTGATAGCCACTGGTTCTATCACAGTTCAGCCCCCTATTATCAATCATCTCATTAGAGGTACCATATTCTTCGTTTGCACGTTACGTCATCGCGGCCATGTTGGTAGCATTTAACAAAAGATTTCTCATTAGCATCCACTGTTAACGGTACCACAATGGCCGCCATGTTTTTGTCTTTTAACTCTCTTGGGAATGCTTGCAAACTATCAATATATTTTACTTGAATACATTATATGCAAACGAAAATTACCTCGTGTGTTGTCATGACTCTTTCAATCTGGTTTTTCAAGCAGATATGACATCCCAATATGTAGACACCAGGGGCTTCGACTAAATCTATGAGATTACTATAAAAAATTGAACATAAATTAGCAAAATTTTGTACAATGCCATTGGAAACGTCTTTTGACACGTACTTTGGTAGAACAGGCACGTAGGTCCAACTCCAGGAAAATGGCTGGATGAAAGTGAAGATACTCTAGAAGTAAACAAAGAGAGATTAAACGGTTAGGTGGAACACTCGTTGAAGAACGACTGAAGGAGCATAAGGAATAAACTAATAATCAAATGGAAGGATGGTTGAAGAGAAGAGGGGCCAATTGATCGTTGTATCGATCGCTGCACGAAAATTATGGTCAATGAAACCCAACGTTGAAAGAACTAACGTAGACAATGAACGATCGTAAATATCAGATTGGCAAAGTAAATTTTAAAATGAAAATTTTGAACTAAATTCTTGTCTCTCATTTAAAAAAATGGTTGCTCTAGTGTTCAAGCAACACAATTTCTCCACAGCAAAGAAAATGTATTCTCAAAGAGTTAATGAAACAGGGGAGGGGTGCGCTGGCTATGCGCCGCATCCCAGTCACCAATGTGGTCATATCGCAGGTTTGTTCCCTCAGCGTTCGCCATCATAGGCGAGTAGATTTGTTTGTTGGTTCTCTCCTGTGCTTTGAAGGTTTTTTATCCGGGTTCTCCGGTTTTCCTCCCTCCGAAAAAAAAAGAAAGAAAGAAAGAAAGAAAGAAAGAAAGAAAGAAAGAAAGAAAGAAAGAAAGAAAGAAAAAACCAATTCAATTTGGTGTCAAGCACTTCAATACGAAGAGCCTTTGGCTCAAGAGACTAAGCAATCACTTCCTGCGCGATCCACCTAAAACATTTACATGTACAAACCTCTATTATGAGAGTCAGCAAGGAATACTTGGAGGACACGAAAACGAGTCGTTTCTGGGTCAAGACGCAACTGATGAGAAGCAATACGTCATCCACGGAAAAACAAAGAAATGGGTAGCGAAGGTCGAGATCTACAATCCTCAATTCTAAAACAAGAAATAATGGCAATAATTATTCAATCAAGAAAACTTTTCATCAAGGCGGTTTTGGTGGGAAAAAGTGGGAAAGGATATTGCAAATTCATAGCTGTACTGTAGGCATTCTGCATCTTGACATGCTGTGAGCCTTTTCAATTTAACGACTTGTCGTACTGCATACATGCTGTAAGTCAGTGCTGTACGTTTCCCATTCATACACTAAAAGCACTTCTTATGGGAAGCCATTTCAATGTAGCAGCATGTCTTACCACATATTATGTGCTGCATTACTGAAGTCAGATTATACATGCCACATGTGCAAGGTTATTTTACCTGGTTCAACGGCCGGCTTCAAGAAGTTAGAAACGCCATTTAAATTGAATTCCTGTTGCAAAAAAGAAAAGAGAAATCTTGCTTGATTCATAAGGACAAAAGAGAACGCATCTCAATCAATCAGTGGAATATTTTCAGTCAAGTCACTTACGATCCCCAAAGATCCCGGTGGAGGAGTGGGTACCATTGCTAGCTGAGAGATGAACTGCATGAGGGACGTCCTGCATGACAGGGAATCCATCTTGAGATCCTTCACCACACTGAAGAGTAAAAGGCATCATATTTGAATATTTATTTACCAAGTATATGTACAGCCTCCTCCCTTAGGCTCTATTACCCGGGGGGGTACTCCCCTATATTTGCTATACGGGTATGTGCCGCCCTATAGGGTATGGTTTTTCGGCTTTTGGGTCTGGGATAGGGTATCATTTTAGTCTTGGATAGGGTTAACGATTTGGTCGTTTTTGTCTGGCGAATAGGCTACTCTTTCTGCCTACCAAAAACAATAAAAACGTTAGTAAATATTGATTGCAATCTATTGAATAACCGTCTTTTCCGTCTTTTAGTATAGGATAGGGTGTACAATTCTTAGTTTTAGTCTGGGGTAGGGTATGTTAAATCAAAATTTTAGGTCTAGGATAGGGTCAGGGTTTTGAGGTCCTGGCGGCACACCCCTACCCAAGTTGGGGTGGTAGTACCCCCCCGGGTGGGGAGAGCCTTGGGACAAATAACAACTGAACCTAGATCTCACACCTCACACTTGCTGGGTAAATACAAAAGCAAATGTTTGTGTAGTGCGTGCGTGTAAAAATAAAAGATTCTTAAAATGGCATCAATGATTCTAAAAATAACATCGAAGACTGCTTCTCATGATGGGAAACAGGGGTTCCTTCACTTAGTATATTTTCTCTTGAAATCATTCTATGTGGCAACCCACATTACTTTACCATGCCAAATATAGAGAAGATATAACTAGCTAAAAACATGTGTGAGCTGCGTCGGTGTTTCTAATGAAACAGTAATGATAAAAGGGTAAATTATACACCGTGAAAAGATGAAAAAACTTACTGACGTTTCGGACGCTAGTCCTTCGTCGGAGTCTTTCTCTTTTACTCCGACGAAGGACTAGCGTCTGAAACGTCAGTAAGTTTTTTCATCTTTTCACGGTGTATAATTTACCCTTTTATCATACCAAATATACACTCCCTACATACTAAACCCTACTCTACCATAATCTACAGTGTAATGACACTCCAAACAATAGGTTTTAACACCATTGTATTAACAAAACTTTTCTACAATGACTTGGTTTACCTTGATAAACAGTCTTTGAAAATGTTGAAGTATGGATATTTGGATATCAAGCAACAGCACAATGGAACATAACATTTGACATATTCTGAATCTTTTATGGCTGAAGAAAATTACAGAAACAAGAATGTCATCGTTAGTGAAGGTCAACCAATGAAAGAAGACCTTTGAGTGTCTTTGTCAGATTTGTATTTCTTTGTCGTTTAATAACAAAAATATTGATCACTAGCCATTACTAGTGGGAGTACATTGTTTTGTTGAATTCAACAAGAGAATAAAAAAGAAACTTAAAGTCAGTGTAAAAGCGTGTGCAACAATTTTGACATTTCAAACGCTAGTCCTAGTCAGAGTAAAGAGAAAAATACAAATATTCTCGACTCTCACATCCCCATAATGCCTTGCGTTTTTGGGGGGTAACCAATCAAAAAACTGTCCCAGACTGAAAGGTTCCTTAATAGAATTTATACTATACCTGCTTTTATCTGTACAATACTGATTATCAGTTTATTCCAAGTTATTTTTGCGTGTACAGATCATCAAGAGTTTTGCTCTTACAGAAAATGTATTAACTTACAAAAAAATGTTTAAAATTTACCTTAAACAAATTCAAGCTTCTATCTTTTTCTGTTTTTTACTTAATCTTCATTTTATCTTTGGATACCAAACAAGGTATTTTCAACATTGTCCGATCAGCCTTCAGCAAAATAAGTGGGTTCTTACCCTCTGGTTACCCCCAAAAGATGCAAAGGATTATAGGGATGTGAAAGTCGAGAATTGAGTGTGTTACACCCATTTTCAAAATAACTTGACCTAGACGGCTCCATATTTGTCTGGATCAGGAGTTTTGGCTTCCATCACTATTGAATTACATTTTCTTAAACATTTTGATATTTCAATTAACATGCATAATTACGATTGGAATTAAGATACTTTGTCCATTTCAGGCATGAGAAAGGTTGTCTCTGATTGGTTGAGCGGGAGCTTTTTTAGCCAAAACTCCAAACATCTGAAGCCGTCTAAGTCACATAATTTCAAAAATGGGTTTAAGCCTGTGTCTATACTTACCATTCTCGTCACAACTTGGATCCATGTACACAAGGTCATAAGAACCTGGTACATTTTCATTCTAAAAAGAAAAGGAAAAAATCACCAAATAGTTGCAGCAGCTACGGAGTTTATACACCTATTTCAAAAATTGTTGTCACACCAAGAGCCTCAAGTAACAAGCCAAGGCTCCAGAGAACGTCGGTACTTTTAATTATAATTCATTTATTCATGGAACATGCAAGTGGCTATAGCTCTCAACTAATTATCATCTCAAGCAGCCTTGCTTGGAGCAATTTGTGAAGTCAATAAATGAAAATGCACCATGAATAAACTAATTACAGCTAAAAGTACAGGCATTCTCTGTGGTCTTGGCTTGTTGCTTGAGGCTTTTGGTGTGAGAACGATTTCTAAAATAGGTGTATGTGATGCATGCTGATAATGTCAACAAACAAGAAAAGAGATGAAACAGCAGAGGAAAAGGGAGAAAAGGTTACCTCTTTTGCCATATATGGTTTGTATATGCTCAAACAACAAGAATATGTCCTGTTTCCTGAAATCACATAATTAATAAACATAATTAACCAATCAGTATCAATTTTCTTGGAAAAATAGACATTACTATCATATTTAAAGCTTGTTTAGAACACATTAGAGCAGTAGCTAGGAAGCATGGGTGGTGTGCAGCACATCACCAAAGCAACCCAGGTTCAATTCCAAGACATGGTATTGTACATGTATGTGAGTAGAGTTGTTTGTTGGTCCTCTCTTCTGCTTTAAGGATTTTTCTCCAGGTTCTCTCGTTTTCCTCCCTTCATAAAAATCATGCAATAGTCCCCATTCACAGTTCCCTGTGCCATCTTGAAAGGTAGCCGTGCCTTTGCATCGAAGCAAGACAAACGGTGAGCTTGCAATGATATAGACAAGTGAATAATAATTGTCTAAGGTGTTAATAAAGGTCTCTATCATTTCGAGCTCACCGTTCGTCTCGTTGCCATACAAAGGCATGGCTACCTTTCAAGATGGCACAGGGAACTGTGAAAGGGACTATTAATAAATTAACTACAAAAGCTAAAAATAAGCCTTTGCCTTATACAGCAATTACCAAATTGATGTCAAATAAACTTTACAAAATTTACTGTACCGTCAATATCTGTCAGGACCAAATGATGAACTGTTTCATCTTTAGGCTGCTCATAGACAAATCCACCCTCTACATTAAAAATTAGATTGATATTGATATTGATGTCAATAGAGAGTTTAAGAACCCCTTGGAACATCTCCTACCTACATCCCTGAGTACAAAATAGGAGGATCCTTAGTAGGGCACTTAGTAGGAACCTTCTGTAAATCACTCAGTGACATTGGTTATCCTCTATAAATATTACAATAATATATACAATATATATATAATAAATAATAATAATAATAATGATAATAATAATGATAATAATAATAATAATTACAAACAATTACAACAATTACAAATACAGACAGGGAAGTGAACTTTCTTATAGAACGATGTCAGAAATGGATTTTAAGCCAGAACGTTAATATAGTCAAGAAGTTCTATGAATATGCATAAACTGAAGAAAGGACTGTAAAAAATGATGGACTTAACCAGCCTAGACTTAGTCCGCTTGTCAATGTAAACATGATATATAAAGACAAATAAAACTTGCCACAATAATTATTATTATTATATGTATATTTTAACTTCTGACATTTTTGCTACATGAATACAGAATATTGCGGGCATGAATAGTCTAAGCAAATATTTGCATGACTGATTTTACAAAGATGTATACAAATTTAACAATTGTACAGACATTTCACAATCTCACAGTTCTGTGAAATAACCCATTTCTGACACTTTCTTACAATATTTAGTCCTTATTATTATTAATATATTATTATCATTATTATTATTATTATTATACAGCTTCTCATTGATCCCATATACTAAGGTAATTTATCCAATTATTTCCTTAATTGGACAGGTGTCGTTGATATGGGATTAATTATGCAGCTATATAATTAATAGGTCATGGGATTTCATGCTCCCCAATCAAGAAATAATTAGACTAGAAAAATTCCTCTGACTGCCAAATTGGACTCGGCCTATGGCCTCATCCAATTTTGTCAGTCCTCAGAGTTTTCCTCGTCCAATTATTTCTTAATAGACCTTATTCGTGGTGTGACAATGTTTTCCCAATTCAGTATGACGAACCTCAAGGGGATTCATTTTCTTTTGTTTTATCCCAAAGGATACGAAAGGAATTACGATGATATCCCGACGAGTTTCAAAACAATAGCTCTTCATTCCCCCAGAGGTTTGTCACGCTGAATTGGGAAAACATTGTCACACCACAAATAAGGTCTATTGGACAGCATGGAGTCCTATTACATATACTTATTATTATTATTATCATTAATATACAAAACACTTTTCACAAACCTGGCAAGCAAAGTGGTGGCAAACTATTGAAAACCTGTGAAGAAACTGGAAACATTACTCCTCCTCCAGGCAAAACTGACATTGAATGTCTAGTCTTGATCTTCTTCTTCTTAACCGGAGGAGTAGCTACAACTGCTCCAACCTGGTAGAATGGGCCACCTGGTGATAACAATCTCTTTAGTACTTTTTAAAGACTTTTGCTTGAGTTTTTTTGCTTTGAGCTAAAAAAAATTAGGACTCACTAGTCCATACGCTAGTGGATTATTCAGGTATCTAGGCTAGTAGATTACTCCACTGTGGATTACTTTGTGAGTTACTTTATGCCAATGACCTATTGCTCTTGTGGAAAACTAGAGACTATGTGTATCTTTAAAAAAACTTACGATCTTTAACATAAATTTAATATCCATTCCAGTACAAGTCACCTAGAGTACATTAACCACTGATATGATACATACCATCTATATTGCTTTCTGTATTAGGGAACATTGCTGTCTGACCAGACAAGGCACCTAAAACAAAGGCTTTAAAATCGGTGCTGTAAAGTGATGAAGCACTGGAGTTGACCTTGACTTTACGTTTCTTAAAAATAATAAATCATATAAAATGTCAAATAATTAATAACATATAAGGCACTAGGAGGTTGGATGATGGTTTAGAGCAACAAGTACTGCAGAGGATATAATCAAAGATGTGAACAATGGAATCATGACAGTCTGAAATTTGAATTCAAATCCCTAACTGAATACAATAATCTTAATTTTAAAGATTGAAAAACAGAAACAAAGAAGAAGAAGAAGAAGAAGAAGAAGAAGAAGAAGAAGAAGAAGAAGAAGAAGAAGAAGAAGAAGAAGAAGAAGAAGAAGAAGACGAAGAAGAAGAAGAAGAAGAAGACAAGAAGAAGAAGACAAAGAAGAAAAAAGAAGAAGAAGAAGAAGAATAACGAAGAAGACGAATAAATCATATACAACATAAAAGCCCCACCTCTCCTCCCCCTCCTCTAATCCTCCTCTCCTCTCCTCCCCTCCTCCTCTCCCCCTCTCATCCTCTCCCTCCTCTCCTCCTCCTCCTCCTCCTCCTCTCCTCCTCCTCCTCCTCCGCCCCTCCTCTCCTCCTCCTCCTCCCCTCCCTCCTCCTCCCTCCTCCTCCTCCTCCTCCTCCCTCCCCCTCCTCCTCCTCCTCTCCTCCTCTCCTCCCTCCTCCTCCTCCTCCTCCTCCTCCTCCTCCTCCTCCCTCCCTCCTCCCTCCTCCTCCTCCTCCTCCTCCTCCTCCTCCTCCTCTTCCTCCTCCTCTTCCTCCTCCTCCTCTCCTCCCTCCTCCTCTCCTCCTCCTCCTCCCTCCCCCCTCCTCCTCCTCCTCCTCCTCCTCCCTCCCCCTCCTCTCCTCCTCCTCCTCCTCCTCTTCCTCCTCCCCTCCCCCTCCTCCTCCTCCTCCTCTCCTCCCCTCTCTCCTCCTCCTCCTCCTCCTCCTCCTCCTCCCCTCCTCCTCCCCTCCTCCCTCCTCCTCCTCCCCTCCCCTCCTCCTCCTCCTCCTCCCCTCTCCGTCTTCTCCTCCGCCTCCTCTCCTCTCCTGACAGACTATACTAAACAAGACCCCAAAAGACCAGACAAAGACCATACCAACTAAGACTCCAAAGACAATACATACTCAAAGTAAGACAGATATAAGTCTCCGCACCTTTCCTGCATCGACCCTGCTACGCACTCTCTCCTGCCGCCTGCACCCATGCCCCTCGCCCTCTAGTCGTCCCTCGCGAATCTGCTGTGTCTGATGACGAGAAAAGGCGAAGAAGAAGGAGAAGATCTTTTATTGAGAGGTTGACATGTGACAGTTGCCAATTTACATGTACAAGTACAAGGAGCACTGAAAAACCTATGGCCCTCTATTATGTTTAACGTCTCTAAGACAAGACCTCCATTTTATGTGATCTGATCACAGAAAAGGTCTAGCCATTTACAGATATTTTTCCAGTAAAGGCAGCTTCTTTTACTCACAGATATTTTAAGACCCTGAGTACGTGTTAATCGGGCCACAGTGGATTACACCCATGACTTCTGTAAAACAAACCCGTGCCTAACCAAATGAACTAATTGGGATGCTAAAAACAGACTTATGCTAAATCATATTAAGATTTCTATTTCATGAAGCATGAAAAATAAAAATAAAAGGCAGAAAACTAACATTTACTAGTACCTTCATATTGGAGGAAGGTGAGAGACCAGTATCCTGATCCATGCCGACCACAATACACATTTCTATTAAGCTGTTATACAGCTTTGTAGGTTGAATAGGATTGTCCATCCTTTAATCAAAATGTTATGCAAAACTTGAGAAGTATATTACTGCCCTATAAAACCCTGAAACAACAAATTCAAAGATAATGATCAATTAATCACCGATCATTACCAATTTATAATTAATATTTTTTTCACCAATGTATTTTAAGAGAAATACTAAGAATATTATCATTTAGATTCTGTAGCACTACCACTTCATTAGTTTTACATATTTATCTAAAAAAACTTATTTAATGATTGACTTAATTCATTTGAAGATTAGTAATTTAGAGGAAGTGTAGAGTTTGAAAAATAGCTTTCAAATATTTCTTTGTTCCACATACCATGGAATGACTCTGGTTTCAAAGGTCTCAGTGAATATTGTACTACATTTTTTGGTTGAGCTCGGAATAACCAGAATTTTATAGGTTAGTTTCAATGTAGAAAAAATTACTTATGGCATCATAACATTATCATGTCATTAGGTTGAAAATTGTGTGTGCTCCTTTCTGATTAGCTAATCCAAGTAACTTAAGATGCACAAAGCACGACTCGTTTGTTTTCTTTTGACACCTTTTAAGGCCCTGTCCACGTGTATCCGCAAATTTTTCTACCCGCAATTTTTTTTTGCGGATACGGGTTGCCTTTACACGTGTCCAGAAATATTTGTATCCGTATCCGGAAATTTTCGAATACGCTCCGAATACGGATACATGTGGACAGTCGTACCCACAAATTTTCAAATACGCTGGTGTAAACACGATTTTGCGCATGCTCAATAAGGAAAACTATCCATCAAAGGGACTAAGCACTAGGGTGCATTAGGGCGGATGAAGAAATTCCCGGATACGTGTGGACAGTAAAAATGATTCGAAAACAATTCGAATGTGCTGCATGTATCCGCAAAAAAAAAAAATTGCGGATACAAAAATTTCCAGATACGCGTGGACGGGACCTAATTCTCATTCTATTTTCATGCATCTTAAGTTTTACATAAAATTGAAACTAATCGTTAAAATAAAAAAGTTTCAATGACATTGAAACTAATAGATAAGACTAAAGCCATTCCAAGTTCAAACGCCCGGGGTGGGGGGGCTGCTGAGCCCTCTGAACCCTGACTCTGTCCCAGAGTAAAAATTGCTGAAATTCATACCCTGTTCCAGAGCAAGATCGCTGAAAACCCTGCTCCAGAGAGGAGAGAGCATGATTTCATATACCCTGTTCCAGAGCAAGCGTGATTTTATACATTCCTTTAACTAAACAATGTCGTTTGATCGGCTTCATCCCTACGTGCCTAGACCAAAAAGTATCATGGGGATAATTAACTCACAGTTACTAGCTGCCGCATATGATATCTAACACGTCTTGAGCTCGCTGTTTTCAATCCCATTTAATTTGCTAAAAACCATACCCCAAGCATACGGCGAAGATTTAAACTGGCAAGCAGTTTGGATGACGCAAGTTCTGGGTAATTTACTCGTTATCCTTTTCAGTCTAGGTGCGTAGGGATGATCCGATCAACAACAGCGTTTAGTCAAAAGACTGTATGCCCTGTTCCAGAGTAGAATTGCTGAAAACCATACCCTATTCGGCGGCACATTCCTGTATAGCAAATATAGGGGAGTACCCCCGTGCTCAAACGAAAGATGCAGTATCTTATTATGTTAATTATCGTTATTGTTCTAATAAACTTTATCAATAATAATACAAACCCTAACCCTAACCCTAAGGTTAAAACTAATCTTACATTGGGCCATCAAAAGAAAGAATATATATATATATATACACCTACTTGCAAGAAGGTTGTCATACAAGAATAGAACATTAGTAAATTAGTGAGAAAGGAATACATTAAAAGACAAGACAAAAAGTTCACCTTCAGTGATCTTCTTTTGTTTTTTTAATATAATTCCTATCTCACTGAATCACTAATGTTCTATTTTCGTATGTTCTATTTTCGTACGTTCTTGCAAGTCTAGGTGTATATACATATGAGGAATACACAATAATAATAAAAGAATAAATAATTAGTGAACTAGAATAATGAGAAAAACTTTACGTAATATCGAAATAATAATATATTACATAATATCAGGCGGGTGAATTACTCTATTGTAAATCAATTATTGACTTTCATAGTGAAGATTTGGTAGAAAATCCTTAGAAAAATGTACTGGAAGTTGTTTAGATAGCTGTTTAAGAAACTCAAGATCTTAGTCATTAAGGATCTGAAAAAAACACTCGAATATTAAGCTTCGAAATAAATGTTAAGAGAGGATGTCAGCAAAAATCGAACATACGCCGGCAACAGTCGAAAAATCGAATTTTCTCATATTTTAGCATTAGGAAGACCTTGATGCGATATAACCCGTGGTATACTTCATTTGCCAAAATATCGCTTTATTTCCGAGAAAAACGAGGAAAACCAATTTGTGCATAATTGACCCTCTGAGAGAGCCAAAATATCATCCAACTTCGAGTGCCTCGCGTGCCTTTGCAAAAATGTGTATGGACTTGATTGTTGAAAAACTTTTTTTAACATTGTCTTGGCTTTAAATCTGTGAAATTTTATTATTTTCCAATAAATCTATGTTGGCGAAAAATTTTTTATTACCAAGTTACTTTGGCACGTCATCAAATATAAAGAACTTTCAAAAAATATTTAAACCATGTGCTATATAAAATAAAACGTCGATATTTAGAAATTGAGAAGTTAAAACAATGTTCTAATCGTGAGTAAAGTGATTGTTTTGGGTATTTTGTTCTGCGACGAGTAATGGAGATTTAAAATTGGAGAAATTTCGAAGAAAAAGCGGCCGTTCGGTACGATCAAATAAATTTAAAATATTTCCTTAAAGAGCAAAATATTTAAAAAAAAGCAAACTACTAGCTTGAAATACTATAAAACTACATAGTTTGAAAAGATGGATTAATAAAATTAAAATTATCCACAATAAAGGAGCATTTTTCCAGAGTCAAGTGCCTTTACTAACAACAACAGCGTTGCGTTACCCAAAGTTCGTGAACGCGCGGCATTCTAAAAGAAGTGGGTGTGGCCTTTGATGCTACCGCGTCACACCTTTAGATGTCACGTTCGTATTTACAAAGACGAATTCTACTGAAAATATCCTTATACGTTCTAGCTTCTTTAGAAGTAGGCTTTATTGGACCATAAAGGATATTAATATACAGTCATTATCAATCATTACGCTTTAAGAAAATAAAATATGAAAGTAAAATCCGCATATCGCTGGCTGATAAACGATTTTTAGAACAGTCACCATTAAACGTATTCGTAAAGTATAGCAATTTTCTCCAACTTTAAACCCTTATTACTCGTCGCAGATCAAAATACCCAAAACAATCACTTTACTCACGATTAGAACATTGTTTTAACTTCTCAATTTCTAAATATCGACGTTTTATTTTATATAGCACATGGTTTAAATATTTTTTGAAAGTTCTTTATATTTGATGAGGTGTCAAAGTAACTTGGTAATAAAAAATTTTTCGCCAACATAGATTTATTGGAAAATAATAAAATTTCACAGATTTAAAGCCAAGACAATGTTAAAAAAAGTTTTTCAACAATCAAGTCCATACACATTTTTGCAAAGGCACGCGAGGCACTCGAAGTTGGATGATATTTTGGCTCTCTCAGAGGGTCAATTATGCACAAATTGGTTTTCCTCGTTTTTCTCGGAAATAAAGCCATATTTCTAAAAACGAAGTATACCACGATTTGTTTTGGCTATATGTCTACCTTATACTTGAATATAAGCGAAATCGATTTTTTGACTGTTGCCAGAAAATTTCGATTTTGTTTGATTTTTGCTGACATCTACTCTTAATCGCGTGTGCACATGGAATGTGAAAGCCCTTGGGAACGCCAAATAACTGGTGGTCCTTATGACCAAACAATAAATCTATCAGAGCCTTTTATACTCACAATTCTCAGCTATTTCAAGATATTCTTCATCTTGATCCAGAAGGAAGCTTAAAATAATACCTTACATATTTATTCCGATATTTCCTAGAAATGTTTTATCGGTTCAAAGAATATTCGAGGGAAAAGTCAAAAAAAGAAAGGCGTTACTCGTTCATGACTGTCTCCCAGTCTCCACCCAGAAAACACGTGGTGTGTTGTTATGGCAACTACATATTGCCAAAACATCAGGCTCAAGACAGTGCAAAAAATATATCTAAGGGGGAAGGGGATAATATACCTTCAAACTTGCTAAAATATATACTAAAAGTCATCGTTAACGTAAAATTTGCTATCTTAATGACCTTATATTAGTAACATCGTTTTTTTTGAAAAATATTTTTGGCTTTTCTCTGTGGAAGGGGATGCTAATATTTTTTTCCTATTTGTTGAATTTACCCCTTCCCCATATGGGTTTGTTTTGTGCCATTTAAGATAAAATGGCGGACAAGTTTGAACTGGAAACGATGCAAAAATATTTGCCTAAATAATAAAATAACAGCAATGGAAGGAAGCTTTGGCGTCGATTCAAGAATGCAAGCGATTCTTGCGAGTATTGAGCAACAGGAGAGCGAAGACGAAGGTCAGAGAAGGCTAAGAGAAAACTCTCCACCGCGGAGTCTTGAAGATTTCCTTGCGACGACTACCAACTGTAACTGGCCGAGCACTATAGACGATGAAGACAACCTTGGCGTCTCTGTAGATACTATTGGACTGGGAACTTTGGAAGAAATAAAAGACGACTTGTGTAGCTTTGCTCGTATCCTTAAACGACCTAACTCCGGGTTTAATTAAGCTTATATATCGTATCACCCTAAAACATGAATTTGAGCAAGTTCTTGAAATGACTGTTTAACCGGGCTGTTTGTTAATAGTATAATATTCACTGAGAATTATCATTTTAAAAAACAAAATACTGCATCAAAAGATATTTTAACTGTGGCTCCTACAGTGTCAGTGTTAAGTTAAGACCCACGGTAAGGGGGACTGGAGACCCCAGGAAAATTTGGCATGTGTTTTTCACTCTTACTACATATATGTTTATTGTACTTAATTTATTTCTGGCTTTTTCAAGATTGTGGGTATTGAATAATATCAATTTCAATTTTCCAAGGGTAGCCCCCTCGCCCCCCCCCCCCCACCCCACCCCCTGGGCGACCACAGGAAAGTTTGTCAAATCCTAGGGTTTAACATTGATAGGTGCATCATTTCAAGAAAGTGATAATTTTGAAATAAACTCAGGGCTTATTATTTTTTTTAAATGTGTAGGTAATGGTTCAGAAATTGTTTTCCTTCATTGAAGTCAGCTTTTGATGTAAGTTTGCTGGATGATTTACAACGACAGATTCAAGAGTTGGAGAATAGGATCAATAGGTGTGGTATCATGCATCCTGAAACACGGCCAAGCAGTCAACAATCCACTGGAAGTCCTTCAAAAACCCATGTACTCAGCCCTACTAGTGTGAGAGGTATTAAAATAAATGAATGAAGGAATGAAAGATGGAAGGAAGGAATAAATGAATGAATAAAAGGATGAATGAATGAATGAATGAATGAATGGATGGATTCCAATTTCAATTTAGAAGGGTTTTTTTTGCAGAGGTGAGAAAATTGGAGATTAATTCAGAGAAAAACCATTGAGAGTTGGAGATGATTCAGCGTGAAACCAACTGAACCTACCAGGAGTCAATGGTTGTCATCTTTATCATCATAATCACCACCATCATGACATCATCACTGTCATCATCTTCATCTTTATTATTAACATCATATTCATTATCAATCATCATTGGTCATCATCATCAACATCACATTTTTTGTTTCCTATTGTTATATTACTTATTATCACTGAGTATTACGAACCTACTGATAATCAAAATGTGATACTGTTCTTCTTTATCTCACTATAGCAATAAGTGCGGGACACCCAGATGAAGTCATCAACAAGAAAGAAAAAGTCACTCATCGGGTAGGTTAGCAGTAGTACTACATGGTGGACCTTGATTCAGGGGGTCCTAGAGTATCTCTCGAGCCCACTTCCCACTGATGCATGGTACCAACCCCATTTGCACTTACATGTGCAGGACTGTCTTAAATGAGGAGAGGGAGGGAGGGATGATTGCTTATGTTAGTCATGAATGCCCCCTCCATTAGAAATCTGGGATCTTGTGTTAATTGTACAGTAATTGTTACACACTTAGGATATAATATGAGGCTGACAATTTCCCCTACCCACTCAAACATTTATTGAAGGCTGCCTTTTAACATCATTATTAAGTATCATGTTCTACTCAAGCAAGTATTGATTTTTGGATTTTTTTAGTTTGGGTTTTCAGAAGAACAATCAAGTATTGTGAAGAGTATTCAGGTGAGCTGGTTATAAAAGAACAGAATAGATTTGCATGTTAACATTCCTATGAGCTTTACAAGTACAATATACAAGTACAAGTTTTGCAATAATACAGCCATATATCTGCATTTCCATTCAAATCCATATTTCAACTTTTCAAGTTGCTGATGTCTGTTTTTTAGTACACAAACTACCCAGGGTTCTTTCCTAATGAGATGACAACACTTCCAGGCCAGCTTGAAGCACCACAATTGCTGAACAAAGTTATAAAAGCACAAAATTTCCCAGTAAGTAATTAGTAATAAACCTAAATATTAAGAATAAATTTGTGTTAGCATCACAAGACCTAGTAAGAGTACAGTTTGTTAGGCAGCTTCCTTGATTCAAGTTTATTTTTATTTCCAAGTAAACAAGCTGCAATGATTCCATTTTCTTCTGTGAGTTAAGTTGTGCCTTCAGGGCTGGTTCAGCCCAGGCGTTGACATGCCTAAAAATAGTCATACAAAACAGCTGAAACAGTGTCATACTGTATGGGGTTTTAGTTACAAAATGAGATTCTCTGTGATAATCTCTTTCCTATTTCATTATATCTTCAGCCAGCATTTCGTAAGGTGTTGAAGAAGCTGTTTCTTTCAGAGGCATCAGTTGCGATCCTACAGGTATACTTTTCCATTGAAATGTTATACCTTTTTTTACCGCAAAATATAACTTGGGTACTACATTGTAGCTTGTGCTCATTCTTAAATTGCCCTATTTCACTATGAGATCACTGCTTGTTTATGTGGGGGATAGAAAATTGCCAAGTTCAAAATTCAACAAAATTTGCTCCTAGTGAAACAGTTTAATCTAAAATGGCCTGGTTTTGAGATATAACGTGTTAATATGTACTAAAAAACATTCTGAGAGTTTGCTGGCTATTCAACTTCTCTTTGCATTGATTTGACCCCCTCCGACGACCATGGTCCTTTGCGTTTAAACAATAGATTGTTTTGAGGTGACGTCATATGAAATAGGGCAATTGAATTGGAATTCAGCAGTTGGTTTTTGAGAAAGGAAGAAATTCAAAGAACCGAGAGAAAAACCCTCAAAACACAAGAGAAAACTAATAAACAACCTACAAACACAAAACACTGAGCCCAGGAATCAATCCTGGATGTACAGTAACTATAGATCAAAAACGAGTGCGAGTGTTTGATCAGGGCATCCAAGCACTGAGAAACAGATGAAAGCACGAGGTCGTAGGCCAAGTGCTTTTATTCAGTTTCGAGGTGTTTGGATGCCCTGATCAAACACGAAGCACAAGTTTTTAAACTTACTTCTCAGTCTCATTATAACTCATTTGCTCTTGCATCTCCTGAGACTAAAAAAGTCATCAGTGTTTTGATCAGTGTCTTGATCCGTTTTTGATCAAGTATCAAGGTGAGTGCATGTGACTACAATGCAAAGTCGCCATTGGTCATTGACCTCATGAATTATTAATGAGTTTGAGAAGATGAGTATCCAAAATGAAAAACTTTTTTATATTTCTTAAAATTCATCATCATCTAAGTATAAAAATCGAATTTTTTTTAAAAAATTGAAATTTTAATTTAGCAACGTCACAGTATAATTTAGATAATGATTTGGATTGCCCTTCACTGCAATGAAATTGTAATATTCGTCTCAATATCCATGTATTTTGATCTTCATTTTTACTGAAATTGACATTTTAAGTAATTTAAAGCAATTTTTAAGTTGGAAAATCAGGAATTGGTTCCTAGAATGGTCCTTGGACTGGACTTTGGTAAAGTGGAACGTGGATCAAAAAACTTTAAAAACTGCTTTTATTTATTATTTTTTTGTATATATATGTATTGGCTATCTGATAAAAAATATTTTGGCAAAGAAATTGAATTGATTAAATCAAGTTTTTCGATCCACGATCCACTTTACCGACGTCCAGTCAAAGAGCCATTCCAGGATACGATTCCGGATTTTCAAATCTGAAAATTACTTCAAATTATGATTTCAGTAAAAATAGAGATAAATTAGCAATTTACTCATTGAGGTGAAAATATTAATTTAACTGAATTAAAGGGACATATTTTCAAATCATAAAAAATTGAATTTGTTGTGTTAGAAATCTTCAAAAGTGTATTAGTATAAGATATAGTACACTCAACAAAATTACTCGACTCTGATTGGTCGAGAAGAGTACAATTAAAGCGTTAATTGTACTCTGTAGGAGTACCGAATTAAGTTGCTATGGCAACACGGCCAAAACAATGTCAAAACAATTATTTTCTATCATTTTGTACTTAAAAAACATATAAATAAATTTTTAAAGCCGTAAGAACTAATCTTTTTCATGCATTTCAGTTGCGTGATGGACTGAAAATCGGCTGCCAAATAGACAAAGATGAACGGCGTCGCTTCGCATTTTTTACTGAGTGAACTATAAACAAAAAATCACATGATCTTCTCGTACAATTTGGAATTAATAGACACTTGTAATGTTTTGAAAGTTCTTTAATTGCACTCGCCTAAAGGCTCGTGCAATTACAAGAACTTTCAAAACATTACTCGTGTCTATTAATTTCCAAATTGTACTCGAGATCGTGCGATTTCCTATACTAATAGGACTCCATGCTGTCCAATTAACAAATAATTGGATGAGGAAAATTCCGAGGACTTCCAAAATTGGATGAGGCCGTAGAAAGAGTCCAACTTGGCAGTCAGAGGAATTTTTCGAGTCTAATTATTTCTTGATTGGGGAGCATGAAATCCCATTACCTATTAATTATATAGCTGCCTAATTAATCCCATATTAACAAGACCTGTCCAATTAAGAAAATAATTGGACAGTTACCTATATGGGATTAATGAGGAGTTGTATAATTATTGGTATGATTGGTGGCAGGCATACAGACACCCTTTAATATTACCATGTATCATCGTAGCATCTATCTTTTTAATATTGATGTACAAAAAAGATAATCTCATTAATTCAATTTTTTTTTGTTGTCAATTTTTAAATTGTTTTGGCAGGACACATTCTGGTGGTTCTTTTTAAACTGTTTTCAGGTGAGATTGGTTTTTATTCTTATAGAAGAAGCACTTCAAAACTCAAGTGTGACTAATATTTTAATGAATCAGACATTTCATCAATAACTACATAAGCTCAATCAACTTTTCTTTACTCGTGTAAATTTGTTTACCACCTGGTCAAGTGGTCATTTTTACTGAACATTTGTCAAATAAGTGGAACTAATTTGCAGCCTTGGTATAGGTGAGCACGATGTTTATAGACATTACCATATTGTGATGTTAATGTGCAGACCACTTAAGCAAGAGGTTTTCTAGTGGGCAATTAAATAGGTGACAATCAACAAAAAAAAAACTATATGTCATCAAGATACACTCAACTATTGAACAATAAAACTGATATCACTGGTTTTATGTTTCTCACTAGTCTGACAAGAGGTCTGCACAGGATGGTTTGTTTAACAGGATTGCTGACAGTTTTGTCTGTTTATTCTTTGGCGTCCCTCCTCCGTATAAAGACCGCTTCTTCATGGTAATTTGCTGCATTCTTGTTATTACAGTCCTTTCATATGGGTGGATTCCTACCATGGCGTGTACCCCGTCTGTACACCCAGGGAAAGTTACTTCTCCCATTTCCTTAAAAATACCCATTCATATTAGAAATAATGCTGCCAATGGGAAGGGACATTGTAGCAGCTTAGGATCCCATCCCTATTTTTTTGTATAATATAATTTATAACTACAACTTTACTTCATTAGAAATCACTTAGTTTTACTCTAAATCATCTCCTGTCTCATTGTAAAGTTCATCACCTGAACCACAAGTTTAATCACCTGAACCACAAGTTTTTTGGCTCCAGTACATGTACATGACAGTACATGGTTCCCAGTGTTTGGGCAGTGTTTGACCACCATTTGGAGCAAATAATGAAATTCAAACGCTTTTTCTAGCTGATTGAGACCTAGAAGTTATGGGAGTAGATTACTGAAAAAAGACTTTTCACTCCCTTAGTACTAAAAAGGTCTAAAACTTAAAAAAGCTCTTCTGCTACATTGTTGTAAAGACTGAGTATTAGTTTTGTGTGTTTTCATCAGCATTATCCGGACTGTCTGGCCCAAGCTGTATATGGCGCATTCTGTGAGGCATTTCCGAGATCTTACAGCCTGTTTGACGAAAACTTTAAGAACTATCTCCTCAATGTCATCAGTGAATGGGTTACAGGTATGGTTAGAGAAAGTAGTATTAGCATTTATTATTGCGTTGAAAGGTTGCAGCAACTCGTTTCTTATTTGCAGCAGCTCGTCTAACATGCAGCAACTCGTTTCTTATTTGCAGCAACTCGTCTAACATGCAGCAACTCGTTTCGTATTTGCAGCAACTCGTCTAACATGCAGCAACTCGTTTCTTATTTTCGGCAACTTGTCTAACATGCAGCAACTCGTTTCTTATTTGTAGCAACTCGTCTAACATGCAGCAACTCGTTTCTTATTTGCAGCAACTCGTCTAACATGCAGCAACTCGTTTCTTATTTTCGGCAACTTGTCTAACATGCAGCAACTCGTTTCTTATTTGCAGCAGCTCGTCTAACATGCAGCAACTCGTTTCGTATTTGCAGCAGCTCGTCTAACATGCAGCAACTCGTCTCTTATTTGTAGCAACTTGTTTAACATGCAGCAACTCGTTTCTTATTTGCAACAACTTGTCTAACGTTCAGGAACTCGTTTCTTATTTGTAGCAACTCGTCTAACATGCAGGAACTCGTTTCTTATTTGTAGCAACTCGTCCAACATGCAGCAACTCGTTTCTTATTTGCAACAACTTGTCTAACATGCAGGAACTCGTCTCTTATTTGCAGCAGCTCGTCTAACATGCAGCAACTCGTTTCTTATTTGCAACAACTTGTCTAACGTTCAGGAACTCGTTTCATATTTGTAGCAGCTCGTCTAACTTGCAGCAACTCGTTTCTTATTTGCTGCAACTTGTCTAACGTGCAATAACTCGTTTTTTATTTGCAACAACTTGTCTAACGTGCAGGAACTCGTTTCTTATTTGCAGCAAGTCGTCTAACATGCAGCAACTCGTTTTTTTTATTTGCAACATATTGTATGGGCTTTATGACCATCGCGAGACCTCGCTACGTTAGTACGGTGGCCACCGTACGTTAGTGAGCCTCATGTCTCACGTAGTATCGGTATTTATAATTGATACATCCTCCTGTAAGGTACGAAGCCGCCACCTCAATCCTGGAAGAAATGGAACTTCAAGATACTCGAACCAGCAAACATCCGTGAACTGCAGGACGACAGGACAAAGTCACTGAAAGGTACTCTTGTTTTCTTGATTAATATTCTATATTACATATGCAATTATCATCAACCGCAACCCGACTAGCTCAGTTGGTAAGAGCGTCGGTCTGTTGTGCGGGAGGTCGTGGTTCAAGCCTCGGCCGGACCAACACTCAGGGTCTTAAAATAAGGAGGAGAAGGTGCTGCCTTTGTAATTATATCTAGTAATTAGACCTTCAAGTCTTCTCGGACAAAGACTTAAACTATATGACCCTGTATAAGGCGGACGTAAGAGATCCACTGAAGACGCTGGTGACGACCATCTTCAGTGCCCGTGCTAAAAAACTCTACAAGGCCCACTGTAATTGGCATAAAAGCTGTTGTGGTGTCCCTGCTAATAAATAAAAGCTAATAAATTAGTATTAAAAACATCATCATCATCATCATCTCCATCACCATTGTCATGATCATTATAATTACCATGTTTTGTGTTTTAAGCGCAAGGACGACCTCAGATTACTTTAGATTGTTTAACAATGAATTGTCTTCATCATCGCCATTATCATCATCATCATCATCATCATCATCATCATCATCATCAACGTTATCTTTGTTAACCTCCTTACCATCATTATTCGAGCATCAAAATCTTCATTTAACAATTATCACCATCCATCCATCCATCACTATTATCATCGCCATCTTTCATTTTCATAATCTTTATCACCATCACAAATCTTACCTATGTAGTAATGTTACATTATTACTCTTCACAGCTAACATGACATTCGATGTAGACACGGCTCTAGAGGAAGTACTCCCAACTGATGACAGACAGGCAAAACGAAGAGGAACCGCAACAGGGCCTTTGTCGGCCACAAAACCTCCTGCTCCCAAAGAAATGGAGGTAGCTTTTGATTTGTCATGTGTTGAAATCTTGTTACCATTTTGCTATATATCCTGCATGGTATCAGGCTAATCTTAATTTCTACTGTGCAATTGCAGTGTAAGGTTTTGCATTGCCATCATATTTAATGGACAGGTACAGAAATTCTTGTGTGCTAGAAAAGTGTCCTCTAGTTAGTTTTTGGAATTGAAGGTTAATCTATATTTCTTCACACAGTGCAAGTTGGCAATGCTGTAGAAACGTAATAAAAAGTGTTGACCATCGCCATCATTTTAAATGGACAGGCACAACAATTCTCGTGTGCAACTATTTGTCCTCCTTTAGCGGCGCAGAATTAGGAAGAAAAGGCCAAAGGACTAAAACTTTTCTTTAAACCTGGGACTTTTTAGTTTGCAATTGCTATTATTCCATCCCCCCCCCCCCTCCCCCCGTCTTTACTGATAAACAAAACACATATACTAGCCGTCTTGCTGCATTGATTCATTCTTTCAATGAATTCTTTTTCAGTCTCATGAAATTGGACCAGGTCCTGAATTCGAGAGAGTCAATTTTAACATATTTGGTCAAAGTCCACTGGTGTGTCACTATCTCAAGATGAAGGAACTCTCTAGTGGTGAAGGACCAGCGATAGGCATCAGCAGAACTGAGATCTCCAAACAACAGTATCCGAAAAAGTGTTAGTTATGCCATTGAACGTTTTTTTCCAATTTCCTATATGTTGGGAATGCTGCAATTGCAACACCAACACTATCAACATTCTGATCAACACCAACATTATCATCATCAACATAATTGTAATCACATTTATCGTCAATTTCATCATAAACTTCTATCATCATCAGCATTATCCATAAACATCATCACGATTTTTTTACCATCAACCTCATCGACAACAGTGCCATCATCTTCATCCATCATCGTCTTTACCATTATCGTCTTCATCACAAACATCTCATCATATCACCACCATCATCATCGTGATCATCATCATCATCATCATCATCTCTATAATCATCATATTCACTGCATTATCATCTCAACAACCTAATCATCATTTAAAGTGACATCATTTTCATCCATCATCTTGTTTCGTCATCATCAAGGCCACCATCATCATCCACCAACATCATCTCAAACTCATCATCACCAGTGGCTTCACTGAATCGGTATTCACCATCATCTTTCCTATCATCATTATCATCAATGAACACCACATTCATCACCGTCTTCAACATGACCATTATTATCTTCTTCTCTTACAACAGTCATCATCCTCTTTAGTGGCATCATCACAACTGATAAAAATACCATGATACAATCTTTACTCTCTATCTTGTTACAACTGCAAAGCGAACGAACCTTAACAATACCACAGAACTCCTACTCCTACGTATAAACAAGTCATGGATGAAACGAAAAAAGCAGTTAAGATACGAAATGTCAACTATCAAAAGTAAGCAGCAATATCATCTTGTTAGATATTCATTTTACAGCGTTTCGCTGACTTTTCACTTGTCTCACGTACATCAGAGTCCTTGATTTGTCTACACAAGAAAGCATCAAGATTCAACGGCAAAAGCAAAAAGCCATTCAGAAACTTGACAAGTAAGTACGCAACAACACGTTTAATACAGTCGAACCTTTGAGACCCTTTCTTAATCGGTCACCCTTCATTAAGCAGTCACTTGGCTACTCCCCGGGAGTGACCATATAGAGGTCTGAAAGAACAGCTATTCTCACTGCATACATAATTGGCGTGTCACGGAGGAATTTAGCAACCCCCCATATATGGACATTGGAGTTTGCGCAGTGCAGGTGTAATGCTTTGCGAGCCCTGCATATATAAGCACCACACCCAGATCCTTGAATCATTCCGTCGAAAGCTGCCTAAGGAGAGAGTGGAAGATTCACCCCACCCACCTCCCCTGGTGGCGGTTGACGAGGCAGTGAGGATAAAATACTATTCCAAAACTGAAGGCTTCTGAAGGTTTTTTCCTTGTTGCATGTTGCATATGAAGAATGAAATACATTGTGGATCGTATGTAAATAATGTCAACACAGGAAAAAATATGCACAGAATAAATGTGCACAGAAGGAAAAACGTGCAGACAAAATTGGGAGAATTCCATATCGCTGTGAGCTTTAGTTGATTGCATTCATATCGTACTTGTATTTTATTCATTTTTCATAGACTAAAAAAAGACTTGGTGTTAAAGAACCAAGATTTCAAGATTATCAGTGATAAACTGATGGAGTTAATGGTAAGACTCACTAATATAAAATCTAATAAATACCTCATTGTTATTATTTAAAAAAGAATTTTTCTTTTACTTTTACTCTTTTATAGTCATTCTCAACATCCCCATCATTATTTACCCTTCACATAGTGGCATCATCACTATTGTCACTATTCACACCAACCCCTTGAAGAAGAATCGAGCCACTAATTTATTTAACCGCAGTCATTATCATTCACAATAAGTTTCAGCGTCCGATCTTTACCATCACAATCATCATCCTTGTCATTATTATCATCGATCCCCATAAACGCCATTGTAACATTTGTTACGCCAAAAAATCTAATAACTCTCACAAAATGTAATAACAACGCAAAATCTAATAACTTTTGACGCAAAATCTAATGATTCTGTTTAACGCAAAATGTAATAACCGGGCGCAAAATGTAATAACTTCAATAACGCATTTTTAATATCCAGAAAATCAATATTTGCTCGGTATGCGAACCATACCAGGTGACTTTAACTTGAATTTCGCATGAACCGTTAAGATAGATATTCATGTTGAATACGCGATTTCAACGTGTGGATTTTTACAAAGCAAGTCCACTCACTCCAACAGTAGTATATTTGAGGGGTTTATTAAACAGTACTTAAACTTGAGAGAAAATTTAGCATTTACTGTTGGAATCAGTTGTTTACCAGTAAAAAGAAGAGGTTTTAAGAGTGGCTGTCCGTAACGGTCGAGAATGGCGGGACAGCGAAGGAATTTTCAAATTTCTCATATTTTGTCAGAAGACACCCTTTGGTAAGCTCTTTTAAAAAATCCAGTTTAAAACTTCAAGCGCTTTTTTATGTTGGCGAATTTTACGAAAATCTAAAACTCGACTTCCGGTTTGCTCTGGACCGGTGTGAACAGCCCAAAATATTACCCATATTTAAGAAGGCCTCACTCGTTCAAAAATACTCCTAACGATCTGATACTTTTTCAACATTTTAACTAACTATCAGACTCCAAAAGGGATAAATAATATTTTTGGGAAAATATTTTGTTCTCGCTTTTTGGGATTTTTTTTCGATGGCATTTCAAGCAGCTACGACGCGAAGCAAATTTTAGCCTAAGTTGAATGCCCTAAATTATCACCTGGTATATATTTTATTTTCACTAATACTATATGATCTGAAAGCTTGTTTATTGTACTTCTTTTCCTGAAAGTATTAGCCTTGGAACGCAAATACTTCCTCGCGATTAATCGACTCTTCTATGTAGCATACGGCGGTCTAATTTCGGATTCAGAATCAAAGCGCCTGCTTTATAAATACTCAAAAACTTTCTTGGATCACCCAGAATGAACATTTTAATCGTAAACAACATTAGTTTGATGACTGTAAACTATACTCCAGCTATATATTATTGACTTATACTTTTGTACTGGAATATTTTAGAGAGTAAGGACTTAAGCGTACGAATTCTAAGTTAGAAAAAAAACCTTTAGACCCCATCAAACGCAGGGTTTTTTTATTTTTCTCTTTTCTTTGTTTTTGTTGAATATACTTGCTCAAAATCCTCCCAAATTTCAATTAGTTCCACGTTATTCGTAGAAAAAACAAACTCATTTTTGTACTTTCTCAAAATTAATGGAATAAGTTAGAGGACACTATGATTGAATAAACAAACTGAATTAGTTGAGAAGCGTGGCACGTGAACGTCGATCACTTGTACCTTTCTTGAATTATATGAACTAAACAAACAACCTTTATGGTTTGTATTTTTTGTCTTTATCTCTTGTCAAAATTAATAATAACTAGTGACTAAAGTGCGTGCAGTTGCTTTCGTACTATTTCATTTAAGCCCCTTTCCCGATAACGTCACACATTTGATTCGCATCAACACTGCCTACTCTGTTTTTTATAAATCGTCCTTGTTTTAAGAGAAGTCAGTGGCTAACAAACCTGTTTCCTTTCTTATTCATTCGTCTAGAATGAACTGTTTGACAGGAACAATTGTATGGTTTCTATCAATTACGGCCGCAATCGTAAACTACATTCAAGGTATTTGGTGCTTTGCTCTTTTAGGGGAACAGGAACATGTAACTCTAGAGCCTCACAGAAAATCTGCAGCATTGTTACCTAGAGAGTTTTTAAGTCTGTCATTTTTCACCATTGGAACATATATCGTATTGGTCGTAAGTGACAGGGTGCTGTAGTTGGCAGGGCCGTAACCAGGGGGGGCACAGGGTGCACGTGCACCCCCACATAAAAGCTTAAGGTCCGCCGATTTTTTTATTCGATGTGCACCCTCCCTGTAAAAGTTCTGGTTACGGCCCTGGTTGGAAAGTCGAGATAGCTGCTTCTACAGTATTGTACTGGGAAAATTATCATCTTCCTCTATTGCGTTTGGGGAGATAGCAAGGTCTTCAGGGACGGTCTGGCCGAGTACTTGAAAAGACGCAAGCCGTCGGGACCTCGAGCACGTCTCATGACCTTTTCTACAAATTCTGGGTTTAACTTTCTTCCTAAGGTTTACTCAATGTTGAGCTTGTTGACCAAGTAGGTTCTCTGTTTTTTGATAAAGCGGTCAGACTTTTTATTTTCTTTGAGAGCCCAGCCTCTTCAGCAGATAAATCCGAGGTCCTCATATTACTAGACGAGAATTTTAGGGTCGGTAGAAACCCCAACCCCCTCTTCCAAGCTTTGTATTTGACGGCCTTAGCAAGATCAAATAGCGATTGTTTCTCAAGAGATTTCGACCATCTCTCAAGAGAAAAATGCTTTTCAAGAACAGAGAATCTTCGCACTCGCACGCAGCCGCCGCCAGAGCACCATACCTTCATTTAATTAAGAATGTAGTTTACTATTGCGGCTGTAATTGATAGAAACCATACAATTGTTCCTGTCAAAATGTTAAAAAAAAGAATAAGAAAAAGAAAAAAAAAACCGGCTGCTCAGCTCGACGATTAGCTTGCCTACTGAGCAGCTATTACCTGAATCTTGGCTATAAACATTAATGTTGTAAAGCATAATTTGATATATATATATATATATATATATTAATCAAACTCATAAATAATTCATGAGGAAAACACAATAGAAATCACGACCATGAAGGAGGTTTTATATCTGATATAGATTCGTCTTCATTTGCATAAACTTAAACTTGGATTTTCTTGGCCAGATTCACTTCAATTTTGAAAATTTTAGTGAAACACAAAGGAACTAACCTAGACGTTTGATAAGCAATCTACAGTATGAGTGGCCGTGTTGTATTCGATATACAATCACTCGGCTACGCCTCGTGTTTGTATATCGGATACAACACGGCCACTCATTCTGAAAAAAACGTCTGTCTGATGAGTGCGTAAGCACGAAACTCGGAGTTACAGTGAACATGTCTCGTCTTTAATCCAATCTTTACTATATATCTGTTGCTCTGCATCCCTACGCATCGAGCACTGTTTCACCAGTATAGACCACATTACATACTTTGTTATATATATATATATATATACAGCCATTTGCAAAAATTATGGCCGTTTCAAATATAAATACAACTATATCGAAAGTATATCAGACAGGGCGGGATATCATTCTTGATATTTTTTTCCAGAAAGCCCTAATGATAGACAACTTGAAAAATATATAGTGGAAGATATCCCATAATACTTGATATGCTTTCGATATACTCGTATATGTATTGGAAGCGGCCATAGTTTTTGCAAATGGCTGTATATATATATATATATATATATATATATATATATATAATATGTTATTATTATTGGTAAAAAGATACTTGTTGTTCCTGTCAAACAGTTTATTCTAGGCGAATGAATAGGAAAGGAAACAGGTTTGTTAGCCACTGACTTCTCTTAATGAAACAAGGACGATTTTTGGCTTTTTCATTTAGAATCAAGTTAAATCAATCAATTCTGAAACCCCATATAAAAACAAGCAAAAACAGCAACAAAAGAGAAGGGAAAAAAAGCAGAGTAGGCAGTGTTGATGCGGATCAAATGTGTGACGTTATCGGGAAAGGGGCTTAAATGAAATAGTACGAAAGCAACTGCACGCACTTTAGTCACTAGTTATTATTAATTTTGACAAGAGATAAAGACAAAAAATACAAAACATAAAGGTTGTTTGTTTAGTTCATATAATTCAAGAAAGGTACAAGTGATCGACGTTCACGTGCCACGCTTCTCAACTAATTCAGTTTGTTTATTCAATCATAATGTCCTCTAACTTATTCCATTAATTTTGAGAAAGTACGAAAATGAGTTTGCTTTTTCTACGAATAACGTGGAACTAATTGAAATTTGGGAGGATTTTGAGCAAGTATATTCAACAAAAACAAAGAAAAGAGAAAAATAAAAAAACCCTGCGTTTGATGGGGTCTAAAGGTTTTTTTTCTAACTTAGAATTCGTACGCTTAAGTCCTTACTCTCTAAAACATTCCAGTACAAAAGAATAAGTCAATAATATATAGCTGGAGTATAGTTTACAGTCATCAAACTAATGTTGTTTACGATTAAAATGTTCATTCTGGGTGATCCAAGAAAGTTTTTGAGTATTTATAAAGCAGGCGCTTTGATTCTGAATCCGAAATTAGACCGCCGTATGCTACATAGAAGAGTCGATTAATCGCGAGGACGTATTTGCGTTCCAAAGCTGATACTTTCAGGAAAAGAATTACAATAAACAAGCTTTCAGATCATATAGTTTTAGTGAAAATAAAATATATACCAGGTGATGATTTAGGGCATTCAACTTAGGCTAAAATTTGCTTCGCGTCGTAGCTGCTTGAAATGCCATCGAAAAAAAATCCCAAAAAGCGAGAAAAAAACATTTTCCCAAAAATATTATTTATCCCTTTTGGAGTCTGATAGTTAGTTAAAATGTTGAAAAAGTATCAGATCGATAGGAGTATTTTTGAACGAGTGAGGCCTTCTTAAATATGGGTAATATTTTGGGCTGTTCACACCGGTCCAGAGCAAACCGGAAGTCGAGTTTTAGATTTTCGTAAAATTCGCCAAAATAAAAAAGCGCTCGAAGTTTTAAACTGGATTTCTTAAAAGAGCTTACCAAAGGTTGTCTTCTGACAAAATATGAGAAATTTGAAAATTCCTTCGCTGTCCCGCCATTCTCGACCGTTACGGACAGCCACTCTTAAGATAGCTGAAAACAGTCAAGCTGCTCGGAATAGAAGAATTAAACATAAAGGCACAAATACGCCGAACTGAGAGCATCTGGCAGAAACAATCGCAAGTAAAACGCCCTTCAATCAGGTAAAAATAATCTCTTTTTTATTAATTTGAATCCTCATATACTAAGTTTGATTCACTTTTTGTACTTCGCCGATATTGCGATTGTATTTCTATTGTCTGTTTGGGACTTTAGAAGTTGAAAAGTTATGAAAAAAATACCTGAACATTGAGGCGGAGCGAAAATTCGAGATGCAAAATTTGAAAGAAAGTTCTAGTCTACAGTCAAACTTTTTCATTAATTCGCCTTTTCTCAATGGACAATGTCTTTTGCATAAACTGACACACCGTATTTTGGCAAGCTAAACATATTTAATAATTGTGAAAAATCACTTCAGTGCCTCTTGTAGTTTTTTCCTCTGTGAAAACAGAAAATTTTCTTCTGCACATTTCGGTGCAAATAGTTTTTCTGATTCGTGTGTGAAACAAAATACTGGTCTTGTTCATCGTCTTCTTAATTACTTTAACTTAAACTTTATTTACTATAGAAAACACTACGGTAAATGCTTTTTTGGCTGTATTCACTGTAGGTTTTTCGCTATTTTCATCGTATTTGTTATTGTGGTTTCTTTTCCCATGAAGTCTTCGCTGTTTTTAGCGCTTGTTTGTATGTGACTCAAAACCATCCTGATTTGATATTTTTCGATGTTCTTTTACATCAATTGTTAAGTTAATGTTTAATTCGTCCATGAAGAAAACATGATACTTTAATCATTTCAACTTTTTACTAATTTTGAAGGCATTCTTCTCGTCGGGAACTAAACATTTTTCGCTCGCATGGAAGTCACTACAATGTTTAAAAATAGCTCAGGCTTGCGCGCGCAGCTAAAAATAGATTTTCAAGAAACTTTCATGGTTACAGACCCATGTATGGGAGATGTGCTCTCTTACTTAATATTCTCTTGTTTAAGTATGTTAAAACTATCCTATTGAATCCAGACATGTCTCATGGATAAGGGCTAGTTTATTATGCAATATTGTCAACTTGTTAATCATTTTATTGAGCAAATAACACTTTAAAAAATTTACCTCATTATGGTAAAAAACGTACCAAAATAACACAAATATATTTATGCTACAATGTGATGACCTTTGGAAACAACAGTAGTATTTTCTGCTACATACATGAAAGCAGTTATCTTAAAATTCTCTCTCTAAACACCAAAACACACAACACAACATAACAAACAAACAAAAATGCAACAAACGACTCAAAAATGTGCTTTTGTTAATTTTTTAAGTCTGTTACATTCTCTCTCTAAACACCAAAAACACACACAACGCAACATAACAAACAAACAAAAATGCAACAAACGACTCAAAAATGTGCTTTCGTTAATCTTTTAAGTCTGTTACAAAGCAAACAGTTTTTTTTGTTTGTTTGTTTGTTTTGTTTGTATATTTTTTTGCTTGTTTCGGCTGTATCTAACTTCCCTTGCATTGTTGACGTGAAAACTCGTAAAATTACAAAACCCTAATTATATCAAAAGAATGTACATTCTTTAATCTTAATCACCCCTATTTCTCTTTCAAGATTGCAAATACTTTTATACCTAATTTTGAGTGTTGTGTAGGGACATAGTAGTCTTGGGTCCAAACAAGAATATATAAAGAATCTGCACTTTTGTTGTCTATCAGATTCCAATACACACCTTACCAAACCAATTACTAGTACATATATTGAATTTTATTTAAGCGGACAAGAAAGTGGCCATAGCTATAATTTATTAAGTGCTACCCTAGTGAAAAAAAGACGTTTTCTCCTCTTTTTTTTTTTTTTTTTTTTTTTTTTTTAATGTATATATATATATATATATATAATGCTTAAACATAGCTAGAAACCATGCAGAAGTTTGATAGAGCTAACTTAACCTAAAAAGCCTCTCAAACATCTTTAAAACTAACTTAATAAGTCAGAATGTTCATCAACTAGCAATAACAAAATACATAAAAATTAGCATTTAATCTTAGCAAAAAGGCGCGGGCATTTGTTTAATATCTCGTAATTTGAATGTAGTCTAACCAGTTTTTTCCCCCAGACGATTCTCTGTTCTGTTCTGTTCGGTTCTACTGTGTCGTTTACGTCCATTCAGTAAACATTGATTTTAAAATGCGTTATTGAAGTTATTACATTTTGCGTCAAAAGTTATTACATTTTGCGTTAGAGCAGTTATTACATTTTGCGTTATTGAAGTTATTATATTTTGCGTTAAACAGAATTATTACATTTTGCGTCAAAAGTTATTACATTTTGCGTTGTTATTACATTTTGTGCGAAATATTACATTTTGTGGCGTAACACCATTGTTTATCATCAAAATCTTCCCCATCATCAGCATCATAATCATCATCATCTGCATCACCATCATCATCAACTGCATCACCATCATCACTATCATAATCATCACCAGCACTATTATCATCATCATTATCATCATGGCCACTATCATCATCACATCATCATCATCATCATCATAATCTTGTTGGTTGTCAATCTTCATGATAACTACAGTTATTTGTGTCTTTACAGTCACATCCAGATTATATCAATTCTGGGAACATCGCAAGTTCACAGATGCAGGAGCATCATCCGTTAGATCAAGAGGAGCCTGAAGATTAGCTTACACTTCTTTTCTTCTGTTGTTTGACAAATGTCAAATATTTGTTGGGTGAAAGGACGCTGTCAAAATTCTGTAAATAAATTTCTCATACTCATTAATTATTCAGGAGGTTATTTGTTTAGGATTGAAAAACTTAAGGGACAGATATGTCCCTGAACTGAACTAATGTTGATCCAGTCCAAGGACTTGAAGAAAATTAATTCAGTCCTTTCACAGGACTTTTAAACCAGGTTTCAAGTAACATCTTGTGACCCAAAAAATGGCCCATTGATTGGCTGCGCCTCCGACTGGAACTAATTGCGCGGACTTGAAATCCCGTCCAGTCCTTATTGTCGGCGATAATGATTTCTAGCGTACTATATGAGTCTTATCTCAACTAGAGTTCTATTCTGCTTTTTCTTCATTTCTATGATATCAATATATATTTCAGTATTTTGTATATGTGAGACACAAAACTAGTACGGCATTTCGTGACTAAGTCTTTATGTAAATATTAGAGTGTGTGACGAAATGTTCATGTAACCAGATAGTAGTTTTGTAACCAGAGATATAGATAGGGATATATTCTTACACACATGTACTGAGCATAGATCTCAAAGAAAGAAGCAGTAAATATAAGTTCCAGCAAAAACGTGTCAACTATTGGTTCGAACGGGATCAAAAGTACCGTGTGTAACATTTTGGCGACCCTGCCAGGACCGCTAATCGAGGAATTTCTCGTAAAAAGGCGGTTCTCGAGACCTGGAAGACGATTGACCTCGTGGTCGAAGAAGTTGATGTTGTGTTGGACGCACATGGATACGAAATTAGCGTTCCTTTGAATGCTTTCATCGCAAATAAGTCAAGCATTCCCTTCGTATGGTACTGAAGACTTGATGTACGTGGCCTAAGAGAAATTAATGTCCGTTTGAACGCCAGAAAACTTTAGAGAACGTGGTTTTGCAAGATTTGGGGGTGTGGTGTAATAACAGACCAAGCCGGCTACGATGGATTTTGATTTAGAGGCTCAGCAGTTGAGATTGGAGCAAGAAATTTTAAATTTGTCGCTAGAACGCTTGCAGGAGTTAGCAGAACACCTCAAGGTGCCTTGTGAAGATGAAGGAAAACTAAAGTTATCGAGGAAAATACGGAGGACAGTCGAAGAAGTAATAGAGAACTCAGAGGACAAACAGTTAGTCATTGAAGACATCGGCAAATTCACCAAGGAGAGCAACACAGCGCAGAAGGATGCTGAATACGACAAAGCGAAGAAAGAACTAGAGAAGATGCAAGAGAACTTCAAGAAGATGATGGAGGATTACCAGAAGCAAATCAACGAAGCAAACGAAAAGTTGGTATCTCTACAACCAGGTAACAAATCATCAAAACAGGAAGCAATCGAACCGGTATGTACTCTTAGTGACGTAGGCGTCGTAGATGTACGAAATGCACTCAGGCGCGATTTTCGTATCATTGGTATGATTGGAGGAGATACGCACAAAGACCGCTTGTCTCTCGTAAGTCTCTTGAGGCAAATCGAGGTTGGTCTTAAGAACAAATACAGCGAGACAGAAGTAATCGAAGGCGTGATCAGAGCGATTAGTCCATCACTTAAATTAAGATCTTATTTAGAAATGATGCCAGCGCTAACGATAGGAAAACTTGAGCAGATTCTAAAAGCACATTATAAACAGAAATCTAGTACAGAGCTTTACCAAGAATTGACAACGGCATGTCAGGCTGCGAAGGAGTCTCCGCAAGATTTTCTAATTAGAGTCATGGATTTGCGCCAACAAGTTCTCTTTGCATCGCAAACGAACGAAGGAACTGTTAAGTATGACTCTGCGTTAGTAAATGGTTTATTTCGCCACGTGATCGAGACCGGCCTGCAGTCGGAATCCATACGCACAAAGCTTCGGCCACATCTGTTAAACGCTGACGCTAGTGACGAAGAGCTAATGGAGAAATTAAATGCTGCGGCGTCGGAAGAGTCTGAGCGCATGAGTAAGCTGAGTCCTGGGTCACGCAAAGCGCTCGTTAATCAAATTCACGCTCCTGTCGAACAAAACGATAGAAAAATACCAGCGCCAAAGAACCATGGCAGTGGGAAAGCACAGAGTGAAGATAGCTACATGGCAACGCTCAAGGCTCTTCAGGCTGAAGTGGCTGCAATTCGATCGGATTTAAATAAACCGCGCGAAAGAAGGAAGGAAGAGAGGAATGTTCGCCGTTGCACTAAATGTGAAGAAAACAACGCTGAAAGTTGTAGTCATTGTTTTAAATGTGGATCGGGTGAACACTTCGCGCGGGGTTGCAAAACAAAGTCGGGAAACTCCCGACGGCTACGCCCGGGGGACAGGGAGTAGTCCGGGAAAACAAAGAGTCCCATGTGTGCGTGTCGTGCGGAGTACAAGGGAAACAAGAAACAGTCATACTTTGTTCGGGATGCGAAAGTGTTAATTACTGTTCAAGTGCGTGTAAGTTTGCACATTGGAATGAGCACAAAACACTTTGCAATGCAATAGGCTATCTCACCCAGCAAGAGAATGAAGAGATGAGAGAACAAGGATTTTACCGCACACACCTCACGCCAGGACAACTCACCAAAGTTGTTAATTTGGTGGGGAAGAAATGCATGATAACTTGTTTGTTAAATGGTCGCAAAACTGATGCATTATGGGATACTGGGGCTCAGGTTTCTATCCTCCCCAAAGACTGGATTGACAAACAAATGGATGGGACTACCGTGCGTAAAATAGGGGAACTTTTAGATGGGCAAAATCTAAACCTGACAGCGGCCAACGGTACCCCTTTCCCATTTGAGGGTTGGGTCGAAATAGACTTTGAGCTTTTGTCAGGAGGAGAGGGAGCTAAAGTCAAAGTTCCTTTCTTGGTTTCACGAGACCAATTAGACACACCTATTATTGGGTACAATGTTATCGCAGAACTTGTTAAACGTGAAGGGGAAACAAAGGACGGAATAGTAGACAGTGTGGCGGCGACAATGACTCATCTGAAAAGAAGCGACGTAGAAGGGCTAGTGAGTACGCTGCGCGCGGTTGATCCATACTGCGAAATTGCCGAAATTAAAACTTGCAAGCGAGACATTGTAATACCCAAAAAGCAAGCAACAATTATAAAGTGCTCAGCAAAGGTTGGTCCGACTGAGGGTAAGATTCCAGTTTTGTTTGAACCAGACCCCCAAGCCTCGTGGCCGAGTGAAATAAATGTACCAGAATCTGTAGTGACTATCTCGGGAGGCTCATCCAGTCGCGTGAAAATCAGTGTCGAGAACCACTCTGACCATGACGTACGTATTAAGGGCCACACTGTTCTCGGTAGCCTCTACCAAGTACGGTCGGTGACACCTGTCGAGGTAACACGGAGAGATCTACCATGTCAACAAGCGACACCACCCAGCGAAACGGATTTTAGCGCCGAGGAAATCTCCCACCTACCTAGCGTAGACGGCCTGACAGACGAGCAAAAGAACATCGCTCTGAGCATGCTCAAAGAAGAGGCCCACAGTTTCTCCCAAGACGACCACGACATCGGCTGTGCTGAAGAGCTGCAAATGTCTATCAACCTGTCAGACACCAGACCAGTCCAGAAAACGTACACAGCAATCCCGAGACCTCTGTATCCTGAGGTAAAACAGTACGTGGAGGACCTTCTAAACCGTGGCTGGATACGACACTCGAGATCCTCTTACTCTTCACCAGTAGTGTGCGTTCGTAAGAAGGATGGCAGCCTACGTCTGTGTGTCGACTATCGTCAGCTGAACGAGCGCACAGTTCCAGACCGACACCCACTGCCGCGTGTGCAGACAACTCTAGAGAACCTTGGAGGGAACAGCTGGTTCTCGTTGTTGGACCAAGGAAAAGCCTATCACCAAGGATTCATCCATCCATCTTGTCGAAACCTTACAGCATTCGTGACTCCATGGGGCCTCTATGAATGGGTTAGAATTCCTTTTGGTTTAATGACAGCGCCTGCTGAGTTCCAACGATTCATGGAAGGCTGTCTCCACGACATGCGAGATGACTGTTGCGTCCCCTACATCGATGACGTCATCGTGTACAGTAGGACTTTTGAGGACCATGTCGAGCACATCCGACAGGTTCTACGTCGTTTACGATCCCATGGTATTAAGTTAAAACCTGCTAAGTGTAAGCTGTTTCAAAGAGAAGTCCGTTACCTGGGACAAATCGTATCCGCAGAAGGATATAAACCCGACCCATCGAACGTTGCCGCAGTACTAGTACTGAAAAACTCGCAACCCAAAACAGTCGGGGATGTAAGAAAACTTCTCGGGCTGGTCGGATATTATCGGCGATATATTCAGGACTTCTCAAGGATTGCGTGTCCTCTGTTTGAACTCCTACAAGGACGAAACGAAACTAGCACACCAGAACAGTGCAAGAAAACGTTCCGCCGTGGAAAACGAAGTCAGCCTGCCGTTTCGTCCTCGCAACCAGTAACCTGGGCAGCCAAGCATCAGGAAGCCTTAGAGAAGCTGCTGAATTGTTTGGCTACACCACCCATACTTGGTTATCCAGACTACAACACGTCGTTTGTACTGCACACAGATGCATCAAAGGAGGGATTAGGAGCCGTGCTCTATCAAAGGCAGAACGGTATTATGCGAGTGATAGGGTATGGTTCGCGGGCACTCACGAAGGCTGAGAAGAATTACAACTTACATTCAGGCAAACTAGAATTCCTAGCATTAAAATGGGCTATTTGTAACCATTTCCGCGAATATCTCTATTACGCACCGCAGTTTACCGTCTACACAGACAACAATCCCCTTACGTATGTACTGTCGACAGCTAAATTGAACGCGACCGGCCAATGTTGGGTAGCAGAACTTGCTGATTTCAGGTTTTCAATCAAGTATCGCCCAGGTAGCGTAAATGGTGACGCCGATGCTCTCTCGAGAATGCCTCTTGACATCAACACCTACATGGAATCCTGCACAACCACGACAACGAGAGAAGACGTCTCAGCGGCCTTCAATGGACTCCATGCTCAAGAGAAAGGTGAAGCCGTCTGGATAGCAGCAGTGGGTGGTACTCTAATAACTCCAGATGAAGAAATGTTGAGTGGAGTGACAATTAACGGCCTCCCAACAGATACCATTTTGGAAGCTCAACGACAAGACCCAGCAATAGGACGCGTACTAGCCATGAAGACTGAAGGACGCTGCCCCACAGTCAGAGAGATGAGGAGGGAGCAACCACAGACAAAATCTCTGGTTCGACACTGGAATAAACTACATATAGACGACTGTGGACTACTACGCCGACATATTGGAGAGTATAAACAGCTTGTACTTCCTCCACAATACCACAACTTAGTGTTCAAGGAACTCCACAAGGATATGGGACATTTAGGGGCAGAGAGGGTTGTACACCTCGCACGTGAACGAGTCTTCTGGCCAAACATGGAGAGAGACATCACTCATTTTGTATCTCACGTATGCGAATGTATCAAGCAACGCAAACCGAATCGAGAGACTCGTGCTCCTCTGCAACCCATCAGCACATCCGCGCCTTTTGAACTAATCTCTGTGGACTACCTTCATCTAGAGCGCAGCGTGGGTGGTTATGAGTACATACTGGTAGTAGTCGATCACTTCACTCGCTTTGCGCAGGCATATGCAACTAGAAACAAATCAGCAGCAACTGCAGCTGAACGACTGTACAACGACTTCTTTCTCCGATTCGGATTTCCTGGTGCAATCGTACACGATCAAGGAAAGGAATTTGAGAACAAACTCTTTCAACAACTCCAGCGTCTATCAGGAACATCTCGAGTGCGGACGACTCCATATCACCCACAGTGCAATGGGAAAGCAGAGCGCTTCAATCGGACACTGCTGTCGATGTTAAGAACTTTGCCTGAAACCGCGAAAAGTAGATGGAAAGACTCGCTAAATAAAGTAGTGCACGCGTACAATTGTACTAAAAGCAGCTCAACTGGTTACTCGCCATTTTATTTGATGTTTGGCCGGACTCCAAGACTACCGATCGACATAATTCTCGGAACATCAAACAAAAAGGGAACATCCAGCTACACCGAGTTCGCTAAGAAATGGCACACAGCAATGCAGGAAGCATACCTGAAGGCAGCGAAAAATGCTGATATCTCTACCTCTAGAGGAAAGAAGAACTATGACCAGAAGGTTCACTACACACAGTTGCAGCCAGGTGACCGCGTTTTGGTCAGGAACCTCTCTGAACGTGGAGGGCCAGGAAAGCTTAGATCACATTGGGAGGACAAGGTTCATGTGGTAGTACAAAAGAGAGAGGGAATCCCGGTATACGTTGTGAGACCGGAAGGACGCCCAATCGACGGTAAAAGAAGAATACTCCACAGGAATCTACTCCTACCATGTGACTCACTTCCACTGGGCCACACCCAGCTACAAATGGAACAAAGGCAAGCAAACCAGAATCAAGATAGACCGGCCTTGACACAACCTCAGTTTCTAACTAATGACAGTCCATCTGATGACGAGTCAGAAGAACAGTTTAGAGGGTTTTTACCAAACGAACTGAATCCAGCAACTAATGAACGTGAACATAATGAGTCAGCGGAAACAGACCCCCCACAAGAAGACCAGGTATCCCAGCAAGACAATCTACCTCAGGAAGACTACGCAAGCCATGACCAAGCTCAGAACCTTGAGGACGCTCAACCTCAGCTCATCACTGTAGGCGAACCTGACACAGAATTAGAAGCAGTTCCTCCTACAGAACCGGAAGGCAGACCAGTCCGCGAGAGACGCCCTCCACAGACGCTAACCTACAACACTCTTGGGACACCAATGACTAACTGGTACCATGCAAATGGTATCGCAGCTTACCCTTATTACGGAGGGACGTATCACTACCCCGCTCCTGCACACGGAGGGACCTTCATCAACCCACCAGTCTTGTCTAGACAAGGACAAGTTCAACAACCTTACAACCAACCTGTATACCCATGGACAGTGTATCGCCAACAGTTTAATGGCTACAACACTTACAACCCGCAGTACTAACAGATATATTTTTAGCATATTATTCTTATAGTTTATCAAAAAAAAAAAAAAAAAAAAAACTGGAACGGGACTGTGTCAAATACACAATGATTAGTCAGGGACTACACACGTCCTACTACACGAAACATTAGAGAGACGACGTGCCCAGCGCCGGCGGACAAGAGAAGTCATATGGACTATAGAAAACGAGACAGCAATGAACTGATTGGGCCTGATCAACCCAATTCACTTGAACTCTATAATCTGTAGATAGTCTTTGAATAGTGTACACGTCTGATTTATGTTTAGTGTTTTGTCATGTCCAGGAGGACATCATTTTAAGTGGGGGAGTATGTGAGACACAAAACTAGTACGGCATTTCGTGACTAAGTCTTTATGTAAATATTAGAGTGTGTGACGAAATGTTCATGTAACCAGATAGTAGTTTTGTAACCAGTAGATATAGATAGGGATATATTCTTACACACATGTACTGAGCATAGATCTCAAAGAAAGAAGCAGTAAATATAAGTTCCAGCAAAAACGTGTCAACTATTGGTTCGAACGGGATCAAAAGTACCGTGTGTAACATATATCTGATAGTAAATAAATCAAAAATCTCTCTATCCTGTACACATCAGTCACCAACATAAATACTTGTCATTTTTCTCTACATACTTTTTTCTAATATGATTTAACTTTGCATTGCTTCCTTTTATTTAAGTAAATATAAAAAGGCCGGGGGAGAACTAGAAAACGTCACTGTCAATTCGTCCTCCAGGCTCAAATATCTCAACTAATCTCTATTCTCAGTCTGTATTGTAATATGCACAAATGACATGAATAGAAATTAGTGTAATATATAGAGAGTGCAAACAATATAACCGTGAAACTTTAGTAATACTAAATAGCACAATTTCATGCAAATTCCATTGTTTTCTATTGTTTAATTAGCACTATTTTGTACTATTTAGTACTTAGTGTTTCACGGATTATATTGTTTGCACTATATGAAACAACACTTAATAATCTACATATTTTTTAAGCCGTTTACTTTTTATAACTATTATCATTATCATTTTAGTGTTCCATATTCGTGACCGTCAATATTTTTTAGATTTTCCAACATTCTGGTACGAATTCTTCTCATAAGAATTTATAATTTATAATTTAAAAGCTGCGCATGCGCTGAAACAACACAAAACTGAAGATAACTAGACCAATCACCTCCTGAGTTTCCCCATTGATATTGACGCCACAATCTCCTTATAAGGCGCGAAAGTCAAAAGGAACACCTTCCAATAACCGTATCTTTGATGTTTGACAGAAAGAAAGCTAACCCCACTGGGGGAATTTCAATTAGTATTTACTGCTGTTATAACAAATATATTCATTCGTTGAGCATACGCAGCTGATGTTGAGAGTACAGATATAACAATTTAAAGAATATTGCCCTTCAAACCGAGAATACCGAGAAAAGCTAACTCAGGTAAGTATACAATTGGATGCAACATTATAAAACATTCTCTCTCTCTCACGTTCAATTTCCTATCTCTTTTTTTCTTTCTCTCTTTCTTTTTTTCTTTTTTTCTTTTTTCTTTTTCTTTTTTTCTTTTTTTTCTTTTTTTCTTTTTTCTTCATCCTTTATTTTCCTTTCTTTTAATTTTTTTCCGCCATTCTTTCCCTCTCCCTTTCTTCTTTCCGTTCGGCGGCTTGTAATATGCATTTGCGCTTCTTTACGAGTTGTCGTTTATTTTTATCAGATAAAATATCAATCCGCGATACCAATTTATATTTTGACTTGTAAGTGTATTCAACAAAGTACAGCGCCTTAAGTCATTGCATCTGTCATCGTTCAAGCTTTTCGTCTAGATACCAAACAAAAAGGTTAGTTTTCCCAAGCATCTTTTATACCTAGTACAAATATCATATTATTACCATAACAGAAGCTATGTAGAGTATGTTAATATTCGGTGATAATTACAATTAGGATAAGGAATATACTTCTGCACGACGTCAAGATATAGAGGTAAAAAACGAGGATGCCCGATTAAATTGGTTGATTCTTGACATTGGTAACCATGTAAATAAAAGTAACTGATAGCGAGTGATACGGAAAATATAACCGGTAACGTATTAAATAGTTGATGCATGAATATTATTGATATGTAAATATATAAAATGTAGTTAAGGTTTCACCTGTCTCATTATTTTTCTAGTTTTTCTTCGTTAAAGTGTCTTTGGCGCTGTAAATTTTATATTAATATATAGTGTTTTTTTAATCAGCGATTTAAGGCGCATTAAATGAAATAAATACGATCCTCGCTCGAAACTGCTGAAACAGAAGACACGCTACCACTGAACGCAGGTCTATAGCAAACGTTGTCACTCTGTCATCATATGCTAACTAAGTAGTTCATGTATCTGTCATGTTATATTTGGTAAACAGCGTAAACAAGCTGTTTTTTTCTTTTCTTTTCTTTTGTTTGTTTTTGTTTGTATTTTTTTGTAATTGTAGTTCTTTCTCTCTCTCTCTCTCTCTCTCTCTCTCTCTCTCTCTCTCTCTCTCTCTCTCTCTCTCTTCTTTCTTTCTTTCTTTCTTTCTTTCTTTCTTTCTTTCTTTCTTTCTCTCTTTCTCTTTCTCTTTCTCTCTTTTTTCTTTTCTTTTTTCCTTTCTTTCTTTCTTTGATATGCTTTAAAAGTGCCTACCATTAAAACACTCTTCAAAGAGAACCACGCTTTAATTTTCCAGCCAAAGACAGTAGACTTATCAGATAGAAACCGTAGGTGGTATTGAATTACTTGAATTCAAAACCTTATCTCGAATTCTGCACGACCACTTAGAAAACAGAGCCTTATGGCAAAAGAAAAAAAAACAAAAACAAACTAAAGTACCCTTAAAAGGTTCCTTTAGTGGCACTTAAAATTGAATCCTTTGAGCTAAAACTACTGTTGGTGCCTTCATATATAATTCATAAGAATGAACGACGCCAAAATTATAAACAACGTCAACTATCGGCACCGAATTAAAAATAATTAAAACTGACCAAACGGTTTTACACGAACTTATTTTTCTCCTTTTTACTTTTGAAATACTCGACAGACTTGTAATCTTTTTGAGCGTGTGTTGTTTTTCGTTTTCCTTCGAGCTTAATTTTTCGGGACCATTTGAAATGATAATTTAACTAATTTGGAAAGGAGAAGTAAAAAAACGCGACCTTTTAGGCGTAAACAACGAAATTTTTAATCGAAGATTTCTCGCTTGGATACCATTGATGTTCTGGCCATAGTTGTTGTTGTGCATAAGAGTCAGTGATAACAGGAAGTTAAACTGCAAAGCAACGCAAGCATCTCAAAGGCAAGTTTTTCCTAAAAAATAGAAAGAAAAAAATTTGAAATCTGTAATTGAAAATGAAATTCAGCGAATTTATTCCAATTAATAAGTGAAGCTGTTCATTATTTTGGAGGATAAAATAGGGATAAAGAATAAAATATGCTAAAAAGATAATTTAGGCTTAGCCAAGAACACACTTTTTTAAAGTGGTAGAGCTCTGCAGTTTTGAACATCAACATCTTTATAGCATTCTTAAGGCTAGTACCGGATCTTCAAAATTCTTCAATGAATTTTTTTTTAAATTCTGTCATTTGAAGTTCATTGTTAGGGTATTCAAATAATGAAAAAAGAAAAGGGGTCGCCGTATTGGTTATCGAGATATAAGGCTTCAAAAAGGAGAGATTTTTCAGTTTTCCGCGCGTTTTTGCCGAAAATCTGCCTCCTTTAATAAATTCGAATTACTCGAATCGATTTAACAAAGAAAAACAGAAAACTGTTTTAAACTATAGGTGCTGAGTCTAGAAAACATATCTAGATAAAAAATCCATCCAATCTTTTGCAAGTAGTGTGAAAAGCTAATTCTAGAAGCGAAATTGCTTGTAATTCGGCGCAGTTATATGCGTGTGTAGTTGTAAAAATGTTGAAAATTCATAACAATTTTAACTATGATTTTTTTCTTTCCGCGCTAAATCCAAAGAATATGATATCTAGCTCCGAATGAAAAGGGAAAAAATGGGGGTCACCGTACTAATAGACGAGCTATGAGCGACTAAATCCAAGTTTTTGGTCAAAAAACACAAATCCTGTCCGCGCGGGACTGGGTTCTAGTACATTAACCTCCATCTGAAAACATGTCAAATCGTCTTTGTAATCTCCAGAGAATCTAAGACGTATTTCGAATTGATTTTGAGAATAACATGTCAAATTCATTTTTTGTTACTTTTTTGTTGTTTTGAATCAAAAGAGTGATCAAGTCAGGCAATGAAAATCTAAGCATGTTTTGAAAACATTTCATTTTTGCCCCAAAAGGTCCATGAATTAGCGAAATACTTTGTTAAGTTATAGGAAAGGATTCAAATTTTGACATTATTTAAATCAATTTTCAAAACAGCGCAAATAAAGGGTAAAAAACGAGATGCGCAAAATGGATGCGCAGTAGCAAGGGTCCGGAACTACCTGAAATCGTACCAAAAAAAGCACTACATGACATATAATTTTTCACTAACTATTATCATATTCTATATGTATTGCAAAATATATTTATTCATTTATATGTAATATTAGTTATATTACTGCTTTATTGAAGCCGAACTTTCTTAACTTTTCCGCCTTACGCCAGAAACCACCTGCGCATCATGCTATATTTTCAGTTACTTTAATTTCCTGTGCTTGTCAAATTTCGTTGTCTCTGATGGTCTTCCGGACAAGCTTTATCAAAAGTAGCGTTTTTTACTTGACTTTCGGTCGAGTCCATTACATATATCTCTTTGATGACCTTCAATTCCAAAACGACGCCAAACACTGAGTCATTAAATGTGTTGGAGAATATTCCTGTCGAATAGAAGCTTGCTTCCTATACACTGAATCTGAAGTCAGTATTTATCCGCCTGCGAAAACCCTAATCTACATCTACATTTTATTTATTTAGTTTATTTATTTAAGTCAATATTTATATATCTAGTTTAGCAAGGGTAGTTTAAATAGAGTCCTGAAAAGTTGGTTAAATAGTAACATGCTTTCAGTTCGATTCCGTTGAGCTGCGCCATTGCTGTACTTGCAGTAGTGGTTAGCGATAACATTTTTTTCCACCGAACTTTTAGATCTAACTTTTAAAAAATCAAAGTTATGAGAAAATGTAGGCCAGGAGGTCCGGATAGGGAAAAACTGTGCCTGAGGTCTTGAATATACGAGGACACAGTTTTTCCCTATCCGGACCGACTATATAGGACATGTAGCAAATAACTTTTTTTTTTTTTTTCCCGTATCTTTTTTTTTTTTACTTGTTTTTGTAATCATTTTGTTTTGTTCTTTAGCGGCAAAGGATACCGGACCGCGAGCGCGGGCAGATACTGACAAAATACCGCCCGCTCAAACAGCCAATCAGAACGCACGGTTTTTTAGGATACCGGACCGGAGAAAATATAGAATTTCATAGGATATAACAACAGCGAAGTTCCTGACTCCCATGCAACCACACACAGGTCTAATGATTTTCTAGTCAAGACTATTTGCAATTCGTCGTCATTCAATTATAGTACTTCACAATGACACAATTATGAACAGTGCCCTAGATCGATTCAATTTTTAATATTTAATATTTTTTTGCCTTCGGTTAAGTGCCTTTTATCTTGCTCTGGCTATTGGCGTCTTTTTGTTACTTTGGATGTGCAGGTGTTGGAAGCCACATGTTAACCAACCCTCGAAAAACGAGGACTATTCAATTCGAGGAACCGTTTCTGATTGTAACGATATTCAAGCCTAACCTAAGGCACATAGTACCCAGATCTATTGTTCGTATTGTTAATGCTTCATACGGAAAACCATTTAAACCAATCCATCCAGTTGAAAATTCATTCGCTAATGGTCTAAAAAAAGACGCTGAAAAAACTTGTAAAACCTAAAAGTAAAATTCTTTTTCTGAGACTCATTTCCAAAAAACAAACTTGGTAAGTTACAAATATCAGTTCATGTAGAACATGTTTTGCTTTTCTCGGTGCAGTAATACTAGTCATTTATACTTCGTATTAACTCACGGCTCGGCTCTATGTAAATTATAATCAATGTCAAGATGTGTGGGTACGTTCTTCATCGTCGAGCATTCCGCACTCAGACAGTTTGATGGTAAAAGAATGAGAGTCTAGTTTGTCTGCATCCAAGATTCAGGCATTTTGAGCTAATTCTCATAGAGGTATTCACTATTTGATTTGACGTTTAACAAGGATCCTGGGTTGACGTCATCATTTCTTGATTTCTATATTGATTAGATCAGCAACGAAAAGAAATATCAGAAAGTAAAAACCATTCTTATTTATTTATAAGGGCTTTGAAATCGGGTAGAGATCCTGTAGGCTTAATCATCAATTCAAGAGATATTAAATACCATCCTCTTCACGTAAATGAGATCCGCAAATGTTTATTAAACAGGAAAAATAGCACCAACTATTAAGCTAAGGCCAGGTCGGTGCTAATAATATGGGCTGCCAGCTGGTCGACAAATCAGATGTCAGATGAATTAGCTATAAGATGAATAGATTTAAACAAACTTCACCAATAACCTCAATATCGTAAAAAGGCCGAACCTATATGAGAGGACGGCAAAAGATCAACTATAATAAGAATAGAGGAAAATTTATTCATTTGTTAAGACGGCTTGCACTTCAATGAGAACGTTTGCGTATACTCAAGGGAACGGTTAATGAGAATCCTAGAGAGAGAGCGACAATAATATTTGCTTAATGCGTAGCGAGAGATAAGCCATAACATATATATGATATATTAACTTGGCGTTGGCATATTCGTGTTTTGAATTCGCGGTGTAAAGATTTAGTTATCTGCAGCTATAGTTACCAGCGTGTAACCTATATCTATCGGATTATAATCAGGCGCCAACTATCGCCCTTCTCTGACGTTTAGTGGACTTAGTAGTTGATGATTTAATAACATATGAATATAGCAGATCGACACCTTACATCCACGATAGACAGTAAATACTATCTTGAAAAGATTTATTTGATCCGGAAACGTTTGAGGCTGATGTGTGTCAATGACAAGAAAGAAGAAAGAACGGGGAGGGGGTTGAAGTACAATGAAAGTGAATAATGAATGAGTGAATGAACGAAACAGTTCAAGGAAACAAGGAAGGAAGGAAAAAAGAACCGAATAAATGGGGACGGATGGATGGATGGACGGATGGACGGACGGACGGACGGACGGACGGACGGACGGACGGACGGACGGAGGGAATGGATGGATGGATGGAATGGACGACGTCACTGCAAAACTGAGGTGTCCTGAAGCCTACAAAAATTGGCCGGTGAAAAATAAAAACCTGTCCACCTTTGCAATAAAAATATATAATAATCATTGGTTATTGTGTTACTATTATCGACCCCCTAATAGCAACGGGAATTTTTTTCATTTGGTGTCTTGGAAATCCATAATTTCAAGAGGAAAAGTGGCACCTCAGCTTTGCAAATTTTCTTGATTCTGATTGGCTAAAAAACGTTTAAAATCAGCTGGCATTATTTAATCAGTCTCCATAAAAAAAAGTTCGATATGATTGTCTTTTTCAACATAATGAATCTTTAATCGTTTATCGAAAGTACAAGCCTGTTTGATGACAGTCGGATAAAACATAGACAGGAAGATGGTCTTAGAATATAAAATGTAAGATTAATATAAAAGATTTCGTGTTGCTTAATTGATTTATTTTTTGAGAAATATTCTGAGCTTAATAACACGTAATTAAAAAAAAGTATGTGTCCACACACCTGCGAACTCACCATGTGGGATGTCATTTCTGCTTTCATATTACCATTGACCCCTGAAAGGCTGTCATTTTTTGATTATATATTTTATGACGTTAACTAGAAATTTTCGTTTTGATGAAGACATCATACTAAGTGGAGGCTGTTTTGATCTGCTCTTTGAACTACAAGCTGGAAAAGCAGGTGCGCGAGAATAGAGATAAAAGACGCAAACAAGCCAGGTAGAGCTAAATAGCGTAACCCCCCTTGAATCATAGTTAACGGCGACGCTTATTCAGTGCTTTTGGAGGCGGTTTGGTAAAACAATAGGCTGTTGACTTGTTCTTCTACCGTTAATATCACAGGTTGTGCAACGATATTGGTAAGATATACTTTTTGGTAAGATTAAGTTTACTCTATCACTAGCTCATTACAAAGTATATATAATTTTACATTATTTAACGTGTGTCTTACTTGCATTTTACACCAAAAGATACGACAACCAATTCACAACCAGTTACCTTTTTCCCCAGAAAGTTTAGGATTTACTTTCTATATAGTTTAGTTTTAAAATGATAAAGAAAAGAAATGAATTACACGTAGTTCTTAGACTGATGATAATTATTACCTTTAGCTAGATTATACCTTGTTTTAAACAATTATTATGAATTTATAATTTAAAAGGTTTTTGCACCGTCCACACGTATCCATTTGCGTTTCAAAACAGAGTTTTTTATTCCGTTTTCAAAAATAATATCGTCCATTCTTAATGTTTTTGAAACGTTTTCGCCCGTCCAGCAGGAATATGACGATAAATACACCAGTAGGAGAGGAAAACGCTCTTAAAACAAATTCGTGTCATTTTGGTTTTGGAACAAAGGGTAATCCAATACAGTTAAGTCTAGGTTTTCGAAAAAAGTCGAGTTTCCAAGTAATATATACACCGGATACGGGTGGACGGAAGGCCAACAGGCAAACAAAAAATTCTTTTTTAAAAAAAAATCCGGATACGTGAGGATCAAACCTGTACTTGACTTGAGTATAACTTCAAACAATATAAATTTTATAATTCAACATCGATTATTAATTAAAAAAGCTAAGACTAAATTCAAAAGTCGAACTTCATAAGTGTATCCAAGTGTGCGCTTGAGTCTAACGTCAAACTTATTTTGGTCGATCTTTAAACGACTGGGAGGGGGTGACTCCGTGGTAAAAGTATCGGGTATTTGGTCGTCGTATCTCCAAATCAGCGATTTGGTATCTTTTAGGACGTTAAAATTGAAATTTAGATTTTCAGCATACATTTTGGTATCTTTTAGGGGTTCAAAATCGTCCAACAACGACCTTTTTAAAAAAATTCCGGTATCGGTATTTCTGAAATTTTCCAACGAGCATACCCGATACTTTTACTATAATAAACCATATTCCCTCGTTCATGTGCAGTATATTGGTCAGCTGTCATATCATCGTATTGTGTGTTGATAATCTTTAATGAGGGAAACCTACTCACTGGACGTGGTTTTCAGTAGGGCCCTAAATAAGAATATACAACGAGTAATATTACAATAATACAATTAAAGAAATATGAATAAACAAAAATATGCATAAAAACAGAAATTAAAATGCTATTATGCGGCGTCCACAATGGTGATTTGTGAATGCCATCATCGTTATCAATCAATTTTAAATATTTTGAAATAATAACATTTTAAAATATTTTTGATGAAACGCAAAACCTATTGAAAAAATACGGAACAGTTTGACAGTATTGATTTTTTTTTTTTTTTTAATTATCCTAAGTTTTTTATGATATCTGACTGCTTGAATAGTTATTATCAACAACATCAGCTCGTCTTTATATCCGATCTTATTATTCCCATCTATTCATTTATTTGCTCACTTATGATCACTCGACTATAGTTTATTTTTCATTCGTTGGAGCGTGCGTAGATTCGTGTCTTCCTATTTATCATTCCATTATTATTCATTTTCATTCCTTCCTCCAGTGAAAAATATATAATTACCGGCCTTATCACTTAAAAATGCATCTTAAAAATTAGGGACTGTGCAATAATTATCGGGAGGGGGGGGGGGGGGGGGGGAGGTCAAAAGTTAAATTGGAGTGTAGGGTAGGGGGGGGGGGGGTTAGAAGCTAATGCTTAAATATGGAGAGGGGGGATCATAAGTCAATTTGGGATTTTGTTCACTATAAAATTGAAAAGATGCATATAAATGTATTTAAAATAAACATTTATTGTTATATTTTTTACTGTATAAAGAACACAACTTGCCACAGGTGCAACCTCAAAACCATATGTGTTGAAATATAATGCATAAACTAAGTATCCTTTGTAATAAAAACAGTACAAAAAAACAGTAACTAAAAACAGTACAAGCCACAACTTTCTATACTGTACTGTGATGGAGTTATGCCACATTGATTGACTGTATATAAGACAACTGACTATGTCATGTCTTTTTTGTTTTGCTTTGTGATAATCCTTCTAGCTTTATGTTCATGATATTTAGTGCTATGTCAAGGATAAAAACAGAAGTTCTGAACAAGCTCCTTGCCTTCCCCAACAAAACATTTCGAAGAAAGAACATCCCTCAGGCAGGATTTGTCAGTTTGAGATGTAAATATTAGTAAAGCGTCCTCATCAATAAAGTCAAGTTGTGGGATGCCATATATCTCAGGGCTGTATTATCATTTGCTGAAGGATTTCCTCCTAAGGGATGAAATATAACACATGCCCTTTTCTTCCTAAAGTATGTTCTGTTGCCTTGGATTTGCGTTTATCAGCTATTTTCTTATTTTCTTTTTTCTTCCGTGAAACTGATGACTTCTGTTTCGATCCAATCATATACGTAGCACTGGGGCGTTGGTGGCGATGTATGGGGGTTCGGGGGGGGGGGGGGGGGGGGAGTTGATAGTTATTTCATTTCAAAAAGGGAGGGGTGAGAAGTTATTTTACGTTTAGCACAGGGGGTTTAGCTTCAATTTAAGCCAAATTTGGAGAATTTTAGAACCCCCTTCCCGATAATTATTGCATCGTCCTTTATCCTCATTCGTCGAGTTATTTGAGCCCAATCTGCGATGTAATGTCACAGACTGAGCGACTATACAAGCATTCATCCATCCATCCATCCATCCATCCATCCGTCCGTCCGTCCATCCATCCATCCATCCATCCATCCATCCATCCATCCGTCCGTCCGTCCGTCCGTCCGTCCATCCACCCACCACCCATCCATCCATTTATCCATCCGTCCGTCCGTCCGTCCGTCCGTCCGTCCATCCATCCATCCTTTTCTTTTGTTTCAATCCCTCTTTATTCAAATTAAATCCTACGAGGTTATATATAATTGAATGTTTATTTCTATTTCGAAAGAGCTCCGAAAAATGGCTCTTCTTACAAGTTGAAATTCAAGAAAAAAGGAAATTATTCCAAGAGAGATTTACGCTGCCATTTATTAAATAAACATGTCACTGCCCAGCCTTAGGAAATAGAGTTTCGTGCGATTCACTCGAGGTTCATTCGATCCTCAGGATCTCCATACTCTTAAAAAGCACTAATGGAGAGAGAAGGGTGAAGTGCGCACCGTCATTTCCTGGATGACTATAGGTACTAACTGAAGGAACACTGGCATTAAATAAGACCTTTATTGCCACGATGTATCGCCACTACTCGAGCTATACCCGGCATTTCTCATTATACAGAAAATCAATTGTTAGTCATTCGATACCCTTTCAGTTTTTGAAATAGGATTCAGTTATAATTTGAAAATATTTTGACAGGATAAGCAGCATTGGGCTTAAGTATGATAAAATCCACTTAAATAGCAAATGAAAATCACCATCTTTAAACTCATCTTGTGTTTGTCTTTTCTTTTCTATTTTTAAACAGGTTTATTAATTTGAGCAAGTCTTGGTGCTGATGACAATAACACTATCGCCAGCCCTAGCATATATGACAGCACATTTATCGAATTAAAACCTTAGCTTTAAGCAGGAAAAAGCTGTCCACGAGAGCAGAATAATGATAAATGAATGCTCCTATTTCTTTAAACAAGATCAAGGTGCTATTGGATTATAAATTAGCATAAGAAACTCATTAACTGCTGAAAATCATTAAGAGTAGGCGTTTGGCTGACAAACTAAAGGCGTCATTTAAGTCATCCAAATGAGCTGTGATAAGAAAGCCCGAAAATAAGTTCACTTGATTCAACGACGGAGCTGGGCCATATCTCCATTGATTCTAGAAAGCGCAATTCATCAAAGATACTGCACTAAATACGGCGCCAAAATCACGAACAAATACTAGAAGACTTTACTTAGACAAAGCAGCAATCAATCATCAATGATGTTGGTAAAAGCATTTCTAGTTACTTTAGTTTTATCCTACACAAGAGAGACAACATCGAAAGTTCAAGATCTGTCGAACGCTACAAGGCATTTTCAAGATGGTAATATTATCATAGGTGCTTTGCTGAAAATACACTTCAACAATCAACCCAATAATGGCGCAATTTGCGAACAATTTGACCGCCAAGGTTTTGGCTTTGCTCAAGTTTTCGCTTACGCCATCGACAAAATCAACAAAGATACCAATCTGCTACCTAATATAACATTGGGTTACGATATAAGAGATTATTGCAACCATCCTCTATTGGCAGTTAAAGCTGCTTATGACTTTGTCAGCGGCGTTCCTCGAAACCGCGTAGCTGCAGTGGTTGGTCCGCAAGACTCAAGTACAGCCTTGAAGATCGTAGGTTTACTTCATGTCAAGAATGTTCCTCTGATAAGCTTTGCCGCCTCGAGTGAAGAACTGAGCGACCCAATGTTCAGTAATTTCTTCAGAACGATTCCTCCGGATGTTAATCAGGCAAAAGCACTGGCTGATCTTGTGGACTTTTTCAAATGGAAATATGTTGCAGCTGTGGCGGTAGATGATTCTTATGGAAGATATGGTATTAGGGGCTTGGCAGACGAAGCTGATGAGAGATCCACCTTTTGTATTGCATTTACAGAATACTTCACTCCTACTGGATATCAAAACAGAATAAGGGACATTGTTACCAGATTGAAGAAAGAGAAAAATATCAAAGTGATTATTCTGTGGGGAACTGAAGAGCCATCGAAAAGATTCCTTGATGAAGCCATGAGGCAAAAGTTAGAAGGAAAAACTTATTTACTTAGTGATTCACTTGCTACGAACGAGATATTGTTTTTCGAAGAGTACACAAGTGTTTTAGATGGTTGCTTAGGTACAATTCCATACCATGAAGCTTACAAGGATTTTAGCACTTTCATGAGGCAAGCGACGCCACGGACTACACGGGAAAGCAAAATGTGGAATGAGCTTTGGGAACTTGAATTTACTTGCTCCTTCGCCAACAATTCCAACAGGCCATGCCATATTCATGAAAATCAAACCATGTCGAATAAAACTTTTGATCATATGTACAGTGCGTTTAGTGCCAAATTAGTTGATTCTGTTTATGCCGTTGCGCATGCTTTACATGCAGCATACGGCTGTACAAATGGAACCTCTTCTCAAGTTGGCTCATGCCCCAAATTTAATAATCATGTAGAACCCTTAACAGTGACACGCTTTTTGAAAAGCGTTAATTTTCTAGGTTTAAGTGGAACTACCAGGTTTGATAGTGTTGGCAATCCGTTATTTTCGTGGTACAACATCATCAACGCTCAAAAAAAGAAAACTTTTTTTGCCAATGAGCTGAGCTACGATAAAAAGGTGGTTGGCACATGGAAAGACAACAAAAGTAAAACCTTGGACATTGACAGGAAAATTATCAGATGGAATAAAAAAAGCACTGATGCCAATACTCCCCCGGTATCCATATGCAGCAATGCATGTCTCCCCGGAACCAAACGCATTATGACGTCACGGTGCTGTTGGAAGTGCATTGCCTGTGAAGACGCTGTAAGCTACAAGGCAAACTCAGAAAACTGCACAAAATGCGAGAAAAAACAAAAACCCAATGAAAACAGAACTGAATGCATCGCCCTTCCTTTTGGTAATTTTACTTGGTCAAGCTCGGTCGCTGTTGTTTTGCTTTCAATGTCCGCATTCGGCCTCTTACTGTCCATCGGATCTTTTGTCGTTTTTCTACGCAGCTGGAACACTCCAATCATAAAAGCATCAAACCGAGAACTTTCGACTGTCCTCATTGCAGCGATAGCAATCTTTTTTGTACTGGCTATTCTATATTTGGATGTTCCAACACCTGTCCTTTGCGTCATACTGTCGCCTTTACGCTACCTTATGTATAGCATTTGCGTGACTGTTTTGTTTCTCAAAACTGCCCGGATTCTATACGCTTTTCAGACGAAACTTCAAAGGCGCAATTCGACAATTGTCAAGAAATTGATACAAGGAAAATCTTCTATTTGTGGGGTCATTTTGGTCAACACTGTACAATTTATACTGTCAATATGCTCGATTGTTATGGATCCTCCGGTTGTAGAGGAGAATATTAGACCAGGAGAATCTATTATCTTAGGATGTTTACCCTACCGGAGTAGTATAGGAAGGGGATTACACTTAACCATGCTATTTTATCTTCTCATACTCATTATTATCTCAACCACCTATTCTTTCAAAGCTAGAAAAATCCCCGAAAACTATAACGAAGGTCGCTGTATTGTTTTCTCGCTGTACATTATCATTTTATCCTGGGTCGTGTACTATCCTGTTGACTTTGCGCTTGATGGCTGGTACGTTGCAATAGTCTCAAACGCGTCCACCCTACTAAGCTCTTATGGTTTACTCATCTGTATCTTTTTCCCCAAATTGTATATCATATTCTTCCATCCAGAGCAAAACACTCTAGAGTATGCTAGAGCACAATTAACAAACCATAACATGCAAAGGACAACGACAGGTCTGACCTCGTTAAATGTCACAAAGTTTGAACCAATCAACACTGAGAAATCTGCTACAGCGACACCTGAACTGTGCTCTGAAATCCAAGACACGTCAAAGAATCATGTAATGCCATCTCCACTTGCTGAGGAGAAAAACGCTCGGAATAGCTGTGTTGCTTTAAGACCCTAGGTGCAAGTATTGACCAAATATTGACACCTTTCACTTCATGCTATTTCCCAGGAAAAAAAATGGAAATGGATATCATAGTATCAAATGCTTTCTGGTATTGATCTAAATGTCCTGCATTTTGGACCTTAGTTTTTTTCTTTTTTGTGGGAGAGAGGGGGCGCTTAATCAGACAGTTGACATTTCATGGCATCAAGAAATTGAAAAGAAAAAAAAAATTGGAAAAACTGCACGGCAAATAAGGTTTCATCATAGTTAAATAACATACTAACTATAGTTTCCTATCACTTTTAGGCGGCTATCAGCAAGAAAAATAACGCCATAAATAAGCTTAAATTAAGGACGTTCATGGGCAAAAGATTCCATCGTCAAATTTTTTTGAATTTTGCACAATGAAAGAACATCATACTAGAAGTAAAATAACCAAATAAAAAATGGGGGTCCCCGACTTCGTTTAGCCTTCAGAATACGTGGAAGTTCACCCTTTTTACTGTAAAAACGCGCGAACAACGTGAACATAGAAAGCTGTCAAAAATTGGTAATATTTTACTGAAAAAATAAGTTGATCGTCCCCTTTTTTTACAGAAGATTAGAAAATAGCCAAGTTAGCATTTGAAATTTGAAATAAAAATGAGAGATATTTTTTACTGTGCTTTTAGTGTGGACTTAATTGAAACCTTTGCGTTACGCGAAATTCTATTCCAATTATACGCAAAATGTGTAATTTTGATTTGATCCCATCGTCAGATGCTTTTGATTTTTCCTCTAAAGTTAGGTATCATAAATTACTTTCAAAAAGCGACTTCAAAAAGGTGGGGTGCCCGACTTCCACTTAGAGCTGTAAGAGATTAAAGACGTGTTATGAGGTTTTGCTTATCAAAACATTGGAATGACGTCATCACGATGAGCCCGCGTTCACTAAATTCATGCATAGAAGGATGCGCGAGAACAATGCCCATGTCAATCCTACTTTAGACATTGTCACTATGTCCCACAATGCACTTCGTTCTTGGAATGCACTATTCAGTATATATGCAGTTTCAGTATTCAACCTTTTTTGACGTAGCTGTAAATCTTTATCCAGTGGATAAAGTGATGCGGTTATCCAATAAATTTATCCACTGAATAAGGAGGATTTATACGATCGTGCGTACTCGTTTGGAAAACTCTTCCTTTTCCGGTTCAAATATTAAAAAACAAAATTATTCCTCGAATATATATCTGATAACAATATGCATGCCAAAAAAAAAAAAAAAAAAAAAAAAAAAAAAAGAAAAATCTTATCTGGATAACATGGGGTTCAAACCCACCGCGACTGAAATATATATATTAAAAAAAAAACGATTCCACTTTGCCATACCCCCGAGACATCCGCAGAGCTGAGGCGGCGTATGGACTTCGGACCTGACGGCGATTAAATCCTTCTGCCCTTGGGTGTACGAATTACGCAAGAAAATGTTCTAGCCGAAGCATCAGGGGAGAGACTAGCCGGCCCCCAGACCATATCGGCTAATCCCTTGCATCTCTGCCACGCACGGAATCGGTTAAGAATATGATCGATGTTAAAAAGTCTAGTCTATTTGGTGCATTGTTTTCATGGCTTTTGCTGTGCTAATTTGCTGAAACCGTGGCCCAGTGGGGAAAACTCGGGCATCCCAAATAACCTCCAAAGTCAAGCCCGTTTGGGGAGGGTTAGCACTTAGATGGGTGACCTAAATAGTATACCTACTAAAACTAACATGTTACTCTGATAAATGCCGTATTTGTCCTTCTAGACGGCATTAACCTATACTACACAAATAGTTGAAAGGACAAAGCTTACTCTTATTAATAAATTTCATTATAGATGGTGTTGAACTTTTCCATCCTATCGGTTACAAGGACGATCGCGATGTCTAGATGGGATACTCGCAGTCCAGGTAATTGAGAGACGCTAGGGTTAACGAAGTACGTCATAGGTTTCCGAACACACGCGAGTAGTGATTGAGAAAGGGTTGTGTCTAGATGGGATACTCGCAGTCCAGGTGATTGAGAAAGGGTTGTGTCTGGATGGAATACTCGCAGTCCAGGTGATTGAGAAAGGGTTGTGTCTAGATGGAATACTCGCAGTCCAGGTGATTGACAAAGGGTTGTAGCTCGATGGAATACTCACAGTCCAGGTGATTGAGAAAGAATAGTATCTAGATGGAATACTTGCAGTCCAGGTGATTGAGAAAGGGTTGTGTCTGGATGGAATACTCGCAGTCCAGGTGATTGAGAAAGGGTTGTATCTAGATGGAATACTCGCAGTCCAGGTGATTGAGAAAGAATTGTTCCTAGATGGAATACTCGCAGTCCAGGAGATTGAGAAAGAATTGTATCTAGATGGAATACTCGCAGTCCAGGCGATTGAGAAAGAATAGTATCTAGATGGAATACTCGCTGTCCAGGTGATTGAGAAAGGGTTGTATCTAGATGGAATACTCGCAGTCCAGGCGATTGAGAAAGAATAGTATCTAGATGGAATACTCGCTGTCCAGGTGATTGAGAAAGGGTTGTATCTAGATGGAATACTCGCAGTCCAGATGATTGACAGAGGGTTGTATCTAGATGGAATACTCGCAGTCCAGGTGATTGAGAAAGGGTTGTGTCTAGATGGAATACTCGCAGTCCAGGAGATTGAGAAAGGGTTGTGCCTGGTTTTTAGATATAATATGTGTTAATATGTACTAAAAAATATTCTGAGCGTTTTCTGGCTATTCTACTTCTCTTCGTGGATTGATACGGATTTTAGAACAATTTTCGGTTAGTTTGCGTTGATTTGACCCCGTCCGACGACCATCATCCTTTGCGTTTAAACAATAGATTGTTGAAGATTGTTTTGATGTGACTACTAGTACCTATCCACGAATTCGCCGAAGGGAGGTTTGATTTCCTGTCCATGCTTTTGGTAATCGTTTTTCGCGCCACTACAGGCTCGATGCGAGGCCTGGATACTAGTTCCAGCATACACCGCGGGTTTCATTGATGTACGAAGAGGTACGAAGAAGAATCGAGATGCCAAGGTATGAGATAAAATAATACGAAAATTGAACTTTCTGAGCTATTTCTCCCTCATTAAAACACCAAGAAAGTATCCAGTTAGAGAGTTTATCACTTGGTACCCACTTTAGGCCAAAACAACTATCATAACGGAAATATTTTTCTTGTTTTTTTTTACCAAAAATGTTGTCTCACTCACGCGGTTATTCTTGAACGTGGTAAACTCTAAGATTAAAATTTCTCTTCTTCCCTCAAATTTAAGCTTTAGAAAGTTAAAAAAGGTTTTTCAATGTATTATTAATTCATATTTATGCTATTTATGATATTATGCTTTTTTTGCTGTAAACACTTGAAGTTTTAACATTTTTGTGAAAGATGCTAAAAATGGCGCCAAGATAAGCAGGCGAAGCCTTCTACGATCACTCAAACCAAAAAATTAATGTTCAAATAGTCCCCTTCACATATCCCTGTGCCATCTTAAAATGTTCTCTATCATTGCAAGCTCACCATTTGTCTTGCTTCGATGCAAAGGCATGGCTACCTTTCAAGATGGTGCAGGGATCTGTAAAAGGGACTATTGTTTATATAGCGCCAAAAATGAAAATAATAAGTAATATCCTTTCTTTGATTGGCATTTGGAATGGTTCATTAATACCATCTCTCAATAACAAGAAAGGATAGATAAAGGCTCTGTAAAAAGCCACTTTGGTCTATATTAATGGCTGTAAGTGGAAGAGAACCTAGCAATATTACATCTGTATTCATGCCTGGTATTGGAGAAAGTCTGGCTAGAATATTGGTACTTGTCCAGTCAAAATAATCTTTGCCTTGCTGGTCAATTTGACCAGTAAGTTGAACCAGTAACAAGGTAGACCAAGCTGAAACTACTGGCCGTCGTTTTAAGCCCTGATTTCATAAAGGTTCCTTTTTGGCCTTATGCAATTAAAGGTTAGATTAACTTAGTTTTATATCAAAAGGCCCCATAATACAGCCATCTGAAGTGGTCTGTGTTGCAAATTTATACAAAGTGAATCGTTTCATTAAGATTCCATATTATGTTTAATACAGGAGGCAGAGTAAGTGGGACATACCTGCTACAGAGGTAGCTACCGAAAGTAATGGAAAAAACAAGTCAGCCACAGAAGCTGCAAGAGAGAGAGCCGCCAAGCTTACAGCAATGCTGGCTGCTAAAGGAAAGCTTGCTAGTAATGTTGGAGCACCTTTACCAGTCGTAAGTAACCTTTTTTCTGAGTTTCATAGTACACTCAACAAAATTACTCAACTCTGATTGGTCGATAGGAGTACAATTATAGCGTTAATCGTACTCTGTAGGAGTACCAAATTAAGTCGCTATGGCAACACAGCCAAAACAATGTCAAAACAATTATTTTCTATTATTTCGTACTTAAAAAACATAAATAAAATTTTAAAGCCGTAAGAACTAATCTTTCTTATGCATTTCAGTTGCGCGATGGACTGAAAATCGGCCGCTAAATAGACAAACATGAACGGCGTCGCTTCGCATTTTTTACTGAAATTTTGTTGAGTGAACTATAAACAAAAAATCGCACAATCTTCTCGTACAATTTGGAATTAATAGACACTCGTTATGTTTTGAAAGTTCTTTAATTGCACTCGCCTAAAGGCTCCTGCAATTACAAGAACTTTCAAAACATTACTCGTGTCTATTAATTTCCAAATTGTACTCGAGATTGTGCGATTTCCTATACAAATAGCCACAAACTAATGTTTTGAATAGTGTTGTTATACTTGTGATGCCAATGCCAATATGATTAAAACATATTGAGTTCATCTGCTTGAATCCTTTCTTTTTCTTCGATAATTAGAATGGTTTGTTAATACCATCTCTGAGCAATAAGAAAGGATAGATTAATGCTTTGTAAAAAGCCACTTTGGTCTCTGTGGATGGCCAACAGTGGAAGAGAACCTAGCAACATTTTTATAACACATGATATCCAATGTTTTACTTATGAAACTGTACATTATACGGCTAGTAACAGCTCATCAATAGACCTTTCCCTGATTCGCTTGAGTAAACACGAAACAATTGAACCAAGTCAAGGTTGGAATTGATAAAATACAGGAAATATATAAACACATAACGAAAGCTCTATTGACAGTGTCAAGTTATGAAATCTTCTAGTTAGACTTTGTCTTCTGTTTGTGTTGCTCGTTATGTGATTGAAAACATGGAGCCTTCACATAGATTCAGGCGTACTGATAAAACTATCACTGTATTTTATGGGTTTCTTTAGATGTCACAAACAGCAGTTCAGTCTTCTCAAAAGGCTGACAAAGAGCAAGATCTCCTTTATGCTGAAGTAGAAGTCAATGATTCACCAGCAAGGTTCGTAATAATGTCAACGTAGTTGTAAAACTTCTCATACAGATAAAACAACTAACCAAAAACTTCCATCATTTATTTTACTTTTGGTTCTTTTTAGAGTTATTTTGTGTAAAGGTACTACCCAAGATGAGGTAAGAATTAAAAATAAAGTTTACTAAAGTCTCTAATGCTATAGCTCGGCACAATTGCTTTGATAATTGGGGAGACAGGATGTAGTACCATAACATAAATACAATACAATTAATGTACTGTGTATTATTCACAAATTTTATTTTTTTGCTCTATAATACTATTTCTAGATAAATAGATATAGTGGTGCAGCTGTATCTACTAAAGGGCGATACATGGATGCAGAAGAAAAGAAAAATATAGACAAAGATGGGTATGTGCTGTATTATATTATATAATATTGCATGTCAATATGAAATGTAACTATAAAATTAGATGTTTAAACAATAACATTTTTCAAATAATACATGTCTTGTAAAAATTCTAATTGTTCTTTCTCTCATTTATTTCACAGAGAAAGGCCCTTGTATCTTTATATACAAGCAACAACACAAAACAAGATTGAATGTGAGTTTTTCCTATTCATCCATTCAGGGTCCGAAATTAACTGTTGAACTAAGTGGTCCCTTAGATAACCATGTTCTAATTCTTAGGCATCCAGAGCAAAACTTATGAGTCCCACTTGGACGCCATTTTGTAGAGCCTGAATGACAATGATCAGCCATTAGCTACAATGCAGAAGATGCAATCAAATTTGCTAGCGATATTCAATGGCTTCCAACGAATACGTTATCTTAAATTTTTGAAAGTTTATCAGTTGAAAAATGAACTCTCTAGGTTTTGAGCAGAAGAAATATAATTTAGAATTGCATTCAGACTTTACGGACTCTTTTATTTTTTTATGAAAGAAAACACCTTGGCAAAAACGTAGGTCGTCAGAAGGACAACCACATTCCAAAATCTAGTCATCATTTGCAAATTTAAGTTGTCCCTGACAACTGGACGATCGCTAATTTCGAACCCTGCCATTTGTTCCTTTTTCATATTAATGTATGCTTATTTTTCATTTCTCATGCTTCCTGCTTTGTTTTGATCATTTAGTGGCTTTAAAAAGAATTCATGAGATAATGGAAAGGAAAGATATTTATGGCAAACCACCATCGGAGCAGACTTCAAGCCATACACGATGGTCACCCTACCAGCCTACCATTTCTACAGCAAACAATAGTTTTAATTCTAATAATACTGCACAAATTACTCAAGTACAAAACCAAACACTCCCTACTGGGGTGAGTAGAAATGGTATACATTGTAAAGTATAATGATTACATTAGTTAATAATAATAATAATAACAATAATAATAATAATATCTTGTAAAATGATCCTCTTTAGGGTCTTACATGAATTCTTTGCATTCTTTATTTTATGTTATCTTTTTTTTTTTTTCCTTTATTTTTACCTTATCTTTCCTTTTCAATTGAACTGTGTTTCAGATGCATTACATTCAAGATAAAGTATTTGTTGGCCTTGAACAGGCATCACCAGAATTTAATGTCAAAGAAAAGTTATTAGGGCCGGGGGTATGTATCATTTTATTTACACTAAACTACATGTATGAATTAAGGTGTTGTATGATGCAGACATAATAACATGATCAATTGCCAGCACATGCAACATAAGAACATTTGCTTAAAGATCGTCGGCTCTAATTTACTTTAGATACAAATTTGCTTTTATTTTTTTCTTATCTTGTTGTCTTGCTTATTCATAGGGATCTTTTTTTCAACATATCTGTACAGAAACAGGAGCAAAGGTAATGTTTCAATCTATGTTTGCTACCATGTGTTATTGCTTTAGTTAACATTTTCAAATTTATGGTCAGGTTTTTCTAAGAGGCAAAGGATCAGGTTTCTTAGAACCCACATCAGGAAGAGAAGCATTTGAGGCCCTTCACATTTATTTAAGGTAAATGTCTTTTTTCTGTTTTTGACTTTTGTCGTTTTCTCACTTGATTCTCATTGTTATGCGCTTTTATTGTCATTTTTCCACTTGATATAATCTATTTCATTGTTATTCATTAAACTTTCACACTTACTTTAGCTATATTTACATATAGTACAGTTAACAGTTTTCATTAGACCTGATGATGTTGTTGAGATGACAGCGAAACGTTGTCTTTTACAACTAGTATTCTTATTAAATTGTATTCCTAAAAGTACCTTTATCAAATTTAATGTTGCTTTGGAAATAGGTAGGGTTCAACTGGCATCTATACATATCCTTGAATAATTTACTGGTATATACTTTTTGACTGTTATTATATTATTGTCATTAGTCATACAAAACAAGATGGCCTTTCAGCAGCAAGAAAGCTAGTGGAAAATCTTATACAAACTGTAAGTACATGTAATTACAGATAAGTACACACTGCCAGGTATAGTAGAGACTAGATAAACTAGTTAACCGCGTCGGTGTTTGGAATCGAACAGTAGGAGAATTGATTTAACTTAATACACCGTATGGTTTGTATACTGACGTTTCGGATGTTAGTCCTTCGTCGGAGTAAATGAGTAAATTTATTCCGACGAAGGACTAACGTCCGAAACGTCAGTTTCTAAACATCACAAACCATATGGTGTATTAGGTTAAATCAATTCTCCTCCTGCCAGGTATAGTGACTAGTTGTGCAAAACATGATTTTTTTATCAAAAAGAATCAATCCAATCAACCTCATAGTAGGTCAGGGCGCTTGAGTTTTGTATTGGCCATCTTGAGGAGAATCAGCTATTTCCTCGCCAAGAGTTAAGTATTTAACTCATTTTTCAAGAACAAATTTGCAATCTGATTGGCTAATTGTTTTTCCTCAGATAATCAGGATTTGCTATTGCATACAATTTTCTTGTTCTTTTTTTATTGTAATTACTGAAAATGAACGACAAAATTGATTATCAATGATAATTCTTCCAACCAATTCAACTTACTTAATCTAATGAAGAAATAGAAAATGCGTGTGTATGCTACCTGTATGCTTCATGGTGATTGGCAGAGCACGAGAGAAGTGTTAGGAGAAGCACAACGTGTAGTGCAGTGCTTCTCGACACTTCTCGAGTGTTCTGTCAATCCCCAAGTGCTTTATAAAGCCACACAGCACAGCAAGCAAGTTTTTTATTTCTTTTATAAAATACAAAGGGCAAGTGCGTGCTGTGTGCTCTCATAAAGCATGCGCTCCCAACCAATTAGAATGCAAGATTCATGATTATAAATATGTCATTAGAGTAGTGCTCACTTGTCTACTTATAAACTATAGGTCAACCAGGAATATCAAACTTTTGAGCAAATGAAGAGAGGAATACCCCCTGGTTATCCACCCCACCCAGGTAAATAAATACAATACAATGTGTTCCAAATATGGATGGCTTTATCAGTTGGCTGTGTTTAAGTATTCACACCATTTATTATGCCATCCTACAATATTTCCTATGCAGACAATACTTTATGCACCCAGTACAGTAGGTGTGTAATATGCTTACTGCAAACAATACTCTATATATTTAAGCAAATGGCATTCCTTTATTACGACATGTAATTTGATAACCTAAGTGGAAATTGATCAAGAAAAATCTAAAATTAATGGCAAAAATAACAGCTGACACTCCCCCGTCATGATGACCAGCCAAATTAGTTTTAGCTCAGTCATGCGGCCTTATTTCTGGCCAATGTTACTGATCAAAATTAACAGCAAGACAAAGATTTGACCAGACACAAGGTCCAATGGACTACTTTGACGAAAGCTCGGAACATATTTATTAAATCTATGGTTGATAAGACAAATTATTATGAATGTAACAACAACCAACAAGGAACTATTTGATATGATGGCAATCTTGGATCACAAGGCATTTGGGTCGTCTAGGGGGCAAATCAATCATATAAATCTTATAATTGAGGTATGACTAGCTTATTCTGAATTTGATTTCCTTTATATTTTTCCAGGGTATCTACAGCCTGGATACATGGTGAGGATTGAGATTTAAATGCAATAGACCTTTTTAGCTTTGTATACAAATTGTTACATCCACCCCTGTCTCTGTGGAAATAATAGAGAAAGTATTTCCATTGCAAGTTATATCAGAGGTATATATCTTTAAAATGGTAACTATCATAGTAATGTTATATCTCTGTCGGCAGCCATATTCTTATCCACCTGGAATACACCCACCTCAACCTGGCTATCCTCCTCAACCAGTTGGTCCACCAGCACCCCATTATGGCCATCCCCTTCCAGTTCCTCCACAGGTAAGTATGAGGTTATGCATTTATTTTCCCTGTGTTGGCAGCCTTGCATCTTTCTCATAAGTAGGAGATATATAGCAATGGAATAATTTCTTTATCTTTGTTGTTGTAACCTTGGCCGTGAAAATAATTTTGAGTACATAGAGGATATTACATGGGCACGTGGAGATAAATTAATCTTCGAGTGTTAAAAAGATCTCTCACGAGTTGTGCGTAGCGAACGAGTGAGAGATTTTCAACACGAGAAGATAAAATTCCTATCTCCTAGCGGCCATGTAATATTCTGTTTATTATATAATTATCAATGAAGTATGTTTTGGCTTTTTCAGGCAATTCTTTCCTTGTATTTTTGAAGCATCGCAATGGTGTTATTTTCACGTGTGAAGATATCAATTTTTTGAAATAGAGAAAAATAGATATTTCATTGGTAATTATATAATAAATATGCATACTGACATCCTTCTGATTTTGTTGAATTGCTTTTGTAGCCACCAATACCACCACATCGACCAATGATACCTCCTCCAGGGTATGGAGCTCCTCCTTATCAACAAGGTACAAAAATTGCTGCCTCGTAGTCTTAATGGAAATAGTTAAATGTGCATACACTGGGTGTTATAGGCTTTTTCAGTTTTTTTTTTTGTTCCCAAACATAAATTTTATTTTCACAAAAATAAAACCTATGACCAAGAAGCACTAGAGCAAGACAGTCTCTAGCAACCATGGTATTATATGCATTATAAAATAACTAAGATATAATGTGTGCTCTGATCGGTCAATTACTGTTTCATATAACTCAACATAGATCATGAGGAAATGACGTCAGCAATGCAAGCAATGTTTTGTTTGTTTCTTATGTTTTTTTATTATTTCTTTTGAGTTAATCGTCAGTTACAGCATACACTCAATTGAAGAATTGTTGTCGGGTTCAGAAACATAGAACATAGAAGCTGAGACTGAAATGGCACATGGGAAGTACGTTAATTAGATGCATGCTGTGACCGGCGACCCGTGGCATCATCCACTGTTTTCAATACGCGTTTGGCATTCTAAAAATTATAATATAATTATGTCAATTCCCTTGTGCCATTTCAGTCAATGATTCTTCAATTGTGTGTATCTTAGTAATTTTATAAAAGAGTCATGCTTCTCCTAGCACTTCTCTCTGACTCACGCAATTTCCCGCGTGCTTGTATAACTCAACATAGCACGTGCGCTCGTTTTTTATCTCTTCATGATTGCATAAGTGGCTTTCTTTTATGTCTTTAATTTTTTGTATATGAGAGTTTTTTTACTTAATCATATATTTGTAATTTATGCAATGTAAGTTCTCAGTAAACGAATCTACTGTATCTATCTATCTATCTATCTAGAGCTATATGATCTATACACATATTCACAATCTTGCATAGCTCACTTAATTGCTATTTCTTGACAGCTCCTCCCTACCCAGAGCCGCCAATGCCTACTGCACCACCACAGAATGTTGGGCCGTCACCATATCCTCCTTCAAATGTTCTTTATCCTCCAAGACCTGATTTGCCTTCTGCAGCCTATAATAGTCCTCAGCAATCAGCACCTCCAGAGAATCAACCTTGTCCACTGGTTAGTGACTCTATACATTAATAATATTCATTGCTTTTATGCATAGAAAATGTCAAGACAAACAATATCCTTATTTGTGTTATATCTAAATTTTACAGCCACCTACAGAAAAAGAACCAAGTATTACTAATTTTAACGTGAGGTAACTTTACATATATGCTACATATTTACTGGCCAGGAGGTCCAGATAGGGAAAAACTGTGCCTAAGGTATTGAGCATACAGTATAAACCAAGGCAGTTTGGCCAAGATTCGTTTTTAACAGAGAGCACAGTCATTCCCTATCCTGTCCAACTTTAAGCCAATAAATAAAATTTGTCTTGTTCCTATTTAGTTTTCCACTTGTCTTGCAATTATTGTTTTGTTGTTTAACAATCTGTGCACAAGCTTTGATGGTGTAAGGCTTACGTGGGGATACCAGACTGCAGGCAGAGATAAGAAATAGTGCATGCACACACAGCCATTCAGAACGCACGCTTTTTAGAATACTTGACCGTGGAAAAAATAATATCTTCAATTTTCTAATTCATAATTATAGTTGATTTTATTAGGGAAGTATGGGTGGTGCATCGATGAGAGCACTTGTCTCTCACCAATCGAACTAGTTTTATTCTCAGACTCAGTGGTGTATGGGAGTAGTGTTGTGTGTGGCCAGGTTCTGTCTTGTCCCTCGAGGGATTTTCTCCAGGTACTCTGGTTTTCCTCACTCCGCAGAGTAAATTCTAATTTGACCTATGATGGCCACAATGAAAATTACCCTAGTATCTACAAAACTGTATAGTTTTGTATATCTTTTCTGATTTAATTTATCTTCAAATAGAGACCAAGTGGCACCTCCAGTTAATCCACAGCCAGAGCCTCGCAAGCGTCGGTTCAAAGAAGTATGTAATGTTCAATACAGTTGATGAATACAGTATATTGTTAATAATCATACTGTATGACGGAGACCTGTACTTACTTGCTGTTATTTTTCTATTTTCTCCTCCTGTTGTCCTCTTGTTCTTCAAACACTTTTCATCTAGGTACCTCACAGTGAGTCTCAGCAGTTATCCCAGCCCAGGACATCTATGAAGGTGCTTCTTTATTTCTACGCTATTAATATAACCACCAATAAAATAAGACATATTCTTTGTGCATATTTGAAGCTTTTTGTTGCATTGGTAGAGACAATAATTCACAGCTGCTCTTTTGAGCTATTAAAATATTTGAAATTGCTTCAAATGGAACACTAGATCTACAGTATTAGATATACAACAGATCTTCCTAGACTTACATGTATATTTTCAAACACTGTAAGGTTCTTTTGTTCTGCTGATTGGGATTTGTATCTCCACAGAGTTACTTGGTCAAAGACATTGGTGTTACTAACCATTCTTGTTTCCAGGTCTTCCTATAGTTACTGTTTTATTCATTTGTTGACATGTGCTTGTATTTTTCTTTTGGTCTGCTGACAATGCATTTGTTATAGGAGTCTAGCAGAGAAGCATTTTATTTAGGTATCAACAAAGACCAGAAATTTCCACATCCTGATCTTCCTCAACAATTTCCAAAGAAAGATGATATTGCTTCAATGCCACCACCACTACCACACCCTGGAGCACCCATATCACAGAAGCTACAACAACCTAAGATACTAAAAGACTTTAAAAAACCACTGGGATTGGCCAAGCCATTCACACCACCCCTCCCCCCTAAAGTAATTATTGGAAAACAGCAAAGTGCTCAAAAGTCCAGCATACCAGGTAAGTAATAAAACCTGAATAGAAAAGTGCAAATTGGTCCAGTTTAGTTGTGCAATATATGTACATTGTACAGTGTATTTTTTATAAACAATTATTATAATAATTATAATTAATAAAGTTATAATTAAAAATTATTATAATCTTTGTTATGTTTATTATAGAAACATACTTTTTTGTATCTTACCATACACTTAAATCCAAAATGGCGTAGGACTGGTTGAAAACGAGGCATCCAGGGCCAAACTTACAAATTTACAGTATTTTCTTATAATTTGATGCTGCAAAATTGTCGCGTTCGTAAAAGTAAGAAGAAAAGAAAGACAGAACAAGTGAACAAGTGTATACTTTGCATTGACACTATGTTATTTCTTTGCATTTGGCCCTGGATGCCTGGTTTTCATGTAACACACTCGGCCGTGCGCCATTTTGGACTTAGGTGTATAGCAACCCTGTATAAAATGAATGTGCTCCAAGTTTATTGTAGCTTATAGTAATAGTAAACAATATAGAAATCAGTGTTGGTAGGGTATTACAGTGCAACTACTATAACTGGTGCCACCTAGACTGCGAAAACCAATCAAATAATAGACAGTAAGTTACAGTGCATGTAACATCAGGGTCAAATTATCATTCTCCTGCAATCTAGGTTACTGATTGACTCAACTATCCAAAGTTGGAATACATTGTTTTCATTCTACATTTTGATTGGCTAACTGTGTAAGTGGCCCCAGTTATTGTAGTTGCACTGTAGTAGGTTTTTGTAAGAATGTTGGTAGCATGTTGGTTGTTGGTAGGTCATCTGTATGACGTTGGCTTATGACCTACTGACACTGATTTGGGGGTCGTATTCTTTACTATTACTGCACACACAAATATCAAAATGTACAACAGTTTTTGCTAATGACTGTTATCTGTTCTTTTTCATGTCACTTGCTCTGCTGCTGTCTGTGGACCCGATCTCACTGGTGATATAATTATAATTGCCTTTCATTCATTATTATCTTTGCTTGCTCTATTTTCTTTCTCCTCTGTGTGGTACATAATGTTAGGTACCAAGAAACATGGATTGTCTTCCTCAGCAGATAACCCTGAGCCCAAGAAAGCAAAAAAAGAAGTGCCAAAGGAAGTATCTTCCTTTTCGGCAATAGGTTCTTTAGTAGCTTATGAAGGAGATTCATCGGAAGAAGAAGAAGAAGAAAAACAACAGAAGCCAGTAATTAATAGTAAACAAGATGAAACTAGGTCTACTTCAAGGACTAAAAAACAAAATCTTCCATTCTGGGCAGTTCGAAATTAGTCACATTTCATATTCTATGTTTGTGTTTGTAATCAGTGTGAGTTTCCAATTGTGGTGTGTGTTGTAACTGTCCTGGTGAAGTAGTGCCGCATATCTTCATTTTTGTCTTTGTTCGTATATCTAGTTTGTTTCTCATGTTCTTGATGTTCTGTGCTTTCTGCTTTAAACTCTAAAACACTTACCAACAGTGACAACAAAGTGTTGCCTCTGACCATCAGTTCATACCATACAACCATTGCACCATATGGATGTATAAGATAATTACAGTGGTATGAAAGTGGTGGATGATACATGTACATACATATCATAGCTCTGTTCATACTTGTATATGACATCCATTGGTTAAATCCTATCCATAATATCACATGGTTTTGGTAGGTCCATCGATGATGGTGCCAGAGCCTCTGCACCATTGCTTTTCTAGTCAGGGCAAAATAATGGCTGGTCTTTGGACAATTTCCAGACAAAACTGAGTGTTTTCCAGTCAAATCTTTGCCTTGCCCATCATTTTGACTGGCAAAAAAACAAAAACAAAAAACAAAAAAAAAACAACAAAAACAAAACAACAAAACAACAACAACAACAACAACAAAAAACCCCAGAAAAACAACAGCTGACCAAGCTAAACCTCATTTGTCCAGTTTGACATCATGACTGGTGTCTTACTAGCCATTATTTTAACCCTCTTAGTTGTAATGGTGTTGATGATGATGATGGTAGTGGTGGTGATGATGATGATGATGATGATGATGAATGTACATATGGAATAATAGAATGTTATTACATTGGCAAGTAGTGGGCTTTTTGTAAGCTTTGTTACATTTCAAATTGTAAAATACCGACCACAAAGGGGGTGGGGTAAATAACATTTTAATTTTGAAATTCGAAAACTTTTTTTTTTTTTTCAATTGGCTTCAAATTTTACTTTTGGTAATTTTAAATACAAAAGTTGCAGCATATATTGAAAAAAAACCATACTACTGTACATAACTATTACTGTAATAAAATATACCATAATTATGAACTATTTCATGTTTTTTATGTCTTTAGAATAATTTTTTTATCTTAAACAAAGTGTCATGCACCATTTAAAATTTATGTACATTGGACCCGACTCTTAAAAGTGAGTGATTCGATAGTGAAAGCCAATAGACCCTTTTTGAATTCCAAATTACTGCTGTGTTTCTTGATTACAGACTCATTTGCACAGTGCTAGCCTCGAGTTTGTGCAGAATATTCATGTTACAGTCAAGGTCCGTCGAGTTTCAAAATGTTCGTATTGTTGAAGTTGTGCATTCTTTACTTTTCTGTTGGTATTTGTGAATATTTAGACACTGATACAAGGCTAACCCTGTGCAAATGAGTCTGTAATCAAGGAACACAGCAGTAATTTGGAATTCGAAACTGGTCTATTGCACCATAAGCCAAAGATAGGTGTATTAAAATTAATGAATTTGTTAGCCATTATAAAGCACTTTATTGTATACCATTTTTAACTTGTGGATACGTCAAGCGTAGAAACGAGTTATTGTGAGGGGTCTGATTTTTAAAGGTAGCAAGAAAGTGAAAGTTCTGGAACAAATGTTTATGTATAAAATGTTATATAAAAGGAAATACCAGAAAAATTTAAACATGTATTCATACTATGTATATGATAGCATTCATAATGATTTGTTCAAAAATTAAGGAAAAAACCTTATCTTTATCTCACACTACACTAAAAGATCTTATAAATAATTTGTCTCAATACAGATGGGTTGAATTGTTTCTTTATGAAAATCCACTTGGAAATCAGACCTTCAATCTCCTTAATTAATGACAAGCGTTGAGAGACAAATCAATTAAGACTGTCTATAACTACTTCCAAATGCCATAAGTAGACAATTTACAGATAAACCAAATATTCTAAAATAAGGTCAATTTTATTACTTCTAATTTGAAAGGAAGTATTTGATCAAATATTCAGTCTAAATAATTAGGATGTCCAACATTAAATTCACTTATCTTTTTTACACTGTTTTGCCAAAATAATACCTGTCTATTCCTAATAAAAATTTTGATTAAATTTTCTTAAATGACCCTTGGAGCAGAAGCTGTTTTCTTTCTCAAAGGCTGCAATACGAAATATAGTTGAATAATGATATAAATGGGATTGAACACAATCAAAATAGAATATATTCAATGTTTATTGTTCTGTATACAGTATAAAGGATTATCCTTCAGTCACATTCCAGTCTTTACTGGAGTCAAATATTTTTGAGATTACCATGTTTAATACAATAATATAAATTACTTATAATGTGCAGTAGCTGTACTAAATGATTGCTATTATGTTTCTTTTTGCCTTAAATATGTCCAAACACATCAAATAATGCTTGGCCGAATTCTATTTAGCAGTTAGAGTTAAGGTTTCCTATGCGTCTACTAGTTATATAGACAAAAATAATATTTAATAAATATAATTTGAAATCCTTTTAAAGAATATTGCCATCTGAAAAAATGGAAAAAAAATAATTAAACATTTATGTAATAAACATTGATAACATGACATTAATTTGGTGCATTCAAGAACCATAAATCTAAATGGAACCAATAATTGTTTAAAAATATTTTCTATATTTTTATTATTATGCCTTATTATACTGATTGGCTCATATTTTTTTATATTGGGGCTAGTAATTGCACTCTACAAAGGTTGAAAATGGTGTTATTGTAATAAGACCATTAAAGTGGATAAATAGGTCTAAATAGTAAAAAAAGGTATAAAATGCCATCTAAACTTACTCAAAAGTGCATTACATGGTTATAATAATCAACACTGTTTTAAACAGATAGAGTCCATTAGTGCCACGCGGTCCACATACTCTCTTCACTGTTTTAAACATGTAAATATCATTTATACTGTGTATTTACAACCAGGTGATTTGTCTTCTCAGCTCAAACCAATTAGCCAATCAACAGACATTTTTTTTGTAGCTCAGAATTTATAGTTCCAGGTTTTCAACTCAAAAGCTTTTACTTGAAAATGAAGAAAAGAAACTCGAATTAGATTTTAGAAGTAGCATATTTAGTCGTTGGTGGAATTAATATTTCATTTTTTTGTTACTAAAGGTTATAGAGAATACTTGGAAATTTTTGCTGAGACAAACAATGCATGGTGCACTTAGATTCCAAATAACTTGCATGCACATCTGCATTGAACATTTTCCAGTATCAAATATTGTCTATCAAAGTGGCTAAGATTATAGAGCTAAGAAGGTCATTCCTTAAAGTGATTGAAGATTGCTTGGCTAATATTCAGTGAGGGATTTTGAGCTCTTAGAGTGATTTTACTTGGCACAGGAAACAATATTGTATGATTAATGACTAACAGTCAAAGTAAGTAAAACAAAGCAATGCTTCTATGTACCTATTACATTGACTATTCTTTCATGGGCAAAGGAAAATCTCTGCCTTTAGTCTACAAGTTGGCCAACTGATTTGAAAAATCAGTTTAGCTAAGGGCCAGTTTAGAAAGAAACAATTCTAGTCATGCCAAGGGTATAATTGCCCACATAACCATTCTTGTGCAATATATGCCAACAAAATCTTTAATGAGACAGTTGACATTGACTGGAGTACAGGGCTTAAAATGATGGTACATATGTTGCCAGGTGTGACAAACCGGCCAAATAATATATTAGTTTTAACTCGGCTGTACCTGGTCTCTGGCTTACAATACTCATCAAAATGACCCACGAAGTAAAGATTTGGCAGGACAAGTTCCAATCCTTAAGCCCTGGAGTATTGTAAAATATCTATTAAGCTGTTATAATACCTGTATGTCTATATTTAAAGTCGGCATAATTTACATAAGTCTTAAAGCCACACAACCAAAATTACATCTGGAGTTCACGGTACCCACAACAGTCCATGCATTTTGGTCCTTGTCATAATACTCAATGCTATTTACGACTCTACCACCTACTACATATATAAGGTCATTGACAACAGCTACTCCTAGGCACCGTCGACCATTATTCATACTGGCAACTGAATGGCTCCATGTGTTAGTTACAGCATCGTACACCTCAACACTATTGCTATAAGATTCTCTGTTGTCAGAGCCACCAATAGCATAAAGATAGTCATCAAGCACTGCAACACCTAAGCTCCAGCGGGCAGTTGACATGGGTGCAATGGCCTCCCATCGGTTGTTAACTGAGTCATAGCATTCTGCAGTGTCGAGAGGTGCCCAAAGGTGATCAAGTCCACCGACAGCATACACTTTGCCTCGAAACACAGCAACCCCAGGGTAGTATCTTGCAGATGTCATCAGTGGAAGGGATTCCCATGACATTGTTTCTGGGTCAAACCTCTTGGCACACATGCTACTGTGTCCTCCCAGAACATAGATGTACCCCTCTGACTCACAGACACCTGCCCACTTACACTGGACATCTGGTCCATTGGCAACCTGGATCCAACTGTTGGATATTGGATCATACTTGCCTACCTTGTACCGACTGACTGTATACAGCTCATCATTCACCACAACTACTCTGAAGTAATCCTCTCTAGATACATGTGCAACACTCATACCAGCCACGATTGTCCATTCTAGTGTATCAACATTGAAACACTGAACACTGCTCAGTTTCTGACCATTAGACCATCCCCCAATCACATAGATCTCTTCTGAAGCCATACGAGGCCTGACTCTGAAATTATCAACTTTGGAAGAGGAATTACTCTCAATGAAAGACTGATAAATCCTGGCTTCTCGAATTAACTCTTTACAGACAGTATTCTCGCGTATCAATCTCCTTACAATGTCATTATCCACAAGAAAGTTCAGATTCATCAGAGGAAATCTAATATACTGCATTATGTCGCCAACATAGGCCTTACGGTTGTGGAAGTCGTGGTTTAACCACTGCCACGCAGCGTCAAATACAATTTCTTCTGCTTGCACTTTCAATGTGTCATCCCTGATGAAAGCTCTGAGATCTTGATATGGTAACAATTTGAATTCTTCCTCTTGGAAAACGTTTTGAAAGTTCCATAAAATGAATCGCTTTGCGTGGTCACACAGACCGTCAAGACAGAAGAGTTTGGCGAGAGAATGTAACCCCAAGCAATTGGAAAGCGACATATTCCTTCGTAGAAATGTCTCGCAGTGATCCACAAGGGACTCGAGGCGAAGAACAACGCATACTTTCAAAATATCTTCAACTGTATCGACGTCTATCTTCAAATAAGATGTGTAAAAATAGTCGATCACCGCTCCCAAGGCTTCTGCTGCCATGTCCTTCAGTTGGATACACTCTTCATTTGCCTCCGAGAAACCAGACAGAAACATTGCTCGAAAGTATGGACTACTTGCTGCTAAAATAGCCCTGTGGGCTGTAATAGTTGTCTTCTCAACTACAAGGTTGACATCACAAAGTTCTGTGTTCTTCCTCATGGAGTTTAACACTTCCAAAGTATCTTTCGATAGACAATCGTCGATGATCTCGACCGAACTGGTGTCGCTGTTGAGTTTCGTTACTTGTTCGGAAATTTCTGCGGCCATTTTTAACGATCAAATCCATAGCCGTGCCAGAAGCACAACGACAAATGAAAGTATGTTGGTCCTTTGTGAAGTAATCTTTGTTGTGTCACAAAAGCCGGGTCTTGTTGTCAACAATCCGGGGCCTGGGTTCTAGTCTTGTCTTTGCATTTGAGTCTGAAAATTGAATTCTTTAAGTATATAATATTTTACTTAGCTTTGTGTTTAGAGAATCGAACAGCATTTCTTCCTATTTACTCCCAGCAAAGCCAAGTTATTGATGATTCAGAACTGCGAATAAGCCCGTAACTTTCCAACACGTGATCAGCTTGTGTTGGGTAAGTTCAGTCCATATTATATTGTCTGTGATGGTATTTGACGGTAGGCGAGGGTAAAGAGGATATAGGGGCTATTCAATTACGTAAGGAGCAGCGCGGTGATATCCCTTACGTACACTGGAACATAGTTTAGTGAACACTTAATCTAATAACACCAACATGTTTTGTGCTGGCATGCACTCAGTCCGGCGGATAAGATTTCGCGTGTCAGTAAAGGTTTAACCGGGTCAAGTTAGCGGCTATTACGTACGATCAACGGGCGTAAAATAGGACGGAATTTATCTTCGAATAGTTCACAGGTTAGAATAGGCAAGGTTCCGGTGTTCCGCTCCGGTTACCACCCTAAAAGGTACGACACGGAGCAACCCGGCCTTTTCCAATCCACACCCTCCACCCCCAGGTGTTCTTTTTGGCTGCCGAAAGTGACTGTTCTACCCGGTGGCAAACTTCGTTGTCGTGTTCTTAAAAGGGGTATCAAAGCCGATTAGTTTCTGATAGTAAGCCCAGGTTTATATAGCCTGCCAACAGTTTGTGTTCGGATGCACGCAGACTAAGGTTTATTCCTTAAATTATCGTGTTAAAGGTATGTTGTTAGTAATTGGAGTCTAAAAAAATAAAAAGTACAAAAAAAAAAAAAAAAAAAAAAAAATTTTGCGGCTTCCGTTTCGAAAATAGTAGGAAAGTTGATAGCTGGGCATTTATGTTATCGCGTTGATAATAAAACCAATGGGTTAGTATATATTTAAAAGTGCGGGAGGTCATTTCTTGGATTATACCAAAACTTGTCTTTTCCCGTCCTGTGATGGCCCAGTGCCAAATGGACTAGTGATTAAACCTCCAATTAATGTTGTATAAAGGCGGATAAGTTCCAATAATAGACAAGAGTGGTGTGTTCATGTGTACGAGTTTGTATAACAACACAGCAGTCCACACAACATCCTGCTGAGTTAAAAGAATTAATCTATAAATTTTAAGCGTAGTTCCGTCGAAAAGGGGGTCCTGTCAGAGCATGCACAACTTGATTCCCAGAATATCAGCCCGATACCCGTTGGTCTTTAATCGATTTGCGCATTCCATATCATTCCGTAAAAAAACATCGCTATGAGATTCACATGTTATTAAAAAATAAACTGGTTGGCATTTTATCCCCACGGTTTGAAATCGTGATTGATCACAAGACGATCGTGACTTGCTCACGCCAAGAGCTATTAATGTATGCACTTTACGGGTAGCTTTTCTAGCCCCGATCAATAGTATTCGATTACAAAACGATATATTATGGTTTTCGTCATTTATTGTCGTGGTTATGAGCAACGACTGTCATGCCCCAAATATGAGAGGCGAGTGCACTACCGCTACACCACCTTTAAATTTTATTTTCTAATAGACGTGTCGATGAAAAAAACCTGCAAAAGCCTCTCGTTAAGCCTGGTGCAATGACAATCTGTACTGAGGCAGTATTGTGCAGACTCGCTGTTCTCTAATGGGTTCTTTGCCATAATCTGACTGAATTGTCTGATCCGTGAGAATGAAGGGGAGTGAATGAGAAGTTTCTCGAACAAATAAACATAATAATTAATAAGGATTTCAGAGTTCATTAACTCCAGTCGGATGATAGACTAATTTCAGTAATAATATCATTTCAGCCAGGTATTGATAGCAATAAAACTCTTCAACCGTTTATCCGTTAAACTCATCCGTGCTCTCTCTTAAAGCAATCGTATTATCTGCGCGCTTTTCAAGATATTCGCCTAACAAAGAACCCGCATTCAGACTTGGTATCCATATACATCTACAATGCATTGTGTCTAAATTATGTCTTATCATCTCGGAATATGTGAAATCTTTTACAGAAAATAATTGTCGGAGCCAAAGGTTATTCCAAGAATGAAAAAGTGTTAAAATTATTATTATCATAATTATTATTATTATTATCATTATTTATTATATATATTATATTATTTATTATTATTATATAATCATCGTTTGAGATCTTGAAAGCTGTAATTACATGCATTAGAGGCTCCCGCACTCCTTTTTATAAGAACAACGAAAGTGACTTTCTATTGGACTTTAGCATTAATACTAACCTTGCCGATATTAGATAATTTTAGACTTTTTTATAATGCTTGTTTTTCATTTTGTTTTTTTCTAGTTTTTTGTAAATAGTAACTTTTTCTCTTTAAATTTTCACAAAGTACATAATGTAAATATTCTTTTATTATTATTATTATTTTTTAATGATTTACAAACTTATTATTATTATTACATTATTGTTATTAAAATTTTATAGCCACTCTAAATCTATATGGTTCTTATTATCATAATAATAATAATAATTATTATTATCATTATTATTATTATTATTATCATCATCATCATCATCATCATCATTATTATTACTATTATTATTATTATTATTATTATTATTGTTATTATTATTATTATCATTATTGTACACACTAATGATCCGAGGTCAGTTTATAATGTATCATCGACTACAAACAACACTCGGGATATCATTCCAGCAATTATTGGATCTAGGAATGTCTATTGCTTTTGACTCCGAAAACCTTTTTTGGAATAGGCATATATCATGGTGTCATTCAACAAACGAACTACTCTTTCATCTGTATGCTATTTAAAGAAGATTCCTTGGAAGCTTTGAAATTCATTCAGTCTAACAAAGGGTCTAAAGCCCCGTTTACACTAGCGATTTTTGCGGCGATATTTGCATGCTGCGAATTTTTTGCGATTTTTTCCATAATAAATAATGGTAAAGAATTTACTTGTAAAGTTTTTTCAGGATACAAAGATTTTCCTAGACGAATGTCTCTTTTAAAGGATGACGCAAAAGATTTCATATTTCCGAAAATTGCCACAAAAATCGCCGCAAAAATCGCCACAAAAATCGCCAGCGTAAACGGGGCAAACGAAGCGGGAACTTAACTCCTGAACCAATATTGCAAAAGAATGAATGAATAAACATACGAACGAGCGAAGAGTCCGCAAACATGACCTAAAGGCGCTTCGCTTTTTTTCAGAAATATAAGAAACTCCCCCTGCGGCAAAAATAATGCATTTGAATACATTAGCGGTAAAAACTTGATAACAGTGAGAATGGAAAAAAAAAAAAAAAAAAAAAAAAAGATAAGACTCTAGAATCAAGTTGCACGTTTGGTTGTTCTTGAGTATTAATAAATTGAATGAGAGTTTCAATGACGAGAATATTTTGCAGGCGGATTATTTATTAACTCTCATCAGCTGTAGAGTTATCGAGCGCGTGTTGTTGCCTCACGCAACGGTCGACGATCATTTAACTGGAAGGACTCGTATTGATCTTACTATCGCGCAGTGCCGATCCTTTAAGCTCCAAGCATGGGGGCTTTCTATTTATTCCAGTTTGTATTTTGAAACCTGCTTCAAACATCTCTCATTAACAGTGCTGAATATACACAGCTGCGGCGAATGAAAATATATGATTAAATGATTTATATAGCGCTCCTATTACATGTGGATCATATGGATATGTGATCTAAGGTCCCATGTATACCGTTACCGTTCACATACTAAATGTTCAGAAAAAGGCGGGCCGATACAACCGATTAAAACTGACATTTTATAAACAAACAAAACAAAAACAAAAACAAAAACAAAAACAAAAACGAAAACGAAAACGAAAACGAAAACGAAAACGAAAACGAAAACGAAAACGAAAACGAACGAAACGAAAACGAAAACGAAAACGAAAACGAAACGAAAACGAAAACGAAAACGAAAACGAAAACGAACGAAAACGAAAACGAAAACGAAAACGAAAACGAAAACGAAACGAAAACTAAAACGAAAACGAAAACGAAAACGAAAACGAAAACGAAAACGAAAACGAAAACGAAAACGAAAACGAAAACGAAAACGAAAACGAAAACGAAAACAAAAAAACAAAAAACAAAAAAAACACGGAAAATATTCAAATCGTACGAAAAGAAAAGGAAAAAACAAATAAGAGGAAGAGTTATAAAATATTACTTGAACAAGCTGAAAGACGATAAAAACTGAGTATACGTACGATTACCAATAATACCGGGGAAAAATAAAAAATAAATAAAAAAAATTACAAAATGGACGGCAAAGGAAACAAAAGCACACCGTTTACTTCGGTGTTTAGTTCTTCAGTTTCCTTTGTCGATTTGGAAATTAGTTCTTAAGGTTATTTAGCTCTAAAGGAAGTGCATTAAAAAGGTTTAATGCCGTTTTACAGGATTCAATCAGGGGTTGATGGAGCATCAAGAGCATCTTCTGTATACATATTGTGAAATCTAGTTGGCACCTTTTGGAGTGCATTCACAAACTAAATCACCTCAAGGTAAGACCCTATGTCTTCATTTGGCCTCTTAATGGAAGGGAAAGAACGTGCTTATATGTTCTGCTAGTTAGCTCATATTGTTTCATTGTGAATAACCAGTCCTTTTCAGGGGCGGATCCAGCCAAAAATAAAAGAGAATGACACTACAAAAAAAAAAAAAAAAAAAAAAAAAAAAAAAAAAAACAAAAAAAAAAAAACAAAAAAAAAAAAATCAAAAATTGAAAAAATATATATATACTTTCTATTCCACTTCAAGAAACATAACCAACGTTCTGAAAGGGGTGGGGGGCTTTATCTCTTGCACCCCCTGGATCCGCCCCTGAAAAGGACTCGCAAATCCTTTAGTATCCAGTCCTATAAGTAAAGATGCATATACTAATATTCATTTTAAATTCAATTATTTTTGAGAACACGGGAATGAAAAAAGCGTAATTGATTTTAATGTAGAGCAGTGCTAGTAATACAATTAATGAATATCATAGCTGGCTAATAATGTGCTTAAATTAGTATAATACAACCGCTTCTGAATATTGTACTTCAGAGAAAACTGCGTGTTTTTAGTTGTTTCTGATTGGCTACTTAGAGTGCTGTAGACGTTCATTTTAGCACGTTCGCATTATCTCTAAAAAAATATTGAAATAAACTCCCGACTGTAGTTTAACTTGAATCTGCGTATCAGGTTTACTGGCAACCAACTGCAAACTACTTGTATAAACAAAACTAAGTAAATCAACTTAGTAAACGAGTAAATCTAGAACTTTGTGGGCAAACTTTAGGATTTGATAGTCGTCTAGCACAAATATGTGCAATAGTAGAGGACGACTTGGCAAACTTATTTAAAAAAAAAATGAATTCATGATTTCGGTTGAAAATGGAAATGAAAATTGAAAATGCCTACAATACAGCTAACCACAATTCATATCTGTAAGGGTTCCCTCGCCGGTATTTCGACTTTTCTATGGTAACGAAATCTTCAGATCTCCCGTTGCCAATATTCTGTCGTCGGCTTGTGTAAACTACAATCTCAGGAAGATCACAGTGTCTGACAGTGTTATTTTCCATGATGTAGCCATGTAGCCGCCATTTATATCATTACAGCAGACGATCTCTTTTTGTTCCTGACATTTTCCAATTCTTTTATCTGACAATTTCCCGCCTCTTTTTATGCTTTGTTTGACCGCGTCCACTTTAGTTCTGTCGTTCAAAGATACAATCGTGATCACATCGTTGTTTTAGTTAAAATCTTTATCCTTTCTTCCTTCCTTCCTTTCTTTCTTTCTTTCTTTCTTTCTTTCTTTCTTTCTTTCTTTCTTTCTTTCTTTCTTTCTTTCTTCAAGAATAATAACAAAAAGCAGCTACGATGTCAGATCTAGTGATATTTTAACTTCTTTAGGCTGGAAAAGCTTACAAAGAAGAAGAAAGGAGCATAAAGCAATAATGATGTTTAAGACTTTAAATGCACTTGCACCAAAATCTGTAAGGGAACTCTTTTATTTTCAAGAAAATACCTACGATCTTCGTGGTAGAGAGAAGTGCTTAAAGTTACCGAAACCCAGCACTGAGTTTTTAAAAAGAGCTCTCTCTTATGACGGTGCAAAAGTGTGGAACTCATTACCCCAAAGTGTCAGACTGTCCAATAATTTAAAATCTTTTAAGAGGAATCTTTCGTCTGTTGGTCCTTAACACTTTAATTACTATAATATTTTTGGGGGGTAGATGAGAATTTATTTCATAATTCTGTCTATATATTCTTAACGTTATTATTAATTTTTTATACATATTACCTATGAACTCGGTTTTCATGAAAACCAATTTGTACATTGATGAAATTTCCCGAGATTAAATAAAAGACATCTCTTTCTTTCTCTGGCGGGCGGGGGGGGGGGGAGAGAGAGGGGGGGAGCGGGAGGGAGGGGCGGGGGAGGGGGGGGCGGGAGGGAGGGCGGGAGGGAGGGAGGGGAGTGGGACGGGGAGGGAGTGCAGGGAGGGAGGGCGGGAGGGAGGGAGCGGGGGGGGCGAGGGGAGGAGGGAGGGCGGGAGGGAGGGAGGAGGCGGGTCGATGGGGGGCGGGTTTTGCTAGAGGCGCGGTCGGCGGGGGGAGTCTAGTTCTTTTCTAGTCTTTCGGTCTTCTTTTTTCTATCTTCTTTCTCTTTTTTCTCTCTTTTTTTCTCTCTTTCTCTCTCTCTCTCTCTCTCTCTTTCTTTCTTTCTTTCTTTCTTTCTTTCTTTCTCATTCCTATTTTTTAACACTTTCTCAGAACTGTCACCCTAAATGACTCTCGAAATAAAGTATCAATGATCCCTAATAAGTCATGGTATTTCACGGGATTTGAACTCTATCATATTGGTCTATGAAAACCAATACCCATGGCAAGTTCTTAAATTAAGGAGTAAAAATCTAAATATTTATGTAAAGAGCTCGTATCATTCCTAGAAATGCATAATGAAAAGAGTTTTATCGATAACTTCGGATTTAGGGTTTAATTCCTCGAATCTTGAGCTTAAATATATTTATGGAACATTCTAGTTGAGTTGACTATCATTGCATATATACTTGAACTACTACAGATTGAGGACTGGCGCGCTCAAACGCATCTGTATGTCTGTATGTGTTATCGTCGACATAGAAGTTGGCGGTATTCAAGATTTTGTTGAACAGGCTGCGTGTGGAAAAGAACCCTTTTCATATTAAATTTCATGCTATTAAGAAACACTTTGGAAAAACTATGATTTGAAAGTGTAGATTTATTTTATTTTATTTTATCAGCAAGAGAAAAAGAAAGATGGGCCAAAACCTGATGATAAAATTCGTACTTACTTTCCTTTCTTGTCGCCATCTGTCGGGTTTAGCTTAAGTTTTTATCTTGCCTCAAGGGTTCCCATACATTTATTAAGACTTTTGTTTCTTTATTCTTAGTTCCTTCAAGATGCACTATTGCGGAAATTGAAGCGAATGAGCGCAAAATTTTTCACAATAAACTTATTGGGAAATCTGTTTCATCTGGAAAATCGAAAAACGATGTCTTCAGGGACGTATTTACAAAGCTTTTTCTGTTAATGGATCCACGTATTTTTATCAGTGTTCATCAGATATTGTTGTATTGGTTTGTGATAATATTAAACAAAAATGACTCCATAAATTAGTTAAAAAACATAGTTTCCGGGAAAAAAAGTCGATTCCCGTCGAAGAAAAGAGATAGAATGAAATTTACTATCAAACGATTTCAAGTTATCGAAAAACGGTTGCTATGATAACTGTTGTCATAGCTACACGATCCAAAGATCTCTCCTGAAAAACACGCCATATTTCTTTTGAACGAATGCTACAAACTTGATTGATATGATAAAACTTCTAAGGCTATTCCGGAGCCTTGAGCTAGGGAAAAAAGGTGAATCTTATCATGCATGCTGACCCGAAGAAAATCGCCTAGATTTGAAGACAGCATCTGAGGTCGCATTTCAAAGCAGAATAGAAGGTTATTATCGGAGGTGTTGTGAGAAGATTTATCTAATTATGACTATTTCATAAGTAAATGGCAAAGTAGGTTCTCTTAGAGCGCATGAGTACTCGCATGGAGTGCCAGTTTCTATTGAATTTTTGCACTAGTAAATTCGGCCCCGGAAGCTTCGGCACTTGCCCACATTCACGAAGTTATATCTCATTTTCACGACTTGTCCTGTAAACATCAGTGTGCTAAAATCTGTTTCAGTTTTCATTCTACGTTTGACTCTGTCATGTGTTTACTTAACTTTTGATTTTATGCACTTCCGTATCATTGGAATTATATAATATTACAATATTAGACCACAGCTAGTTGCTGTTTATTTTGTTAGACCGATTTGTTCAAGCTTCAAAGAACTGAATGGCAGCTTCTCTGCGTGACTTCAGGATCCATTTTATTATTTTCCTTTATCAGTTATTCTTTTTCTTGTAAACAACTTACCCAACATCGGCAAATTGAACAAAAGTGTTGTTTTGTTGGAATAAAATTGTCTTTTTCGCGGTTCACGTTTGAAGTCTTAAGTTAATTTTCTTTGCATCTAGCTTTAAATTTTTGTTTTTACTTCGACATATCAATAAGCAAGGGTTTTCGAAATTGAGGTATAATATGTGATTAATGAGATTTTTAGAATTCTCCAATCCTTAAAAGTCAATTTGTAAGTGAAACAATGATTTTGGTTGCTTTGAAATCGCATCCAAATAATTATTGGCAGGCTTCGAGAAGGTACCACGCTTGTCGTGACTCACTGTAGTAAACATCATTTCAAGATGAACTGAATCTACTGTAAGCATGTTTGGTTTTTATTGGTCAGGTTTGTAAGGCCTCGATAATAAGACACAGAAGTCAGGATAGAACCTTGAAGTGCTTGCTAAGTGGATTTTTCTTCCCATCGCACACAAAATCAATAGATCTATATTCAAAGTATTTTGGCCACTAAAAGTCCCCTCTTCAGAATCGATCAAAAACAGTGACTTAACCTCCCCAGCGAAGCTAAAGGAGAATCAATTATTGATGGCTACTCTGAGCATCGTTAAAAGGTTTGAATTGTTTTTCCTCTCTAGCGTAAAATAATCCCCTTAGTTGACAAAAAGATTTCAACATGAAAAATGAAAAAAATCCATCAAACGACATCCATCCATCAAGGCTTGCGCAACTTACCGCTTGCCTTCGTCAAAACATTGAATTCAATTTTGGAAGGGAAAAAAAAAACACAAAAATTGCCGGAAACAGTTAATCTTTTAATTGTTGAAATCGATTTAAAAAGAGAAACGGTATAACAAAAGAATGAGATCCACAAAATTGACAGTTCCTGCCGAGGAGGCTCTTCAATATGTCGACTCGCCACCACTTTGATTAGTTAAATGGTCACGTGACAGGTGATTAACGCTTAAGCGGCATTTGCTTACAAACCAGTACAGTTCAATTCTAGAACATTTTCCTGTTAGGATTCCCTGGAGTTGTCGATCTGTGAGCGGTCCTCCTCGACGATCCCCCATGCACGTCATTATCCCATCGATAGTCAGGTATTTAAGACAAGTCGGCGAGTTCGTATAGTAAACAGCTTTTGGCATAGATGTGGGCGCACCACCAACATTTTCTCGAAAAATCGAGTTGAAATCATTAACTGTATACAAGATCAGACAGCAGAGGGTATTTAAGTGATATATAGTAAGCCGTCAAGGGAATAGGCACATTGCTGACCACGTAGTACTTATCGAGCTCGCTCTCTCTCTCTCTCTCTCTCTCTCTCTCTCTCTCTCTCTCTCTCTACCGCTCTACGTCCATCGTTATGGAAGTAAATCCCAAGAGAACCTAACACGGGTAAGAACAAATCAAGAACTTTTAACGCTAAGTATCGTCTGCCTCATTTCCACAGCACACGGATCTATCAGAAAAAGACAATTTGAAGATAGTAAAAACCTGACTTGAATATCTACACTCAACGCTTTCAAACTAGAACTGAAGAAAGTGACGTTTAACGATAAAACTATCTCTCAGCAAGAAATGAATGACACTAACGGTACGACACTAGTAGCGAACACCATCGAACATGAAGTCATTAAGGTGGTTTTCATTCTGGCTCTGTTATTTGGACTTGCTGGACATGGCTTGGTGTTACTAGTGGTGATCGGTAAAGGAACTCGACGAACAGCCAGCGATATGTTCATACTGAATCTCTCAGTATCAGACCTTGCATTTCTCATTCTCTCCCTAGCTATCAATAAAAGTATGTATGGTGGAACGTTCGAGTATTCCTTGTTCTACTGCAAGTTTGTGTGGCCAATGGTCACCGTCACTTTCTTTGCTAGTGTTTTTACGCTTACTTCCATGGCCCTTCACCGATGCTATGGCGTTCTGCTGCCGCTCAAAGAGAACCTAACAGCAAAACAAGCCATGCTGTGGGCAGGTTGTATATGGGTGATGTCGTTAGCAACAACTCTGCCATTGATCGTTATCACAGATCTAAATGAGAAAAAGTTTTGCAACGAGACATGGAGTGAATCAAGCTCGAAGACTTACACCGTCTTGTTGCTTCTTCTCCAGTACCTCATTCCTCTTTTCATCATCGCACTTGCCTACATACAGATCGTTCGTTGCTTAAGGCACAGGAAAATACCTGGTACCTTGCTAGACAAATACGGGCAAGTTGTTTCACAATCTGCACGCAGAGAAAACATTCAAATCATTAAAACTGTCGCTGTTATCGTCATTCTCTTCGCGGTCTGTATGTTTCCCCACCAATTGGCAGCCGTGCTGTTCTACTTTGGCAATGATGCACAAAAACAACAAGGTTTGTCTCTCATGAATTATTCGACGATTTTCCAATACATCCATAGCTGCCTTAATCCCATAGTTTATGGCATCATCACCCACCAATTTCGCAAGGAGTACAAAAAATACCTTCTGATGTTGGTTTGCTGCTGCAGATATAAAAGATTTACGAATTACAGGGCCGGCAGTTACACCAAATCAAGATCGACCTTAAAGTCCACCTTTAAGAAGCATGACACCGAGCAGAATATGCAAAACGCCAGTTCTTTTAGCCTCATTAAAAACAAGCCTAGAAAGTCCGATGAAACTGAGGGTTCGCAAGTCATCGAGGATACCAAGATTTAAGTGGGTATTACACTTCACCCTATAAACCTTTCTCCAAGAGGGTGCATACTACTGAAGACGAGTACGAATATATATTTAAATGTAGATGACCCATGAGGAATTATTGAGGTAACATAATTTAGCAGCATTAGTGCTGCAGATACCCTACCCCATATAGAGGGTGGAACTAAATACAACACGACCAAGCGGTGTTCTATGTGTGATATGTACAAACACCATAAAGAAATACAGACAAAAACCGAGCTATTTGTGTGCTGTATATACTGAGAGAGTGGCATGCCCCATACCAGGGAGTGGAACTTATTAATAATATATTATAACTGAATACGCTAGCTGTGCGCTGTATGTTCCAGAGATGTCCCGTTGGCATCAACAAGACAACGACATGTACTAGCTGAGTAGCTAGTAAAGATACCGGAGACATGCCCTGTAGGGATAATACATCAGCAGACAGCAAGATCTAGCCGAGTGCCGTAAGCACCGGAGACACACTATGACAATGTGAGAGCGATTTGGCGACAACATAATTTAAGTTATTTTAGTCCGACTGGATGTTTACAAAATAATCCAATTTTCTTCTTATTCGTTCAAGGAAATAATTATCTCTGGCCCTAAAGTAGGCCATCAAATATCACTATCTACAGCGCAAAGCTACTGAGGTACGACATTCAAGTTTCCTTTTTTTCAGTAGGCACACCATTTTTTTTTCAGTCATAATTCGCCCTTTAAACATCAAATATATTACATCAGCACTCAAAACCATGTTTCATGGCCTCAAAATGTCATACTTTTATATGTCATTAATTTAAAACTCGTAAATACTTAGTTCTCTCTTGAAGTTCAGTTAGTGTGTCGATATAAATCATATGCTGTTCTTTCGGCTGTTTACTATGATTTATGTAATCAGCTCATCTGGGAAAAAGAACTCTCTACTGTATTTGCCCACATTTAGGGCAAACCTCAGATAACAGTGAAGAGGTATGCTTTTGATTTAGATGTCACCCGACACTCTCCTAGATGCAGGTGGACTTAAATACACACACGTACTCAAGAGTCTTCACTTGTCATATAAAAACAAATAGAAAAATGCACTACTTAGGACGAAAATAGCCGGGGAAAAAATCACATTTTCTTAAGAAACAAGTCTGAGCCTATAGGCTTTTTTTATTGTCATTAGTGAAGAGCGGTGTCGCCATCAATCGAAAAAAGAAATGGTTTAATGCTTTCAAAGGGTAAATCCTCAAAACACGTACTGAGGCTGAGTAAGTCCGGTCCAAAAGACTGGTAAATGGGTCAGGAAGATTGTAAATAGAAAAATCAGATCTCTATTTATCCTTGCTTTGTTTTGTTTGACAAAGAGGAGACAAATGCTAATGAATGAAAAGCATACCTCCCACACTTAACCATAATTAAGAAGAAAAACAGCAACGCTGAGATATATATATTCATATTTAAAGATATTGAAATAATTAGTATATAAGAAATGTAGAAATCAATGAAATTCAGTACCTGAACAAGTTTATTTCAATGTTCTGTATATAGCTACAGCGTGTCTCGTATCTAAGCCAAACCTGATTTAGCCCAGATATAGACCTTGAAAAAGTCAATGTAGTTTATTTCAATGCTAGCTTAACATATAGCTATTGTGTGTCTTGCATTGTATCTTACCATACCGATTAGCCAAAAAATAGACTTTCTTGATATATTGGGTTAAAATGTACTGTAAAATGATGTACATAATGAAAGTGTAATCAGATATGTACGTGCTAAGCTTGCTAAGAATCCAAGCAAATCCCGAGACCGTCACTTAAGAGGGGTTATTGACTGTCAAGTAGGATTTGACTCTGACAATGATAAACCATGAAATTAGGCTTTATTGTATACAGAGATGCACAAAATAATCAAATATATAAACACTGAAGGCAACTATTTACATATGTATAATAATATTAGTAGTCACAATCCTGTAGATGGTACAACTGGGCAGGTGCAATGTAATCATTTACATCAAAAAATTAAGAAGTAAAAACAGTCCTTGTAAAGACCTTATGTCATTGGTTTGCAAGATACTGCGAATCAGCTATTAAGATATTAAGACAATATAACATGGACAAGATATTTGATTGTTAATAAATATTAATAGTGTTGTAGTTCCTGTATAATATTCACAGAAGAGAAAAAAAACAGTCCCTTAATCCGTCTTTATTAAATAGTCTATTATAAAGATAATATTTACAGTTGGTGATTCTGTGTGTGAATTAAAATCTACTATTGACAAAAGCTAAAACAGTCGTTGTTAATCTTTCTTTATTAAAGAAAACTGGATATGTGAGCCAGGGCGTCTTGTACTGTTAACCACCACACTTCAAAACCTTACAAAAAATGAAGTGAATTGCCTAGAACTGTGCCCTATAAATGAACGCGTGTGTACTTGTGGCTTGGGCCACGAAAACTGTATGGCACTTGCTCGTCAAAGACTCTCACTAATTGAGGAATTGTTGTTTCTAAGTTTATTATTTTCCTTTTTTGGAGTCATTAGATATAATAAAATTAAGTTTTAAATGGTTTAAGACCACCCGTTTTTTTTATTGAATGAAGGGGACTTTTTACCATCAGCTTTCGTTTTACCTTTTGGCATACTTTATTTACTACTTCAGTTGGCATTTGGATACAGAAAATCCAAGGATCTTAGTAACTGAATTTATCAGTCTCCAAATATTACAATCTAAATCTGAATTTGGCCTTTCCGTCTTTGAGATGAAATTCATCAGATACAATACAATATGATAGAAATCTTTTCTTTGTAATCTTTCCCCCTTTACAATTTTTTGCTCTCTTTTCTTTATTTCCGTCCTCAGTAATCTTTTGCAAATGATTCTTTTTATTCGATTTCTCCTTTCCATTTATTCATTTTCCATATCTGCTTGACCTTAAAATTAGATCATCGTATAAACCAAAAGCAATAAAGTTTACATCCAAAACTGATGTTAATCGCCCTCTGGGCTATTGTCTTTCACTCATGTTCCCCCTCTCTTTAACATAACATCCCTTTTTTAATCAAATTAATGGATCAACAGGAACCAAACAAACTCGGCACCTTACCAAGCCACACAACTGCAGTCATACAATAATAACAAGATAATATAAACATCTTGGATAATAAGAGTCCTAAGGATTCTAATCCTACGACAATCGTAGAATATTTTAAAAAATAGAGCTAAAAGAAAAAAGATAAATAGATAGCTAGTGTTTTTTTTTAACTTCAAACGAAAAATGTCCGCGATATTTATCATCTGTGAAAAGAGTCGTGATTGTCCTGAGGATTTGTGATTTCTTCCCAGTCGTGCTGAGTGTCACACACCGCAACGGAAGATATGCAAAAGCTTTAAATAAAACCTAATGAACTTGTCGTCATCTGTATTGAGTACTACTAAAACATATTTGGTGGACCTGACCACTCTTAACCTGCCCACCACTTTTATATATATTGTCTTATACGAATTCTAGATCTAAAAAACCAATGGAAAACATTTATACTTTTGAATGTTCTTTTTTATTCATAGCTGTGTGATCATACTCTGTGCCCATGAAGAAGTCATAAATCTTACCGCCCACTTCTATCAGCCTTAACTTAAACTAAATTAATCGTGGAACTTCATGACGTCACTGGAGTATGTCCAAATTCACGCAATTCTATTTTAATCTTTAGATACGACGGCTTATAAGCTGAAATCGCTGCATTAACACTCTTAACATGTCTTATGGTCTCTTATTGGTAATGTAAGTGCTTGGGACTTATCTATCTAAAATCCATGCGATAAAACATCCTTGCAGATTGTATTTTCCGCCACTATTCCTGTTTCCAGTCAATAAGGCTGTATTTAGGCCCGTAGCGCTATTCATGACATCATTAATTTCTACTTATCTACACTAAAAAGATACGGAAGTAAAGAATTATGTTATATATAGCGCATCTAAGGATACTATTTCTTTCTGACTGACGAAGAGAAGCGCACGTCGAAGGATAGTTTAGATATTGATTGTAGAAAAACGATTCACCGACATGACATTAATGTAACAATAGACTTGTCATGAAGTCTACAATGATTGATCTGCGCGTAAAGTCCACCGACAAATTTTAATTTCATTTTTGAGTGTGCTATATTTATTGCACTTTTTCTCTTTAAGTATGAGACTAGCATTGAGGCTGTGATTTAATGCACGACACAGGAACAGGTTTTTGTCTTAATAATATTGGTATATAATTAAAGCTGACCAACGCCCATCCTTAGTACAATGGGTAATGGTGCCGTAATGGTATTCAACATTTGGTCAATGCGGTTTCAAGTAAACTAAACTCCCCAAACCAGTAGCACATTCCCAATGTACGTAAGATAAAATACTAGATTCTTACTCTCCTGGATAAATAAAATCCATTGTTTTGTCTTCCAAATTGAACTTCCATGTGGAAAAGGAGTCTAAAAACTGAAGTCTTTTGTCTGACAAGAGTGTCATTTGTAAGAATGGTGCTTATTCGCAATCCTGCTTGGATTGTCAGGATTAAACCCAACTTAAAACCACTTGATCTTTATTTCGGGTGCTATTGACCTGTTTTCAAGAAACATCATTCTGGCAGCGTCTGTGATATAAATTTACGCGGGCTTTCTCAACTTACGTCTCCTCCGTCCAGTATAAGGTCTTGAATATTGAACACGTTATTTTCATGGGCATGATGTTATACATATCTCAAAAAGGGCAAACAATATTTTCAAAAACACACATCTTCATATGTGTCTTTGCAATGCCGACCTCAATACGATACTTGCAACTACGGTATGTACTATCGGAACCGGGTAATTTTTAAAAGTACCTATAGGTATACATTTGTCAATGTTAGACTATTCTTGATTAAATCTTAGAGCCGTGTCCAACCGTCTACAAGTGGCCGTGTGCGGCGGAAACCAGTTGACGCCATTCTTCTTTAAACAGGATGCTTTAGAGGAGAAACTGTTAAAACAGAGACAATTGAAATAAGTGGCGCTCTTCGTATCAAGGGAAACGACTTCTCAATCCTTTGATAATCAAAGTTTTTATTTTTGAAAATCATTCAGCCTCGGGATTTTGTCATGTTGTGTACATTCAGAACAGATTATTAGATAATGAAGAAAACGATCAAAACGAATAACTTCCTGCAGGACACGAGATAAGAGATTCAATTGCTATTATGAAACACTATCTATTTTGTTTTTCTTTCTCAATGATATTTACATCATTAACTTCCAGATTGAGCATAAGCGAGTCGGATTAAAAAAGTTGCCGAGCAATGGTCTGGGTACGAGATGCGCGGGCAAAGAACTTACGTTTCTATTACGTCATAAATAGTTACGTTATAGCAGTTAACTCATGTTTACTGACAAAAACGTCTTAGCCAAGAAAATATGGAAAGATTTTGGGTTTGTCTAGTTTTTTTATTTATATTAACAGAAGGTAAGCTATACGTAGCCAATAGCCATTTTGCAACAAGCAGTCACGTGCTGATATATGACTTTAATAACGAATCAATTCAGCTCCAAGGTCCCTTGGGAAACGCTCCGCTGGATTGCATAAACAAACTTTAAACTGCTTCGTTTCTTGAAATCGAAAGCATCTTATAAGGGGAAAAGGGTATTTTTGAAAAGGTTTTTTGAAACCTTTAAATAAAGGAAGTCCGAATGTTTTTACCATCCAGTAACAATCATGTGTTAATCTATTGCAAAAAACCTATTTCTCTACCAGATAGAATTAGACTATGATTTGCTCGCACTTAATTAATGTACATGTGTTGATTGGCTGTGCAATACTTTTTGCACTAAACACAGGTACAGTGTCGTGTAAGTCGTCGTTAAGCTAACCATGGGGGCGCCATTCCTCGCGCGGTACCAACGTTTACTTTCTTTGAAAATAAAAGCCTTATAGTTCAATACGCCAGTGTTAGCTCATCCTGACGATACGGGGAGGGGGAAATTAAATTATTCCAGTTGGCTGATTGGCTTCCACATGGAAAAAGTCCATTACTTTTCTTTTTCTCTTAGTATCAAGTCTTCAGTGCCATAAATGCCCACCTCACGAACATCTCAGTGCCAAGGCCTGCCTCGCGGGACCACCCGAGGAATGTCCATCACACGATACTGGATGCTTCTTCGAGTATGATAAGATGGACATACGTTTAGGATGCGGACGGGATTGGGCCCAACCCTCGGGATGTTACGGGACTGTTTGTATCACATGGTGTTATGGCGACCTTTGTAATAAGGACTTGTTAAGACAAGCTCCGTTTGAAACTGATCTGGACGATCTACCGAAAACAGACAGCCCTGGCATTCTGCCTTATGATTGGCTTGACACACTATTTGGTGCTGCTTCGAGTACGAAATGTTCAAATAGGGTGACAATTCTGTTTATTATTGTCTCTGTAATAGCAACTATGTTCTTGTGCTAACTATCCTAACGGCTCTGTATTCTGACAAAATAGAATAGAATAGAATATCCTGATAACTGTTGACAACAATTTTCACAAGTCTTTACTGATCATGTATCAGCCATGTTACAGTCGATGAACATGCAGTACTGATAAAGCTGCCTGTAGCTGAACAGACTTGAAATAGCGCTGCCGAGGAAGAAAGCAAGCATGGGTTTATTGCACTGAAAAAGTCTTTTCTTTCGAGAAAAACTAGCTTGACAGAACAAAAGATAATTTACATGATCCCTAAGTGTATAATTGACCTGGAGTAGGCCTTGCACTGTTCATTGTTATCTACATCAGTTCTTTAAGAATACTAATTCTGAGCCGCGTTGGAGCGTATAAAGCATGTATGTACTATTAAATCTATACAAGTTAAAAGCTTTAAGTATATTTTCCTCGTAACAAGATCAATTGCTGCACAAATAGATTTTGAGTATATACCGATAAGCAAAGTGTCTAAATACGTCTTATACGTAATGCACTATTTATAGCGAAAGCGTTACATTTACGATTACAAATAGTCTACCCTTAAATATTTGATCCAATTGATCGGTTCATGGCATTTGCGTTTCTCATTATCTCAGCTCGCTGCATGAAGACTCGATCTTTTTAACTTATTTACAAATGTCTTCCAAAATAATAGGCCTGAAAAACAATGAAAGCTAGTGGGAACAAAACACGAGATATCTTGTCAACAACAAGAGACTGATCTTTCTCTGTGGCTTCTTCAGCGTCCATCTTGTTCTCATTATGATCAGCGCTCTTAGACGATGCTTCTTGCTCTAGATTGTTTCTGGGACTTTCCGTCATAATTTCTTGGCTTGGTGATATTTCTTGGCCATAGCAGTGGATGTCCTGCAACTCAAACTATGAAGAAACATAAGGCAAGCACAGCACTGAGAAAATGGACCTTTACCTTTTACCTTTACCTTAATGTTTTCCCATTTCAGACAAAGTATCATTCTCTTGAGAATAAGATTCTTTTTTTGAATTGTATCCATATTCATGTCTTCTCATGTGTAACCGTTGAATAAATAAATGATACTCTAGGGAATGACACGAGGTCTGAAGTGAGACAACATCGCGTCCAAGTTAAAGAGGTCATTCTAGGTTATTGCGCATCGAAAAATGCAAAGCTAAATAACCAAGGTTCCCTATTATTCTTAGCTTGGTTAATGGCTCAGCATCATTAAGGCATGGCTCTCAGATGAAAAACTGATTAGCTATATCATAGCCAGTTTTCTACGAATCTTCCCCAAACTTGGCAAGTTAAGGTCTTTTGTGAAAAGAAGGAACCTTAGAGCCTTGGTTACCATGGAAACTAAGTCACGTGACCACAAGACCGCCATCTTGGATTTTTGAACAAGCCGTTTGTAAACGTACCGAAACATCTTTAAAAGTCATGAAAACGCAGATTACTATTCATATTTACAATGCCTATATGGATCTAATTTGATATCTTGGAAATTATTTTAAGTTTAATTTTTAGAATATTTTCTATTTTTTCCAAAAAATTAAAAATATTATAAAAATTAAACTTAATATAATTTCCAAGATATCCAATTAGATCCATATAGGTATGGCAAATATAAAAAGGAATATGGATTTTCAGGACTTTTGAAGTAGTTTCAATACATTTACAAACGATTTGTTTAAAAAATCCAAGATGGCGGCCTTGTGGTCAGGTGACCTGGTTTCCATGGTAACATATATGCGGTAATTGCTTGCCTTGAAGAATTACTACTACGAGCCAAATTTGGGAAAGATTCATAGTAAACTGTCAAAGATATGAATAAATAATTGATTTTCCATCACTTCCTCAAAAGAGCCATGCCTTAATGGTGCTGAGGGGGAACGAAAAATGAAGCAAAAGTCATAAGCTATGTCAGGATTTCCCATTTATTTATTTTAATGTTTATCCAACCAAACTTTGAACTCGTTCTTTATTTTACCTCCAATTTGGTGGCTTTGGTTTTCTTTTTTACTTTTTTCAATTTTCTCACATCTGAGCGGAAGTTGTAGACCACTACATTCTCCAACAACCCCATGAAGATGAAGATGAAGGTGGCCAAAAGATATTGATCAGCTGCCTTGATGTAACTGACACGAGGCATGTTACTATTGATGTACTGGGACAAGAACACTTCTGTTAACAAGGTAGTGATGCTTAGAGCCATGCGGTCACCGATCTCGTAACGATCCATCCAGAATGGCAACCATGATACGACTGCACACAGAATGCAGGGGAAGAAAAACTGCATAATGAAGTAACCAAGACGACGGTGAACGGTAATGGAGAATGAAAGGAAACTCCAATCCACTGGACAGAATTCCGAAAGGAAACAAGTTTAATAATTTCTTTTTAAAGTGACGTCATGGCCGCCATGTTGGATAATAAAGTTATCATCCAACATGGCCGCCATGTCTTTTCGTTTGTTTCTCAAAAAAAACAAACAACAAAACAACAACAACAACAACAAAAAATAAATAAATAAAATAGAAGGCCTTTACTTAAGGGAGCCATTTCTCTTCCCACAACTCAGCACTTAGGTAGTTTTCTATAGCTTTAGCCAAAATGGCTGCTTCATAAGAAAAGTTTATTAACGAGACATTTATCCTTCTAATTATAGTCATGGGCGGATCCAGGATTTTTTCAAAGGGGGGGTTGTAGTATTGATTGAGGTGGTGGAGAGATATAGCAGACCAAAGGGTTAGGGAGACATGGTTTCAAGCCAGTTAAATGTCATAATCGTTACTGAGGTCAAAAAATGTGTAATAGCCATTTGTAGTAATAAAATGTAAGTATGTGATATATATATAGTAATAATCTAAATACACTTATTTCAATAAAGTTAGTCACCAAAAACCTAGAAAGCTGAGATCACTGAGCATCATGGGAAACTTTTCATACCAAAAAAGCGTATATATACAAAGCTTTTTTGATACAAACTGCAGCTCGATGTTGCTCAGAAGAGGTGAGACTGTAACCGGTAAGAGATTCACAAGTCCATGAACAGTTATCAAGCGGTTGAACGTTTAAAACAAATCTACCCATAATCCTTGTCGGTCTCAGCTTTATAGCTTTTCAGGTGACTAACTTTATTGGAATAAGTGCATCATCAAGGAGTGAGACGTTAAAAAGTCTTCTAGCTAGGATGAACTTTGATGAACGACTTGCATACTTCATCTGTGGGGCATCTGACATCGTAATGCATTGCCATTAAAGCTGGGTCAGACAGACCATGGTTGTTCCGACATGACTGATCTGGAATAGGTCTTTATCCTTCTCATTAGGGAGAAGGATCGCCCTGCCTCAGCATTTGATATCGGTAAAGTGCAGGCAATTACAAGGAGGCTGTGGATGTTTAGGAAGGAATCTTCATTACACACAGCAAGCTTCTCGAGGAGGTTGTCTGGAAGAGTATCTCTCTGAGTAGTACCTTGCCATAACACCTGCCATCTTTGAAGTACACTCTTGAGGGACTTTGCAAATGGCATATCTGCCTCCCATTTCATCCTACCTGCATCCTACCTCCTCTGTGAGGTTCGGGTTCTTGCTGACAATTACAGATGGTATCAGTGACAGAAGATTTTGTGCATGACGTCCTTCGTCAGTAGTGGAAACCGCTCTTTCATCTGACTTACAAGAGAATCGAGAAGTGGAATTGCAATGGCTCTTTTATAATAGACTTCAGGACTTTCGCTTGGTGTGTTATTTCGGAACCTTCGAGGTGCTGTTTTCTTTGGGACAGACTCAGTGACTCCTACATTTGCTGCCAAATCTTTTATGTCACTATACCACGCTGCCAATCTATCATCTACAGCATTTCTGGTATCCTGGAGACTTCTGATAACATCGTCAACCATTTTGTAAGCCTCGTATACGTCTTGATCTCTTTTCTGAAGTTTGGAGGCAACGGCTTTGACATAATCCAATACGTTCTTTGTTGTAATAAAAGTACCAACAGTCATAAATAAAGACAGGGACGATTTGAGTCCATGAGCTTTAACAGTTGTATCTCTATCCCAGTCCCATTCTCCAGTAGATGAACATAGATCTGGGTACTCATTTGGAGAAACAATAGCATCTAGAAATAACACAACAATCTCATATAGTTCCAGAAACGTGTCAAAGCATGTATGTCTCTCAACCCATCGTGTTTTGCAGAGCTCTGGAAGCTTCTTTCGTGCACAGTCGGGAAGATACTTTGAAAGGACAAGCTCAAATAGCTTCTGTCTCTTTGGGGTATTTTTAAGGAATAGGTAGACTTCATTTATGACGCCTATAAGGTTTCGTACTTCTTAAACTTGATGCTGCGATGGAGAGGTTAAGGCAGTGACAATGGCAATGTGTATATAATGTTTTAATAATACCCCCAAAACCCAACCCTAGATCCGCCACTGTATAGGTTACATCACATAGTAATAGACAAAACTGACTGCTCCAGTGATTTGCCGTCATGACTAACTGATTGGAATTTTGTCAATGTTTTGCGGGGAATACACGCTGCGATTTGTCGATTCGAAATAATCGGGAAGCAAATCGTGCGTGTAACTTAGAACCTGACGGGACGCGAGAGCTAGACAGGCCTTATGTAACCCACTCATGACTATCACCATTACCTTTGCCGTAGGCATGGATTTCACTGGTATTATTTTCACTCTTCACCACATATCCTGCCATTTCGTTGTAAACCATCGAGCCTTTCTCCCACTTCAGAGTCAGCTGCTCAGCCATATATCTATCTGTAAAAGAAATCCCATTCAAGTCACATTATTTAAGTAATATGATGACACCCACTACTTTGTTGGGTTACTTACAGCGATAGATACCCACATCTAGTATCTGCATGATTATCCATTGGGTTACTTACAGCTATAGATATCTATATTTAGTATCTGGTTATCCATTGGGTTACTTACAGCTATAGATATCTATATTTAGTATCTGGTTATCCATTGGGTTACTTACAGCTATAGATATCTATATTTAGTATCTGGCTATCCATTGGGTTACTTACAGCTACTGATATCTATTTTTAGTATCTGGTTATCCATTGGGTAGTTTAAGAAATTCATCTTCGCCAAAGCAGTGACTGACATCCTACATGAAATAAATACTCTTGGTAACAAACCTTTGGATATAAATCAACAACAAGTATTCAAATACCTGTACGAATAGCTTATCTTTCCGTTTGCGTAGACCTTAGCTGAATAGGTATTGGTTTCGATAGAGACTTTTCTAGCGTTAAGGATGTAGGTATCAGGTAGCCATAGCTTGTTTAGGTGTTCACCACGGAGGATGAGAAAAGAATCATTGTTGTCTTTGTCAAAGGCAACGCGAGGATCCTCCCAGATGTGAGTGAAGTACACAGTGGTCTGAAACTCCTGTTAAAGAAATAAATGAATATGGTGACAAGGGCGTAGTCAGGGGACAGGGCCCCACCTTTGTGGCAACAAAATGGCGGCTAAAATCCTTGCTACGCCATGACGATGATGTATTGCTATTTCCTTGCAGGGTACACTAGGAGAGAAGATGTCTTACGAGACTAACCAGTTGGCTAAGGTTACTGCAGGTGGAGTCGTGGGTTCGATCTCTGGCCGGACTATCACAAGGGGTCTCCCGATAACCCTTTTCAATGCCTTCCTAAGGTGTTTCAGTGCCTTTGCAACTAAGCCTTTTCTTGTTTTCTTAGCTGAAACCATCAGATTTTTACACCGTATGTTGGACTAGGATGAAAGTAAAGTACGTTTATCATGAACATCCATGAAAAAGATGGAAATATTATTGAAACTCTTATCAATCCGGATGATGTAGGACTAGTTATTTATCATATGTCAATACGCATGTTCGCTTGGGATTCTTCTATCCAGAACTGATATTTTAAATATTCTCATAACTCGTTTTCATTTATTTTTGTTATTCATTTAGGACCATACTTCCAGACATCGAGTGCTGAAGCGTCGTATGGCAGCGCGAAGCATTTACGGCTACGCCGGAGATTTCGACCCCGACACCGCTATCCCTGGATTTACAGACTGATCAGGAAGCTCGGCCGAAGCCTAAGGGAGAGGTTAGTCGGCCCCTAGGCCGTAGATGATTAACCCCTTGCTATGACCAGCAGACCCAAAATGTCGCTTGTGTCAATAATGGCTAGTTACGCATGGTCACTCTTTTCCATGTGGGACGCGTTTAAAAAAATATATAGCTACGACGTTAAATCAAAATTAAGATTCTGTAGACACGAGTGACATTTATTGCAAATTTATAGTAGAAACGTCTTCATGTTATCGTAAAAATATGTATATTTGACTTTCAAACATGTCTGACGAGTGGTCTTCACTCAAAATGCCAAAACTTAGCGTCCTTGCTTGAAACTTAAGGGTAATTCTTTCATATTGTGTTTGCTAATACAATATCTTGGTCTGACGACAAATGTATACTCGCGAATCCTGTATACTAAGAGAAAAAGATATTAATTTAATTCTCACTAAAATTTCTCTATTTTTATGGAAAATGAGATAAAAGGCACGCATACGCTAATGTTTTTCTCTTGTGTTGGTTCAGTACGTTTCAGTCTTATCCTTTGTCAAAGAAAACATATTTCAAAAAAAATAAAAAATAAAAAAAATAAAAAAATAAAAAAATAAAAAAAAGTTGAAAAGGTTTCAAAAACAATTTGAGTTCATTTTGGACACTGAGTTTCTTTTATTTCGCAAAACAAGGGTTTCAAATGTTCTTGTGATGCGATTCAATCAATGAAAATGAAACAGTTGAAATGTTTGATTACTCTACATGTTCTTCACCATATAGTGTGAATGGATATCAATATATTCGCCTGCAAAATCAAAAGGTATTTTATTTGGAAGTATTTTTTTAATCGTTACTATAATGACGCTGATTCCGCTGCAATTTTTTAAAACATGCAAACTTTCATTACAGTTAACAACAGATGTGAAATACGATAGATCCTGAGGACAAAAGGAGTATAACCAATCATTTGTCAAGCTTGAGTCAGACAAAAACTACTAGGAACGACCTAAAGCTGTTAGGGACAAAACATTAGATTATTGAAGGAAGGGGGTGCGTAATTCCAAAAACAATATTTAGCTAGCGTGCGAATAAGATAAAACATCTGGTGTGGAGGGAGGTAATTATTCGATCACGAATAGTGTAATTGCGCGCGCACGCAACCAATTTGTTTCCAAAGTCTTACCATGTTTTCTTCTGATATGTGGCTAATTGCTTCAATCTCAAAAAAGATTCCTATTTCCACTGGCTTAACTGAAAACATCAAAGTAAAAAGAAAAGGTGCATCGTTTGTAGATCTGCATTTGATTTAGAATGACATTTGCCCGAAGTTTCTGAGATTTAAATAAAAATGAAACAGCCACTATGTTGGCTGATCTAGCAAGACAATCTCAGTAGGGAGAATTTTTTCTAAATCGTCAACCAAACCGTAGGCTATGATTTTACTACAGAGTTTTACATTGAAAGATTTTTATTTGATAACGTCACGAAAAGACCTGTGGCGCGTTATCATTAATAACTCAAAAAAATTTATATGGTAAAAAATTCATAATTCATAATTCATAAAAGCTAAAGTGTTTAGCAAAATACTTGTTCCTTGTCATATGAAACATAACGTAAATAATGAGCGTTTCATTATATTAAGTTTTGAAAAATTCACGGTTAATTAAAACTATAGCCATCATGATTTTTAATTTCGGGTGTCAACTTATAAGTCTGTATCTAATCTTAGAATGCTGATTTCTACTGCTTGGCATTCTCTCAAAACCCTATGGAGCCAGCTTAACATGCGCCGCAAGATACAACAACAATGATGCTTTGTTAACGTTTAGATCTACCGGTTTATTTATACATATATATATATATATTTCAATCACGACAATGTTTACAGTTTGTTTTTGGACACGTAGAGATAAGGAGTAATTTAGAGTTTGCGGGGAAAATGGCTTAAACAATTTAACAAAACTCTTTCCAACTCAAACTATTAATTTGGGATCAACAGATGTAATTTCTCTTTCCGTCATGAACGATTGAAAAATCCTTACCAGAAATCTAATCAGATGGTACAAATGAACTCATTTCCATCTAAAATCTCATTACTAATATTGTTGTGTCTACTTACCTCTGTAGTAGGGTCTTTCGAGTTTATCATAGTTTTGGAAGATTCCATCCACTATTTGTGACACTTGTTTGGGTTCTATTTTTTTTAGGTATTCCTCGGTCTTGTATTCATCTCTGAGGGTCATGCGAAGAAACAACGCCAAGCGAAAACGCCAATGCATTTTGTAATCAATAAAAAACCTAGTTCCCTGAAATAACTTTCTTAACCGTCTTGCTTAGCATTTAAGTAAAAAATACTGGTACGCTTCAGGTTTTAATACGTAGACTAAATTTAAGACAAATTTAATTCGAGACTAAATTCAAAGAAAAACGAACAAAGATTTATGTTAATAAATGCGAAACTTTAATTTTCCGACGCTACTTACTCGGTTTTTCCTTGACTTTGACAACAGCCGAGAAGAAAATACAAACTCATCAACATAAGAACGAAAAGTTTTTGAAGACTTCTCCACACTTTGCAATTCATTGTGACCGCGTACGTCTGTTGACTGCCTACCCTCCTGTCTCTTCTGGGCCAAACCAATATTTCTATATAGTTAAATAAAAACGTTACCTTTGTGGTATTAATGAGATTCAAGGATTCTAATAAATATAGCTATATTAAGGTGGCTGCCTACTATAGAAAAATGAAGTTACTGCGCACGCTCTTATACGAAACAAAGATGACGTCATCATTTGAGCCCACGATTGGCAGCCATCATGAATTTTATTGTTTTCATTAAGACATTATGGGATGCCGAGGGGGAAAATTTATAAACTGCACAGCTGTCAGGGTGTCTTTTTATAGATCTTTACGCTTTTTATTGAGAAGCACATATAAAAAACAATTGAATATAATGGTAGTTGGAGAAAAAAAGCGAGACACCAAGACTTCAAATTATTGGAAAAAGTAACTCCTCCACTCTGTGCTTTTGCGTTTGCCCCCTTGTCATCCCATAATTCAAGATGGTCGCCGTATCAGTAAAAGGGTCTATCTTTAACGATAAGAAAGAGTCACTAAAAGTAGAATATACTGACAACTGTTAACAACATATTTTGCAAGTCTTTATTGAGCATATTACAGAGCCGTTTTACAGTCGATGCTACATAAAGTATATAACAGACTTGAAATAGCGCTGCCGAGGAGCAAAGCAAGCATGGGCTTATTGCACTGACTAAGTCTTTTCTTTCGAGAAAAACTAGCTTGACAGAACAAGATAATTCACACGATCCCTAGTAAGTGTATAGTTGACCTGGAGTAGGCCTTGCACTGTTCATTGTTATCAGTTCACATCAGTTCTTTAAGAATACTAATTTTGAGCCGCGTTGGAGCGTATAAAGCATGTATGTACTATTAAATCTACACAAGTTAAAAGCTTTAAGTATATATTTTCCTCGTAACAAGAACAATAGCTGCACAAATAGATTTCGAGTATATATACCGATAAGTCATGTCCTTTGTGTTTCTCATTGTCTCAGCTCGCCGAAGACTCGAAAATTTTAGCTTATTTACAAATGTCTTCCAAAATAGTAGGCCTGAAAAACAATGAAAGCTAGTGGGAACAAAACACGAGATATCTTGTCAACAACAAGAGACTGATCTTTCTCTGTAGTTTCTTCAGCGTCCATCTTGTTCCCATTATGATCAGCGCTCTTAGACGATGCTTCTTCCTCTAGATTGTTTCTGGGACTTTCCGTCATAATTTCTTGGCTTGGTGATATTTCTTGGCCATAGCAGTAGATGTCTTGCAACTCAAACTATGAAGAAACATAAGGCAAAAACAGCAGAAAACAGACCTTTATAATTTGCTTTAATGTTTTCAGACCACTTGCCATTCACTAGAGAATGAGATTCTTTGTTTAAAGGTATCCATATTCATGTATGTTGTCATGTGCAACCGTTAAACAAAGAAATGATACTCTTCGGAATGACACGTGATCTAAAATGGAAAAATAGGGTGGCGCTTTGAGACGCACATATGATGCGCTGTGTAAAGATTTCCCGCTAAACTTTGAAGTTCTTTAATTTACCTCCAATTTTGTGGCTTTGGTTTTCTTTTTTACTTTTTTAATTTTCTCACGTCTGAGCGGAAGTTGTAGACCACCACATTCTCCAACAACCCCATGAAGATGAAGATGAAGGTGGCCAAAAGATATTGATCAGCTGCCTTGATGTAACTGACACGAGGCATGTTACTATTGATGTACTGGGACAAGAACACTTCTGTTAACAAGGTAGTGATGCTTAGAGCCATGCGGTCACCAATCTCGTAACGATCCATCCAGAATGGCAACCATGATACGACTGCACACAGAATGCAGGGGAAGAAAAACTGCATGATGAAGTAACCAAGGCGACGGCGAACGGTAATGGAAAATGAAAGGAAACTCCAATCCTCTAGATAGATATGAAAAAAAGTTTAATCACTTCATTTAAAAGTAACGTCATGGTCGCCATTTTGGATATCCAAGTTATCGTCCTACATGGCCACCGTATTTTTTCATTTGATTTGAAAATGGATAAAAATTGGAAATGACGTTAAACTTAGTTAAAAGTTTCTGTATGGTCCCAATAGTAGCCCCATAGTAGCCCCACATTTTCTTCACAGTAAAATGTATTGGATAAAAATTATCAATTTTATTTAGCATCTAAATTGTGAGTAAATGACGTAATTGACGTCAACCCTATTGTGCTTTTCTCTTTTAACCCAAAATTTCTCAACTTCAAGTGGCTCCAAGGCAAAAATGTTCACTAATCTGGTTTACATAATCATAATTGAGTCAAATTATCCACAAATACTTCAATTATTTGGACTTTGAAAAATTGGGGCGTTTTCATCCCAGTGCTGCTTTACAAAATGATACAAAGATTAGAGATGCGCATCCATACTAAATTCAGACATTTTCAGTCTTCCTACAACTCAGCAAAATGGCTACCTCATACGAAAAGCCCAGGAACTAGACAAACATCATCCTAATTATAGATTTCATTAACAAAGAATTGGGACGACTAATTGCACAGCCTAGATGGACTAACTATCATTACTATCACCATTACCTATACCGTCGGTATGGATTTCGCTGATTTTATTTTCACTCTTCACCACGTATCCTGCCATTTCGTTGTGAACCATCGAGCCTTTCTTCCACCTCAGTGTTAACTGATCAGCCGTGTAGCTATCTGTAAAAGAAATGCATTCAGGTCACATTGTTGGAGTAAAATGTTGACACCCACTTTGTTGGGTTACTTACAGCTATAGATATCTATATTTAGTATCTGGCTATCCCTTGGGTTACTTACAGCTATAGATATTTATATTTAGTATCTGGCTATCCATTAGGTTACTTACAGCTATAGATATTTATATTTAGTATCTGGTTATCCATTAGGTTACTTACAGCTGTAGATATCTATATTTAGTATCTGGTTATCCATTAGGTTACTTACAGCTGCAGATATCTATATTTAGTATCTGGTTATCCATTGGGTTACTTACAGCTATAGATATCTATATTTAGTATCTGGTTGTCCATTGGGTTACTTACAGCTATAGATATCTATATCTAGTATCTGGTTATTCATTGGGTTACTTACAGCTGTAGATATCTATATTTAGTATCTGGTTATCCATTGGGTTACTTACAGCTGTAGATATCTATATTTAGTATCTGGTTGTCCATTGGGTTACTTACAGCTATAGATATCTATATTAAGTATCTGGTTATCCATTGGGTTATTTACAGCTATAGATATCTATATTTAGTATCTGGTTATCCATTGGGTAGTTTAAGAAATTCATCTTCGCCAAAGCAATGGTTGACAACCTACAGGAAATAACAATCATTCTTAGGCCCTCTCCACACGTATCCGCAAATTTGTGTATCCGCAAATTTTTTTTGCAGATACGGGTTATGTCCACACGTGTCCGGAAATTTTTGTATCCGTATCCGGAAATTTTCGAAAACGGTCTCCAGAGTGGAAATTTTCGAATACGTTCCGAACACGTATACGTGTGGACGGTCGTAGCCGCAAGTTTTCGAATACGCTGACGTAAACACGATTTTGCTTATGCTCAATAAGAAAAACTATCCGTCAAAGGGACTAGGCACTAGCGTGCATGAGGGCGGACCAAGAAATTTCCGGATACGTGTGGACAGTGAAAACGATTCGAAAACGATTCGAATACGCTGCGTGTGGACGAGAACATTTTCGTAACCGAAAAAAAAATTGCGGATACAAAAATTTCCGTATACGTGTGGACGGGCCTTAGTAATAAAACCTTGGATGTAAATCAACGACACGTATTTACATACCTGTAGGAATAGTTTATTGTTCCGTTTGCATATACCTTAGCTGAATAAGTATTGGCTTCGATAGAGACTTTCCTAGCGTTAAGGATGTAGGTATCAGGAAGCCATAACTTGTTTAGGTGTTCACCACGGAGGATGAGAAAAGAATCATTGTTGTCTTTGTCAAAGGCAACGCGAGGATCCTCCCAGATGTGAGTGAAGTACACAGTGGCCTGAAACTCCTGGTGAATAAATAAATATTTTACTGCTGATTCCTGGTAGGGTCTACCAGAAGAGAAGATGTCTTATCCAACAGGGTAGTAGGTTTGATTTCTGGCCGGGCCATCACGGGGTGTCTCACGATACTGAGAACCGCCGAGGAGAAGGAGTTCGCCTTCGTAACTAAGCTTGTATTGATTTTTCTGACCTAAGTACACTTTCATTTTAAATTGGCAAATTATTAGTTCTACCATAGCTGGTACGATCAGATTTTATTGTCATACTTGTATGTCATTTTTAGATTAAATCTATTCAAGATCGTGAGGAGGGATGTGGGATTAGGGAGGGATATCACTCACTACGAATCAGGTATCACAGAAGAGGGATCAGGATCTTATGAATACACAGGGATCAAGGGCCGAATATTTATGGGATCAGGGATCAAAGTTTTCTGTACATCTTTGGGATCAATCACACAAGAAACAGTCCCTCATCACGATCCTGTATGTCATTTTTAAATTAAAGATTAAAATATCTAGGGAACTTTTGTGAACAGTTTAATTACAGGATCTTCTTGAAAATCAGTACTGGAGGTGATTTTGGAGCTCACTGAGAATTTTTCACTGAGTTCCCTCTGTCTATATTCCATTAGTTTCATTATTCATCAGTATTGGCATATCGTTATTCTATTTAGAAGGAAGGTGAAGAAGCTTCCTAAAATAATTTTTTTTTACACCAGATGTTGGACTAGGAAGAAAGCGGTAATGTTCGATCATCATCAGTTCATTAAGGACGGAAATCTTGAAACTCTTATCGATCAGGGGAATAATCATTTATTTGCGATGTGCCAGTACGCATTTTCGCTGGGGATTGTTATTGTCTTTTTCGATTTTCCCGAAATTATCTATACCGCAAGTTGTCATCTTCTTAGGATACTATAAATCAAATAAACTTTAATTTGGATATTTTCGTTTATATATATTTCTTTTATTTATTAATTTAGGACCATACTTCCAGACATCGAGTGCTGAACCGTCGTATGGCAGCGCGAAGCATTTACGGCTACGCCGGAGATTTCGACCCCGACACCGCTATCCCTGGATTTACAGACTGATCAGGAAGCTCGGCCGAAGCCTAAGGGAGAGGTTAGTCGGCCCCTAGACCGTAGATGATTAACCCCTTGCTATGACCAGCAGACCCGATAAGTCGATCTTTTCGACTATGTCTTAACATTCATTGTCACTCTGTTCCATGTGGGATGCCTAAAATCAAAATTGAGGTCTAATATTTTTATGTTATCTTCTGTAAAAAATTTTTTTCAAAAAATTCCAGTCAACTTTGTAAGCACTAGAGGTGTTATTTCGCTTTTTCAAATATTCAACTTTAGAAAAACAAGGGTTTTAAACATAATACCTCGTAATTCAGTGATCAAAAATGAAACAGATTGAAACATTTGATTATTTCATATGTTGTTCACAATAAGCGTAAATATCAGTGTAAAACATCAGGTGTGGAAAAAGGTCATTATATTAAGAAAATGTTTTTAAACATTTAAAATTAAAATTAAAACAAAATTAAAATTTGTTTTCAAAGCTAGTCATGCTTACCATGTTTTCTTCTGATACGTGGCTGATTGCTTGAATGCCCATTAAGATTCCTATTTCCACTGCCTTAACTGGAATGGCATTATTAAAAAAGGTGTAGAACTGTACTTAGAATGGCATTTGCCTATCAAAAAGTTAGTATTTCGTTCTTGGTCCGCAACCACATAACTTAAAACTCTTAAGCCCCGTTTACACTAGCGATTTTTGCGGCGATTTTTGCTGCGATTATTTTTTGCGATTTTGTCCATAATAAATAATGGTAAAGAATTTACTTGTAAAGTTTTTTTTCAGCATACCAAGATTTTCCTAGACGAATGTCTCTTTTGAAGGATGAGACAAAATATTTCATATTCCCGAAAATTGCCACAAAAATCGCAGCAAAAATCGCCGCAAAAATCGCTAGTGTAAACGGGGCTTAGAGATATAACCAACAGTGAAACAGCCGCCATGCTGGTCGTCAACCAACATTGCGGCTATGACATAACATGCACCCCAAGATACAATAACTGCCAATGTTTTTTTTTAGCTCGACCGGTTTATTTATTTATTTATTTTTGAAATACGTCAATGTTTACAATTCGTTTTGGATCCCAAGAGAAGAGCGGAGTAATTTTGAAATTTGCGTGAGAAAATGACTTTTTAAAACTATTCAACAAAACCGTTCTTTCCAATTCAAACTAATTGGGATCAACAGATGTTATTTTTCTCGTTACATTCAAAGCTTTTTATTAAAACCCCTATCAGATGGTGCAGATTAAGTTATATTCACGATGAAAAATCTCATTAATATTGTTATATTTACTTACCTCTGTAGTACGGTCTTTTGAGTTTATCGTAGTTTTGAAAGATTTCATCCATTATTTGTGACACTTGTTCGGGTTCTTTTAATTGTAGATATTCTTCCTCGGTCCAGTAGTCATCTCTGAGGATGCGAAGAAATAATACTAATACAAAAACGCCGATGCATAATCATTGAAACCCTTACTAGTTTTCTGGAATGACTTGCTTTACCTTCCCTAGATATTTTGGTACCTTTTGTTCGTCTCAAGAAAAAAATCCTTGAAGCTTTTTTAGTAAGAAAATACTGGTAAGCCTTTCAAGTTTCAAAAGTAGATATTCGAGACTAAATCTAAAGAACAAAGAACCGATTTATATGCTAATGGTTGTGAAACTTTCCCGTCGCTACTTACTCGGTATTTCCTTGACTTTGACAACAGCCGAAAACAAAATGCAAACTCATCAACACAAGAACGAAAAGTTTTTGAAGACATCTCCACACTTTGCAATTCATTGTGACAGCGTACGTCTGTTAACTGCCTACTTTCCTGTATCTTTTAGCCCAAACCAATATTTCTATAGTTAGTAATAATGAGATTCAAGGATTCTAATCAATATAGCTATATTAAGGTGGCTGCCTACTATAGAAAAATGAAGTTACTGTGCACGCTCTTATACGAAACGAAGATGACGTCATCATTTGAGCCCACGATATGGCAGCCATCATGATTTCTATTGTTTTCATTAAGACATTATGGGATGCCGAGGGGGTAACTATTGGAAAATGTATAGACTGCGCAGCAGTCAGGGTGTCTTTTTATAGAACTTTACGCTTTTCAATGAGAAGCACATCTAAAAATCAACTGAATTTGCAGGTAGCTGGAACAATATGCGATGACCAATACTTTAAATTATTGGAAAATGTAACTCCTCCACTCTGTGCTTTGTATAAATTTTCGGCGTTTACCCCCTAGTGATCCCATAATTCAAGATGGCCGCCGTATCAGTAAAAAGGCCTATACTTAACGATAAGAAAGAGTCACTAAAATTGGCTCCAAGAAACAGGATAAATGTTTCATTTCTAAACCGATCATCAATACTTTTAATCTTTATGGAAAATTAAGTGTTTTCTGTTGAAATCTAATCTGGACTCCCGGGCCCAGTGCAAGCCTGTAGTTAGATCTACATCTAATACATTTTACCTAGTCGTTAAAATCTTTAGATATCACAACAAATAATTGTAGATCATAGGCGCCATCCCAAAAACCTGGTTTAGCGTAAACTCATAGAATAGAATATACTGACAACTGTTGACAACAATTTTCAAGTCTTTACTGATCATATATAAGCCTTGTTACAGTCGATGCTAAATGAAGTATATAGCTGCCCGTAGCTGAACAGACTTGAAATAGTGCTGCCGAGGAGCAAAGCAAGCATGGGTTTATTGCACTGAACAGGTCTTTTTCTTTCGAGAAAAACTAGCTTGACAGAACAAGATAATTCACACGATCCCTAAGTATATAATTGACCTGGAGAAGGCCTTGCACTGTTCATTGTTATCTACATCAGTTCATTACGTCCTAACTCCTTGATTTATCAGCAGCATCGATCGGCATCGATTATCAGCGAAAAGATCGAAAAAAAGCAAAGTATAAATAAATTCTCCCTACGTGCCGTCTTATTCAAACTGACTAATGTTCGCGCGCGATTGATTAAAATCTGACAGTTGCAATACTCGCGCGCGCTAAAATGACGATAGAGTGTTTTGATACTCTCATCAAACATGGTTTTTGACCAATCATAGCGCGCGTAGTATCCCAATTATTTTATAATTAACAGATCAAAAACAGTTTTCCGTGTTTGATACTCTGATCAAAACACGCGGGATGTTGAGAGAACACGAGAGGAGCGTAGCTTCACACATCTTCTCGAGTTTTCTCCCAACATCCCAAGAAAACTGTTTTTGATTTGCTTTGTAAAATAACAAACTCGCGAAAAGATCGAAAAAATGCAAATTTAAGTAAATTCTCCCTACCTGCCGTCTTATTCAAACTGACCAATGTGCGCGCGCGATAGATTAAAATCTGACAGTTGCAATAGCGTGTTTTGATAATTTCATCAAACATGGTTTTTGACCAATCATAGCGCGCGTAGTATCCCAATTATTTTATAAATACAAATATACAATTGAATTAAAATAAACCAATTAATAAATAATAACAATCGTGTTTGGGTGTGCGTGGCTGTCGAAATAGTAAAAACTTTCGAGTCGACAGCCACACAAAATAGTAAATTTACAAGTGCTAGTGGACAAGATAGCAGATCTATTTACGAGTTTATCTGAATAATAAATGTTTAACTAGGTAAATATATAAACATACATAAAAAGCATATACATACATATATACATTATTTTTATATGAAAGAATGAATAAAGAGGGAAAAAATCACGAACTTAGAGTTAGAATTATATCTCAAATCTGTGTTGAAATCAAGATAGATTTTAAATTGAACTTGGAAAGTTTTATCGATTTGACATTTTTAATATCAATTGGAATTTCCTCCCAAATCTTACTTTTGACAGATTGGAATGTAAATCTGCCATAATTTGTGCGAGTAGGTGGAGGGACAAGGTTACAAGATGAAGCATATCTTGTATTATATTGATGTTGATGTTTTGCCCAAGTAATATGGCCCAAGAATATTTGTGGTAATTTGAGGCTAAAGGAACCGTAAGGTTTTCAAAGTTAGACCCGAGGCAATTTAAGTTATAATTTCATTCAGTAGCTCCAGAGAGTAACACACACACAAATAGCCGCAGAAAAGCGTCGAAGGTGACAAATGTGAACGGCAACTAGCGACAAGACATAACAAGAACGAGAAATAAAGAGGAAGACGAATATTGAAAGTGAAATAGTTTAGTTTTTTTCCACAGGACGAATTTTGTTTGGTTAAAAGATATTGTTTGACCCTTTTTTTGAAACAGTATGTAGACATTTGTTTGAATTCAGGGGGTAGATCCTGCCAAAAAATCGTTGCTATTTAGTGAGGATTCAAGATGGAGAATGGTATTTCAGCGTTTGTTTTATGCAAGAATATTCGAGGAAACACTTGATATTTCTTTTAGTCTAAATATGTAAATGTGTAAATGTGTAAATGCCTCTTTTCGGTGGACAACATTAATGACATTGACTGTATATTAAGTAAAAAATATATTACTTCCAGGATTTTTGAACATTTAAGTAAAAGCATTAAAAAAATTTTCTTTTTTATTATTCAAACAAATATTTTATATAATATTATCCCCAAGAGCGATTTACATCGATCCATCTACTACTTTTACACAACAAATAACAAGCAAGCGACGTGGAAATGAGGGGGAAATAGTGCAAAGTTTATTAAGATGCAAAAGTACAACCAAACGATAATTGCAACATCATTTTAAACTTTTATAGCAGTTCTTAAAAAAGCATGGGTTTTATTTTTGTCGCAAATCGCCAGAAGAAGGTTATGACGAAGAGAAAACCAGAAATGGAAACCGGTATGATGACCCTACGCTATTCCTGTCCTGTCTTAAATCGCAAAATAAGATTTGCTTAAAAATTTGAAGATTTTCGTTTGCTTGAAAAAGAAGCACCTGTCATAGATCGATGCAGTCTTCTCCTTTAATTAGGATTTACTCATGTGGATTTTAATTATTTACTCATGTGGATTTTAATTGAAGTATTTGATGTCTTTATAGAAGGCGCAAGATCTGCAATGGTGTTAATTAGGTCAATGAAAAGAACTAACAGGTTGACGTATTTTAGTTGGTTCGTTTTAGATCTCATAGATCTCATTCTTTAGTGGGGAATTCTTAGCTGTTACTAGTAAATGGCAAATAATTTCCAGCAAAAGCCTGGGAAAACAATATTTGCCTTTTATTGCGAATTGAGGTTGAGATTTACTAGTTCAGCCGATTGATAACAAGCAATAGAATACTCTCTGGTTGATAGCACATGATTGGCAGTGTTAGCCTGTCATTGTAGGTTGGTAATGAGATTCATTCCTGACAGTTAATTGATACCAAGCAATAGAATCCTATTTGTTTGTGAACATCACTGCGGGCAAGTCATTCAGCAGATCAATATTACTATATCAAAAGGAGGTAAGTTCCAAGAAAATACAACAAGATAGCGCGCAATAATAGCAAGGCAAGACAAAAGTGAGTACAAATACACGGTGCTATTTGCACAAAAATACAGATTATTTTAATAATTAATCAGTTTTGCGCTTTTTATTTAAAAGGAAATTGTTATGTTAATGTGGAAGTGGTCTCGCTAGTTAGCGAAAAGTGTTCAAGTCTTACCTACGCGAAAAAAATGCATTTGGACTCCCTTATTCTGTTCATAACTGGACTTTCTACACTTGTTAAAGGTAAATTTCAAATATTTTTATAGATTGGTACTTTTTATTCGTTTAGTTTTCTTATTATTTCTGTTGCTATGGATTTGTTTTGCCTTTTTTACTACTATTCTCGTTAAGTGCGACCCGCGAAGCTTGATGATTTCTCGTTCGTTTTCGTCTAGCATTTCGACGGCCCTGGCGTCATTCAAATAACTGAAATGGAAAAAAACGATAACTTGAGGGATATGTTAGACTGAAGTTATCGTTTCTTTCTTTCTTTCTTTCTTTCTTTCTTTCTTTCTTTCTTTCTTTCTTTCTTTCTTTCTTTCTTTCTTTCTTTCTTTCTTTCTTTCTTTCTTTCTTTTTCTGTTTTTGTTTTGTTTTTAATGTTTTTTCTTTCTTATATTTTCCTATCTTCATTAGAAGAATTAGTTTTCTAAATTCAGTTCCAAACTTTGCTCCACTTTTGTCTATCTTTTCGTCCTTTTTAAAATTTCTTTGCAATTCTATCACATCATGAAAAAGGATCCTTCACAAGCTTTAAAGAAGTCTACACCTGTCCCCGCTTCACCTATTTTCTTACGTCCCTTGTGTTTGAGAACATATATTATCCTGCAAAAAGAAGAATATCTTCACAAGCCTTCTTCCAATATACCGTAGAAAGTAGTGTACATAATAGGATCCGTCCCCGCTTGCCCAGGACACGAAATCATCTCTCGCAAACTCGCAAAATGCGGGTGAAATTTTGCATTTAGCGACTGACCAAAAATTTAACCAGCTAAGTTTTGCGAGTATGACCACAGTCCAGAAATTGAAGGACTGAAAAGTTAAGAACCCAAATCGAGTAAAGTTTGTTATTCACTTCGTCCGATCGCTAGTGACTTTGACACTTTTGCTTATGAGAACAAAACTTACTAGCAAGGTTTTGCCCTGTTACCTACTTTCGTGTGTCTCCAAGTGTGTGAGGACATATTTTAACCTGCAATATGAAGAATTTCTTCACAAGCTCTCTTACAATATAGAAGTAGTGTACATGAGAGGTTCTGTCCCCGCTTCTTCTACTTTACCGTACGTGGCCCCTAGTGTGTGAGGATTTATATATTTATATTGCTTTGAAAACAAACTCTTTACACTTTCTTTCGATGTTTTTCTTTCAATATTTGCATTTTCCCTCCTTACACAGGTGATGGTGGTTGTAAGGTGCTTGACTATCTTGACTGTAACAAAAACAAGACCTTCACTGATCACCTCATCAGGTCTTTCAGAATCTTAGCACCCGGATTAGAGGATTGTCAGCACAAATGTTATCTTGAAGACAAATGTGTGTCGTACAACCTGGGTCCAGTAGAAGGAATGGCGAGAACATGTGAACTGAATGACGCTGATCACGTGTCAGACCCAGATCACGTGGTATCTAAGAAAGGCTTTGAATACTGTCCAATCAAAGTAAGGCATCTATCAGCTGTTTGTTTCTTTGTTCTATTATTTTGGTTTCTAGACAGGCTTCGTCCTTGCGTCATTGTTCTTCGTTGTTGCAGGGGACACGGAGAGGGAGGGACTAGATTGGGGGTGGGGGCTTGGTACTTGCTAATATCCAATAAATTTCGCAATCAAAGCCGTCTTCCCACTTTTACCCTTTTCCATACTCGTCTCATATTTTGCAATCATGCCCCCCCCCCCCCCCATCACCACCACCACACACAGTTTGAGTTCTTCACGGTTGTTGTTGCATTCCCAATTCCTCTTTTTTGCTCTATCATTCATTTCATTTTTTCCACACTATTCCTTGTCAATAGTTCTTAACAGTTCTTATGTCGTTATTTCCTTCCATCAGAACCCCTGTTCTTCCAGTCCTTGTCCTTCCAATCAATGGTGTGCACCTGACTTCTATAGGGACACGTTCAAGTGCAACTGTAGGTTACCTATCTACTTCTCTGCTTATCTAGGAACTAGTTAGATTTCCAAGTTATCTGTTCCTAATACATGCATACGCCAAAATAACCTTCCTACCTAACAAAACTACCTACAGGCAGACATAATAACCTGCTTGCCTGATTGCATTTCTGCTTCTCTTTCGGTCTACCTAACTAACTACTTACAACCCTCTTCTTGCTTTGAATCATCCAGATGGACGGTTGACCCAGTGGGGTCCATGGTCTACATGCCGTTGTCCTTTAGTTCGTTACCGTGGTTGTATCACCCCCATGAACACCAGTGCTCCACTTTTGTGTGAAGGATCGAAGATGGAGGAAGAAAAGAAGTGCAAATCAGTCACCGATATCTCAGGTAAAAAAACACATTCTGAGCATCTTTATCAATGTTACCATGATTTGATGTTGGGTAGACATGTAAGGAAAATCTGGACATGATGATAGTCCAGACTCGTGCCTAGTCGCTCTTACTCTTACACGCGTCGTCGTCGTGCTTATTAATTGCCTTCTTATATTCTTTTGCGATCTATAGCAGAAAAACGCGTAATTGTCGACTGGCTACGAGTCTGATTAGAGTCTGTGTGCAATAGTCCCCTACACGGTTCCTCTGCCATATTGAATAGATTACAATAATGAACATTGAAAGGAGACTGCCGCTGAGTTACATATTTACAAACTGAACTGAACTGAACAGCAAAGTTGAAAGAGAAAACGGAAAACGCTTCATAACATCTGCCGGGACAATAGAAGATACTGCGTTGTCTTGCAATCCACAGAACACTATTCTCACTATGGAATTTGCCCACGAAAAGCCCCAAAAACGAGATTTTTCACATCAACGCTTATTTGCATGAGTCTCGGGTCCTCATGATATGAATTCGTTCACCCTGCTTCTTATATGAGCGTCCCCGTTCTCTCTGGAGTCGCGCATTTTAGCTCGTTTGCGGGAAACAAGAAGTAAGGAAAAAACTCCCAGCCCCTCCCCACAGTGATGAATGACCATAGTCACATAAAAACCATTAAGCTAGTCGCTCGCGAAGCCTCGAGCCGATTTCTTCCCATGACTTATTCCATTGGTGCCTAGGGCTTTGTGGACGAATTCCCATAGTGAAAATATATAACCAAATAACTTCATTATGATAATGTATTCAATATGGCAGAGAAACTCGGCATGGGACTATTCAGTCAAACAAATAGGGTGTCAAATATAGAAATTGGACTTTCAAAATCTAATTAACTATTATTAAACTCGTGGTGAGGTAAGTCGCGTGGTGCAGTAGGAATCATGAAATGAGGCTAGTGCAAAATGAGTTTTATACCTGACCGGTGACTCCTCAGTGGAGAGTTGGCAAACAACTCTCCGCGTTATCGAAGTTAAAAATTAGTACATTCACTTTCTTTGAAGTGAGCTTTAAATATCGAGAATGGAGACAATAATCCATATAAAGCCATTGTATTCAAATGATTTTATCAAATCTTGATGCTTTTTTTATTTTAAGTATATTTTGACAGGACTGAGCACATTCGTTCTTGATTCGCGCCAAATTTGAGTAAATTCAGTACACTAGAAAAAATAAAATCGGTTTTTGTTTTTTTCCCGCGCGAGACGAAACCAATTTTCTTGCACGGGAAAACAAATCAGCGAATCAAATCCGAGCGCTTATTTTTTTAAAAAGTTTCTTGGGATTCAATTCTGTTCTGAGATAATTTTCATTGCATTTAGGTTGTTCTGGGCCTCTTGGAATGCAAGATGGAAAGATACAAGACAATCAAATTTCAGCTTCGTCGACGTATTCCGGACCGCATTGCTATCCCCGTTACGGCCGTCTTTATAAAACTCCGAAATCTACTTGGGACGGAGGGTGGTGCGCAAAACATAATAGAATTGGCGAGTACATGCAGATAGACTTGGGGACAATGAAATGGGTGACAAAGATCGCCACACAAGGGAGAAACGCTAAAACTAACCAGTGGGTAAAGGAGTACACTTTGTCCTTCACAAACAATACCATCACTTGGCAAGACTACAGAGGGGATGAAAACTGCACGAAGGTAAGAGCAAAGACATTTTAAAACTACGTAATTGTTAAGTTGCGCGGTCAACACGGTGCCTGTCACCTCTGTAGTCGTAGCTCCAATGAATGCCGGCAAAAGTGTGGCTTGTGTTAAGACATGCGCATCATGTTTTTCTGTCCCGACGTCACTTCCTGCGTGATCGACTTAAGCCTGGTTCACATATCGCAGACGATCGCAGAATCCTCTCAACCGAGAATCTCAAATCGAACGTTCACATATGATCGCAGCCGATCGCCGGCGGTCTGTTGACACCTGAGTCCGAATTATCACTCAGCGGTTAAACAAAGTACCATGCAGATTCAACGTGGACTACTCTTGTTAACCTTACTTAAACAAAGAATCGCTGGCAAATCAAAAAAGAAACGTTCGACTTTATGATCGTGAATACTTCATCAGGGGAGTCATCACTATGAAGAACAGGACGTGCAATCTTATAAAATATAGTCCAAACGACAGTTGTTTACTTGCCTATATGGCTTACAAACGTAAATTAGTATATATAATCATGTGGTGATACTTTTGAACCAGCTATATCTGAAAAAACATTTTTAAAAAAGTTTTTTTTTTTGCTTGTGAAAATCAAATATTAACATGTGTTTTATGGAAAACTGAGCATTCAAACTGACCAATCTCACAATCGCAGAATTTTGTTCACATCGTCTGCGATCGTCTGCGATCATTTGTTAAACAGTCCCGAAATGCAATACAATCTTGGCCTAATCTTTACAATACCTCGGGATGGCTAATCAAGTATTTCATTTACATATTTTTTGTTTTGCTCTTCTCGTCTATAGTACATCTATAACTTCAATGTTTCGACTTGATAATATTGCGTCCAATATGCTTTTTTTGTTTGTTTGTTTGAGGAAAAATCCCATTTTTGTTTAATTTTCCCTCATATTTTTATTTTTCACAGCGCTTCATTGGTAATACTGACCGCAACACAGTTGTGACGAACGAACTTCCAGTGCCTGTCAAGACACGATACGTTAGAATCCTGCCCCAAGCATGGAGTCGACACATATCGATGAGGATGGAACTGTATGGATGTGCGTCTGTATAAAACCACACGTATAATGCAATGAGTACCATACCCATCAAGACACGATACGTTAGAATCCTGCCCCAAGCATGGAGTAATCACATATCGATGAGGATGGAACTGTATGGATGTACATCTGTATAAAACCACATGCACAGCAATGAGTACCAACAGAATGACGGTACCCATCAACACACGATACATTAGATGGAGAGGACACATATCGATGAGGATGGAACTGTATCGATGTACATCTGTATACAACCACACGCACAGCAATGAGCACCAACAGACTGACGGTACCCATCAACACACGATACATTAGATGGAGAGGACACATATCGATGAAGGTTGAATTGTATGGATGTACATCTGTATACAACCACATGTACAGCAATGAGTACCAACAGACTTTTATTGCAAATGAAACTTGTCAGTAGTGAGGCAAGTTTCACAAGTGGGCTTTATTTTCAAAATATCGTTTATCAAATTTCAAAATTCTTCAGGAGTTCATAATCATTCATATACCAGACTTTTTCAGTGGGTTTTGTAAAAAGTAAAATTTAATTGCACTTTGAAAATTAAAGGATAATAGATAATTGCTCGCGTATCTTTACTGATTTTCTTCTAAAAATTATTCGATTTAAAAGCAAAATAAGAAGGAACGAACAAACAAATATATAAATGAATAAATCCTCTTTCAGTTGTCGTTAACAACCAGAGCCGTTTTCTATTTACAAGTTTATGAAAATGTTCGAGGTAAACAAACAGGTGTCTCAAGAAGAGGTATCTTCTTTTTGTCCTACCTTTACCTATATCCCTTGGTTTAAATCAAATTCTAAATTCCAATTAATTCTTTAGGATTTAATTTAGATTTGAGCTTGTCTTTGTTGTGATAGCCGCAAGCGGTGATCCAACAATGAAAGTAATCTTTATGTTCCGAGCTCTCAGAGAACTTCTTATTTTGAAAATTATTCTAATTTATACCATTTTTGGAGAGATTTTGCTTTGCAGAGTAGTCTAGAATGCAAAGCATATGTTTATGATATTGTACTGCATGTAACTAAGAGTTTATTGTGACAATAAACCATTAAATTACTCATTTGAAATACTATTCTAACCATTTTTCGTATAACTTAAAGCCTAACACATACTGTGTGTCAAGTTCTTTCCTTTCCTTTCCTTTCCTTTCCTTTCCTTTCCTTTCCCTTCCCTTCCCTTTCCTTCCTTTTCTTTTCTTTTCTTTTCTTTTCTTTTCTTTCTTTTCCTTTCCTTTCCTTTCCTTTCCCCTTCAAAAACGTCGTTTTTGGATTTACTTATTAACAATGCAGATTTGTTCAGTCGTGCACTTTGTACATCTATTGTTTTGCTAGATTTTCATCTAGAAACACAGCAAAACAGAGTTGTCATAGTTGTAACAGTTCTAGAAGAACACTTGAAGAAGTTGAAAACAAAAGAAGAAGAATAACAAGCATCAATTTTTAAATATTTTCAAAAGTATCTCCTTTTTAGCTGTGTATATTCTCAAGTTTGTATCACATTTGAAGTAATCGTGAAGAAAGGCAAAGTATTTGAGTTTTGCTTAGGGTTTCAAAATGGAGTGGATATTGGTCTTATTTACTGGTCTAACACTGATTAAATTAGCTAAAGGTAAGTACTCCTGTAAGGCTTTTAAATGTAATTTAATGTTTACAAAAGATAATGGATTTCTTTAGAAAGATTGAACACTTTAAGTTACAGATAAAATTGTGGCCTATAAAATTCAAACGATTCAGAGAGACCAAACAAATTCTGCTCATATGATACTAGGTCCGGTTCTAATCAAACCCGAGACCCCAGACGTGAGAGGCGAGAGTCTACCGTTATCCCAGCCTTGACCCTAACATTTTTGCAGTGCTTTTTCAATTCGTGAGTATTCTGACAAATTCACGACACTATAAATGTCAAAGGAGATTTGCCTTCAAAGACTGTATTGTATTCACGTCAGTGTGTTTCAGTCAGAGTTCTCATGGCAATGAAAAAAGCTGCCATATGGGGCTCACTCTCTTTAAGCCGAAGTTCTTGTTTCTTTTTTTTTAGCGGATCCCATTTCAAAACTGAATATGATGGGGGAGGGGGGTATGGATGTATTGTAAAATTCATGAATAATTGATAAGGGTTCAAGCAATCCAGCTTTTGAAATCGGGTCACATAAATATCATGTAAACCAGATACAAACCTTACAATGAAAATGCTAATTACATACAACCACAAGTGAATGTATACTGTTTTGATATTTAGCATTATCAGCATATGAATTCATGATGTCCATAAAGAATTATGAATTATTAGTTAATTTCACCAGTTCTTTTGGCTCGTGATTGTTTTGTTGTATAGCCGATACATCACAGCCGCTCATGTTGTAAACATTACTTACTAAGTTTGCAATAAAAATACCAAGGCAAAGAACTCGGTTATATCAGTCTCATGATATTACTTTCGTAATAATTTGTTACTATAAACGTTTACCTTACAAACAGGTGATGGTGGTTGTAAGGTGCTTGACTATCTTGACTGTAGGAAAAACAAGATCTTCACTGGTCACCTCATCAGGTCTTTCAGAATCTTAGCACCCGGATTAGAGGATTGTCAGCACAAATGTTATCTTGAAGACAAATGTGTGTCGTACAACCTGGGTCCAGTAGAAGGAATGGCGAGAACATGTGAACTGAATGACGCTGACCACGTGTCAGACCCAGATCACGTGGTATCAAACAAAGGCTTTGAATACTGTCCAATCAAGGTAACGAAACTTAACACCCGGTTGTTTGTTTTCTTTGCTCTATTATTTTTTTTACTGGACAGGCCGGTTTCGTCTTTGTTACAGGGATTGTGGAGGAGGGAACCGAATGGACTTACTTGCGATACGGCTTGGGTAATTGTAGCCCCACAGTTCTTGCTAATATCCACTGCATTTTACAGTCGTCAAAGCCCTATTCCCTCTTTCACCCTTTCTCATACTCGTCTCGTCTTATTTTTTCGAATCTGCCTCACCCCCCCCTCCTTCTCCACCCAGCGTAACACCAAAACACAAACACGTTTTAAGGGGGTGCAACACGGAACAGCAGCCTTGTGTTACATTCTCGTTCTGTGTTTTGTTCTTTGTTCATTTCATCATTTCCTAACTACTTCCTGTGAATAGTTTTTTATGTTATTTACGTTATTTTGCGTTATTTTCTTCCATCAGAACCCCTGTTCTTCCAGCCCTTGTCCTTCCAATCAATGGTGTGCACCTGACTTCTATTGGGACACGTTCAAGTGCAGCTGTAAGTTACCTATCTACTTCTCTGCTCATCTAGAGTGCAAACTATATATCCGTGAAATAGGACTAACTAATTAGTTCGAAATAGCACCAATGAATTACCAATACTTATCTGCCTGCCTCCTTGCCTCCTTGCCTCCTTGCCTCCTTGCCTCCTTGCCTCCTTGCCTCCTTGCCTCCTTGCCTCCTTGCCTCCTTGCCTCCTTGCCTCCTTGCCTCCTTGCCAAACTACTAACAACTCTTCTTGTTCTTGCTTTGAATCATCCAGATGGAAGGTTGACCCAGTGGGGCCCATGGTCTCCATGTCGTTGTCCTCTAGTTCGTTACCGTGGTTGTATCACCCCCATGAACACCAGTGCTCCACTTTTGTGTGAAGGATCGAAGTTGGAGGAAGAGAAGAAGTGCAAATCAGTCACAGATATCTCAGGTAAAAAAGCACATTTTGAGCATCTTTATCAATGTTACCATGATTTGATGTTAGGTTACGGATAGAAGGAAAATCTAGACATGACTATAGTCCAGATTCTAAAGTGGCTGACTACTTTAATTTGGTAAATAATAAACAGAAAATTGAAAATTGAAACTTTTTTAACCTGAAATTTAATGCTGATTTCAAAAATGCAAAGAAAAATGGGTTTCCCGAGCTTGTTTTTGAGAGAATCACTCCGGAATCATATGCGTTCGTACAATATTGGAAGCAAAATAGCGAAAATCAAGCTCTATACAAAAAAAAAAAAAAAAACAAAACCAAAACTAAGGAAGAAACATGAGTAATTTTCTCCGAACACGTAACTTATATTACACTATATTTATAAAATAGTGATAAAAGTTGCTTTAATAAGCTATTGTAAGACAATGGAAAAACTTTTTCGTTCAGGTTCTACGGTGCACAAAAGAATTTTTGGCGAGACGAATGGGGAAACAAATCACTGGATGTAATCCGAGCCCTTATTTTCTCGAGGAAAAACGAAGGAATTTTGATTTACTGCAAGTTTATTGAGATTTAGTATTCCTTTTATTGTTCTTCTTGCATTTAGGTTGTTCTGGGCCTCTTGGAATGCAGGATGGGACGATACAAGACAATCAAATATCGGCCTCGTCGCGATTACACAGCAGGTGTGATCCCTCTAACGGCCGTCTTTACAAAACCCCGAGATTATATTTGGATGGGGGGTGGTGCGCAAAATATAACAGAATTGGCGAGTACATGCAGATAGACTTGGGGACAATGAAATGGGTGACAAAGATCGCCACACAAGGGAGAAACACTGCAAGTAAGCAGTGGGTGAAGGAGTACACTTTGTCCTTCACAAACGATACCATCACTTGGCAAGACTACAGAGGGGATGAAAACTGCACGAAGGTAAGAGCAAAGACATTTTTAAACTGCGTAATTGTTAAGTTGCGCGGTCAACATGGTGCCTGTCACCTCTGTAATTGCAGTTCCAATTAATGCCGGCAAAAGTGTGGCTTGTGTAGACATGCGCATCATGTTTTTCTGTCCCGACGTCACCTCCTGCGTGATCGACTCAATATTAGCCGTTCCGAGGTTGAAGAAAAAACTGGGTCGACTTAGCATTGCAGTGCATTGTGGGGCTGTTCTAGGGAACATATTTCTAACATGGCAGCTATTTTCTCCACTAAAACAACCCCAAAATGCACTGCTATGCAATCTCGACCCAATTTTTCTTCAACTTCGGAGTGGCTTTGTTTTTCTCTTCTCGTTTATAGTATCTATAATTTAACAAAATGTTTCGACAAAATTGGGTAAAATATATATATGAGCATATGTTTAGCGTAGTACGCTGTTAAATCAGAAAATATCCCATTAAACGTTTTAATTTTCCCTCATATTTTCATTTTTCACAGCGTTTCATTGGTAATACTGACATAAACACAGTTGTGACGCACGAACTTCCCGTGCCCGTCAAGACACGATACGTTAGCATTCTACCACAGGCATGGAAGGGTCGCATAGCGATGAGGGTTGAACTGTATGGATGTGCTTCTGTATGAAACCACACGCACAGCAATGAGTACCAACAGACTGACGGTACCCATCAAGACACGATACATTAGATGAAGAGGACACATATCGATGAGGGTTGAACTGTATGGATGTCCTTCTGTATACAACCACATGCACAGCAATGAGTACCAACAAACTATTCGTGCAAATGAAACTTGTCAATAATGAGGCACGTTTCACGAGCAAATGTGTGTTTTATCTAAAAAATAGTGTTTTTCAGATTTTAATTCATTGAGAGTTTGTAATTCAAATATCAAGTTTTTTTGGGTGTTAAAAGTTAAAATTCGCAACTTTGAAAATAAAGAATAAAATATAGAACGGGTAATTTTAATGGTTTAGTGTTACATGGAATTTTTAGTTACATGCATTACAATATAAACATATTGTTTGCATGTTAGACCACTGCAAAGGAATTGCTAACTGTCTCGTTTAGCCTATCGGTATTACAGCTGGCTTGTACCAATTTTCTGTATTTATGTATTTAAGTATATGTAATTTTGCGATTTTGGTACTAAATAAAGATTGATTGATTGACGGATGGCCAAAAACACTCAAAATTGGCATAAACTAAAATGATTAAAAAAAAGAAGTTCACTTCGTAGTCAAAGGGCTCGGAACATAGAGATTGCTTTTATTGTTGGATCACCGCGTGCGACTATCACAACAAAGACAAGCTATAATCTAATTAAAAGGCCAAAGAATGAATTGGAATTGATAAGTTGATTTAAACCAAAGGAACTAGGTGATGGTGTACCAAAATAAGAGACTATTCTGACCGTTTTTCGGAAAACGTTTAGCGTCATACATACTTTGTGTCAAGTTCTAATTACATTCTTATAAATCTAGCCTAAGCGTTATACTTTTCTTTCTTTTCCAAAAACGTCGTTCTTGGTTTTACTTACTGAATGTAGATTTGTTAGTGAAGTCTTCCACTTCGTTTATTTTCATTATCGTAGAAACAAAACAAAAGTCGTCATAGTTGTAACAGTTCTAGAACCACATGAAGAAGTTGAAAACAAAAGAAGAAGAATAACAAGAATCAATTATTAATTATTTTCAAAAGTATCTCCTTTTTAGCTGTGTATATTCTCAAGTTTGTATAACATTTGACTGAAGTAATCGTGAAGAAAGACAAAGAATTTGAGTTTTGCTTAGGATTACAAAATGGAGTGGATATTGCTCTTATTTACTGGTCTAACATTGATTAAATTAGCTAGAGGTAAGTACTCCTGTAAGGCTTTTAAATGTTATTTCACTTTTACAAAAAATTATGAATTTATTTCATTTTAAAAATGGTTAACCACTTTAGGATACAGATGAAAGTGTGGCCTTTAAAATTAAAACAATTCATCTGCGGTCGAGACGACTTCCCTGTCAAGTTCGATGAAGATCTGGTTGAGTAAAATAGTCCGGACATAAAAATTTCAATCTTCAACCTTAAATTTTTTTTAGCAAAGCCTGAATCAGTGTCGGCTGATCTATGTCAGGGCACGGCTAAATCACAGATCGCTCCCTAAAACACCCTCTGGGCTGATCAAACTCATGTCACGGCATTGCTAACTCTCAGATCAAACCCTGAAACAACCTCTTTGCTGATCAAAGCAGGGCACAGTTAACTCGCACATCGATCCGGTTACGGCTAACCCTTCGTAGATTTTGGGGAGGGACAAAAATCCCAAGGAAAACTCTCGAATCAAGGGAAAGAACTAACAAACCCTTCTAATGTGATAACAAATCAAGAAATCGAACCAGAGGTGAGAGGCGAGTGCTCGATCGTTACCCTACCCCTGATTCCCTTAATTTTTTGCAGCTTTTTTTCAAAAATCGTGTGCATTGTCACAAATGTACGACACTATAAATTTCAAAGGAGATTTGTCTCCAAAGATTGTATTGTATTCACGTGTGTTCCAGCCGGTGGTCTTATGGCAATGTAATTTACAGGTGGTATATTTTCAAAGCTTCTTGTTTCTACTTTTTCGTTTTATTGGTTATCAATTCTTTTCGAAAATATATAATGTTATACATAATCAAGCTTAATCAAGACTGAATATGAGCAAAAAACGCATTACTAAGTTTGCAATAAAAATACCAAGGCAAAGAACTCGGTTATATCAGTCTCATGATATTACTTTCGTAATAATTTGTTACTATAAACGTTTACCTTACAAACAGGTGATGGTGGTTGTAAGGTGCTTGACTATCTTGACTGTAGGAAAAACAAGATCTTCACTGGTCACCTCATCAGGTCTTTCAGAATCTTAGCACCCGGATTAGAGGATTGCCAGCACAAATGTTATCTTAAAGACAAATGTGTGTCGTACAACCTGGGTCCAGTAGAAGGAATGGCGAGAACATGTGAACTGAATGACGCTGATCACGTGTCAAACCCAGATCACGTGGTATCTAAGAAAGGCTTTGAATACTGTCCAATCAAGGTAAAACCACTTGTTTGTCCATCCCCTCCCCCACCACAAAAGCAAACACTTTTTAGAGTGCCACAAGGAAAACGGTCCTTGTGTTACATTATTCGTTCTGTTTCCTTCATTTTAATAATTTCACGCTACTTCCTGTTAAAAGTTCTTATGCATGTCGTTATTTCCTTCCTTCAGAACCACTGTTCTTCCAATCCTTGTCCTTCCAATCAGTGGTGTGCACCTGACTTCTATTGGGGCACGTTCAAGTGCAGCTGTAAGTTACCTATCTATTTCTCTACTCGCCTACCAACCTACCATAGTTAGTACCCTAGTTATCTATTCCAAATAATGTTAATCTATAACCTACCATCCTATAACCTACCTGCCGGCTTGCATTTCTGCTTCTCTTTCGGTCTACCTAACTAACTACTTACAACCCTCTTCTTGCTTTGAATCATCCAGATGGAAGGTTGACCCAGTGGGGTCCATGGTCTCCATGTCGTTGTCCTCTAGTTCGTTACCGTGGTTGTATCACCCCCATGAACACCAGTGCTCCACTTTTGTGTGAAGGATCGAAGATGGAGGAAGAGAAGAAATGCAAAACTTTCACCGATATCTCAGGTAAAAAAGCACATTCTGAGCATCTTTATAAATGTTACCATGATTTGATGTTGGGTAGACATGTAAGGAAAATCTGTACATGAGGATAACCAGACTCCTGCCCAGTCGCTCTTACACGTACTCGTGCTGTGTTACCTCGTGTGGAGCCAGATCTGCTCCCATACTCATATAATGGTACAGTGAGAACGATAGTAGATTATTACTTCTTTCAAATATTTTATTGCTGCAGTAACTTAAATTTACAAAAGTATTGTGCCCAGTAGTGTGAATAAATCACGAACATTTCTTTGGCTTGCATTTAGGTTGTTCCGATCCTCTTGGAATGCAAGACGGAAAGATACAAGACAATCAAATTTCAGCCTCGTCGACGTATCATGTCGGATATTGCAGTCCCTCTCACGGCCGTCTTTACGAAACCCCGAATTTTATTTGGGACGGGGGGTGGTGCGCAAAACAAAATAGAATTGGCGAGTACATGCAGATAGACTTGGGGACAATGAAATGGGTGACAAAGATCGCCACACAAGGGAGAAACGTTAAACGAAACCAGTGGGTGAAGGAGTACACTTTGTCCTTCTCAAACGATACCATCACTTGGCAAGACTACAGAGGGGATGAAAACTGCACAAAGGTAATAGCAAAGACATTTTAAAACTACGTAATTGTTAAGTTGCGCCCTCAACATGGTGACGACGCAGCTTCAAACACATGTCGGTAAAATTACGGTAAGATTAAATCATTATGTTTTTCTGCTCTGTCACTCCCTTTGTGATCAACTTCATATAAAGTATTTTATTTACACTGTTTTTTTTTACTGTTGTCGTTTATAGTATCTATAATTGAAATGTTTCGACTTGATCAAATGGTGTCCAATATATATGAGCATAGCTAAGTACGCTGGTAAATGAAAAAAATTCACATAACTGTTTAATTTTCCCTCATGTTTTTATTTTTGACAGCGCTTCATTGGTAATACTGACATAAACACAGTTGTGACGCATGAACTTCCGGTGCCCGTCAAGACACGATACGTTAGAATCCTGCCCATAGCATGGAGTAGACACATATCGATGAGGATGGAACTGTATGGATGTACATCTGTATAAAACCACACGTAGTGCAATGAGCACCAACAGACTGACGTTACCCATCAACACACGATACATTAGGTGGAGAGGACACATATCGATGAAGGTTGAACTGTATGGATGTACATCTGTATAAAACCACATGCACAGCAATAAGTACCAACAAACTGACGGTAACCATCAAGACACAAAACATTAGATGGAGAGGACACATATCGATGAGGATAGAACTGTATGGATGTACATCTGTATACAACCACATGCACAGCAATGAGTACCAACAGACTGACCGTACCTATCAAGACACGATACATTAGATAGAGAGGACACATATCGATGAAGGTTGAACTGTATGGATGTACATCTGTATACAACCACATGCACAGCAATGAGCACCAACAGACTGACGTTACCCATCAACACACGATATATTAGATGGAGAGGACACATATCGATGAAGGTTGAACTGTATGGATGTACATCTGTATACAACCACATGTACAGCAATGAGTACCAACAGACTGACGGTACCTATCAAGATACGATACATTAGATAGAGAGGACACATATCGATGAAGGTTGAACTGTATGGATGTACATCTGTATACAACCACATGCACAGCAATGAGCACCAACAGACTGACGTTACCCATCAACACACGATACATTAGATGGAGAGGACACATATCGATGAAGGTTGAACTGTATGGATGTACATCTGTATACAACCACATGTACGGCAATGAGTACCAACAGACTGACGGTACCCATCAAGACACGATACATTAGATGGAGAGGACACATATCGATGAAGGTTGAACTGTATGGATGTACATCTGTATACAACCACACGCACAGCAATGAGTACCAACAGACTATTATTGCAAATGAAACTTGTCAATAATGAGGCAGGTGTCACGAGCAAATGTGTGTTTTATCAAAAAAAAATAGTGTTTTCCACATTTTAATTCATTGAGAGTTTGTAATTCAAATACCAAGTTTTTGGGTGTTAAAAGTTAAAATTTGCACTTTGAAAATAAAGTATATAATATAAAACGGGTAATTTTAATGGTTTAGTGCTACATGGAATTCTTAGTTACATGCTTTACAATATTCATTATACAGCTTCTCATTAATCCCATATAGGTAAATGTCAAGGGCGGATCCAGGAGGGTGGGGGCAAGGGGGGCTGAAGCCACACCTCCCTTTAGCAGAAAAAAACGATGCTTTTTTATATTGTTTTCTGTTGTGTTGACGGAAGAAACTCAATTAGCCTCCCCTAAACTCAATTAGCCCCCCCCCCAAACTTTTGGCTGGATCCGCCCTTGAATGTCCAATTATTTTCTTAATTGGAAAGGTCTTGTTGATATGGGATTAATTAGGCAGCTATATAATTAATAGGTAATGGGGTTTCATGCTCCCCAATCAAGAAATAATTAGACTCGAAAAATTCTTTTGACTGCCAAACTGGACTCGGCCTACGGCCTCATCCAATTTTGGAAGTGGACCCTCGGAATTTTCCTCTTCTAATCATTTCTTAATTGGACAGTATGGAGTCCTATTACATATACAAACATATTGTTTGCATGTTAGACCACTGCAAAGGAATTGCTAACTGTCTCGTTTAGCCTATTGGTAGTACAGCTGGCTTGTACCAATTTTCTGTATTTTTGTATTTTAGTATATGTAATTTTGCGATGTTGGTACTAAATAAAAATTGATTGATTGACGGATGGCCAAAAACACTCAAAATTGGCATAAATTAAAATGATTAAAAAAAAAAAAAAGAAGTTCACTGCGCAGTCAAAGGGCTCGGAACAAAGAGATTACAATTGTTGGATCACCGCGTGCGACTATCACAACGAAGACAAGCTACAATCTAATTAAAAGGCCAAAGAATGAATTGGAATTGATAAGCTGATTTAAACCAAAGGAACTAGGTGATGGTGTACCAAAATAAGAGACTATTCTAACCGTTTTTTCGGAAAACGTTTAGCGTCATACATGCTTTGTGTCAAGTCCTCCAGCATACATTGTAATAAATCTAGCCTAAGCGTTATTCTTTTCTTTCTTTTCCAAAAACGTCGTTCTTGGGTTTACTTACTGAATGTAGATTTGTTAGTGAAGTCTTCCACTTCATTTATTTTCATTATGTAGAAACAAAACAAGAGTCGTCATAGTTGTAACAGTTCTAGAACCACATGAAGAAGTTGAAAACAAAAGAAGAAAAATAACAAGAATCTATTTTTGATTATTTTCAAAAGTATCTCCTTTTTAGCTGTGTATATTCTCAAGTTTGAAGATATCACAATTGAAGTAATCGTGAAGAAGATATAAAGTAATTGAGTTTCGCTTAGGGTTAAAAAATGGATATTGCTATTATTTACTGGTCTAACACTGATTAAATTAGCTAAAAGGTAAGTACTCCTATAAGGCTTTTAACTGTGTTATATCATTCTGATATAGCTTAGATAGTACGCGCGCTCTGATTGGCTGAAAACCTATGCTCTATTTGGCCGGTAAAGACATGGTTTTAGATTGACACCTTTTTTACAAAAATGTTTTCTTACTTTTCCACTATATCCTTACTTCAGGCTTCGAGAAAAAATGGAAAAAGACTTTCTACTCTTTGATGTGTCTCTTAACTTAGAAGCTGAAGCTTCAGGTTTTGCAACGATAACAAGCCTAACGAGCTAAGACGGCGAATTAACAGATCAAAAACAGTTTTCCGTGTTTGATGCTCTGATCAAAACACGCGGGATGTTGAGAGAACACGAGAGGAGCGTAGGAAACTACGACGCGTAGCGTCATAAGAACTTAGTCTCTATCGCTTTTATGACATAGCAGAAGATATTTTAAGATTATTAAATCGTTTTATCGTCTGATCAAATTTGCAATTCTCCACACTTTGGCAAATAAGCGAATCACATATATTCGTCGTACCTTTTCTCATTCACTGGAAAGACGAGTCTGACAAATTAGTTTTCACGAAAATGTCTTGAAAAAATTCACGAAAAGGATGTAAACATAAAAATTCTACAAAAAGGTTTGGAAAATCCGACTGAATATAAGAACAAGTGACATAAATAATAAAGTGTACTGTAATAGCAACTATGTTCTTGTACTAACTATCCTAACGGCTCTGTATTCTGACAGAAAATAGAATATAATATCCTGACAACTGTTGAAAACAATTTTCAAGTCTTTACTGATCATATATAAGCCATTGTTACAGTCGATGCCACATGAAGTATGTAAATGCCTGTAGCAGAACAGACTTGAAATAGCGCTGCTGAAGTGCAGCGCAAGCATGAGCTTATTGCACTGAACAGGTCTTTTCCTTTCGAGAAAAACTAGCTTGACAGAACAAGATAATTCACATGATCCCTAAGTGTATAATTGACCTGGAGAAGGCCTTGCACTGTTCATTGTTATCTACATCAGTTCTTTAAGAATACTAATTTTGAAGCATGTATGTACTATTAAATCTATACAAGTTAAAAGCTTTAAGTATATTTTCCTCGTAACAAGATCAATTGCTGCACAAGTAGAGAGAGAATATACCGATAATCAAAGTGTCTAAATACCTTATACGTAATGGACTATTTAATGCGAAAGCGTTACATTTACGATTGCAAAAACGCTACCCTTGAAATATTTGATCCACTTGATCGGTTCATGGCATTTGCGTTTCTCATTATCTCAGCTAGCTGCATTAAGACTCGATCTTTTTAGCTTATTTGCAAATGTCTTCCAAAATAATAGGCCTGAAAAACAATGAAAGCTAGTGGGAACAAAACACGGGATATCTTGTCAACAACAAGAGACTGATCTTTCTCTGTGGCTTCTTCAGCGTCCATCTTGTTCTCATTATGATCAGCGCTATTGGACGATGCTTCTTGCTCTAGATTGTTTCTGGGACTTTCCGTCATAATTTCTTGGCTTGGTGATATTTCTTGGCCATAGCAGTAGATGTCCTGCAACTCAAACTATGAAGAAACATAAGGCAAGCACAGCAGAAAACAGACTTTTATAATTTGTCTTATTGTTTTCCTATTTCAGACCACGTGTCATTCTCTTGAGAATAAGATTCTTTGTTTAAAGGTATCCATATTCATGTTGTTATGTGCATCTGTTAAACAAAGAAATGATACTCTTGGGAATGACACGCGGTCTGAAATGGAAAAATAGGGTGGCGCTTTGAGACGCACATATGATGCGCTACGTAAAGATTTCCCGCTAAACTTTGAATGCGTTTTGTACTTTACCTCCAATTTGGTGGCTTTGGTTTTCTTTTTTACTTTTTTCAATTTTCTCACGTCTGAGCGGAAGTTGTAGACCACTACATTCTCCAACAACCCCATGAAGATGAAGATGAAGGTGGCCAAAAGATATTGATCAGCTGCTTTGATGTAACTGACACAAGGCATGTTACTATTGATGTACTGGGACAAGAACACTTCTGTTAACAAGGTAGTGATGCTTAGAGCCATGCGGTCACCGATCTCGTAACGATCCATCCAGAATGGCAACCATGATACGACTGCACACAGAATGCAGGGAAAGAAAAACTGCATGATGAAGTAACCAAGGCGACGGCGAACGGTAATGGAAAATGAAAGGAAATTCCAATCCCCTTGACAGAAAAGAAACACATTGTATCACTTCTTTGGTGGCTTTAAGGTAACGTCGTGGCCGCCATATTGGATTATAACGTTATTATCCAACATGGCCGCCATGTCTTTTTGTTTGATTTTTAAATGATACAAAGATTAGAGATGCGCATGCGTACTAATAGACCTTTACTGTAAAGGTAATGTTTTCTTCCCAGTGCCTCGTCATTTAAGGTGACTTCTTATAGTTTTGAGCTTTAGAGGAATAGGAATAGGAATTATTTTATAGCAAACACAAACCTATATCTTGATAACCGTTAGGCTAGCCTTATTAAACACTATGAATTTAGGATCACTTTTTTGTGAAAATGATCACGTGAACAGTTACCATAGCAACGAGTTTGTCGTGGTCAACCCCTTTTAAGTTGTGTACTATAATAGTTAGTTTTGTTACCTATCAAATAACAGCAGTTTATTAAAATGTGGATTTTTCGAAATATAAAGTTTTCTGTATTCCCAGTATATTTTATATCGCGTCAGTTGCCTTATTATTCTACGAAGAAAAAATGTAAAAAGTTGAATGAGTTTTCTAATGTTCTAGCCAAAATCAAAATGGCTGCCTCATAAGAAAAGTCCATTAATTAGACATCCATCATCCTAATTATATATTACATCACATAACAACAGACAAGGCTGACTGTTCCTGTGATTTGCCTTAATATCTAACTGATCGAAATTTTGTCAATGTTCTGCGGGGAATGCTGCGTGATTTGTCGGTTCGAAACAACCGGGAAGCAAATCGTGTGTAGTTTGGAGCCCCATTCAAAAACCTTGAATCGACCCGATTCACAAAATCTGTGAATTTTAATAAACACACAGATTTTCTCATTTCGACCCAAATTTTCACAGAGTATATAATTCAAAACGAATGATTTGCTTCTCGATAAATTCTGGCGAAGAATCGGTCCGACAAATCGCAGCGTCTACCTATAATTTGCTTGGTTTCATTTTCACTCTTCACCACATAACCTGCCATTTCGTTGTAAACCATCGAGCCTTTCTTCCACTTCAGAGTCAGCTGCTCAGCCAAGTAGCTATCTGTAAAAGGAATCCCATTCAAGTCACATTATTAAAGTAATATGATGACACCCAATTTGTTGGGTTACTTACAGCTATAGATATCTATATTTTGTATCTGGTTATGCATTGGGTTACTTACAGCTATAGATATCTATATTTAGTATCTGGCTATCCATTGGGTTACTTACAGCTATATATATCTATATTTAGTATCTGGTTTTCCATTGGGTTACTTACAGCTATAGATATCTATATTTAGTATCTGGCTATCCATTGGGTTACTTACAGCTACTGATATCTATTTTTAGTATCTGGTTATCCATTGGGTAGTTTGCGAAATTCATTTTCGCCAAAGCAGTGACTGACATCCTACATGAAATAAACACTCTTAGTAACAAAACTTCAAATGTCAATCAGCAACAATTGTTTTGAAATACCTGTACGAATATGTTATATCTCCGTTCCCAAAGACTTCTGCTGAATAAGTAGCGGTTTCAACAGAGAGTTTTCTAGCGTTAATGATGTAGGTATCAGGTAGCCATAGCTTGTTTAGGTGTTCACCACGGAGGATGAGAAAAGAACCATTATTGTCTTTGTCAAAGGCAACGCGAGGATCCTTCCAGTATTGTGTGAAGTACACAGTGGCCCCAAACTCCTGTTACAGTGCATTTCACATTACTTTACCACGGCGGGTTCGGAAGTTCGTTCGGAAGTTCCCAAGTTGGCAACTAACTTCGGAACTTCGAGTGAACAAAGTTCAGTTAACCGTGAACTGTTTACATCTATATTTTCAAAATTTTGCTGAAATTGTATCTTAAAAAACCTCAAATGTTCCAAAACTCATATCAAAACAGGTCAATAAGGTAAATACATTGTATCGTGATAAAATCCAACTTGGAAATTAAGTTTGTAAAGTATTTCCGACGAGTTTCTGAATTCAAGATGTTATGAATTTCAAAGAGCACGCTGGAATTTCATTTTGAAGCTCCGAAGTTCGTTGCCAACTTGGAAACTTCCGAACCTACTTCCCTGTAAGTGAGTAAGGCCCAGGTCAGACGCCGTAATTCACATGAGGCGAACCTAATTGTAGTTTGGATCGACTTATGGAATTAGATCGACTGGGTTGAGTCAAACGTCGAACTTATTACGAGTATTTACAGTCGTACCAAAAACAATAATGTTTGAGTGGTCAGCGGCAAACGCATCATAATGATGGCGTCTGCCATGGCAGCTCGCCGGATATTGCTAATAAAAAAATTTTTGAATTCAAGAAGAAGACGGGCTACCATCAAAAAAGCATCATACTTTTGCAAAAAAGAAGGGTGGCACTGCTACGTGTATGCTTTGTTTCTGCTCTTCTTCTGCTTTCGCGAAATGAAACGGACGTACGTGAAAGAGCATGTAAACGCTTTGCACGTAATTTTGGTTGGTTTGAAATTGTCTGGAACAATTATTCAGATGACGGTTTAAGAAAACATTCAGGGTTTCCAGGGGAACATTCCTTTACATTACATCATCCGCCATCTTCGAAGAATGCTCAAGTGCGCATGCGCTTTAGTGATGGTTAATGAAAACGGGGCCAAAACATGCATTAACATAATTAATGCATTTGGATCGGCCCATGTGAGGTACGACGTTTGACCCGAAGTCGATCTTCAGTCGTTCTTCACGACTGACCTAATCGTGAAGAACGACTTAGTCGGTCCAAATTGAATCAGTCGAACTTAATTGGGTCAGACGTCGTACTTCACATGACCTTATTGCCCTGTATTAGGTTCGGCTCATGTGAATTACGGCGTCTGACCTGGGCCTTATGGTACTCGTTTTTTTAAAAATTCATTTATGAATTTAGGACCATACTCCCAGACATCGAGTGCTGAACCGTTATTTGATTATGATTTTAAGTTGGCAAATTATTAGTTCTACCATAGCTGGTACGATCAGATTTTATTGTTATACTTGTATGTCATTTTTAGATTAAATTTATTCAAGATCGTGAGGAGAGATGTGGGATTAGGGATATCACTCACTACGAATCAGGTATCACAGAAGAGGGATCAGGATCTTATGAATACATTCAGGATCAAGGGCCAAATATTTATGGGATCAGGGATCAAAGTTTTCTGTACATCTTTGGGATCAATCACACAAAAAACAGTCCCTCATCACGATCCTGTATGTCATTTTAAAATTAAATAAAGATTAAAATGATTTTTAAGCTCAGAATGTTTTACTGAGTTCCCTCTGTCTATATTCCATTCCATTCCGAAATTCAAAGGAAGACTGGTGCCGAATCCCCGCCGCTTGGAATTCTGGGGCGGAATTTAGGGACGCAAGATGGCAGCTTGAGAGAAAGTATGGGGAAATACAACTGATGCGTTCCGAATTGTACAAATAACTGGAGAAATTCTCCTGGGTTGAAGTTCCATGCACTTCCGGGAGATCCTAAGGTTCTTAGGGAATACAAACGGCTGATAAGAAACGATAATCTCAGAGTATCCTCGACGAGCACAAAGATATGTGGTAAACACTTTCCAGGAGGAGAGAGATGTAGTCGTACTCAGTTGCCATCGATATTCACCTGGTCTAAGACCGTACATAAACGACGTAAATTTGTCAAAAATGAAGTACCAAAGAAAAGTAAAACACCAGGGAGTTCCACTTCAACAGTTATAGAATCGACAGTAACTTCCATAAACATGGACGATCAACATATCTTCGAAGAAAGAAAGTGTTTACCACATATCTTTGTGCTTGTCGAAGATACTCTGAGATTATCGTTTCTTATCAACCGTTTGTATTCCCTAAGAACCTTAGAATATCCCAGAAGTGCATGGAACTTCAAACCAGGAGAATTTCTCCGGTTATTTGTACAATTCAGAACGCAACCGTTGTATTTCCCCATACTTTCTCTCAAGCTGTCATCTTGCGTCCCTAAATTCCGCCCCAGAATTCCAAGCGGCGTGGATTCGGCCCAGTCTTCCTTTGAATTTCGGAATGGGGACACGATCCTGTGTGTCATTTTTAAATTAAAGATTAAAATCTCTATTTCGCTTTGGTCAAGCTAGTCTCCCTCGAATCCGTTTTTAGGGGGAACTTTAGTGAACAGTTTAATTATAGAGCTCAAACAATTAATCCGTGAAACACTAATTACTAAATAGTACAAAATAGTGCTAATTAAACAATAGAAAACAATGGAATGTGCATAAAATTGTGCTACTTAGTATTACTAAAGTTTCACGGATTTACTGTGGTCACTCTAGGATCTTTTTTGAAAATCAGTCAGACTGGAGGTGATTTTGGGGCTCAGAATTTTTTACTGAGTTCCCCTTGTGTATATTCAAAAAAATAAAAAGGAATAAATAAAAAATAAATCTTGAAACTCTTATCGATCAGGGGAATAATCATTTATTTGCGATGTGCTAGTACGCATGTTCGTATGTTCGCATGGGGTTGCTATTGTCTTTTCGATTTTCCCGAACTTATCTATGCAAGCTTTCATCTTCTTAGGATACTATAAATCAAATAAATTTTAATTTGGATATTTTTGTTTATATTTTTCTTTTCTTTATTCATTTAGGACCATACTTCCAGACATCGAGTGCTGAAGCGTCGTATGGCAGCGCGAAGCATTTACGGCTACGCCGGAGATTTCGACCCCGACACCGCTATCCCTGGATTTACAGACTGATCAGGAAGCTCGGCCGAAGCCTAAGGGAGAGGTTAGTCGGCGCCTAGACCGTAGATGATTAACCCCTTGCTATGACCAGCAGACCCGATAAGTCGATTATTTCTGCCATGTCTTAACATCCATTGTCTCTCTGTTCCATGTGGGATGCCTAAAATCAAAATTGAGGTCCAATATTTTAAATTTTATTTTGCAAAAAAAAAAAAAAAAAAAAAAAAAAGATTAGTTTAACCGTGACATAAAACCAAAATTGAGGGTCGGTATATTTGTCTTGTCCTTTCTAAAAGAAGACATTTCCAAAAAAAGAATCATTGAAATTTAAAAGGTTTCAAAAAAAGGTTTTGGAGACTGCATGTGTTTCTTTCGCTTTTTTTAAATTTCCAACTTTGAAAAACGAGAGTTTCTAATGTTCTTAATCGGTCAAAATGAAACAGTTGAAATGTTTGATTACTCAATATATTGGCTTCTTCGCGCATTTGGAAAATCAAAAGATTTTTTTTTAAATGACGATTTCTGGTAAATAAGCGAAAATAAATGCAAACTGGCAATCATATAGTACAGCAACTGATATAAAAATCTGATAATCGATCCTGTTAACTAAAGGAAGAACTTATCACTTGCTAATCTAAAAACGAGATCAGAAAAACTAGTAGGAACCACCTTAAAGCCGCAGACCTTTTCAGTGGTGGCTCGGATGATCTCGATAAAGCCTGTCCTAACCCTTCTACCTTTTGATCGACATCAAGCTATCGCCTGTAAAAAGATTGGTTTACATCGTTTGTTTGATGGTAATTTCTACTTTTCCGTAGGCGTGCGAATAAGATAAAACATCTGGTGTGGAGGGAGGTAATTATTCGATCGCGAAGTGTGTAATTGCGCGCGCATGCAACCAGTTTGTTTTCAAAGTCTTACCGACACGAGTGAAAAACGTCTGCGCATGCTCTGAATCCGTATGCAAATTAGTCAAAACGTAAATTAAAAGTTTTAAAGTTTTATGCCTATTTAAAGTAAATTTGACTTTCAAACATGCCTGATAGATTGGACTTCACAAAATGCCAAAACTATGCTTGAAACTTAAGGCTAATTCTTTCATATTGTGTTTGTTAATACAGTATCTTGGTCTGACAAAAGTATACTCTCGAACTTTTTTGTATTCTTGGAGGAAACAAACATTTATTTTCTCACTCAAACTCTTCAAAATTTTTAGAAAACGTGCTGAAGTGCACGCGTGCGCAAACGTTTTTCTCTAGTGTCAGTCTTACCATGTTTTCTTCTGATATGTGGCTGATTGCTTCTATCCCCATATATATTGCTATTTCCACTGGCTTTACTGGAATGATCAAAGAAAAAAGAAAAGATGCATCATTTGTAGAATTTTGAATTTGCGTAAAAAAATGGCTTTAACAATAGCTTTATATTTTACTAATATGACGGCCATCTTGAATTCTATTTTCTATTCTGGCGGAAAAAATCGCAAGTAAAATGCCCTTCAAGCAGGTAAAAATAATCTCTTTTTTATTAGTTTGAATCCTTAAATACTAAATTTGATTCGCTTTTTGTACTTCGCCGATATTGTGATTGTATTTCTATTGTCTGTTGGGGACTTTAGAAGTTGAAAAGTTATGATAGAATACCTGAACGTTGAGGCGGAGCGAAAATTCAAGGTGCAAAATATGAAAGAAAGTTCTAGTTTTAATAGTCAAACTTTTAATTAATTTACCTTTTCTCGATGGACAATGTATTTTGGCAAGCTTTACCGTATTAAATAAGTGAAAAATCATTTTAGTACCTTTTGTTTTCAAAAAAAAATTTCATGGTTAGAGACCCATGTATGGGAGATGTGATCTCTTACATAATATTCTCTTGCCTGACATCAAAAATACATTATTAGGTGAAAGGTTTTTCAGTGCTTCACTCTAATATTAGGAGCATTCAGAAAAACTTTGGTAAATTGAATGAGCTTCTTTATGATGTTAACTATTGACTATCAGGGGAAAATTACTCCACTGGCTATTCATTCCTATTTCAACCTTCTCTACAAAGGAGCAGGTGGAGTAGGCATTTACTGTCAAAACTCTTTGAAATTTCATATTAGGGATGATTTGAATCATTGTACTTTGTGAATGTGAGGAACTCTGAATAGAAAATGAACACCATCTCAACAAAATGTTTTGTTTGGCATTCTTTACAAAAAGTTATTTTTCTTTATTACGGTTTAAAAATTCTTATTATAAATCCAATCAGATGGTACAAATGAACAAGTTAACATAATTGTGAGTGCATTTTCTTTTTTTCAACTCGTTCCCGTATCGCGTAAAAAACTAGTAAGAGCCCCGTCAATTAGCCTTTTAGCGGTGTTATTTGTAATTTTATTTTTGAGTCGCGTTTGCCGTTTGCCGATTTTCCAACAGTTGTTTTTCAAAGTATCTTTCTCTTGTTTGCTCAAAAATCGTCAATGAAACGTCAAAATCTTTCTAAACAGAACGACGCCAAAATTTTGTCTACCGATTTTGGAGAAAATCTATCTAGTCCAAGTTGTGCGGCAAGATCTAGACAGGCCTAAAAACTAAAAATTCAAAAATATTGGAGTTTTTTGACTCGCAATTAACTCGCATTTATATTGAGTGAGGTTAAGTTATATTCACGATGAAAAATCTCATTAATATTGTTGTGTCTACTTACCTCTGTAGTACGGTCTTTTGAGTTTATCATAGTTTTTGAAGATTCCATCCACTATTTGTGACACTTGTTCGGGTTCTATTTTTCTTAGGTATTCCCCCACGGTCATGTTTTCGTTTCTGAGGATGCGAAAAAAAAAAATTAGAGACCTTTAGAACGACGTCCTTGCTAGGGCCCGCAAACCAGTCAAACTGCGCGCAGTTCGAAGTCATGCGTTTTCCCTCAAACTTTTGACATTTAGCAAGGCATAACGGTCATAACGAAGTGTTGCTGGAAGAGCCGCCATATTGAATTTCATTGATTCTGAGTGTTTCTCCATGTTTGCGGGCGTGTTTCTTGCCTCGAATCCCTAGCAGTCAGCGATAAGCCTATTCAGCAAGGCATAACGAAGTGTTGCTGGAAGAGCCGCAATAGAGAATTCAATTGATGCTGAGTGTTGTCAGTCGTTTCCGGGTGTGTTTCTGGTTCTCATCCCTTTTGTTTAGAGGGATTGCGGTAAACCTGTTGCTAAAGGTCTCTATGACTAATATAAAAACGCCACTGAATGAATTTTTTAATTATTGAAAACCTAGTTCCCTGAAACTACTTGCTTAACCTTCTCTTGGTATTTCGTAGGAGTTTTTGTTTGTCTCACGAAAAAAAACCTTGAAGCTTTTTAGTAAAAAAATACTGGTAAGCTTCAGGTTTCAAAAAGGTAGATATTCGAGACTAAATCTAAAGAAAAAAGAACAGATTTATGCTAATAGTTGTGAAACTTTCCCGTCGCTACTTACTCGGTATTTCCTTGACTTTGACAACAGCCGAGAAGAAAATACAAACTCATCAACATAAGAATGAAAAGTTTTTGAAGACTTCTCCACACTTTGCAATTCATTGTGACCGCGTACGTCTGTTGACTGCCTACCCTCCTGTCTCTTTTGGCCCAAACCAATATTTGTATTATAGTTTAATAAAAACGTTACCTTTGCAGCATTAATGAGATTCAAAAATTCTAGTAATTGCCGGTTTTCAAATATTCCCAACGGGGTGGGAAATAACAAAAGACAAGGCGGCCATGTTTGATGATATAACACAAGAAATTATTTTGTTCAATTCATCCAAGATGCCGACTATGTGTAAACGAAGAATAAATAAAGCTACTACTAACTTAATCGATGTCATCAAATTTGATGAAAAGGGGCCTAATATTTTTTTGAGACGTCTTTTATTTTTTTTAAAAAAATAAGAGATATTTGTTTCCAAGTAATTACATTGAAAAAAGGTGGATATACTAAGTTATTGGATTCTTGCAATATACGTATATAGTAATGATGAAAACTTACTAGTAAGTAAGTTTAGTTAGTACGTTTTTTTCATCTTTTCACGGTGTATAATTTACCTTTTCATCATTACTGTTTCATTAGAAACACCGACGCAGCTCACACTAGTTTTTAGCTAGTTATATCTTCAATATACATATATACATTGTTTTGACTTAACACTGTCTTCAAATTTGATGAAACGGGGTTTAATAATTTTTTTGGAAATCTTTTATTTGAAGAGATATTTGTTTAATAGTAATAGCATTGAAAAAAGTTTTTGGATTAAGTTATTAGACTGTTGATATACGTCTTTGTTTGATAAACTTTTAGCTATCAATGATCTTGCAGTTCTGTGTCCTTTTATATAACTTTACGATTATTCTTGAGAAGCACATCTAAAAAAGAAATCGAATTTGCTGGTAGCTGGAACAATATGCGAAACACCAAGACTTCAAATTATTCGAAAACGTAACCCCTCTACTCTGTGCTTTATATAAATTTTCGGCGTTTGCCCCCTTGGCATCCCATAATTCAAGATGGCCGCCGTATCAGTAAAAAGGCCCATTTTTAACGATAAGAAAGAGTCACTAAAAGTGTCTCCAAGAAACATGATAAATGTTTCATTTCTAAACCGATCATCAATACTGTGAATATGTATGAAGTGTTTGTGATGAAATCTAAGCGTTGGACTCCCCGCTGTTTCCTCGATTAATTTTAGTTTATAGGCGGCCTCCCGAAAACCTGGTTTAACTTCAACTCATCGTTCTAGTTTTATTGCCGGCCCATTTTATCCATTCACAATGCAGTTCAATAGACCTCTTTAGCTTGGGCGCTTGTTTTTCTGTTTCAGACCAGGTGTCATTCCTTTTTCATTTGCACTCAAACAAAAAAAATGACACTCAAGGGAATGACACGTGGTCGACTGAAATGGGTAAAACATTACGCTCAAACTAAAGAGGTCTTTTTTTTTTTTTTGGAAATGCAAGACAATGAATTTCATTATTCAAAGTCGGTAAAATGAGAGTAAAATTCTATTGTTTTCACATTCAAATTGAACCTATTTGAACTGTATTAGAAATTCTGGCAGAGTTTCTCTATCTCAATGGCCAGTAAAAATGAGCATTGACCGTACATGAAGTGGCCTTGATGTGCTTTATTTACAAGTGTGTACTATAAAATATATTGCTACAAGCGTAAGATAACTAAGAGGAAAAAGAACGCGAGAGATTTTGTCAACAAGAAGAGAACGATCTGGTTTGGCTTCAACTTCTTTGTGCATCATGTCTATCTTATTGGTTCCCTCATTGTTGTCTTCTGTAGTTACTTGGATGGGATTTTCATTCGTTACTTCTTGGCAAAGGTTGTTGGTAAATGCCTGCTGCGTTGAAAAGAAAAAGAATCATTCTAATAATTCCATGTTTTCGACTCTAAGTTAGAAATTTTGGTTACATATACATAATTGGACATTGGGTGGGAAAATTTTGGTGCCCAAGTAAATGAATGCAAGGTAACAGCGTGGTGTTGCTTAGCAATGTGATACTGACCTTGAAGGAAGGCATTTCACCTTGTTCCTTTTCTTTAGTGTCTTCTCGTACAGCATACACGATCACGTGTTCCATTAAGGCCAAGAAAATGAAGATGAAGGTAGTGAGAATGAATTCATCAGCCGCCTTGATGTAACTGACATGAGGCATGGCACTGTTGATGTACTGAGACAAGAACACTTCTGTTAACAAGGTAGTGATACCTAGGGACACGCGGTCACCGATCTCGTAACGATCCATCCAGAATGGCAGCCATGATACGACTGCACACAGAATGCAGGGGAAGTAGAATTGCATGATGAAGTAACCAAGGCGACGGGCTATGGTTATCGATAGTAACAGGTAACTGTATTCACCTGCGTGTTATAAAAAAAGAATTATTGACGTGTTAATGATAAAAAATTAATGGATGATAAATGCATGCACACACTCTACTGAATAGTCCCTTATCTCATTTGATGGTAAATACGTACCGCTGTGTTTTACGACTGAAACTCATCTGCACAGGCTTGGCTTTGCTTAGGAGCAAGTCAATTGCAAAATTCCGTACTTATTAGAGGATCTTCCTCCAGGTTCTCCAGTTTTCCTCCTTCCCCAAAATTCATCTCATAAATCATCATCATCATCATCACTATCACCATCATGATTATGATCATCATTATCATCATCATCATCATCATAAATTTATTTTCACTCACCACTATAGTAAACTTCAGAGCCTTCCTTCATTTCATATCTGTGTACGATGAAACCCACGACGTCTGCATAGTTCACGGAACCGTTAATATTTGTGTACTTGATCTTGTCAGTCGTGTATCTATCTATAAGGAAAAACACGGTTACAGGATCAATGTCACTTTTGTGAAGGTATAGGAATTGCCTGAGAAAATTCCTGAGAAAATTCCTGAGAAAATTCCTTGAATAAAGGAATATACCTAACTACATGTCAGGTAATGAGCCCAGGACCTTGGTGAGAGACTAGTGCGATACTGCCGCTACCCCAACCTCGATTCCTAAGGATACTGTTTTTAAAGAAGTCTTAAAAGACTTACAGCTGAATAATTGAATATGAAGAGTTTGATGATCCATGGGATAATCATAGAAATGCATCGTTGACATAACAGTTACAAAAGCCCTGGAAAATAAGTACATTATATGAAAGTTGATCGAGTTCTTCTGTTGACTTCTTCCAGTCCCCCCACAGAAATCATCAGTTTCTATTCTGTGGTAGTGCACCTGTCATCGTCAGAGTATCTCTGCAACCTTTCCTGGATGGGGTGGTATTCCATCTCACGTTACCCACCTCGATCCCCATCCCACGCCCTGTAGTTGTTAGTCATCCTGCCCGATGATTCAGGAGTGAGTTAGTGTTAGAGTAACGATTTTTGCCCGTTATTTGTCCATCATAACCACCATTTTTTGTGGTAAACATATATCTTTCCTGTGCTCTGCAGGTTTTCTCACTCCGTAAAAATCACCTAACGTAACCTAATCTAGCTTGGACTACTTGAGCCGCTGATTTTGAAGACTAGACTGAGCAATCGACTCCATGTCATAAATTACTGATGTAAGTAATGACATATACATTACATGACGGGCAAGTATTTTTTAAAATACCTGTATGCGTAATCTACGGTGCCGTTAGCATATAGCATCACAGTGTTAGTTTTGGCATCGACTTCAATTTTTCTAGCATTTTGGATAAATGTATCAGGGAGCCATATCTTGTCAATTATTTCTCCGCTCAGGAACATGGCAGAATTGGCTGTTTTGTTAATTGCCAAGCGAGGATCGATCCATCTTTGAACGATATCAACACTCATCTGGAACTCCTGTCATAAGTAGAAATATATATACACATAGTAATTAATAAACGTATACCGGATCTATTGTATATTCAACTTCATTTTGTGCGTGCGACCGTGCCGTTGTATGCCGTGCAGTGGTATGCCATATAGTGCTATCGTGTTGTGCCGTGCCGTGCCGTGCCGTATCGTGGCGTGCCATGCCATACCGTGCCACTGCCGCGCCGTGCCATGCCATGCCGTGCCATGCCGTGCCGAGGTGTGCCGTGCCGAGGTGGGCCGTGCCGTGCTGTTTCAGAATATTTCTTGATAGACGAAAAGAAAAGTGACGACTCACTCACCATGTCTTCTTCAGACACGTGGTTCACGGAGATGATCAAGAATCGTACACCTATCTGCACAGGTTTGCCTACAAACATATAAAACATATAGAGATCTTGAGTACAAACACTAAGCGTGCAACCTAAATAGTACTAAATAGCGCTAAATTATGCTAGATTTCAAATGCCCATGAAAAGGCATATGTTTGTTTCAACGTTTTCCTTTGCGTTTTTGTACAGTTTAGCGAACTCGATACAGTTTACCGAGCTTACTAATTCGTACAGTTTCTTGGATATATGGTATGTACTATTATTTGTATTCTAATTATTGCACGCTTTCAGTGCTTGTACTCCATTGGTTCATATTTATTTCCTAAAGAAATTGATGCACATTTGTATGCTGTTGTGTTATGCTGTTGCGTTATGGCGCTGGCGGAGTCCCAGAGAAAGACAAAGAATCATAATTCATGAATTAGGAGTATTCTGCCTAATTCAGTGTCTTCAGTGACCAATAAAGGGATCCAACTAGTTTCCCCTTAACAAGTAAGAAAACTTTATATAGAAAGGAATAAGGCAGAGTGCATACAATATACCCTTGAAAAAGTTAACTAACAATATCGTACAAATTAGTGCAGAGTTTTGTAGGTCTACAAACTACTGAGGTCTACTGAGCTTTCTAATTTGTGCAATTGTGCAATTTTTTGCCAAGTTTTTCACGGACATATGGTATGAACTCTTCCAAAAAACAAAACAAATATGTATTTATATAAGATCATTATTATCGTACCACCAATGAAGGGCCTCTCATATTTGTCATAATCCTTCAAGATTCGATTCAATATCGGCGTAACATTGACCGTTTCTTCCACTCTAACTCTCGCGTCTCTTGTCCCATTGTTTCTGTAGCATAAAAACCAGTATCAGACCGTCAGCAAGAACAGTTTGATTGCGGAGTTTCCGAGAGGACAGACGTAAAAACTAGATTTGTTTTCACTGACGAATACTGGGAAACTTACCGTCACGGTAAGTCTTCCAGTGTTCGTCAGTGAAAACAAATTTAGTAATATCTTATTTGAACACTTAGATGTAAAGGGCTAGCCATGCATCTACTATACTAAAATATTCATTGTGGAAATATCGCTTCCCAATTAAATCAATGAAAATTCAAAACATCTAATTTATTATAAATTTTCCGTCCTAAAACAAGTTACTAGATAAAATAGTAATAGTAAGTTTTGAGGTTTTAGACACGTAATTTCCAAAAGGCATTAAGTTCTGGCTTTGCTAGATGAAATGTTTGAACTTTTTTTGTGTATCTTCCAATAAAAGACTTTGCAGACAGTAAAATTTCACAAGACAATCGGTGTACTTCTTTCCAAGAACGATGAAGATATTAAAGCTCTAAACTAAGTGTCGCTTATTTTTAAATACGTACTTTAAAATACTTACACACTTGAACAGAGAGTCAGTTGAAAAATACCAAGATTCATCAGAAAACTATTGAGTAATGCCGACTTGATGCCCATCATCTTGTACATTTGACTTTCATTTATCTGAGAATATTAGCGTCTGACTTGCAGACAATCTGTTACCTTTTGATATAATCCGAAGTAGGTAATCGTGCCAAGTAATTAGCGAGAAAGTCTTGCTATTCGTCAGAGAAGACTCAATATAAACACACCATTTGAATATTGATCATAAATTTGCCCAGGTGTCTCAATTCATCAGAAATAAAATAAAACTAAGTCCTTAATATAAACCTTCCTCGTTCAGGAGCACCTACGTGGTTATTTTGAAAAAAAAATTTTTTCTAGCACATCAGATTAAAAAGATTTTGAGCAGACATTTAGAGACTGAAGAGTTACGAGACATAATTGTGTATTCAAGTTTTTCCCCTCTGTTTCCTCTCTGTTATCAAAATGTTTTTGGCAATTGCTTTCAGAAGTTTAAAAACCTAAAGCTCTCCATAATTTTGCCATTCTTAAAGCGCATGCTCGATTGTGAGTGCAATTATAGTTTCTTTTATTTCAAATCTCCAATACAAAATCTATCCAAAAATTTAAATCCCCTAGCAACAACCTTATAAACAAATCTACAATTCTTCGATTGTACATTCCATTTAACAAAAGATTTCTCATTTTTAATAGCATCTATGGTTAAAGGCACCAAAATGGCCGCCATGTTTTTAGTCTTTTGACTCTCTTAAGGATGCTTGACCAACCCATCAATAGAAAAAGTGACACGTACGTTTTCTGGTAAATGCGTTTGCCTAGCTCTAATCTCACACAAACTAGTCTCTTTTGCAGCCGTTCTTAGTGTCGGTCCCAAACTCCCTCCCCACTAAAGGCCGATTACTGTATGGGGCTGACACTAAGAAGGCCCACACTCGTACCCAGTCGCTTCTCTTGTCTTATTGATCTCACGCTGTGGTTGATGGGAAGGATTTAGTGAGTTCCCGGTGCATCAGGGGAAGGACGGAAGACCCAAAAGCCACCGCGCACAAAAAAAGTTCCCAAAAGCCACCGCGCGCAAAAAACCCCTGAAACAAATGACGACTGGGTACGAGTCTGAAGAAAGACCTGCAAAGAAGACTAATTTGTGAATCAGTGGTGGTACACCGGAAAGTTCATCGGAAGTACCGTGCTTCCCTGCTTGTGTGGTCTAGTGATATTTTATTTCATGATAGTAATTGCCTCCCTCCTTTATGAGCAAAACTGCTGTTATTAATACAATGAAATGACTGTGTTGCATAAGGGATTCGAAAAGAGCGAAATGAAATTTTTTTCATGACCGTTTTCCCTTTTTTATTTTACTTTTATTTTTCTCTCTTCATCTTTTTTCTTTCTTTCTTTTTTAATTTTTAATCATTATTCTTTAAATACAAGAATTTATTACCATGAATATCTTTCTTTTGTGAAAATAACAACATTCTTTTTCAAAAACAGTTAATCTTAAAATATCGGACCAGAGGAATTGTGGTTCAGTTTCAGTAAACTCGTATTTGTACGAGATATCGTAATAAGGCGACCATGACTGGTAAAATCTACAGTATATAAAATACCCCGCAAAGATGTCAAATCGTAAGGTTAAAGTCGCCCAGCACCTTTTGGCTTCAGTATGATCACCTGTCTTGATGGATGATGGCGGCAATTAGAACAACATTCAAATGGGGTTTCTTTGACATCACACAGTATAGTTAATTAACGGTTTATTAAATGGTTCCATTAATGGAAACCTGGCAAATATGCCCGCATCATATTCGATATAGTTTATTATTCACCTGTTTTAATATATTAGACCTGGTAATATAAGCTCATTATATTTACTTAGAGATATTACTCTGTGTTCTTGGCACGAAACATCCTTCAACAACGTCTAGATAAGTAGCCCGCACGTCTCAAGCATTCTAAACTCTGTAATTCTTTTTTCTTCACTTCTCAAGCTCTAACAAGCGATTAAAATAAGTAAGCTGAATCCTTCATCGACGGCTATTTTTGATAAATATTCATGTTGGCAAACAAAAAGTAGAGCCTAATTCCTCGTTTAATTATTCTTCCAATCCACCATTTATGCTAGCCCTATTTAGTATTTTTTTTATGATGTTAAGTGACTAGATGATTTAATTAGTTCCTCCAAAACAATAGAAATTTTTTTTATCCATGAGTGCTCGTGATTAGTCTTGTCCTTTTTCGTTTCTTCCTCTTGAATTTCACCTCAAAATGGAAGCGTTGATAAAGCTTTGACCTCGCAAAAAGAAAGAGTCAGCCTTCAAGTCTAGCGACGCGTAATTGAGAGAATTATCAGAATTCTACAACTCTATCCTTATATAGGAAACATAAGAAAAACTAAACTTCTAATTTCAGAAACACTTAATATTTATGGCAGGTTTTATAAAATGCTTTGGTGCCCATCTTTTTAATTAGATTTAATGCGATGGAGCCAAAACAGTTGAAGGAAAATACAAGGTAAAATTAATTTCGTTGCGAATTGTACAGATACTGTTCAAATCTCTTTATATTTGCCTTGTTGATTAAAAACACATGCGTGCTTTCAGAAGATTTCTTGCGCTGTTTATAATCTTTTCATAAAGCATTGTATGAAGTCCTTAATGCATTTTAGATCACCATATTTCAACTTCCTTTAAACAATGATATCCAATGGCTGGATGGAATTGACAACAGCTGTAGAAAACCTATTTCATGCATTATAAACCTTTTTTCCTTCTTTTTTCTCCCCTCATTTATTGTTATATCAATTCATTTTATATTGGAATATTAATTTACATAAGTAATCTAAATTATTTTCCGGATAGATTTCATAAAATACATTTTGGATCATTTTTTCCTTTCTCTCTCTCTCTCTCTCTTTTCTCATTTATTGTTATCAAATCATTTTATATTGGAATGTCACTTAACATAAGTATTTTTTCAATATTTTGCAAATAAATTTCGTAAAGCAGGTAATGTTTACACAGTTCGCGAACAGAAAAAGCTATAGTACGTGTTAACAGCTGCAGGATAGGCTTCTAGTATCACTGTCACAGTAATATTAATATCTGAATATTCACATCATCTGAAGGGATTTTAACATTACAATATCACCTTATCAGTAAACCTAATATTAAGAACTTAACTGAGACGTTTACACCTAGGTAGTTGCTTTATTTTACATTGCAGTAATATTTTCCGTAAACTATTAGATTTTATTGGCAAAGGTATCATTTTAAGTTCATTTAATAAAACATTCTCTAAAGATGCGTTGGCTAGCTACGGTGGGACCTGACTTAAATCCGTGGTTTCGATGTTAACCTTTTTCATGTCATCCCTCAATCTCCTTGTTCTCAATTATTCTAACACCATCGTCGCTTCTCACTTGACGATAATGGTTTGACGAAAGTGAAACTTGAACTGTTTTCACTTCTGATTCGGATTTCTTCCATAAAGATGAGCTTAGGCCATCGTCTTCGCGAAGTTCAATCCCATCGCTTCTCTCTACATTTTGGCCTAAATTCTGTTTCTTTCTACAGTTTTTGCAACATAGGATGTTTAGGACTAATCTTTTATAATCGTTCTTAAATTGTTTCAGGAAAGCACCATATATAATGGGGTTAATACAGCTGTGTGCGATTGTCAAAATAGCCGCTGTACTATACACATTTATTACAATCATGTTCCTTTTCAGTTGAGAAAAGGTCATCAAAAGTAATGACACACGGTAGGGCAACATGCAGACAAGAAACAAGGCAGTGATGAGAACAAGCGTTTTGATAACTGCTACATTTTCTTCTCTGTTCGTTACATTTCTTATGTTTCCCTTTGAGTCTGTTGTAAATCTCGGAGACTGTGTTCTTAGTAAAGCAATACCCATCTTTACATATGATATCATAATCAGGACGAAAGGGATCGCGAACCGTACGACGAATAAACCAACCATGTAAGCTTTCTTATGAAAGGGGTATTTCCATCGTATGTAGCATTTATTTCGCTTAGGCATAGCATTCACGATCTTCGGAAAAGATATAGCAATGCTGAGGAACCAAATTCCTAAGATCGTTAAACTTGCCATTTTGACTGTCATTTCTTGTCGAAATGGGTGGGTTATAGTGAAGCACCTCTGGATCGCCATTACGGCAAGCGTGAATATGGTTCCCCCAAGGGCAACGGTTATGATAGGCGCCATGAACTTACAAATGAAGGCTGTAGGCTTGAACGGCGCCAGACGAATGTAGATAGCAAACGGCAGAAACACTAAAAGTAAGAGCAAGTCAGATAGCGTTAAGTTCATAATGAACACATCGTTAGCCGTTAGTCGTCGTCGTCTTCTTGTAGCAATGGAACACAAGACCAGTCCATTGCCGATGACTCCAATAACAAGTGTTACAAGATATATGTAGATTTCCATTTCGTGTGATATGAGCCTATAAGGCGTAGATGGTCTTTGCATGACTCGATGGGTACTGTTATTCATTCTAGTCTTCTTGACAAGCTTTTCCTTAATCGAAAACCCCTTTTGCTGCGGATACGTTCGCAGAGCAGTTACCTCAATAGAAATGGTATAGACTCACAGCTTGGAATGAGATTTTATATAGAAACATCAGTGATATCAATGACATATGGTCGTGAATTTGCATCTAATGAATTTATGTATCTAGAATGACTGAGCAATTGGTTTCAGCTCTGCAGGCGTTAGGCCCAGGCTAATTATATTTGGTAATGATTGTCTTGGGCGCGCGCCTCAAATTACCAGGAGACTTTAAGTCTAAACCATTGATATAAGATTGAGAATCCAAAGGATAAGCAGCCCTTTGTTTACAATTGACGAATCTCAAGAAAAAGCAATTACAAGCTAGATTTGCAGGCTTAAGGAATTAGATGTACATATTTAGAGAGCTGTAAGTTGTGGCACTTTAGAGAGAGACTGCCGGGGACTAGTGAAAACAATCTTCGATCTTTATATAAAGCCTTTGTTCAGAGGACTCGATCTGATGTCGCAGCCTATTTAATAATAGTTGTCAATTTATGCCATCTTCTAACGTTGAACACATTTGAACGTGTTTGAATTCAGGCTAAAGATTTGTTCATCTGTTTTGGACTATGCGGTGACGATATCAAGGCAAAAAAGTCATTCTTGGTCCGACGCTAGCTTAGAGCGATTCTAAGATTGATCCCAGTAGCTAAAACCTATTTGGAACATCAATTACTAAAAAAAGCTACAGGATAAATTCGAAAACCACTAAAATGAATCTGGTAAGATATTCCCTGACTACTGATGATCAACCAAAGAATAGCCTTAGGCTTGCTCAACGTTGTTATGAAAACATGTATTGTAAAACCTTTAGGTTTTTTTTCTTTTGCTTTAATTTTCGCTTGGTTTTTAAATGAATTTTCTTTTTTTCGTATAACAACTCGTGATTCTACTACGACTAAAGGAAATGAATGTCTTTATACGTCTATTAAAAGAAGGAATACAAAAATCATTAATATACATATACATATATATATTCTTTTCATCTTGAACAGTCCTTATTGTCAATAGATCGGTTCATTCATTGAGTGTTTTTTTGGTGACATCCATATGAGTACATGTTTTTTTATTTTATTTTGGTTTATATTTTAAGGTGTTTTTGTGTGAACTGCGACATTTCGGTATAAACTGACGCCAATAATAAAAGGTTTGAAACACGCAATGTTATGATCTTTTCTAGGACTTGGTTATATCATTACTAACATGCTTAAACACTTAAGATTAGATCTCCTTCTGTCGCCGTCATTTCGCCAAGATTTGTTGACGTTTTGTTAAGCGAATTTTCTAGCTCGTGATTGTGTGGGAAATCGCTTTCCTTTCGTGGATTTATACTTCCTGGATATTCTAGCTTTTATTGCTCTTTGCAATTCGATATTCTACTTCTGTTTAGAATCGCTTTAGCCACAGGTGATAAATATGGGGGAAGCACAGTGGAGTGACGCGTAATGTTTCATACATTAACGTCAGAAATAGAATATAGAATCCTCAAATATTCTAATCATAAACAACTAAAAATATCGATTCTCTAACAATCTAAGGTGTCATGTTTAACTGGCTTACCACAAAAACACTAGAGAACTAGTGTCAAAATAAATATGAATACCAAATATATAAAACAAAAACCTAAGCCTATTCAGTAGAATCGTGATTTCAGTCGATGCATTTTTGATATTAATAGCATAAAACAAAAACACCTTTAGCCAGTTGCGACATTATGTTTATGTAAATCTTTATTCGTAAAGGTTAAAGTTCTATATTTTGACTTCGTTGTAGTAGTAAGTAATACGTAGATGGTGGCTGTATTTGAATGTATATAGCAGATGGGAATTATTTCTATTAGTCAATCCAATCATTGGTTTGTTCAGTTCACCCCACGAATACTCATGCAAGATTCCATTAATTGTTCTGACCGATTGGTCTTGGACAGTTGGTGGTAATCTTGAGCACAATCACTTTGATTATAATTTATATTTTTTTCCGTAGCTGTCGGGCATTTTTCATTTCCCTTAATATCATGTGTATCAATGTCATTGTGTGTTCAGTGCTTCAGTAAAAACGAATATGTTAAAATATTACAAAATCGATCGGCTAACATTAACTTCCTTGTTTGCTTGGCGCTATAGAATTTTTGTTTGTTTTAATAGTAGTCCGACTCTCCTGAGCTTCGAGAGTTTTCTCGGGGTTCTCCGGTTTTCCTCCCTCCACAGAAATCAACTTCCAAATTCTAATTTGATCTATAGCGATTGCCTTGTAAAATGGGTCTTTCGCCTGTAAGACTTTCCATCCACCTCAGAGTAAAGTTTAAATTAATAAAATCTATAACAAACCTGACCTGCTTATAACCTTATTCATCTTTTTGTCTTTCTAGTTTTTCTTTTAATATAATGAGAAACGTCGTCTACTTTTGTACATATATATTTTTATTTTTTACAATTTTAATTAAGAACTAAAAATTGCAGTTTTTTATAATGAAATTAAGAGGACATTTTTTTTCAATAGCGAGCAATAATGGCGAAAAGCGTATGAGTTTTGATCCCAATTTTCGTTTTGGGTTAACACTCAAAACCTTTTTTAAACAATTAGAAACTGATGTACTATGATAAAATGCTTGTTTGAAGTGGTATTTTCAATTGTACAAAGATGTTTTGCTGCATTTGTGTTAGAATGTTGCTTTGTCAGGCTTTTTTATAGAAAATATATGGGAAATAAGCAAATGAAGGCCTAAACCTCATTTTCGATTCAAATTTTTGCTTTGGGTTTAACACTTTGATTCCACTTTCATCGGTCATCTCCACTTCCAAACAAGTTAAACTTTCTGAATGAATACCAAGATTTTAGCCTTATACAACAGCCTTTCTTCAAGAAAATGGTTTTTGGCGCTCACCGCTTGAATACGAAAAGAATTCCCTCTTAATATCAAAGAATCTTCTTATTCGTAAACTTTTTGTCCCATTAATTATTTAATACCTGAAGATAAGAGAATTCTGAAATCAGAGACGTTCAAAGAAGTCAACAAACACAACGGCTTCCTACAAAGAAATTCCGAGTAATTCATGAGCTTACATTCGCGCAAATCCTGTTAGGATATCTGATTCTATTTAGTATCAGAACTGAATTTATTTTAACAACTTCCTTTTATTCAAATGAATATTAATAAAAAAGTAGGACTTTTTAATGATGATAAGGACGACAGATGAAATCAGTCTCCCAACGCGTGGGAAATGGATAAATAAATCAGTTTATAAGATTATAAGACTGAATTATGGCCAAGGTTAAATGTAACATCTGTATCAATAATACCTTTTTACATTTAATTATTAGTATTAATCAAAGATCAAGTGTCTTGGCTACTAGTTGTCGTGTTATCTTGAATTGTCTGCATAGCTATTAATAACGTCCATGGTTGAACGTGGAAACAGTTCAACAAGATATCAAGATAGAGTCCACGTCTGCATTCATCAGTCTTGGAAATCACTCTAAATCCAAATTTACTTGAAAGCTTTTTATGTGATTTTCCATGTTGAGATTTTCGTTTCTATTGTTTTAGCGTTGCGAGATCGAGAAGTTCCGTTTGCAACAACCACCAAAATATCGTCACCTTATTTCAACAAAAGTGATTGCCATGATCATCATTATCACGATCATCATCCCCATCACCATCCCCATCACTGCTATCCTCATCGCGATCATCATCATCCCCATCACTGCTATCATCATCGCCATCATCATCCCCATCACTGCTATCATCATCGCCATCATCATCGCCATCACTGCTATCATCATCGCCATCATCATCCCCATCACTGCTATCCTCATCGCCATCACCATCCCCATCACTGATATACTCATCGCCATCATCATCCCTATCACTGCTATTATCATCGCCATCATCATCCCCATCACTGCTATCATCATCACTGTCCCCTTTCGTCATCATCCACTACAAGTCCTTTAATCCGCCACTTGCCACATTTTCCCCAAAGGCTCAGCAAGGGCGGATCCAGGAAGGGGGGGGGGGGGGTAAAGTAGATCTGAAACCCCCCTTCAGCAGAAAAACAAAACAAAACTGAAGAACTAGATGCCCTTTTAAATTGTTTTCCGTTGTGTTGACGGAAGAAACTCAATTAGCCCCCTCCCCCCCTTCCCAAAACTCAATTAGCCCCCTCCCTAAAATTTTGGCTGGATCCGCCCTTGCTCAGGGGTTTCATATTTTCCACACATACAAAAATAAATATTACAAAGATGAGACTATGATTAATGTTAAGTGGAGGGTGCAAAAGGCATAACCCAAAAGGGTTGAATATGTTAGTATTAAAAGGAAAATGTGCCGATACAATCTTCTCTTTCCTTTGCACATTAGTCGGGTCTAGATCAGGTAGGCCAAGATAAACACGAGAGACGCGAAGTTAACGTCTTCACATCAACGAGTGGTATCGGTTATGAGCAAAAACGTCCTGGAAGATAATATCTTAGTTCGTGCAAAAAATGTGATTTTGTTGTTAATGGAGCGCAAATCCATTAGCTAGTTATTAATGTTCTATTATACTTGTAGATATAGATAATATACGTACGTCCACAATATATGATACTAGCAGGAAACATTAGCAACGGTTAAGCACTTGCTGAAAACAAGCATTAATATCAGAAATACGTCAAAGCACTTTGTTATAGTTTAGTTTGTTAATCACGATAGGAGACATGGTAGGTAAAAAGTGAGTCAAATAGACATCAAGGATTTTTTCATCCGTTTAATTATCATTCTTCGCTACATGAAGCTATTTTTGAAATCCAGTCTCTAATTGTCCTCAGCATGATTAAGGCATGGCTCTCAGATGAAAAACTGTTTGGCTATATCATAGCCAGTTTTCTACGAATCTTACCCAAACTTGGCAAGTTAATGTCTTTTGTGAAAAGAAGGAACCTTAGAGCCTTGGTTACCATGGAAACTAAGTCACGTGACCACAAGGCCGCCATCTTGGATTTTTAAACAAATCGTTTGTAGTCGTATTGAAACTACTTCAAAAGTCCTGAAAATCCATATTCCTTTTTATATTTGTAATACCTATATGGATCTAATTGGATATCTTGGAAATTATATTAAGTTTAATTTCTAGAATATTTTCTGTATTTTCCAAAAAATTAAAAATATTCTAAAAATTAAACTTAATATAATTTCCAAGATATCCAATTAGATCCATATAGGTATTGCAAATATAAAAAGGAATATGGATTTTCAGGACATTTGAAGTAGTTTCAATACGACTACAAACGATTTGTTTAAAAAATCCAAGATGGCGGCCTTGTGGTCACGTGACCTGGTTTCCATGGTAACAGATATGCGGTAATTGCTTGCCTTGAAGAATTACTACTACGAGCCAAATTTGGGAAAGATTCGTAGTAAACTGTCAAAGATATGAATAAATAGCTGATTTTCCATCACTTCCTCAAAAGAGCCATGCCTTAATGGTGTTGAGTCCTGTCACTATTATTACGCTTTTTTATTTCGATGATTACCTTGATGATTATGATTATGATTGATGCATGGTGGTGATGATGATACATGATGATGATGATTGATACATGGTGGTGATGATTGATGCATGGTGATGATGATTGATGCATAGTGGTGATGATGATGATGATACATGATGATGATGATTGATACATGGTGGTGATGATGATGATACATGGTGATATGATTGATACATGATGATATGATTGATGCATGGTGGTGATGATTGATGCATGGTGATGATGATTGATACATGATGATATGATTGATGCATGGTGGTGATGATTGATGCATGGTGATGATGATTGATGCATGGTGATGATGATTGATACATGATGATATGATTGATACATGGTGGTGATGATTATGATTGATGCATGATGATGATTGATACATGATGATATGATTGATGCATGGTGATGATGATTGATGCATGGTGGTGATGATTGATGCATGGTGATGATGATTGATGCATGATGATGATGATTGATACATGATGATATGATTGATGCATGGTGATGATGATTGATACATGATGATATGATTGATGCATGATGGTGATGATTGATGCATGGTGATGATGATTGATGCATGGTGATGATGATTGATGCATGGTGATGATGATTGATACATGATGATATGATTGATGCATGGTGATGATGATTGATGCATGGTGATGATGATTGATACATGGTGGTGATGATTGATGCATGGTGATGATGATTGATGCATAGTAGTGATGATGATGATGATGCATGATGATGATGATTGATACATGATGATATGATTGATGCATGGTGATGATGATTGATGCATGGTGATGATGATTGATGCATGATGATGATGATGATGATAATTGATGCATGATGATGATGATGATGATTGATGCATAGTGGTAATGATGGTTTCATCTTCTACTAAAAGGGGCATCATTTCAAATAAAGTCGTTTCTTTTCTGTCTTTATCTCACAATACCGTTCTGTTGTCAAGCTGAGCAACATCTCCACCGGATGCTTCCCCATTTTCATGGCATCTCGCATGTGTTGAATGATTTGGCAGCTGAGTTAAATCGTCGCAGGTACTAGGATCGACACGACCTGTTGAGCTCCACTTGCAGCAGGCACAGCAAAACGTTTTGAGATACTTAATGTATTCTTGCCTGTAATACCTTCTCGATATAGCATATATGAGTGGATTCACGCACGTGTGAAGGTTCTGGATAATGGGACTTATTCGTAATATGGATTTACCTTTTTGTTTTTCTTCTTCGTCTCCGAACTGAAGCAAGGTCCAGCCTGTTTGATGTGGAGTCGTACACACTGCGAACAACAACACAATTGCAGCAACGGTTTTCACAATCTTGATGTTTTCGATTCGATTTCTTTTCTGGTTTGAAGCGCTGTTTTCTGTTTGAGGTGGTTTATTGTGATAGAGAAAGAAGCCAAGCCTGGTGTAAGCAATCGTGATGAGCAACAATGGAATGATGCATTTTGCTAAAAGTAAAAATATGATGTAAGCGTCTTTGTACTTTCGAGATTTCCATGTTCCCTCGCAACGACCTCGTGTAGATACAGATGCTACGATAATAGCAGGTAGCGATGTCATAAAAGAAAGAGCCCACACAATAAGTATCCAGATATACGCGTACATGAACTTCATCTTGGGGCGGTACGGATGAACAATGACGTAACATCGATAGATGGACATTGCGGTTATGGTAAACAAGCCAAGGCAAAAGAACATGGTTACGAGGGGTCGGACTGTCGAACAATAGAGCAACGAATGCGGTGCTATAGCCAGAACTCTCATCACGTCACCAGGAATACTCATTAATATGAACATGACATCAGCAATGGCAAGATTAATTATGAAGACATCATTGACGTTCTTTTGGTTTTTGTTCGATATGACTGCGATAACGAGGCTGTTGCCAAGGCCACCAAAGATTAAAGCAAAGACGTCAAAGCCAAGCTGAAGCTGATTGATGGTAGCGGACATCTCAGCCTATATTTCTGTTCAGGTATTCGATGGGCCTAAGTAAGTAAGACGTCAATTTACCATCATTTATCATCAAGGGAAGCGTAAGTATTTATTGAGGGGATGGGGGCTGGGTTCCCAGTAAACTTTTTTAAGTGGTTGTACGCCTCTCCCATCTCACTCAGTAAAAATTCATGATTATAAAATTAGCCTGCGTTGCATCCGGAATTTTCTTTGTTACTGGTTTACGAAGCCAATTTCGGATGCCAAGCAGGCTTATTAAAAGTCAACAATAGAAGGAAACAACTTGTCAAAAAAAAAAAAAAAAAAGATGACCCTTTAAAATGTTTAGATTATTACTGATGATCCTCTCCTCTAAAGCCCAAGCCCTCCCCCCCCCCCCCCGATCCCCCCTAAAGCCCAAGCCCTCATCCCCCCTCCCCCCAATAAAAAACGTCCCTTAGTTCCCAATGCAAAGTCTATTTTTGTGCTGGGCCTATGGGCACAGTACATTTGTTTTTGGTGAGTTAGGTATGATCGGAATTTAGTGTTACGAATGCCATTGGTGGACCTCGTCATGATTGACATTGGTGAAACACGAGGTGAAAATGCATGTTGAGATCTGTAAGATCGGGACACGGAGGAGGTGAAAGAGGTTGAACATATGTGGTTTTCGTGGTAAGAGTGCCTTAATCCAACTTACTTTAAACTTAATTAATTTGGTAGTTCTAAGCAGATAATTAGAAACTGGAGCTAAATTAGAAACTTTAAGTGCGATTTTTGTTTTTTGATACAACTCGAATTAGTTACGTAAACAAAAGATTGTAAATGGACAGGCCAGGAATTTCTACTGCGTCATTGATGTAAAATAGTACTGTTATGAGAGAGAAAATTAATGTTTTTACAGACTAAGCTAGACATCAGATTTCTAATTACTATTTCTTATCGTATGAAAACAAGATAAAGAACGATCAATTAGTTATTGAAAATATCGATATAAGATTTCAGTAAGGCTGCCATCACGCACGAGTTTAGATGATGGTATGCTTTGAATTTACAAGTAAACCACTTAGCTCCTCCCATTAGCATGTACACCTATGGTTACACCCTAAACACTCTTTACCCCTTTGCTTAGTTATTTTAGCACTATTCTTTTAAATCTTATGATATATATATTCCTCGTAGACCTTTCTATACATTTACCATATATTCACATAATATCTTTAGTTTAAGTTATGTTTAGTTCTATGATTTTCACTCGTATTATTCTTAATAAGATATCACACTCAGGAATTTACTATTTCCATTAGCCAATCAAGGCACAGCGATGATATCATATTGATTGTAGAATGACACCTGTCATGAAGTTATTATAAATAGAGCTCATGTAATTAGTTTTAGTCAGAGTGAAGAGAAAGTGGAATAAAGATCCCGTAGCTCGTACCGAGAGCGGTCCATCCCATAACAGTACTCGCACGAGTTTTATATTATTTTATTAGCAAGAAAAATGATATTAGGTTTGATTAGCAAAACATATTTATTTCTAGTCGAATATTTTTATGACAAAAACGTATTTCATGCCGTAAGCTTGAATGGGGGCGGGCCAGGAATTTCTACTGCGTCATTGATCTAAAATAGTACTATTGGTATTTACTAAAACAAGGAACGACCTAAAACCACCTGAAACGACCTGAAACGACCTGAAACGACCTGAAACTATCTTGAAACCACCTGAAACCAGCCAAAACATTGAATCTCCATCGAGTTTGCCGTCCAGTTTGTGTATTTTATTGACTTTTATCGATCGATCGAGTGTTTGTTTTCCTTGGAAGGGATGTACTTCATGGTAGAATGTCATATAGTCGCTCATACGTATAGTCTCCAATAGAAGTATTCCACACTTATACCTCACTTTTCCCTTGCTATGATTACCTGTTCCTAGCTATGATCAACCGTCCCTACCTATGATCAACTGTTCCTAGCTATGATCAATTGTCACTAGCCATGATCAACTATCCCTTAGCTATGATCAACTATCCCTAGCTATTTTCAACTATCTCTTACTATTTTCAACTGCTCCTAGCTGTCATCAACTGTCCCTAGCTATTTTCAACTATCCCTAGCTGTCATCAACTGTCCCTAGCTATGATTACAATTTGAACATTTTTCACTTACTTTAACGTGTAAATTTGTTTAACTTAACATTGGCCTATCTAGGGGGCTCAGGGGTGCCTGTGACCCCATTTTCAAAGCCAAAGATAAATCATCTGACCGTTGATGCAGTATGTGATATGATGTCATAGTGACAATTAGGTATGTTGTGACCCCCAGCCCCCCCCCCCCCCCCCCCCCCCCCACATGACAGATCCTGGATAAGCCCCTGCTTAACGTAATTCAGCCATGTTGCCTGCAAGTTTTTAAGTTCATTAAACTATATAAGGGGAAATTAATCTATATATAGGTACGGGAAACCATTAGTAGAAAATGGTGAAAATAGCTAGGGATAGTTGATCATAGGTAGGGACGGTTGATCATAGCTAGGAACAGGTAATCGTAGCGAGGGAGAGGTGAGGTATAAGTGTGGAATACTTCTATGGGAGAGTATACGTAGCGACTATATGACATTCTACCATGAAGTACATCCCTTCCAAGGAAAACAAACACTTGATTGATCTATAAAAGTCAAGAAAATGCACAAACTGGACGACAAACTCGATGGAGATTCAATGTTTTGGCTGGTTTCAGGTGGTTTCAAGATGGTTTCAGGTCGTTTCAGGTCGTTTTAGGTGGTTTCAGGTGGTTTCAGGCCGTTCCTTGTTTTAGTAACAGTACCCGCACGAGTTATATGTTATTGTATTAACTAAAGTAATGATTTTTGTTTTGGTTAGCTAAACGCATCTATTTCTAGTCGAATATATTTATGAAAAAGGGATTTTCATGCCGAAACCTTCAACGAGTGGGTGGACGAGGAATTTACTGCGTCATAATTTACATAAAAGAGTACTCACACGAGTTTTGTGTTAGTTTATTTATAGTTCCTTTCACGTTTTCCGACGCCATATTGTTTGGGTGGCAAATTTACTTAGAAGTGTAGGGAAAGAGAAAGTGTACGTTTTTCGTAATATTTCCATTCTGAGGTTACCCTGCGAGCAAAATCTCCTTTACCTTCCCCCGAGTGAGAGAAAGGAAAGAGTCTTCTTTCCTTTCTCTCACTCGGGGGAAGGTAAAGGAGACTCTGCTCGCAGGGTATTCTGAGGTAAATTTTCGCGGAAACCAAACTTTTTCTGTAGATGGAGAATCTTCTGTTCAATAATGTTTTGTGTGGTGTTTTTGAGCCGAAGGAGCCACCATAACACTGGTTCTCAGAGAGACGGAGGCTTGCTTTGGGGTTTGCGACCAAGACTCATTTATGCTGGTTCAATTTGACTGTAAAAAAATATTCAAACCGAATCCACGGACTTTCTTCTGTCTTACAATGACTAAATCCCAAATAGTCTTCTACTCTGTTAAAAGTATCCAATGTGCCCAGCACATTTGACACGTTTTCCCGTGTCAAAACTTGTTATTATTAGCAATATATATTGCTTGGACAATTTCCTATGGATAATTATCTTGCTGTCAATTATCTTGCTGTCAATTATCTTGCTGTCATTAACCTTGGGATAGTTTTATTGCAGTTCTTTTAATTACTTCCAAAGACGGAGCGTTTTTATTATTATTATTATTATTAAAAACTGAAGTACTGATGTCAGAGAAACCTGAATACAGTAAAGATTTAATGGTTAATTTTGTCTCTTTCTCGCCATGACATTAATGTCAGTAATAACTACCGGACAAAATATTCATTTCCACTGACTCGAGAGCACACGTCGCGTCCAAGACCACTTTTTGTCAGTACCAACTGGAACATTAAAGGGTTATTGCTGCTTGGATAGTTATTATTAAAAATCGAATTATGTTTCTTCAAGCAAATTTTTCTCGGGGAAAAAATTCTTCAATAATTTTAGCAATGTCTTCGCGTAAACCTGATGGATGTCCGATAATCACTTCATTTTGTTTATTTTTTCTTTATGTTTGTCGTTTTAAATTTTTTTATTTACTCATGATCATTTTTTATTCATTCATTCATTCATTCATACTGCTGTAATACCACAATACTTCTCTCGCCTATCTTGAAAACCAGATGATTTTTGATGTAACCAAGCCTTCGATAAAAGACATCGTACGAGTAACCGCGCCTTTACAATTTTGTATACACGTGTCCAGAGATATTTGTATCCGTATCCGGAAATTTTCGAAAACGGTCTCCAGACTGGAAATTTTCGAATACGCTCCGAATACGGATGCGCGTGGACGGTCGTATCCGCAAATTTTCGAATACGCTGACGTAAACACGATTTTGCGCATGTTCAATAAGAAAAACTATCTGTCAAAGGGACTAGGGACTAGCGTGCATCAGGGCGGATCAAGAAATTTCCGGATACGTGTGGACAGTGAAAACGATTCGAAAACGATTCGAATACGCTGCGTGTGGACGCGAACATTTTCGTATCCGCAAAAAAAAAAAAAAAAAAAAAAAAAAATTGCGGATACAGAAATTTCCGGATACGCGTGTGGACGGGGCCTAAAAAACGCTTTTTTAGCAAGATCAGCACATAAGAAAACTACCAACCTGCACATACACTTATTTCAATAAAGTTAGTCACCTGAAAAGCTACAAAGCTGAGACCGGCAAGGATTTCGGGTAGATGCATTTTACATATTTTAACCGCTTGATAACTGTTGATGGACTTGAGATCTTCCCCCAGTTACGAGTTCACCTCCTCTGAGCATCCTCAACTGCTGCAGTTTGTGTCAAAAGCTTTACTTGTTGAATATGAAATATTTCCCATGATTCTCAGCGATCACAGCTTTCTAGGTTTTTGGTGACTAACTTTATTGAAATGAGTATATATCGAAAGCTTGTTTTACACGTACTCTCAACAAATCTAGATAAAAGTTGAATCGAAAGGTACTCTAGTATAAGTAACACCTTGTTTTTTTAAGAAAAAGAAGGAATACATTGATTGATTTTATAGTGGACTTTGGGCTCCCTGTGGAGACCCACTCCCCGCAAGGGGTTACTGGGAGATTTAGTCGTGCTCGATACGTTTTATGTACGTCAAACATAAAGTAAAGTTTACCATTTCACACGAAGTTTAGGTTTATTTTATTGGTGTCTACAATTTATTAGGAAGAGAACATGGCCTTAGTCTTGATAATTTACCATGACATGCTGATATTTATTTACAGCCAATGCAATACTCTAACTTGGTTAAGTATTGAGCACATGAGTTACTCATGCGCGGCAACTCCAACCTCGGCTTGGAACGTGATCAAACGGAACTGTAAAGTTTACAGTCCCGTTCAGTGATCACGTTCCAAGCCGAGGTTGGAGTTGCCGCGCATAATAAAAAGTATACTTCATTAGTGGCCAATTTTTTGTTGCATACCGTAAGAGACCATGGTCTCTTGTTAGAAGCGGTGAATGAGGAGGCTGTCGATTGAACCAATCATGAAGCACGGCGGCTTAACGCCATCTTATTTGAGTTGGTTCTTCACCAATCAAAATGCAGACTTTCTTACAGGTAAATTGATACTTAATGACCTCAGTCTCAGCGAACTAAGAAAAAAGCGAACGTTTTCCGCCTAAATTACATTTTTGTTAAAGTAAAAAAGAAAGGAATGAAAAATAGTCCCATGCTTTAAACAATATGATTGACTATAAACACTGTGCTCAACACTTCTAAAGCTTGTATAACGTCGTATAACAAGTTATATTGGCCAAATATATATTTGAAATGTTCAAGCTAAAAACTAAGTTTGCCTTAAGCCATCAATCGTTTTCATTAAAATTTTGAAATATAAATATAAAAAAAGATTAATGAAATAAAGGGCGAATATATTTTTTGTAATATGTAGTAATTTCTAAATTTCATTCAAATATGAAATATTAAAACGTTTGAGAATTTTTTTTTTTGATTTGTGTTTTTTGTCGAATGAGCAAAACTGCTTTTCATGAAAAGTATAAAGCCATAGTCAAGCCATCAAAAATCAACCCGACGGATTACCAATATTTCTTAAGTATGGTGCTCCGCTCAGGTCCGCTATAAAGTTTATAGTATAGTACTGGCTTTCTAGGTAACAACCATCTCCTCCCCCCCCCCCCCCCCCCCCCCACACACACACACACACAAAATGGAATTAGGGCCTACTAATTAGCAATTAGTCCTCGAGCCCGAATGGACCGATTGACCAATAGGCCAAGAGGGCGTTAGGACTAATTGTTTTAGTCAAATCCAGCTAGTCGGTAAAAAAATTTATAGACACAAACGAGTTTTGAATTTAAGTTAAATTCAAGGTTTTAGTTTTCAAAGCCGGCACATCGCTACTGGTAGTGTATAATTTATAGTCAAGTAGTAGCTCATCCAACGCAGGATTAATGATTTGGATTTAACTAATGTTAATTAGTCTGTTTGATGGGTTTAGCGACTTCACTCTATGATTATCAAGTACAAATTCGGTAGTCTTTATTAAAGACGCTATTTTCGAAAACATAATGATTGTCTCAACGTTAACGTAGCTTAATTGCCAGATAGAGACGCATAAATAGCGTCTACGCAATCATTTGAATCATTCAAGGGTAGTTACTACATGGTGCAACATCCTATTCTTAGGCTCAGGCTCATTCTCAGACTTATCAACTGCTGAAACTCATTCAGAAGAACGACCCGAGATGTATTCCAACACTGACAGAACAAGAAAGTTAAAAAACAGATCCCCATCCATGTTGGAGTTAACTGATTTCTTTGTTGAGAGAAACAGGAGGATCTTTTATGGCGAGGAAGGACATTCAATGACGGACCGAGGGCAAGCAGTAGCCAGTACTCCAGTGTCAAATAGCAAGACAAACCGGATCTGGTCAAGCAGAAGTCGAGAATTTCTAGTGATGAATCAAAATGACTTTCATCATGAAGTTTTAGCTGGAGGTCGGGAAGAAAAGCAATGCTGCTGTCACCGTCACTGCCAAAGTGATGGTGTTTATGGATCCCCACCGAAAAAGAAGTCAATCGCAGAGACCAAGCAATCCGACGGGACTGTGAAGAAGTCTTCTGGGAAAACAGAAAATCAGTCTTCGAAGAAGATTAAAGGGAGAATGCAGAAAAAGTTAGAAGAACCAATACAACAAATTGGTAAAATGATGCCCTCGACAACGTTTGGGCAAGACCAGCCAGAAAATGGAACCTTGAATGGCAGGCCAAGAATGCCCTCGACAACGTTTGGGCAAGATCATCCAGAAAATGGAACCTTGACTGGCAGGCCAAGAATGCCCTCGACAACGTTTGGGAAAGACCGGTCAGAAAATGGAACCTTGACTGGCAGGCCAAGAATGCCCTCGGCAACGTTTGGGAAAGACCAGCCAGAAAATGGAGCCTTGACTGGCAGACCAAGAATGCCCTCGGCAACGTTTGGGAAAGACCAGCCAGAAAATGGAGCCTTGACTAGCAGGCCAAGATTGCCCTCGGCAACGTTTGGGCAAGACCAGCAAGAAAATGGAGCCTTGACTGGCAGGCCAAGATTGCCCTCGGCAACGTTTGGGAAAGACCAGCCAGAAAATGGAACCCTGACTGGCAGGCCAAGATTCCCCTCGATAACGTCTGGGCAAGACCAGCCAGAAAATGAGCAGCAGTAAGGGGGACTCGCGGTCACCCCTCGGAATTACACGGATATTCCCCGTGCTCACGTAACAGCGTCCGAGTCGGGTATTACCCGCGCGCTGATTCCCTTACTGCTGCTAGTTGTCGAAACGATGGGTACCGTAAATGGAGGTTAAGATATTTTGTTGGATATACGATGCATGAATGTAAAAAGTTCACCAATGACTTCTGTATAATTTGTCTAAGACCCAAAGTTAACATACCCAAGCCCAAGGGTTTCTGGTGTTGTGGTAAGAAAATGCAAATAGAAGACGACACGTCAGCACAGTGTTACGAATGTGGTAAGAATATTCGTAATGCCGTACCAAATGCTACCAGAGAGCAGTATTACGCCAATGGAGGTCGTAAGAAAACACCTTATTAGAAGAGTGTATGGATTGTCCGCGCCTCGACAACCATGTTTCGACTACCTTTTCTACTGGTAGGCACAAAGTAGTATTTTTTTGTGTCCTCTGCGCTGGTAGCAAGCACCAGAAATGTCCATAGGGAAGTAGGTGGAGGCGAAATGCCTCTCCATGGTAGCAAGGGCCCCAAGAAATGCTATCGCGTAATATATATTTCAAAAGTGTCTCAGAATGTTAACAATAAGGTTAAATCTTTGTTAAGGATACCTGGAAACTATTTCAAAGAGTGTCTCAGAATGTTGACAATAAGGTTAAATCTTTGTTAAGTATATATGGAAACTATTTCAAAAGTGTCTCAGAATGTTAACAATAAGGTTAAATCTTTGTTAAGTATATATGGAAACTATTTCAAAGAGTGTCTCAGAATGTTAACAATAAGGTTAAATCTTTGTTAAGTATATATGGAAACTATTTCAAAAGTGTCTTAACAAAGATTTAACCTTATTGTCAACATTCTAAGACACTCTTTGGAATAGTTTCCAGGTATCCTTAACAAAGATTTAACCTTATTGTCAACATTCTAAGACACTCTTTGGAATAGTTTCCGTGGTGTCTTAACAAAGATTTAACCTATGGAAGAGTGTATGGATTGTCAGTGCCTCGACTACCTTTTTTTGTGTTCCCAAAAGAGTGTATGCATGTTCCCAAAGATGTGCTATGGGAGTGTAACTACCTTTCTTTGTGTCCCCGAAGATGTCGATCCGTATTTCTGGGCGCAAAGAGTTCGAAAATACATTCCTATTTTTCTTTGTTGTCTGCTAGCAAAACAACACGAAATATAGAGACCTACTATGGAGGAACGATCCGTTCCCTACCTTTGCCGTGGTAGTTGCAACAAAGTCGCCACGTGGCCTGGTATTCGAACTTCCCGTATTGTCTTTTGCGCTCGGTAGAGACCTTCTAGAATTTCCAGCAGCATTTGTATTGTCCGTTGTTTTCCTAGCATGTATGCAGCTATACCCGTGGCTATGTACAAATACATGCTATATCTGTGGACAAACAGGTATCTACCATATGGATCCATAGGGTATTCCATGGACAAACATAGGGTATGTTCCGTATCTACCTACATATATGGCCACACCCAAGATACTATCCAAAGAGGAGATCGCAGACCTTTTGGAAGACAGGAAGAATGGAATGGGGCTACAAAAGGTAGCCAAGAAGTACGGTGTGGGTATTCCCAAAATACGCAGGATAGAGCAGGAAAACAATGCGACGCCTGCAATTCCAGAAACGCCACCCACGACAGATTTGCAGAAGCATTTTCTAGAAGTGCAGGATTCCTTTGCCATTGTTTTGGACGACCTAGGAAAAGCAAAGGAGGAATTGCTGGCCGAACTTGCAACCACAAAAAAAGAATTGCTAGACCGCGTGGACGATCTAGAAAAGCTTCGTGCGGAGCTGTCGTCCAAGATACAACCACCTGGTAGCGACGAGGATGGCTACTACAGCGAGGAAAACCTAGAGGACGAAGTGGAGGAAATATCCACGAAGATAGACTGGCAAATAGCCGGGAATATAGTATTTGCCATCTTTGGCATTGGAGCATTGCTTTGGGCGCGCATGCAGCAACCAGTGGAAAAGGTTGTCTACTACGAACGTCCGGGGCCTTCCGAACGGCCACAGAGGCCTTCTAAGATTCCGGAGATGGAGTAGAAAGGGCGTCTACCAGATCGACGCCCTTTGCGGACACGTGCACCAATCTATCCTTTCTTTTGTTTGCGGTGGTCTTTTCCCTGCCTATTTTGCAGTACAAAGGCGGCGGAGATGTCCAGTCTATTTTTTGCGCCTGCAGAAAGTGTCCCCAAACGGGCGTGGTTGCATGTTCTACCGTGCAGCCCTCCAATACGCATTGGGAGCATCGGGGGGATAGGAATAGGATGGTCCTTTCTTTGCCCCTGTATGTGGCTTTTGCGTAGCGCCAGCATTGGTATTCGCCCGGCTGCATGCGCAAAGCCTGCGTGCATTCTTTGTTGGGTGGCGCCGGCACTTCTAGTAGCTTTCCTGGATTCCGGGGTATCGAATGGTCTATTTTCCTAGCCAATTCGTAGTACGTATCCAAACCGGGTCCTTCGGGCACGAAGACAGTGGCTATGTTGTTTTCCCACTCCACCAATATTTCTTCTCCAGGTATGGCAGTGCGTATGTTGCCGTTGGCTTCGAACTTCCCGACTGCAAATGCATCCAGCAACGCATCCACAGCCCATGCTACGGAAGTTTCTTTTGCCCCCCTGCGCAAAGCTACTCGGTGCCCTTTGGCAGGCCAAGCGGCATCTACGTTTTTGGGTACTGCGTATCCTAGTATTTTGTAGTCCCCTGCGGGTATTTCTTGCATTCGATGTATTTTGCGAGGCACGGAATCCTCTAGAAAGCGCTTGGCTGCGTCCTCTCCAAAGAACAATTTGCGTAGATTGTCTGTCCTTCTGGAAATCCTATCCAATAGTTTCCTATATTTTTCCAACTCTTTTTCTATGGCTTTCCTGTCTTCTTCCTTTTGCCGCAGGATGGACTGCCTTTGCTCCGACAGTTCTGCGTGGTATCTTTTCGTGGCTTCGACCCACTCGTCGCCTTCCAAATCGTCCCGTATGTCTTCCAAGCGCTGCTGTCGTTTTCTTTTGGACAGGAAGGATATTCTGCGGTCCGTAGGCACTTCCAAAATGCCAAAGGCGCTCTTTTCTACTCCGATCCTTTGCGCCTTCTTTGTGCGCCATATCCACTCCACGTGTTCGCTCGTAGGCAGGAAGTCTGCGATAGTAGGAGCATTCGCATGCACGCGGGTGGGAAACTTGGACTCCGCCAATACGGTAGGACTATCTTTCGTGTAGCAGCGCAGCGGCAGTATTTCCACCGGATCCAATTCTCCTACGTCTATGCGTAATATGGGACATCTGCGCAGACCGAACTCTGCTATGGTCCAAAGTACGCACTGCTCCCACTTTTCGTTGCCCCGCACGCGCACACCGGCTATTCTTCCTGTTCCCACATGGCAGTACCAAGCTAGGAATATTTCTCCCGTTTCCTCGCAGCAAATGCAGCAGCATCTGTCTAGGAGTTCGGCAAGTGCCAACCCCATGTTTTTTGGCGGCTGCACCACGAATATGTCTTCTAGCGGCGCTATGGTTTCCACGATGGCATTGGTGTGTTCTTTGGAGAAATCCCTGCTGTAGATGGATATTTCCACGCGGGTACAACCTCTTTTCTGCACATCGGGGTGCAGGAAAGTTCTACGCAGGTGGTCGTTTGGGCAATCCACATATTCGGCAAGCTTTGCGCCTACTGGGTTTTGCACTTCTCCAGCCTCGAAGTTCGACACTATCTTGTTGTATATTTTCGTCCGTTTGCCCTTTTCTACCCAAGTACAAACATGGTTGCCCACCGAGTGCGTGTTGTCCAGTATGGTGCCTTCGCGCCAACCAGCTTCCCCTTGTTCTTTGTAGCCCATTTGCCGCAGGCGGCGCACCAAGCTCTTGCGGTCCAAAGTGCCGGAGAAATCCTGCGTGTAGTCCACGGAATAGATTCCATATCCGTGCGCTTGCAGCAAAGTGGCAAACTTGGCAATGCCTTTCTCTACGGCTTCTATGGACAATTCGGAGGTGTCTACTTTGGCTACAAAGGTGGCTGCGTGTTCGCCGTGCAGGCTATTCCACTTGTTGGACAAATGGGACACGCGCTCTACTATGTTTCCTTTTCTGCACGTGTGCGCCATGTTGGTCGGTAGGAACATTCCAAACGCTTCTGTGGCTGCAATGGATATCTTGGATACTATTGCCTTTGCATTTCTACACACCCGCCCATACAAATCTTGTTCTGCGACGAACCCATACACAAACACATCGTCTACGAATGGCGGCAATCCTCCTAGCGGCTGCAAACTGGTAGTACCTTCGTTTCCACGCAAGTAGTCGCATTTGGATATGTCCGGTAGTAGGTTTCCGTCGTGGGCATTGTCCAGCAGCAAATGCGCCAACAGCCTACTCTTCGCTCGTATGCCCATCTCTTGCAATGTTGTCGAAATAGTCTTTTGGGAGTCCATCTCTATATATAGAGGGAGAAGCAAATACTACGAATGTGGCCTTTGTTGGACAACGCACATCTTTTGGAAAAACAATCCATACACTCTTCTAGGCGTCCCAGATATCTTTTGGGACACGGATTGGCATCTTTTGGGACACGGATTGGCATCTTTTGGGACACGGATTGGCATCTTTTGGGACACGAATTGGCATCTTTTGGGACACGAAAAAAAGGTAGTCGAAACATGGTTGTCGAGGCACTGACAATCCATACACTCTTCTAATCCATTCGCCGTCTAAATACTTTATGAAAGTTAACTCCAAACGGTAGTCGCCTTCAGGCATCAACTTAATTATCCTTTCTGCTCTTTCTTCCGTCATCGTCTCATCTGTATTTCCCTCCATAAACGTTGTGAAGGCAAAGTCGACATCCAAGCGGTCCAACGCCTGAGTCCTAAGTTTGCGCACAGTTTTGTTCTGAATGCTCGTGATGGTGTCCATCTATATCTAAGGAATATTTTATCCTCCGTTTGCGATATCTTTAATCCCCAACACAGCAGCAGTAAGGGACTCAGCGCGCAACACATACCTGCCTACGGGTAATTCCCGCTGCGGACGCTAGTGCATAAACACGGGTAATCCCCGGCGTATTCCGAACAGCAATCGCGAGTCCCCCTTACTGCTGCTAAATGGAACCTTGACTGGTAGGCCAAGATTGCCCTCGGCAACGTTTGGGAAAGACCAGCCAGAAAATGGAACCCTGACTGGCAGGCCAAGATTCCCCTCGATAACGTCTGGGCAAGACCAGCCAGAAAATGGAACCTTGACTGGTAGGCCAAGAAAGCTTGTGGATCCAAAGAAGAGAATCATGAACAACATGAGAAATAGCATCCGTAGGCTGACAACCACAGTTTTCATAAGCGAAAATTCAGAGAGCGCTGTGCAGCGTCCATATGGTAGAGCAGCACTAGCTGACGGTTGCATTGACGTGAATGACAGAAGAAGAAAAACAGCGGTTTTTGATTCCTCTGTTGAATCAGTGGCGGAGATGATGCGATTTCGTGTCATGATGAAACGGATAGGAGAACAACAATAGCTAATTTTTGTTTTACAAAAATTGAAATCTTTTGTAATATATAGTCAGTTAGTAGAATCTTATTTCATGAGAAAGTTGACGATGATAAAGAGCTTTCAATGAAAGATTGACCCGGATTTTTCGGCTGTTCGAACTGCCTTTTCTCTATGTTAAACGTTTTCCCTGGCAAATGATATTTAAAATTTATGATTTTTGTTTTGTTTCCTAATTTTTGAGTGGAGATTGCTTTGTGAAAAGTGCTTTTAATAAAGGATCAGATACCCATTGACTTTCATCATAGTTAACTATGCTTTCATGACTGTATATCAACATATTCATGGTTGAAAATATAAACTTCTTCAGATGCTTTCATTACTATTTACAATATATATTATTCATCGTTTTCTTTAATTTTTTCTTTATTTCATTTTTTATGTTTCCTATCTTGATTATAGCTTTTTAGTTAAGAAAAAACTCGTTGAATAAATTTTTTTCAAATATCCCTATTTTTTGATCGACAAGAATAAGATTAGTTATTCTAGGTAACCAATAACGTTATTCATTTTTTAATGAATTAATTGATGTTATATATCCAAATTGCATTTGTTATAAATTAACTATTTTAGTATAACTTTAGACTTCAATATAGAGTTTCTCGCGCTGTGATTGGTTGATATATATTTACAATATATTCGCCGACAGCATTCACTGCTCCACTGATGATTAGGATTTCCAAAGTTTGTCAGAGTAAAAGTAATACTAAAACGTTTTTAACCCTGAATTTCGACTTTTCTCTGATATTCAAGTCTAAAATTATACTAAAAAGAAAGGTATTTTAATGTAAACGCTTTATCACAGGTAACCCGGTAAAAATATTTCGATGTTTCAGTGATTATGGTGAATATTCCACCGATAACCTTCGGCGAATAATTGTTGAATTCTTGCAATATCTAATCTTGTACGTAATTGTATATTATTTGAATGAACAAAGTCCTAATTAAAAGACTCCTTTACCTTGTGTTATGCCTCATTTTAGTGTCAAATTCACGAACGCCAACGGTAAAGTAAAGAATGAACGACTTCAGCTTCCCAAATGTTAATACTTTCGAAAAAAAGTCTAAATTTCGCACATCCTCCCCAGTAATTCAAAGAAATGGCGTGGTTTTAGTATTTTCTAGCTTAACGGGTTTTCTATGACAATATTTCTCTAGTACGCTATTATATATATTACTGATTCTATAATAAATCCAGTCAAGAGCAACAGAGAATATGAAAATGCATTATTTTAAAATATTTTGGCAAAATCTTACAAATTTTGTTACAGCTCTTTCAAGAGTAACAACTACTGACAATAGACATTGGTTGTTATATAAAGCAATCAGTTATAACTTTTACTCAATCAAATACATCCACAATACTCTTGAACAAGAGAATTTAAGACTGGAAATGTTCAAAATGCCCGCTATTCTTTCCGACGAACGTTCTGTTGGCGCAGGCAAAAATTCGGGAAAACATGATTCAAAAGGTCTATGACTTTTTTTTAAATGTTCTTGGACCCAATGGATGTATGTAAAAAAGCTTTTGAAGTCTTGTCTGTTTTTTGGCGTGTGACAAAGGTGGCAGAAAAAAGCACAAAACTTTTGGGGAATTTTCTCTACACAAGCTTAACTAGCTTAACTGCGCATGATTGAAGAGGTATTGCTTGAAGAGGTAAGAGAGAAAACGGGACACTCCCATACCAAATATGGCAAAAAAATTGGAAAATTGTCTCTAACAGAGACTGTCTTTAAAAACCTACGTATGCTTGAAAAGGCAAGAGAGAAAATAGGATACTCCCATACCAAATATGGATAGACGTTTGGAAAATTGTCTCTTACAGAGACTGTCTTAAAATAACTGCGTATGCTTTAGAAGGAAAGAGAGAAAATAGGACACTCCCATACCAAATATGGATAGACGTTTGGAAAATTGTCTCTTACAGAGACTGTCTTAAAATAACTGCGTATGCTTGAGAGGGAAAGAGAGAAAATAGGACACTCCCATACCAAATATGGCTAAAAGTTTGGAAATTTTTCTCTAACAGAGACTGTCTTTAAATAAGTGCGCATACTTAAAAAGGCAACGAGAGAGAACGTAGAACACTCCCATACCAAATATGGATAAACTTTAGTCGTATGTTGGCAAGATGTTCTTGAAAAATATACTACTTTTTCTTATCAAAAATTATTAATAGTGATTGGTATGCTACTTATTGATTTTTTTTTGAAATCACAAATCACTGTACAAAAGGAAAAAAAATGTTTTTGATCAAATAATTTTTGATGTTCTATTCTTAAAAGAAAATCCAATGGGTCCGAGTGCAGTTTGAAAAAAAAAGGATTGCAATTTAAAGCAAGTGCAATTTGAAATTCTTAATTTTAAACTGAACTAGTGGTATTTCATTTCAAACTGCACGAGATTTGATTTTCAATACAAAACGTTAAATAAGTTTCAAAATGACAACTAGTGTTTTACGATAGCATCAATCCCATGAAAAATTAACTGGTCTTTCTTAAAAATATAATATAAGTTTCAAAATAGCAACTAGTGTTTGACGCTAGCAATAATCTCGATAAACAAACTGCTAATTCCAAAAAAACATTACGTAAGTTTCAAAATAACAACTATTAATTAATTAACCATATCTGATTGATGTACACCTAATTGCAACTACGTTGTCGTATGAAAATAAAGAAGAACAAAATGATACTTAGGAATTAATCAGAGATAATTTATTTTAATTCTAAAGCGCACTAGATTGCTGAGGAAAAAATGTGTTTTATTATAATGTACCAACAAACTATAAATTTCGGCTGTGTGCTGGTGCGGGTGTACCCTTTGTTGGAGCGTTTGCTTAGTGAGTGACAATGTCTAGTAATCTGCCCAAGACACCCGAAAGGAAAAAAGGTAAAGAACTTTTGATGCTCGAACTCGCAGAATATTTCAGGCAGAGGAATCAAGTGATTTTCGGTTATGGAGATGATAGGTCGGTTAACTACAAACATGAGAGACCCGATGTCCCCGAAGAGCGCCCAAGAGCAAGGTCAGCAGAAGACTGGAGGACTGCGTCCTCTAGAAATATGCCCCAACACAGTTCTACAAACAGTGACACAATTTATATCAAGTCATTAGTTTCGAAATCGGTTCAGACCGACATAACGGCCTTTATCGGCGGAGAAAACGATGATACCAGGGTCGTCTTTCCTGAGGAGTCGACGGAATTCGAATATGTCCAGAAACGCTCCAAGACAAAGAAAAAACAAAGAGGTAAAAACGACCAAGGTGACAGCCAAAGAAGAGCGCCCCCAGAAGCTCAAGGAAGGGCCTGAAAACGACCGGCTATACTAGAAATGAGAAATAAATCGAGCAAGATGAAAGAAATATTAATTTTTTATTTCAGACGTATAAATACCATATTCTACAATTAGACTATCGAGATTGCTTAGTTTTTAGTTACATTGGGCACTTTTCGATACGCTCAGTGTATATGTCTACCGACTGTACCTCAGTACTGCTGAACCATTTTTTTTTTTAATCATTATTTTATGAAGTTAAAGAAATTTTTGGATCCAATTTTAAAGATTCAGAGTCTGCACAGTCTCGGTATCGGTCAGCCAACTATAAAAAAACTAGCCCTAAACTATATCTTTACATGTAATTCCAATAAATTTTATTCTTATCATTGATTCTTCATTAATTTGTACTTCACTTTGTAATAATATAATGATTATTAATTATGTGTGAATAACTAAAGTTTCAAGCATGGTACATCTTTTGTTGTTGTTGAAAATTTACGAGTATTGATCGACATGTATTCTTTGTAAGATTTAATTCAAATGTTTTCAAAGATTTATATATTCCATGCGCTCTCAATGCAATTGGTAGTGAAATTTATTGTAAATAATCTAACATTGCAGCATCAATTTAATGAAGTTTTCGTTCACCAAAAATAAACTGTAATAACTTTTGAACAGACTGCTGAACAGGCTGCTAACTTTCTGCTGAGCGAATGTTTCAAAGGTGAGCTTTGGCAGTACTTTACTAATTTTTCAATGCATTACCATTTTTCCCCTCTTGACTATGATCATGTTGTACGTCGATAATTTACATGCTGAAATAAAGAGAACTTAAGCAATAATACTATTTCTTTCTTTCTTTATTCATTCATGCATTCATTCATCCATCCATCCATCCATCCATCCATTCATTCATTCATTCATTCATTCATTCATTCATTCATTCAATTAATTATTCATTTATTCATTCATTCATTCATTATTTATTTTCTTTTTCTTTTTTTTGAAAACGGAAGTTTTTCATCAAAAAGAAATGTGTGAATCTATTATTGGCATTTCTATAGAGTAGAATTATGTTTCGCTGAAATTCGAATAGTTATTATTTTTTTATCCGATTGAATACCAAGTACATACGGATGTCATTTAATGCTTAAATCAATATTAAGACGCAAGCGAAAAGAATATTTCCTGATTGTCGTACGCTGTTTTTCTTTGGCAATTGGTAAAGTATTCTCGGTTTACGCATCAATGATAAAATAATAATGAAATAACAGAATACCATACGATTATAAATTTCTAGTTTTGCCCGAATTTCTTTCAATTAAGAATAGAGAACTTTCAGCTTGGACAGTAAAAAGCGCTTGGGGAAAATAATTTGTTACAACAATTGCAACAAAAATAGACAAAAAATCTGATAAATATTATCGGCATAGATAGATAGATTTTGCTTTCTCTAAAAGCTTACTGAATCCCAAATGTCAAGTATTTATTTTGCTTGATATTTTTTCCACTTTCTTGTTTTCATTATCACTTGTTTCGCTTGTTTTTAATCATTCCACTTTTTTGTCGCAAAGAAGGGGCGGAAAAGATTCGAAGATCTGCGGTTTTTTTTTTCAGTGTTCCTATTCCTACTTCGTAAAGATATTTTTCTGTGTGTTATAGGAATCATTTTGTTATCAAAATTAAAAAGAACAGTCTGCAGTGCTCTGTATTTTACATTTGCCTTGATCCATAGTACCGTAGAACAAAAGTCACTAGCTAATCCGAGTTGTTTCAAGATGTTTCAAAGTATTTCATCACTTACCAGTTTATCGATCTCTTGTTATTTTGTTGCTGCTATACTGTGGGTATCAAACGCCTTCCCTTGCCTGCTCTAATACCTTCAATAGTGCAAGCATATGCTGGCAGCTGCTTCTGAAGGCTTTCAAAAATCGCACCCGACTGACAACAGATCAGCCTATGTTTGCCTTAGTTGACACCTTCCCACCAAATCAATCAAATTTCACGATCATTTTAAAGACATAGTTTGCACTGTGACATGACTACTGAAAAGTATCTTATAATCGTTGTTAGATTTTGTTTGATTGTAGTAACACATATGCATGCCATATTAATCTAATTTCACTATTAAAAGAACGTTTTCATGTTTAAGGTTTCTTTGTATGTAGGTGTCGTTAAATAATTAGGTAATGTAATGTAGGTAATCTCTATATATTTAATGTTTTCCAAGCTTTTGGATCTGAGATCTATCATCAGGGAATACGGTGTTACAAGTGAAAAACATCAGTGTAGCCGTATTTTCATTTAACCATAACTTGTGATAATATAAGATTATATATAATTTATTTTTTTCTACTCATAGAATAGTACTATATTACTTTCCTTCTTAGATTGAGTGTGTGGGAAGAAGGAGAGGAAAAGAGACGCGTCCACAGGAATCCCAAAACGCTCGTCTTTACTGAGTCTGGAGGTAGGGTAAAGTGGGATGTTGGCAGTCTCATTTCTCATAAAAAAAATAAAAGTTAAAATATCTGGGTTTTTTTTCGCCAAGAGATAAGCTGATTGAGAGTCTCATGATGCTGCAATAGTATGGTGTCGCGAAGTCCATTTCCACATTTTCCCTAATAGTCTCAACGCAGAATTGCGGAAACTCCCCAGGGCCACGACAAAAGGAAAGCAATTTCCAAATGAAAAAGTCTGGAACACTTTACTGAAAACATACATGTGCAAGTGTTGGCAAATATTTGACAAAAGGCAAACAGTGTCAAACGGTTTTCAACAAGACATAAGAAATTCGTCATGAGCTCTGCTGAAGCTGTTTCAAGTACAGTTTGCACTATGACAACTTTCTTGAGTTCATTTCGTATGATTGCATAACCGCACCTTCACGGAAGAAAAACTGATAACATCTTTTTTAAACCACATGAGAATGAGAATGCTTGTCTCGGTCACGATCACGCCACAGCGCGTCCGTACCGTGAGATTTTCAAAGTCGTACATTTGAAATTTAGTCTTGAGTGATGACGCACGCATTATATTCGTTTTTGCACTAGTTTGTTTATGTTACACAAAGCAATTTATCCCGTGCATCACATACAAATAGTATCATATTTGGAACCTTTTCACACCCAGTTAATAATATTTACTACAAACGCCCTAAAAATTACCCTAAAATGTTGCGGGCTGTTCTCAACCAACAAAATCACGTTATTATTACATCCTGCTTTTTTTCATTTCGTATAAAAACATTCATTTTAGCAATTTTTGCGCTGTCACTCTGAAGTTTAAAACAAAACTGTCAAACAATACAAATACTCTGATCTAGCTTTATTTTTCATAATCTTTATTTCAATTTTTTTCGCGTTGTTAAACTATTGCTTCTAGATTCCGAGATTTCATAATTACCGTTGTAGGGGATATTTTTGTTTTAGCCAAGGACTATGTATTATGGTATTATAACTTTAATTGAAGTGCTCACAGGAAATTGATTCCCTTTCAATTATAAACATGTTACCGAGGAAAAGTCGGTCTTACTGTGTCGCTTTCTTTTACGAATTATCCTTTTAATTAAAACCTGCGAGTAAACTTTTTTATCTAAGCCAAGCGGAAAAACTCGTTTTTTTTATCATTAGGCATGAAAGAAAATTCCAGCGATACCTAGATAACTGACAGGTGAAGTGGTAGCGGTTGAGTGAGAATATTAGCGGCATAAAAGTCGTCTTACATCATTAGGAAAATGTAAAATTGGTAAGCGAAAAAGAAAAAGGAAAAAAAAAAAATGAAGGAAAAAAAAAAAAAAAAAAAAAAAAAAAAAAAAGAAAAAATAGAAAACTCATTGATATTTATATTCCTGGCTGAGAAATGAAGGTGTAACTTTGACAGTATAATTTTTGCATGTGAAAATCCACTCAGTGTGCAAAAGCGTTACAACTTGCTTCATGTCATTTTGGTAAATTTTTTATTGTTCTTACTAGAATTATTGTCTATTATATTCTTTTAAATATTTAAAATCAGTAGCTTTTACGAACTAATAAATTCCCAGACGATAGCTAATATAGAATAAAACTCATAGCCTGAGTTTTTCACTGTTGTATAACGACGTTTTCTTGATGATTTCATTGCTTATAAGGTATCTTGAACGATATGGTACTAGTATTGAGATCCAAGGTATCTTGAACGATATGTTACTAGTCTTGAGATCCATTAAACACTTGAATATATCGGATGATACAAAATGTTGCAAGTCATGCAATATATAACATCAGTACCGAAAGGGGATGGGAGGGCAATAAATTAGGCCAGCTGGTATCACGGAGGGAAGCGAATCCCTTAAGTATTTTTAAACATCATCCCCCCCCCCCCTTGATCCCCTGATACTTTGATCTCTACAGGGTTTTGCTATAGTGACTGCTTCGCCTAACATCCAATATATTTCTAACACTTACGTTTTTACAAGTCGCTTAAAATAAAGAGGTAAAGGTAAAATGCCAGTTGATTCCAATTCGTCTCACTGAATGTCATTATTTATTTTTCAATCGATTCATTTAAAATAAAACAGGCTCAAATGCTTCCACACTTGTCGACTCATATCTTTTTCTTATGCATTACTGTTCTTTTTAAACTTGGTCTGGCAAATACCCTTGTATTGTTTAGTTATCAATAGTTCTGTCTCTACTCGTGGTTTATTTGCATACACTGAGGAAGTCCCACTTACAGGACGAGATGATTTTTGTGTTGGATCTCTTTCTACTAGCTTGGTTTCAGGTTTTGGTGATGTTGTGCCAGTTTTGCTCCTTCTACTCGCATTTTCGTGTTCGTAGCATTCAGGAAAACCTTCTAGTTTGACACAACAAAGACACTTCCTGGCATCATCTCTGAACTGTGATATCATTAACCCGTAAACGAGTGGATTAGAACAGCTATGAAGATAGGTGAGAATGGGGGAAAACTTGATCAGTATTTGGACTGATGGATCATGTTCTAGTCGGCCAAAGTCTATCAACAGCCAAGCAATCTCGTGCGGCAGCATTAGAAGAGCAAAAAGCACAACGATAACAGCTAGAGTCCTCATAATTTGAATGTTTCTCTGTCTTATTCTCAAAGCTATTATCTGAGCTGTTTTGTTATCGTCCGTTGAAGGTGGTTTCTTATGGTTTAACTGTATTCCTATGTGAACATAGGCTATTGCAATGATGCATAGAGGTGCAATGTACTGAAGGACACAAAGTGCAGCAGTGTACGCCAATCGATACCTCCTTTCAGGCCAATCTTCTTGACACGCATCAGGAGCTGATTGAGCGACGACCGAGAGAGGAAGCACACATAAAATTGAAAACATCCAAAGAAGGATGATCCAAAACATAACGATTCTCCCTCTGATCGGTGGCCTGTTGTGGTGCTTCATGATGTAACATCTTCCTACAGCCATCGACGTCAAAGTAAAGATACTTAAAGAAAAGGCAAATGTAGTCAATGGATAAATGAGCTTACAGTAAATCTCTGTAAATGGAAACATAGTCATTTCGACGTAAATGTCGGCCGGCAAACACAAGATGAAAAGTAAATCGGCAATTGCGAGATTAAGCAGAAAGTAATCGTGAAACGTTCGCTTCTGGCCTCTTGCACGTACCACAATAATAACGAGGAGGTTGCCAAATGAACCAAAAAGAAAGATTGTGATGTAAAGTACCAGGCGAACTACTTTTGTTGCGGACATCGCTTGGTCTTCTAAAGTGTCATTCCTCATAGTCGATGATGAGACAAGTGCTGATGAAATTCCTTGTTTTTTCCCAGTTCAAAAGCTTAGCTGGTAAAACTGATGTGCTGCAGATGACACAGTTTTCTTGAGCAGAATATTTATCTTGCCTCATACATGGAAATACTGCCACTCAGAGAAGTTATTGAAGAGTACTTGAACAGAATGAGCCGAGATAACTGACAGCTTATGCAGTGAATTGAATACACCAAACAATTCGGTTACTGATTCTTATGTATTCTCCTTGATTACAAATTTCACCTAAATCTCATCTTCTTCGCATCCAATGTAAATAGCAATATTTATGACACCAACAGCAGCACTGAAATGAGACAAACATCAAATGTCACCTGGAATCCTACATTTACAATTGAAATATGACTGTATAAATTGAATAGATAGGCTGGCTATGCCTGTCAACCAATCACTATTTATCATTACCCTCCCTTTGTTGCCGTGCTTACGCTGTTTCTTGCTCATTTATCTTGGTGATTGACAAATGAGAGTCAACAAATCGTTAACTATAGGCTAATTAGTCAATTGACGCAATGTTTTTCTTCCTTATCGCAAACGAACCAATCCCGTTCCCTAGTACCGACAAATGTCATCAAACAAGGGTCTATAGTTATGACATTTTTCCTGTTAGCAACAAATTATTTCATGTGTACAGAGCCTAGTAGATCTTCGATTGCCCTAGAGATAATCTTACCATATATTCAACCGTTATCTAATAAATTTATTGTTGGCATAAGCGGACCTTTGTGTAATTGATAAAGAAAAAATGCCAAAAAATAAGCTTCAGAAAAAAATCTACGCACTCTTTCATGCTTTTTTTTTTTTCTTGACGATAATTCCCATGAATAATATTTCAGACGACTTATGGAAATTTTGACCAAAAATCTTCGCATCTTGTTATTAGTAAGGAACCAAATTCTTAAATGGTTTTTCACCTCCGACAGAAATGTCAAAATCCACCTGTCAAGCAGCTTGGACAATTACGTACAGCAACAACTCCGCGGAGAATCTTCAAGCTGCGCTTGGTTTGTGCACTAGGCACAATACCTAGCCAAACTAGGGAAAGGCTTCAGTTTTAGCTATGGTACAAAATATATATTAATAATTGATCACAGTGACGAATCAGGATTCGCATCTTGTTTTTTCAAAGTCGGTAGATCATAATGATCAAATCAGTAAAACCTCCAAGGAAGCATTCCTCATTAATATCTAACGAGCCAACAGTGGTGTTAAAAACAATTTGTTTTCACAAATTATACATCGACATTGGCCATAACATATTCAATATATATCCTATTTCCAATATTTGTTTTTATACCATTATATATATCAGAGTGTTAGTATATTGGTATTGGAATGAACTGAAAAAAGAAGTATAGAAAAAATAAAAATAAAAATAAAAAAAGAAAGAAAGAAAGAAAGCTTAAAAAAACGCTGAATAAATACAAAGAAATAGTGGCCGTTAATTTGGAATATAAAATATGAAAAGAAAGAAAAGAAGAAAAAAAAAAAAAGAAAGAAAACTCATAGAAAAAGGAAGAAAGAATTAAGGAAGGAAGGAGGAAAAATAGAAAAAAGAAAGAGAAAGAAGATAATGTCGCGACATTTGTCACATTCCCGGGCATTAATTGTGATTCAGTTCTTTACGATTCCGTCTACTGATTAAGCCGCAATTGTTTGACAATTATATTAACACAAACCCACATTGCAATATTTTGACAAGACATTTTATGCCCCCAAGAACATGACTCATTTTTCCGACTTTACAACATGGTAAACGTGGGCGAGAGACAAAACGGAAAAAGGGCACGCGTTCAGTGATGTTACAGAAATTACAATCAGGTTTATGATAGCTATCGACTTCGATCAGAAGCAAGCATAGCAAATATGGATCACCAAGGGTTGAACTACAATGAGCCAGAGAGAAATTGCGTCCATCATATATATTTGTCAACTCGACTACACGAAGTCGTTCTGACATGTCGCTAGACATACAATACGAAATGTTTCAGGTGGCGCATTTTGTAAAAAGGATTTATATATTCGCAAGGCATTTGTTAAAATGGAATACTATCCAATTGAGGGAAAGCAGCGGATAGAGTTGCTTGTTGGTTCTTCTCGGATCATTCTCCGATTTTCCTCCTTCCGCGCAAAAAAATCAACTTATAAATTCGTTAAAGCGCGCATGTTATCATATCTGAAATATGCGCATAACAATTATCAGAGTTTAGTTTTTAGTATTTTGCTGGTTCATCTCAGTAACAGTTTCCTGAGTAGCACACAACGTACATATAGATAGTACTATAGTTTGTGCTCTAGGCTATATGGCACTACATCTTATTAAGACGGCAAAAGATTGGGTTAGTATAGGAAATGAAACCAACTATGTACAATATTACGAACATTATAATAAAGAGTTCGTTTTCGAACAGATAAAAAGGCGTACCTCAGATTCAAAACAAGTGTTTGTTCACGGCTTCTTTTTTCTTCAACTTGTGCCGCTTCCTTTGCCTTGTGCTTTACTGTTACCAATATTAAGAATATTTTACCTGATATGTATCTTGTCGGACCAGGGAAGCTCCTATCTGCGACTCAAACTTACGATCTCTTTAAATCAATTTTTTAAAAGTACATTTTCTCAGCAAGCAGTCGGTAATGATGTACAAAAGCTCAATTATCTCAAGTGACATTAACAAAAACATGTTAAAATCCTTCTTCCAACTCCTAGTTCTTCTTTTTACCCAAAGTACCAAAGTGGCAACACAATACCACAGCAGGTCAATCTAAAAAAACAGCTAACGAACAGTCATTACACTTGGAGTGATAAACAAATGAAATGCATGCTTATATACCATTCGTTGTCGATCGGTATTATTATAAATACCACTTCGTCATCACTAATAGCTTGACTGGCTGCCGGAGATATTACGCGGACAGATAAAGTTGAAGACTTTGAAAGCTTTAAGTGCGTGAATCATAATCATCAGAATAAAAAGACTTGAACCCTTCCATACATGTGGTTAAATATTTGTATGCTTTAATTGTATTGTATGGATCTATTATAGCATTACAAGTCGCCTGAATGTCTGGAGTTAGGTTAAGAAGTTAGTGCATCATTTTCGTCCCTTGCTCTCGATTCTCATCATTAAATATACTTTTAAATTTACGGCTCCCTATACAAACGCCTGTAGCTTAGTAAGCATTTCACACTTGTTCTTCATGCACGAGATGAACGAGAACAAGCTAAAAACTAATGCTAATTAATGGGAATTAGCAGTCGTAATTCTTAAGAAAAGTAGTTCTTCGTCGATTGAAGTTTGAAAGTAGATAGTTTTTCGAGAGTGGAAGACAGGAGAACCCGGATAAAAACCCTCGAAGCACAGGAGAGAACTAAATAAATAACTTTCACGTAAGACACCGAGTCCAGGAATCGAATTCAGGTGATAATTGTACTTACTTGATCATTGCATGGGCTAACCACTAATGAAAGTACATCTTATTTCTCGTATATTGGTTAATTGGCGCTTTTGTAAAAGTATATTGTACTTTGACAAACATAATTAAGTTCAGAAAAACCCGAAGAGAATATCTTTCTGCCACAAGACAAGACGTACGGTTTATTCCTGCCGTGCAGCCACGCTGACCAGGATTGGGTTGCTCGCGTTAATATTAGACAAGTTATGTTGTGTGTGTATATTACAAACAGTCAGCCCGGTGTGATGATAAGTGAGATCAGACAGTACGGGGGGGAAGTCTGTTATTTATTGCCGATTATACAGTGAGTTCCATCGTCTTTGAGGATCTTATTTGAACCCACAAGAATTGGTAAGACTGTTGTGATATCCCTGCCTGTATTCCATCCATCTCGTCTCATCCATCCCTCCATCCCTCCCTCCCTCCCTCCCTCCCTCCCTCCCTCCTTCCATCCATCCATTCCATCTAAGAGTATTTCTTTGATTGATTGCTTGTTCTTGACCAAAAAATCTATTTACATTATTTATTTAAGCATTTACTCAGTCGATTGATTTTATTCATCCTCTTCACTTCTCTTGTTGATTAGTCTATTTAATCCAAAAAAATTTTTTTCCCTCTGATCGGATTATCCATACGCCGTGATGGACATCATTTGTTATCAATCTGCCACATTATTCCCTATACATTCATTCTGATCATAAAACGAGGTTTGATAGAACAGGAGACGATGTCATGAATAAAGATATCAAATACGTAGGGTAGATCAATAACTATCGGTATTATGACCATCGGTTTAACTTGTTTTGTGTAAAATATCTTCCGGCGAACTGCTATCGCTCGAAGAGTTAAAACAACACGTACAACATAATTTTTGAGTAGGAGTCGTCGTTTTCTTAAAAAGTCATACAAAAGAAATTTTTAGAAAGACTACATCTGTGTAGGTTTTTATCGAAGATTTTTAGCTGGGTGTCTTTTAAATATGTGAAGTGGGCGACTTTTATATTAAAAAAATTATGTTGTACGTCTTATTTATTAGGATGGTAAGCGGTGCGTGATAGAGAAATACGTAATAACCTTCTTGGAGGATGAAGACCTGAGTACTGACCATGCAAAACAGCACAGCCAACTAAATAAGGCAAATTGAACATTACTCATTGACTCCTTGGTCTGAATTTGTTTTACGAGGACTGTCGACTAAGGTTTTGTTCGTCAGCGTTGTCATAGTTTTAGTCATTGTTGTTGTAAAATTTGTTGCTGTTGCTGTTGCTGCTGTTGCTGTTGCTGTTGCTGCTGTTGCTGTTGCTGTTGTTGCTGTTTGCTGTTGCGTGGCTGTTGCTGTTGCTGTTGCTGTTGCTGTTGCTGTTGCTGTTGCTGTTGCTGTTGCTGTTGCTGTTGCTGTTGCTGTTGCTGTTGCTGTTGCTGTTGCTGTTGCTGTTGCTGTTGCTGTTGTTGTTGTTGTTTGTGCTGTTGCTGTTGCTGTTGCTGTTGCTGTTGCTGTTGCTGTTGCTGTTGCTGTTGCTGTTGCTGTTGCTGTTGCTGTTGCTGTTGCTGTTGCTGTTGCTGTTGCTGTTGCTGTTGCTGTTGCTGTTGCTGTTGCTGTTGCTGTTGCTGTTGCTGTTGCTGTTGCTGTTGCTGTTGCTGTTGCTGTTGCTGTTGCTGTTGCTGTTGCTGTTGCTGTTGCTGTTGCTGTTGCTGTTGCTGTTGCTGTTGCTGTTGCTGTTGCTGTTGCTGTTGCTGTTGCTGTTGCTGTTGCTGTTGCTGTTGCTGTTGCTGTTGCTGTTGCTGTTGCTGTTGCTGTTGCTGTTGCTGTTGCTGTTGCTGTTGCTGTTGCTGTTGCTGTTGCTGTTGCTGTTGCTGTTGCTGTTGCTGTGAAAGAGCGGCACGAACCCTTTATTAGATTTGATAAATTTCCGTTACCACTAGTTTCTTTTCTCAGTCAGTCATTCGATTTTGGACCATTTTCACACCTCAGTTGAAAACACATATGCGATATATATGCGCTCCTGTTTCGTCATTTTGTAATGATGTTTAGTGATCAATATATATCAGATTACTTCGTACCACAAAAAGGGAAAAATATCCATTTACTCCTTATAAAGCCGGCTGATAAAGCTAGAATTAGAATGATCTTACGAACAAATTTAGACTCCACCTCAATGAGAACTAGTATATTGAGACATCAATAATGCATCACCTTGTCAAGAAAAGTGTATAAGATGAACCATCCAATATTACTCTGGTTGATCAGGGAATATATACATACAAGAGAAAATAAAACTAAGAGAAGGAACCCCCGTGCCCCACCATGTGCACACTTTGATGCTATTTTTAGAATTATTGATGCTATTTTTAGCTCGTTACCATGCCCGCGCGATAATCATGTTTCCTTTAATGCCTCGTTTTTGGACACGAAAAGCAACAAAAACACAAGCTTTTTTTCACTGCAAGACTAGAAGCCGCCTACCCTCAAGAAATCAACCAATCAGGTTCTTCGCTCAAAATATCTCCAAGCTAAAAGTAGCATCAAACTGTGCACATAATGGTTACAAGGCTATGTAGGTAGGATTCCTTCTCTTAGTTCATATTCTCTTGATACATATATTTGTGTGCATAGATTGTAGTATGCACTCTAACCGATTAATAATGCATGGTTAAATATAACCCCCCCTCCCCCTAAAAAAGAAACCAGACAAAACCTCCAACAAAAAAGTACAGTGGTACCTCTATTAAGTGGACGCCCTCTTTAAGGCGGACACCCTCTCTATAAAGTGGGCACTCTCTTTCTATAAAGCGGGCACCCTCTTTCCATGCAGACACTAGCTTGGGTCCCAAACTTTTCTCCCTATATTTGCTGTAGAACGAACCTCTATTCAGCGGACACTAAACTACAAGCACAATTGGTAATCTCTATCGTCGAGAAACTTTCAAACGACAGCCAGACTCGAATTTATATGATGACTGTTTACTCGCACCGTGTTCAGTCGACTTCAATACAACAGCAATAACATCTGAATCACTAATCTGATCTGAAGTTCCCACTTTAAATTCGCTTCTTCGCCAATTATTTGAAAGATCAGCTAACATCTGTTAAGCCAACACCTTTTATTGAGTGGACGCTAGACAAGGTCCCAAAGGTGTTCGCTTAGGTACTACTGTACTTATTTTTGACATGGCAGATTAATAAGACTATCCACGCCCTTAAGAGTTTCAAAAAATCAACAACAGTGACGTCAAGAAACTGCCGTCACCGAGGATGGTACATGATGCATTGTGGTCGCCTTATCTTCATCAGTTTTAATCTTTATCCTATCGACAATCTTTTCAAAATTAATCTTTTACTGATCATTCTCTTGTGGTGCTTTTGAGGTTGTCGTGGTCGGAGCGCTCTGGTAATTTCATTTACAGTTTTAATATTTGATCTAAAGATATAGGACAAAGTCATGTAAGAGAAAAACACACAGAAACCATATTTAAATAATGACTATGAAGATGAAATACACTCTCCTTCGAGAGAATGAAAAATATCAGCATTAACCTTCGAGATTTGTTATTATTAAAGACAGTTACCATGGCGATCTTGGTGACTGATTAAATGATAATGTATGGTAGCACTAATGTAGCATAGGTTTTCATTTCCCTAGGTGAACAACATTTTATCATCAACACAGACATCGTGTCTGTATTTCATCAGCTTCAAGGTATAAATCCCTCATTCTTCCTCCAATAGGATGTGATATCCGCTCTCTCTCTCTTTACAATGTATCAAGAATACTTGATTTCCTATACCACGTCACATCCAAGAGGGCAACATCGAGCTACAGACTAACTACATCACAATACGTTTCAACTCCTCATACCAAAAGACTCTCAACACTTACTTCTTGTATTTAAACTAATCTAAAAGCAAATATGAGTCTGACGTGATATTATTTAGGCTAAAGTATACTTTCAATAACCTATTGTCGTCAATGGACTCAACTAAGCCCCAGGCAGACTATCTACTAAATAATATTAATGCTATGTTTTGCATCAGCACAGCAGTTTTCAATAATGGCTCAGTTATACCGGTATGAGGCGTTTAGTAAGTATGAATGCCAATGACTTTTAAGTCATTCAAAACTTGTGAACATCGGATTGATTTCTTTCCTACTGCAGTACATCAAAGCAAATGAGTAATACCTATTTTATTTCGATTGGGGAAAAAAGGCCAAAACTTCATTACTTTAATTCCACTTCCTTGAAACTCAGCCAACAATAACTGGGGCTGGTCTCAATTATAACATCTAATACTAGTAAACCTGACATGAACCTGAACAATCAGCTTATATGAGTCTACATAGGTATTAAGTCTGATACATGTTACACGATATATTATACATAGGGCGCGACGGGACTCCATACTCTATCTGAAAAAGTTAGTTACCTTGCCATTGATAGCCAAGGCTGTTCACTCGTTGCTGTTCTCTTGCAGAAGAAGACAACGAAGCGGTGACTTGACTAGCGAGGAAGAGTAGTTATCTTAAAGCCCAGTTAGTTAGATGAATGTATAGAAACAACCCACTTATCACAACATGACTCGTGAAACGGAGTGTAAACTGTCTTTCTTTGTCTTAATAAATATTAAATTGCTTTTTGGGAGCACTATATATTATGCAATAAGCTCAACCACCCACGGCCTCTTAACACGTTACCAAGATTTCTTTGAGATCATTTTTATCTCTGTTCATTAAGATTATAATTTATCAGGAGACCTTATTGCCTATCTCACGGCCGGCTTATCTTGAATAAAGTGAGTTTTGCGATGAAACGTTAATATTTATGGTCATGTACTTGTAAACTAAGTCATAAAAACCATCACCGCGGATCATCAGGAGAATATGAAAAACTCTTTTCAATATACAAAAGCTATTATACTAACATCTCGATTCATAAGTGAGATGCTACTACTTCACCTGTCACTATTGTAAAAGAAAAAAAAGAATAAAACTATAATTATATGTGACCAAGTGGATGTTGAACGGCAAAGACGATGAAACTCATTGCAGGTCTTTTCCAAGATAGGCCGCAGGAAAAGAAGTGAAACTAAAACTAAAACTTGGACTAAACAAAAACACAACTAAACAGCACAAAATCTGGAGCAGAACTGATTTATTTTTCAAATTACGGATACTGTTGCGTGATCACTTACATCATCATTCCAAATATGGCTAGTACAAACGTAACGCAACAAACTCGACTAAATCTTCAACCAGTATGTTATCAACCAGTTTTCAACTTGGTTACACACCTCCCAACAAATTGTGTTGTCGTCCACGGCAACAAACATAAATGCAAAACTTTTACAAATACAAGGCTTCCAATAGATAATACCAAAACTACAAAGTTCAGAGAAATGTCCAGAAAAACACAATTGTCTGTAAGTTAAATCTATGTTCCTCTGGCTTCCCGCGAAGACCTGACAACCAATTCCAGTTTATCATCTTCGCTCTCTTTAGCCTCCACTTGAACTTCCCGATAAAACTTAAGACTGTGCTCTGTGTAACGTTCTATCATGCTCTCCGTACTTCCATTTCTATCTTGTGCGAGAGTCCCAGCTCATGTCAGTGTGTAAGTGTTCATTATTTTCCCTCGTACTTCATCGTAGCTCGTTCAGATTGTGTCGCCCTATGTTTGAGCAGCAGTCTACTCTCAGAGAACCATCAGGACCAGGAAAGAGACCAGCTGACTCGTCAGTAATGTCAGATGATGACGACGAAGAGGAGGAGGACGTATTTTACTGTGTGCCTAGACAACCAACCAAACCAAAGACAACAAGCGAGGGTTATTTAGATGATCCAAGAGTAAGAGCGTCTAAACAGGATTGGTCAGCAGTGCAACCTTTTAGAAGGTCCAAGCGACTGGAGGAAAAGCAAAGAAGTAGACAGCCAACGATGAACTTGGTCGAAGTTTCGACTATTACTTATGTTTAATTTATGTTATTTATAGTTTAGAATTGTCGAGGACGACAATTTCTTAAAAGTGGGGGTGAGTGTGGCAAGTTGAATATTTTCAGTTGTTTTCATAACGTTTTTAGCGCGCGCACTCATCATTAGAAATTTAGAGCGCGCATGAAAATACAAAAAGTATGATGTGTTTTTTTTTGTCGTTAATTTAAAACAAAAGTATGACGAAGTTTTCATCGTTAGTTATTTACTTTGTCAGTTCAGTTGTGTTCAACGTTCATTCAAAGAGAGTCAAGAAAAGTTGTGTTAATTAAGTTAGTTAAAAGACTAGAAATAATCGAAACTGGTAAGTAAAACATTGTTATTATATATTACTTAAGCATAGAAGTCTGTTTCCTTTACGCAAAACTAGAGATTGTAAGAAAAAAATTGATCTCAGGTTTGCCTTAAGCAACCGTTTTCAAGATTGTTTAGTTGTTGTTTCAAATATAAAATTACTTCAATAGTAATGTCTTATAAGTTATATCGTAAGTTGCCAGATAGCCGAAGTCGCTATGTTTGTAATAGGTAATTTAGGATGGTCAAACACCAGTCTAAGCTAATCCTAGTTGCAGTGTATTTAGTGTAAGATTACAGAAATACTTATATATAGTCATTTGAAAAACAACATCGTAGATGTGTAATTAATCAATTTTTCTATTGATTACCTTTCGTAGTTCTCGCCGTTTCGTTGTGGTAATAAACTGAGTTATAGTAAAGACGAAACTCGTACGTGTTGTTTACTTGGTCACATATAATTTGATATTATTATAAAAAAAAAGATGTTGGAGAATCAAAGTACAATCGCAAGTGCTTATTCACGTCTCCACGACAAGACAAACATGGCTTTGAACAAGGTCAATAAAAATATCACTGTGTCGATGAATAGAATCAAGATATTCATCTATAAATGACTTCTGTGCGCTAATATAACATAGACTACGTATTTGGGATCGAAGGAGTGACTGACCATGTAACTAGAGCAAGCAAGCAGCAGGGAAAGGTCCAAAACCGCCCAAGATCACAACAAGTCTACAACAGTGGCTGATAGATGTGAGGTCGGCAATAAAGAAAGCTATTATAGCTAAAAAGTCGTTTTTCGTTTATTACTCGCTATTAAAAACGCTATTGGAAATTTAGTTTTGTAAAATGATACCTTATTGTTTATTCTCTCGGAAAATGTAAAAACCTAAAAATCAATCGTTCATGGCAATTTTGGGGTACCCTGATGCCTTTTAAATAAAAGTTGACTTAAAAGTAGTTTTAAATTCTTGATCTTTATTTCAATTAATTTTTAGGGCCTGACAACATTGGTTGTACACACCTTTGAGGTCGATTCGCAACGTGTACTTGTTGACGAAATGATGGAGGAAAATCTGCATGCTTTGCGCGCTTATTACTCAATGCGCTCTCCGGGATTCAAACCTATAGCTACGACCGCACAGAAAATTTTTAATGATTTATTCCAAAGTAATTCCACTGTGCCATACTTTCGATACATACATAGAAGCTGTCCGGCGTCGTATGGATTTCGGACCTTTTGGTGAGGAATTTACGCAGGATAATGTTCAATCCAGAAGGCATCAGGGGAGAGACTAGTCGGCCCCTCGACCGTATCTACAGTCAATCCCTTGCACTCTGCCATGCTCGTAGTTAGTGAAAACTACACGGTAACGGTCAAGTCGGGTTAAGCTTGATTAGTTTTTTAAATATTTTTTTATTTTTTCGTGCTTCTCCCTTTTGTGCTTGGAAATGAAATAGGACGGTTAATAAATAAAAGTGAATGACAATTTGGAATGAAAAAACATAAGAGAGAAAGGGAGGAAGAAGGGATGGATGGATGGAAGGAAGAAAGAGAGGGATAAGGGCAACGGGGTGAAATGACAACGCTACCGGACAGACAAAAAACGACGAAAAAGAATGAGGGAAAAGAGCGAAAAAGTACGAAAAAGTACGAAAAAGAACAAAAACAGCGAAAAACAACGAAAAGGAACGAAAAAGAACGAAAAAGAATGAAAAAGAACGAAAGAAGGAAGAAATAAATGATGAACGAAAATTAACTGATGTTGTATCGAACAGCCCCCTGGGTAAGGTGGTCGTGGTGTCCTGGGTCTAGTTTCAAAGACGGGTGTAAACATGGCGGCCATTACTATATGGAATAAGAGAACATTTGACATCCATTAAACCATCCTGCTGTAACAACCTGTGCAATATGCCTGTCGTACACGGCCTTAGGGAAGATTTGGTAAGCTATTCTATGCATATGACTAGAAAATACTCACAATTTTCTAGTATTCAAGGCGGTTTAGCCAACACAAGTTAAGCTTAACAGTCTTCTCTCATGTTCTTAACATTTTTCTAGTTTTCTGGAAGAGATAATTTAAAAATACTACAAGTTGAAATACTTAGAGCCACTGGTTTGGCTAAAAAAGATATATTTGGTTTAAGGTAAGGAAATGTTCTGCGTATTTATTGATGCTACTAATTATGATTCCAAATATAACGTCACGAAACTATACACACGTCGAGTTGAGAGTTTGTTACAAAACTGCGTACTTTCACATAATTTCATATTTTTTGAATTAAAATGATATAAATTTTACTTCGAATGCTAAAGATTCAAATAATCCTATTATTGTTACTTCGATTTTTACACTATAATAAAGTTCAATAGTTTGTATTAATTATTATTTTGTAAACAGTTCACCGATGATATCATTGATATATTTATACTCTAAATTCTACGCATAGCTTTTGTTGATTTTTGACATATTTTTTAATTTTTTAAAACTGTAAAATATCAATACTCTGAATTTGACATACTTGTGTATTTAGACAAGTCTGCAATATTATGTTGATAATGTCTACTAAGATTTTGAATGATTTTAATACATTAACTAGATGTTACATAACTTACAGGAAGCTAATATATACAGTATTATTATATCGTCATTATAATGATCTTTGAACTTTAGCATGTTTATTTTTTATGCCTTTTTTGGGGTATTTCTGAGCTCTTATTGCTTGGACATATATATAATGACCTAGCAACAACAAAGTATGATACTATGTAGTTTAAAGTATTGTACATAATAACAATAAATCAGCTCCAGGCCAGCTCTGTTTCATCTTGTTTGAAAATATACTATGTTAACATATTATAGTTTGAAGTAGTAATTTTGGGCATGGGGTGGCATAGCAATGAGAGTGCTTACCTCTCACCAACGTGATCTGGGTTCAATCCATGCCGAGCTCAGTGTTGTACAGGTGTATGTGAGTTGGTTATCTCTAGTGCTCCGAGGGTTTTCTCTGGGTTCACTGTTTTTCCTCCCTCTGCAAAAATCATTTTCTAAATTCCAATTGGAATTTCAGTGGATACAGAAGAGCTGCTCTGTGGAAATGCCACTGTTGAATCCCATAAGTCATTGTTATTGTTGTTGTTGTTGTTGTTGTTGTTGGGACCTTAAATAAATGTCTCCGACAATGATTTAAAACTGGACATTGTTCACCCAGTTCATTGAAATAATTAATATTCCCAGCCTTACTTCAAATCTAATATAATCTAATATCTTATAGTGATCCATATTGTAAAATACATCTGTATAGAGGAGATGTTTATCATGGAAGTATTGCTGTTGTATCAACAGAAACCAAAAAGAAAGTAAGTTTAAGAATTTCAGTATAAATAAGCTTTAATAGAATGGCTAAATTATACAGCTTCTCATTAATCCCATATAGGTAACTGTCCAATTAGTATATGTAATAGGACTCCATGCTAAAATTGGATGAGGCCGTAGGCCGAGTCCAATTTGGCAGTGAGAGGAAGTTTTCGAGTCTAATTACTTCTTGATTGGGGAGCATGAAATCCCTTTACCTATTAATTATATAGCTGCCTAATTAATCCCATATCAATAAGACCTGTCCAATTAAGAAAATAATTGTACAGCTTCTCATTAATCCCATATACATGTAGGTAACTGTCCAATTATTTTCTTAATTGGACAGGTCTTGTTGATATGGGATTAATTAGGCAGCTATATAATCAATAGGTAATGGGATTTCATGCTCCCCAATCAAGAAATAATTAGACTCGAAAAATTCCTCTGACTGCCAAATTGGACTCGGCCTATGGCCTCATCCAATTTTGGAAGTCCTCTGAATTTTCCTCGTCCAATTATTTCTTAATTGGACAGCATGGAGTCCTATTACATATACTAATTGTACTGCAATCTCAAAAATATTTAGTCTAAAAAATGTTTAGTAATTTATGCAAGGGTATTATGTGGATATTATTTGCACTTCATAATATTCTTTACAGCTGGTCAGATATAAAAGTAAAAGGGAGAATACTTTAATATTTATGCAGAGCATAGAATATAACGGCTGGTCATTAGAGAAACCGGTCAGAATTGGAGCTTGGTCAGCCAAATCTTTGCCTTACTGGTCATCTTAACCAGTAACGTTGAACCAAAAACATTTTATGACAGAACTAAAGCTAATTTGGATGGTTACCATGAGCAGCGAATGATCAGCCATTATTTTGTCCTGTTTATACTCTTGTCATTTCCCAAATACTTCATTGTTATGGTGCAATATCTTTACCATTTATAATGCTGGGCTTCAGTGAATATTTTTGAATCTCATTATCTGCTCCAATTGATGATAAACACTGACCATGATGAGGTGTCAACTTTAAAGAATGTTATTTCTGGACCTCAATCAACTGTTACTTATACACCTATTTCAAACATCGTTGTTGGTCAGAGATCTGAAATCGGAAATCTGACACCAAGTGGAATTGTGGGGACTGAGTATATTCTCATTAAAAATTAAAAATTCACTTAGCCAGGCAATTCGCTAGTGTAGGTCATTGCTCAAAGTTGACAGACTGTACGTATTAAGATGACTTGTTGTAAACTTGTATTTGAAATCACAAAACAATAAGCCTGAAGTGAGATGACGTTTTACCCCTGTCTCTAGACCATAATCCTTTTCACACTGCTTTTGTTCTTTAACTATGACTATTGTTCCTGTATTCTCTAAGGAATGAAAGATTTTAATATGAAAGAATTTTAAGAACTATTATGGTAAGTCAGGGGTAAAATGTCATCTCGCTTCAGGTTTATTCACAGTTAAAACCCTTCATTTCATTTGTGTATCAGATTTCAGATCTCCAATCAACAATATATATATATATATATATATATATATATGTAACTATACAGCCATATGCATAAACTTTGACCCTTTTATGTACATATTATGCGAATATATCAAAAGTATGTCAAAAATTATGAGATATCATCCCTGATATTTTTTTCAGAAAGCCCTAGTAGTAGACAACTTGAAAACAATATGAGGGATGATATCCCATAATTTTTGATATACAGTACTTTTGATACTTGTATATACATGTATTTAGCTATATACATGTACATATATAATCTGTTATATATTTCCCTTTAACTGGTAGCTTAAATGAATACTTTGCACCCACAAATCATGCATATAATAAGTACATGTATGATACTTAATAGGTAATGTATGTAATATATAATTTTTTTTCTGCTGTTTTTCAGACTCTCAACCCAGTTTGGAATGAAGACTTTTATTTTCGAGTAAGAATGCGACAGTAAATAAATCCATGCTATAGTATTGATGCTTTGATGATTAATATACATGTATTAAGATAATTGATTAATTTCTATGAGTTAATAATCCTTTATTATAATTGTAATTTCCAGGTAAACCCTATTGATAACAAGCTCCTTATTCAAGTTTATGATGAAAATAGAGTGGTAATATACTTCTTTATATATTTACAGTATATTATACAAAGTGCCTATTTACAGTATTCTTCTGTCCAAGTTATTCTATGTGCCAAAAATGATTGACCTTTTTCATTTCAGACCATGTTTCATTACCTAGAGTCTCATTTTTTTTGATTCATGGTTGAGCACAAGAAGACAAATAGACATTGATATAACTCAAACAAATAATCTTATACCCAAGAGAATGACACATGGTCTAAAAGGTAGAACCATGCCTTTAACGTTTTGCTTTATTGCAGACAAGAGATGACTTTTTGGGTGAAGTGTTAGTCCCACTCAGCAATCTTCCAGTAAGTATTAATAAAGCTTTTGAATGTAACCACAGTTGGGTAACATCTGTATTACAACTGGGTACATACCTGCAACTGTACTAATAGTTTGAAACCAATTGAACTTTTAGCACTAACATTAGACATTACAGTAGCTTACAAGTTCATGTTCTAGATGAATACAATGCATATATTATTATATAGTAGTGTATTGTTTTATATTGATGTATGTACAGTATTGTCTTGTCTTCTTTTGTCATTCTATTGTTTCTAGAACATTAACAAACTATACCTAACATTATTTATTCTACTCTTACATTCTAACCAGACAGAGGGACCTAATGTGGATATCTTGGAAACAGATATGAGACTCAAACCAAGAAGGTGATTATTATGATAATTATTATTATACTTGACGAGTTGATGTATACAAGGAATTCCATACCGACTGGGTAGGGGGGGGGGGGGGGAGATTATGGCTGTTAGGGCCCACATCACCTGCAGTATGGAGTGAAAGATAAGTAAAAATACCATGACAGAGATTTAAATGTAATAATTCCTATCCTGGTTGAGTTTTTGTAAAGGCCCCCATGCCACCCACTTTGGAATATTTTGTATCACATTCCAACATGTTTTTTAAAGCAGTGAAGAGGAATTAAAAGTTGAATTGTAACATTGTTATAATAAAAGATGTCGTCAGTCCCAACAATAGCTATGATATCACCATGGATTCACCATACACTTTTGTCTTCTGTCTAACTGTTTAGTAATAGGTCAAGAGTGAGGGGCAGATTATTCTTCAAGATGTACTATAAACAGGGTCCTTTACAAAATGCAGCTGATTCTATACATGAAATAGGTGAGTCCATATAAAAACTCTATATTTATTTCCATCTTTTGATTCTTCATATCCATACTGTATCTCATAGCTAATATGGAGAGCACCCCCATCTACTAGCCCTCATCTAGTACTACCTGGAAAGTCCATAAAATAAAGTACATATTTACCCTTGCATCCCATTTTTTTTATTTAAGGTATCAAGGGCAGACCCAGGGGGATGGAATGGGTGGCTAATTAACCTCCCCCATTTTGAGTTTGAAACTGATAACAATAAATAATAAGGTCAACTCTAAGAAGGTCAATGTATTACGACTTTGTACTGTACTTTGTACCAGCCACCCCCTTGAATTCCTTTAGGATCCATCGCTGCATATCATTGAATATATATTTTCTTGATATGTTTAATATTGTTATTTCATGGTTGTGTGTCATGTACCCAGAGCAACCACCACCACAGGAGCCTATGGACATACTAGAACCACCAGAGGCTCCTCCTCCAATGGAAACAATATCGGAGGTAAGCGATATTACATACCTTAAATGTCTGTTCAAGATGTGATAATGATCAGAGGCATTATTTTGAAGCAAAAAAAACATTTGTGATTAATAATGATTCTATGCATTTCTTCAACCCCCCACACCCCCCCCCCCCCATTACCAATTCCTGGATCCACCTCACCTAATCACTACCTTTACTCTACCAAGATATCCTTGCATTCTGTGTAAAATGCATAATAGCTATCTACCAGCTAGATCCAGTATCTTGGATAGTATTGTTGTTGTGCACTTGCCTATCACCTCTGGGGTCTCAGGTTCAATCCTCAAAATATCATGTTGGTAAAGTTTGTTATGTTTCTCCCTTGATTCAATGGTTTTCCAAAAAGCTAAAAATTATATGTGCAAGTTAGCTTGCCCTGACTTACAGTAGATTAAACCAGAAGTTGTCTTTTCTTCGTCAAGCCAGAAGGAACATGAAAATGATTGATATATATGTACATGTACTGTATAATGAAATCTTATGTTTTGTATTAGTCGTTACCAGCTGTTGAGGAGCCGTCATTACCAGCAGGCTGGGAGGAAAGACAAGACGCTAATGGACGTACATTCTACATTGATCATACTACCAGATCAACATCTTGGGTCAGGCCAAGAAGGTATGTGGTACTACATCCATAATAACACTTCAATATTCAGTAATATTCACTTACTTGGGAAGCTTGCCTGTGTCTATACTATGTTGTCAGATCAATGGCTTTTCAAATGTTTTACAGTTAAGAAAAAATGATGTACAGTAGTAGAGTTTGTAAAAGAACTTGCTAAGTTCATTTCAATCTGTAGTTCAGCCATGCCCTGACTTAGATCAGCTCAGAGGTTGTTTCAGGGTTCATCCTGTAAGTTAGCCATGCCCTGACTTAGATCAGCCCACAGGTTGTTTCAGGGTTCTGTCTATGAGTTAGCCATGCCCTGACTTAGATCAGCCCAGAGGTTGTTTCAGGGTTCTATCTGTGAGTTAGCCGTGCCCTGACTTTGATCAGCCCATGGCTGTTTCAAGGTTCAATCTGTGAGTTGCTTTGACTTTCTTTCAGGGTTGAATGAAATTGAAGTTTGATTTTCCTTTAGTTAGTAAAAATATTTTCTTAATGCTTAACTTCAGAAACATTATCCTTCTTTATAAAATCATGCATGCTGACAATTTGTTCCTGTCTGTCTTAACAGTGAAGCAAGCCATCAGCAAGCACTACAACAAGCTGAAAATGGCAGAGCAAGGCAGTTTAGGATCCGGCGGCACCTTAGTGTGGAAGAAGTTGACCCTGCTGATTCACCAGAACCAACATCACAGGTTAGCTTAAACACACATTACACAGACATCCTTAGGGATGTCATGCAGTGCTTCAGAGTTGTGTGGCAACTCTAAGGTCATCTGCTCAGGACCCAATCAACTGTTATCTTTATTAGTCATCATACAATGCTTCATGACAGAGTTGTGTGATGACCCTTAGGGTGTGAGTGTAGGAAGTTAAAGTTAGCGTGTCATTCAGGGATGTTATAGATAGGGTCAGTCCTGCTTTTGATATTTTGATTGTACTTTACTTACAGACTGGTTTTACAACTCAGCCTACTGTCTCAGAAGAGACAGATACAGAAACTAATGATGCCAATGATACCAGTGATCAAGTTAGTAATCAACAAGTAAAACAGCTTTTTCTATGCTTTGATCTGTAATAAAGTATGAAGTGCGAGTTGGCTGTGCACATGGTTGGCATTAGCAACCATGCTCTATCCATTTCAGCAATACAGCACAGTTCTCTACCAATCAGAGCATGCATGTACATGTACTGTCTAAGCTTTATAATACTAGTTACTGGCAGTACTGCCTGTATTTAGGTGTGTATGCTAGACAGTAGTGGCTGTTAACATATGTATTTCAGCTGTGTTCTTGTCCATTGCAGCAGAATGTTTCAAATCCATTACTTGAACCCCTACCACCTGGATGGGCCATGCAGAGAGCTCCAAATGGCAGAATGTTTTTCATCGATCACAACACCCAAACTACATCCTGGGTTAGTATTGCCAGCAAATCCTGATCAACCAATAAATGTAACATATCTAATTACAGGACTGTCTGTTTTTTTATCTACTCTCAGCATGACCCACGACTTTCTTCAGGAGCAAGTCCTTCAGCACCCCTCAGCTCGTCCCCACCAAGTTCTGGACTGTCCAATCAAGACCTAGGGCCACTCCCAGTAAGTATTAGACTAATAAAGTCATTTCAAAGTGTGTTATACTTTAGACCCTTTTGATAAATCCAATAATGCCTTATATTCTGCATTTGACGTCAAATTTATTCTTTTCAAATTATTAAAATAAAAAATAAAAAAGAAGACATATTTAAAACGAGGTAATATAGGCGAACATTTTGTCCAGTCTTCAAGTACAATTATTAAAAAAATAATTTTTTTCTTGTTAGGATGGATGGGAAGAAAGGCTTCATTCTGATGGAAGAGTCTTCTACATTGACCATAGTAAGCATTAAGCACAAGGCCTTACACCTTTAGTGGTTTTTGTCGTACATAGAGTGGATTTCAGTTGACTATGATATGGCATGGCATCATGGTACAGAATGCAAAAGGACATCCTTTGAACCAATCACAGTTCACAAAATCTCTGCTCATCCAATCAGAATGCTCAGGCATTGCACAATCATGGTCACTGCATGGCACACCTGTACCTTGGAGTTTTCACAGTCAATTAATTGAAATCTGCTCTTAAAGCACACCACTTTTCTAATATTATAACAATGTTTGAAGAATTTCGATAGTCATAACTTGTACTTACAAGGCATGATTATTTTTAGCAACAAGATCAACTCAGTGGGAAGACCCCAGACAGCAAATCAAAAAATCCAAGACTCAGGTAAGACAAACATGGTTACATAATCTGTCACAATGTAAACTTAGAGCTATTGGATGGGTTAGCGTTTTCGCTTATGGTATTCCCGCTCTAACTCTACTCGCATATTACACTGCCTGGGAATCGAACCAGGGTCACATTGGTGAGAGGGCATCCACTAGCAGCTCACACCAAACCTTCCAAGCATGAGAGAACCAAAATAGCAACTACTGACATACACTACCAAGTTTGAGAATCCATCTTTGGTGAGGTGTGTTTACTATACTTTGCCCACACCCATCATGGATGATGACATTTATGGATAATAAATACAGTTATTTTTGTTGAACAGGTCATACCATATTCCAGGGACTTCAAGAGGAAATGTGACTATTTTAGATCCAAACTCAAGAGACCTGTAAGTAATACTTCTATCTTTGATGAAGCAAGTGTAGTAAATTAGATGTGCTGCCAGCAAAACAAGAGAGAGGTCCTGCTCTAAGCCTGGCCTTGGCTGGACCAACACTCATGATCTTAAAATAACTGAGCAATTTGTAATTACATCTGCAAATGGTTAGACCTTAACATGGATTAGATGATTACCTTAATGGTGGTTCTAATCAACTAGAGCTGTTAAGATAGGTTGCATCACTATCAAGTGTCATTGTCTATAAACAAAATTGATTTAGTTTTATTTTATTTACTGTACATCTGTAAATACCTTAAAATGGCGCACTGATAGAGCGGGGAGGGGTGGGGGTGGGGGGGGGGGGGGGGGGGAGGAAGTGTGTACCTTGAGCTTCCAATATACCAATATTATTTTATTGTCTTGGTACTTTATCATTTGAACATCAGTTAGCTGTGTAAGACAACTGACTTGTTTTTAATTGTTATTTAACAGAGTAATGTTCCCAACAAGTATGAAATCCACATCAGACGCAACAATCTCTTGGAGGATTCATTCCGTGCCGTCTTTCTAAGTATTCGTAATGCTGATATATTGAAGAGTAGGCTGTGGGTTGTGTTTGATGGTGAGACAGGGCTGGACTATGGAGGGGTACAGAGGTAAGTCGTACGGCCCTTTCAACATGTAGGTGGGAAGGATATTGCTTGGTATCAATAGGCTAAGAGTGTAGAATAGCACCACCCATTGGCCTGTAGGCCGACAGCCAGTCCTTTGTCAGACAATTGTTGGCAGTTTAACAGTTTTGTTTTGTTTGTTTGAATGGTGAGTTGGATAAAGGCCGACAGATCAGCAGAAGTAGAGAGAGAGAAGGTGTACCAGAGAGTAATATATTGAAAACTTGCCAATCGGTTGCTAAAGATTCCAGAGAGACCGGAAATGACGTCCATTGATAGCAACCTAGGATACATTTACGGACTGACAAAAACTGCATTCTGAATTAGTGGAATCTGGATTTTCCACATGTCTTCTTTAATTTTTGCTTTGCTTTTTTTGCAGAGAGTGGTTCTATTTGCTGTCTAAAGAAGTCTTTAACCCTTATTATGGGCTATTTGAATATTCAGCAAGGTAAACCACCTACACAATAATCACTTACTGTATTAGCTTATCTGGTTTGCAGAACGCGTTGCATAATGGGGCTGTTTTAGAGAATGAGACTTTTTTAAGATATTTACATGGTGTCGTTTTCGTTTGCTGAACGCGAAAAGTGATAGGAAACCTTAAATGTGCTATAAATTTTCCAGTTTATTTCCTTTCTGTCCCTCAAAACAGCTCCGTGTAGTACAACGCATTTCTACAACTGCGTAGAGGCCCAATACAAAAACTCTCCTAGCGACCACTTCGAGAATCTTCCAAAGGTTCAAAGATGGATAGACAGATTTTACACTTGCCACCTTAACGCGATGCCTCAATTTGACATGTTGATTTTCGTTCTTTTCCAGTGACAACTACACGCTTCAAATCAATCCCAACTCTGGTCTTTGTAACGAAGATCATTTGAACTACTTTAAGTTTATTGGAAGAGTCGCGGGAATGGCGGTATATCATGGCAAACTTTTGGATGGTAAGAAAATGACAGAGTATAGTGTGTGTGTGTGTGTTAAAGGGTGTGCATAGAAGGGTGAGGATAGACATAGGAATTGATGGTTTTCAACCATTCCCAAGAGAATTAAATAACAAAAGACACAACGGCTATGTTGGAGTATATAACAAAATAATTCATTGACAATTCTTTTGTTGAAGTCCTCCAACATGGCCGACGTGAAAACCATCAATAAGGTATACATGGGTAACGGTGGGTTTGGGGGAAGGGCTGGTCCGTATTTTTTTTCCATTTCCTTCATTATATATTTTCTCTCAAAAGCACTCTTTTAAGAGGAAGGATATATTTCAATAGAGGCCACAATCTAATATTATTTATACAATGTTTGTTTGTCTATTTTCTTTCAGCTTTTTTCATTAGACCATTTTACAAAATGATGTTAGGGAAAGCAATAACACTGATCGACATGGAGAGTGTGGTAGGTATTTCTCCTCTCCACTTTCATTTAGTTAATGAGTTGAAATCAAGCGAGTAGTATATTCAGCACCGTTCGAGCCCGGTTTTTGCGCCTGAAATGCGCCTGAAATGCGCCTGAACCGTTCGCGCTCCTGATTGGTCCATTTGATAAGTCGGAAATGACGTCAGGATTGCGCCTGAACTCATTTGCATTGCGCCTGAACTGAAATAGATTCCTATTGGTCCGCTCGAACAGGTGGAAATGTATGACGTTACAATTTATTAGCATTGCGCCTGAACCGCAAGTAATCATATGTTGAAAGGAGCAATCTTTATCATTCTTCCTCTCCTCCTTGCCTTTACGATATCACGTAGTTACCGATCAAGAGACCTAAACCATGAAGTTGAGAAGTGGTCGTGTTCTCAAACCTGTACTGTTCAAACGCAGAACAGGACAAAAAGCAATAGCAAATCTCGTGAAACAAATGAGAAACTTAAGCATTGATGAAAAAGACCAGAGAGTTGAAACTGAGGTTATGGGGGACCTAAAGACATTTTTCAGATTTTTATTCTATCAATGCTGTGAAGACCTTGGCAACAAAGTCAGGTTGACGGACATAGAAAGAGTCCAAGGACGAAAGCCAAATTTTTACGAATTGATAAACTGGAAAGCAGATAAGTTCTTTTGGCTAACGACCTTTCAGGAAGCCCTGCGTCGTATGCAATTCAGACTTCCCTTGCCAATATTTTTAGAAGCTTTTGATGTTTTTATGAAGTATGAACATGGTTCAGAAGATCCCGAGTGCCTAAGACCAGTCCTGAGAAACTACCTCAACGAACTTTACAATAATAACGACAGTGAAAAAATGATTCAACTGATGGAGGAAATAAACCAAGTCAAAAGCCATGCCTTTTCAGTATCTGACAAGAAAATCTACCTCCAAGAGCTTGCTAGTGACTTGACATCACAAATCGTCAACCCTTGGTTCACCAATCACTCCAATATCATATCTTGGGATGATTTTTTCCAAAACTCCAAATCAAGAATTTGCTATATCCCTGAAGCCAATGGTGGGCGTACTGTGAGAAAACTGCTTCTCGCGACATGCAATTTTTCCATGTTTTCAAGCCCCAGCTACCAATACAGGATTCTCAAGACTGGAGAAACTTTCACTAGCCCCGAAAAAGACATCCGCAAGGCATTTTTCCTCCACAAAAAGTGTACGGATAAAAATGCCCAACCCATTGCATGACATTCAGAGAATTTGAGAACTTTGAACATTTAAACTATTAACTATCATGCCGTGTACTCTAATAGTCAAATATTATAATAAAATTCTTTGAAATCTCAAACAAAAGTGTTTCTTCATTAATCGATTATTGAAAAGAGCTCCACACTCCCCAAAACACTGTGCGCGCTAAATTATGAGCGGTATTAGATATAAAGAGCGTGATCCATTCAAGCTCTCGATCATTTGCTCGAAATCATGGACCCCTTCACATTTGCCGAAAAGCAACTTATTTTGATTTACGCATCTGAAGTGTGTAAACAGCTCCACCAAATTGATGAAAATCAGTGTTGTGGCTGTAAAGATAAAACTAGTAACAGCGAGTGTCCGATGCTAACGGAAGATGAAAAGATAGAAGTCAATTTTGACTTGGCCCTAAAGAATGTGATCCTTAAAGTAGTAAATGATAAAATTATGGCGAACATGTCACCATTTAGATTATCCTATACCACAAAAATTGGACTCGAATCATGGTTGCGGAGCGACCCAATCTCCTCACGTCCTGATTTACAGAAGAAAGTCAAAGGCACCGTCAAGATCGTAGGCATATATTAAATGGCGTTCTCCGATAACATCAGCAATTGTTTAGAAATATATAAGAACCCCAGCACTAGACTACAACAATCATTTCTCATGTGGTGGCTGCTCATGCTGTTTACGATTATTCCTCTGATCTTTTGCTGGGTACGAGACTCTTATCGCTGTCCACTTTGGAATATCCACGAACAAGTTGATGGTGAATATCGACATCAAGATGTCCAGTACGATAGCTCAAAGTATCTCTTGTGTCGACAATGCCGTGGTTGTGATTGTCAGTGATGAAGTGGAGATGGTTGCCAGAGCCAAGATTCGATACGTCATTGAGTTCTTTTATGTCGAACTCTGCCGGAGAGAAATGATGAAGAAGCTGACAAAAGAGTGTGAAGGATGCGAAAACGATTGGCCAAGTCAGCGCCATCATATATGTTTGATGACCAGTGATCATAATTTGTGGACTTTTTACTTTGACGATGTTAAAAATGTGATCGATTTAAACATGATGCAAGATGTGTGTGCAGATCTTGTCAAGCTGGTGGATGTGTCTATGTCCTCAGAATGGGAAGCCTTTGTTTCCAACCTACCAAGCATGAACTCTAGTGTAGCAATGATGATAGCAAGTGATATGTCATTTCCCGATAGATATAACAGACCGATTGTGAACTTTGTAAATGACATGTGTGATGTCAAACAGAATACTCGTGAACTATCTTCAGAACTATTCAGTGAGTTTGTAAATGCTATGAAGAATTAAATAAATGTTACAGTTTTCGTATCGAGAATCATTTTTTGTCTGACTCCAAGGGGTAAAGACATGGGTTGTTTTCCACCATCCTATCAAATCGGTATTGAACGGTTATTTAATCGCATACGCTGCATCTTAGCGTGCTGTGGAGGGACGATTGTAGTCAAAAACTCAGAGTTTTGCGATGGACAAAGTCCTCAACCAGATCTACTACGATCTTCGAAGCGCGGGAAGTTTTTCGGGGGTGGATGCTGTTTTCCGTGCCGCAAGAGAAAAGGGATACAAAAAGATCAATCGTAAGCAAATCAGAGACTGGCTAAAGAGACAAGAAGTGTACACGTTACATCAGCCTGCTCGTCGAAGATTTCCTACCAATAGAGTGATCGTATCTGGAATAGACTCCCAATTCCAAGCTGATTTAGTGGACTTGAGTTCTCTAAGTAAATACAACGATGGATACAAGTACCTGCTGACATGCATCGATATATTTAGCAAGTACGCCTGGGCTATTCCTCTAAAGACCAAATCGGGGAAAGACATACTGGATGGTCTAATAAAAATCTTCAAGTCTGGGAGGATTCCTCAGAAGTTTCAGACCGACAAGGGAACAGAGTTTCTTAATCGTCTTGTCCAAAACTATTTCAAGAAAAATAATGTACACTTTTTCGTCACTCATAGTGATAAAAAAGCATCGGTGATAGAGCGCTGGAACCGTACATTAAAGACTAAAATGTGGAAATACTTTACCTTCAAAAACACTTGGAGATACATTGACGTACTTCCAGACCTTCTCGAATCTTACAACAATAGCTTTCACCGCAGTATTCGAATGAAACCCGTGGAGGTCAACAGGAAGAATGAATCGGTGGTTTGGCACACGTTGTATGGAAAACCGTTACAGAACCTATTCGCTACAAATTTGGAGTTGGCGATCAAGTCAGAATCAGTAAAGCTAAGAAGATCTTTGACAAAGGTTATTTACCAAACTGGACTACTGAGATATTTATCATATCGGAAAGGCTCCCAAGGCGACCACCAGTTTATCGTCTAAAAGACCTACAAGGAGAAGTCTTAGGGGGTGTGTTTTATGAAGAAGAACTTCAAGGTGTTCAAAAAGACGATGATGTTTATCAAATAGAGCATATCTTGAAAAAACGAAGAGTGAAAAATCACTTAGAGTATTTTGTTAAGTGGAAAGGGTATCCAGATAAGTTTAATTCTTGGGTCCCAGCTAGTGATGTAAAAGATCTATAACTTTCTGAATATCTAATAAAGTTTTAATTGTCCAAAATTCGCTGTTGTGTGTCTCAGTATAAATACCTGTTCCAAATGCTAAAGCACTCACTAAAACCTTGGCGGTCATGGAGAACACGCAGTTTTATGTGTGGTTACCCTCAAACAGCAGTATGGATGTATTTCCATCCAATACTCTCTCGGAATTTCGAGTCCACCTTCCTCAACCCATACAGCTGACGGGTGATTGGGAAGTGGCTTTGACGGAGATTCAATACCCTCATAGCTGGAATAACGTTCGCGGAGATTTTTGGAATCGATTTTATATCCGAAAGGGGAAGTCATTAGATATGGAAGTGTTTATTGTGCCCCAGGGTCATTACTCTTCATTGGAGAGCATTATTGGCAAGATGAACGATTTGGTCAAGGCGACTAAATACAAAGATACAGTATGGTTCTCTCATGAAACGCTCAACCACAAGGTTACAGTCCATGTGAGGAATGACTATTCTTTAATCTTCTCGGATTTTGGAAAGATGTTGGGATTTTCTGAAGGCCATGTGATCTCAAAGACCACTACGGCTGAACGAGAGGCAGACCTGGATTTGGGATTCCACAACCTGTACGTCTACTGTGATGTGGTGCAGCCACAGGTAGTTGGAGACTCTCAAGTTATTCTGATACGAATAGTCCCTGTCGAAGGAAAAGATGGTGAACGCGTTAGCAGGTCATTCTTAACCCCACAGTATCTACCAGTCAGCAGGAAGCAATTTGAGACGATCGAGGTGAATATAAGGCAAGATACAGGTGTGAAAGTCCCATTTGAATCTGGAAAAGTGTTGGTGACGTTGCATTTCAAAAGATCGTCTCCTTATTTCAACCAACCATGCCACATTCGAACGCTGAGTATTACAAACATTACTATGTTAACCAGGCCCAACAACGAGGAGGGAGTCTGGCTGCCTTCCACGGAGCACCCGTGCAACGAGGATATGGATTGGGCTCTATGCTTAAAGGTCTTTTTCGTTGGGCTATGCCTCACGTGAGCGCTGGCGCTCAATCTCTTGGTCGTCAGGCCCTGAAAGGGGGCTTGGGGGTGGCTCGCGATGTTATGAGTGGTCAAAATGTAAGTGATTCCTTAAAAACAAGAGCAGGAGAAGTTGGCCGAGCAGTGATGAAGGATATGATAACTCGGAAACCAGGACAAACAGGAGGAGGAAGAAAGACTACAAAAAGGAAGAATCAAAGGAAGCCTGCCATTTCACGTCCAGCTAAGAAGCAGAGAACATCATCAGCTAAGAAGCGAGACTTCAATTTCTTCTAATGGCACAGTCAAAATTTCACGAATGCAGCAAGTCCGAACTTGACCTCTTTGCTGTACCACATGTTCAAACCAATATTGAAAAGGGACAATGGGTTGAGTACTTTCCTGTGTCTAACGTTACCGATTCTGGCCCTATTGAATTCAGTGTATCAGGAAGTGGAGAGGAATACACAGATTTGAGACAAGCATGGATCTACGTTAAAGCTAAGGTTATCAAAGCCAACGGTGGAGATTTAGATTCTGCTAGCGATAAAGTTGGACCGGTCAACCTATTTCTTCAATCCCTCTTCAGTCAAGTCGATGTCAGTCTAAACGAAAAAGTCATCTCCGATTCCACCAACACCAACCCCTATCGAGCTATGATCAGCACTTTATTGACTTATGGTGCTGATGCTAAGAAATCGCAACTTTCTGCGGAACTGTTTTACAAAGACACTGCTGGAAAGATGGATGTCGCGGATCCCGTTGCCACTAGCCACAACACCGGACTGAATACCCGATACAAGTTTATCAAAGACAGTTCAACGGTGGAATTGATAGGACCTCTTCATTCAGATTTATTTTATCAAGATCGCTTACTACTGAATGGAGTCACCATTCGCATACGATTGAATCGAAGTAAAAATGCCTTCTGTCTGTTGTCTGCTGTCGTTGGAGCTGATTATAAAGTGGTTATTTCCCATGCCAGTTATAGATTCTTCTTCTTCATTAGTTTCATCTTCGGATGGCTCCAGAGAGTAGACAAATATGTTTACTTCAAACAGTTTCTCTAAGTCTGATAGGTCATCTAAAGTCACTCCATTAAACTCTTGGTCAAGCAAATGGGTTTGTCGATACCTATTTAAGAAATAATGTAACGCAAAGATTATTAAAATCCAATACTAGTCTATCGTCTATATGTCAACATATTGTTTGATTAATCCATGTACATACAATTTCGTGTAGACATAGATTAAACATAAAACAATTAAAAGCGCCAAGCCATAGATACGAGCATAATTTGCATACGCTAGCATGCAGAAGAATAGAGAACGAGTAAGAAATAAATGGGGCTTGCCTGTGGCATCGTTAAAGGCTTCTTGCATATACTTGACATAACCTGGAAACATTTGTTTAGCCAAGTGGTTGATTTGACTGCTGTCTCTTGGAGACTTGAAGAGAACCATGTAATGAGCGTTGAGACTGATATTCCTTAGTTCTTTACCTTGATGGAAAATATTTTGCAAAATAAAAATGCACGAAAGGTTCTTGTGGTGACATCCTTTGGTAAAAATATTGGTTAGTCGTTTGTCATTGCTCACTTCATTCATCAAATCGTCAATAATTACGAGATTTCGGACACACGGGTCAATGATCTCTTCCAAATCATGAGGCAGTCCTTCCACGAAAGAAATGTTTGGCACGGTAACCATCATTTCTTCATATGCAGGCTGGTGCATGCCATAACACCATATGATATTTTGAGGAGTCCCATCGAACATAACATCAGCATTTTCTAAAAGTCGCTTAACGAACTGGGTTTTTCCACAACAGGTGGGTCCAGCGACAATGGCTCCAAAAGGGTGTTTCAATCTTGTGTCCATCTCAAATGTAAATGAGCCAAATCATATATCGAATGGTTTATATAACTTTTTCTCCGATGGAATTAACCAGTCGCATTTTGCATTATCGTATTCTTGAACAACTTTAAAATTTTGAAGTTTCGCTCTTTGTAAATAAGGTTTTCTCTGTTCGGTTGACAACTCGTGAACTTGGGCTAAATGATTGGAAAGTTTAACGAGATATTTTGACCCACAATTTGGTACTGGACAATCTTTGCAAACGCGATGACTCATGTTTTTATTTAAAAGACTTGAAGAAAATGAGTTTCATATCTGAAAATTTAAATTTTTATATAAATTTCGAGGGACAAAAGGGACAAAAGGGACAAAACACAGACGTTTGTTGCATCTATTCAATGGGTTTTATTATCTAAAGTAAACAAAGTGGTGATAACAAATTAAACAATCTTATGATATGAGATTACATAATTTTTCACAGCTATTAGAACAGCTATTAGATAATGGTTAAATATCTAAGGGGATAGTTGTGATGCCGTCTTCTAACACTTTTCGCTTAGGATAAAAATACGAGAATCCATTTCTTGTTTGATTATATGTGTAAATGCTATTGTTCACGACTCTAAAACCTTTGTTCAGACCACTACTACTTTGCTTAGTAAGCAAGACACTTAGGTACTTATCCTTATTGATTTCATTACATTTCTTAGAAACACCTTTACAACTGTATTTATCGCTAACCCCAAAGCAGTAGTAGGTCTTAGAACAAAGACCTATGATCCCATCCCCTGACCATTCCTCTTTGAAAAGGCCTGGAGTTCGCTTATCATAGGCTGCGTTCTCAGCACTATCGGTTCTCGGAAACCACTGAGACTTTTCCAATGCATATTGCTCCTTCAATTCTGGCCTCACCAATTCTTCTATACTGTTGCCTGATAAAGCAATATACGCAGAGTCTGTATCCATTTCGCAATATTGGAAATTACTCCTATCTATATATTTGTCAATGAAATCAAAGTAGAACTGGAGCATACGCAATTTAGCATATTGATAAACGAAGAAGCCAATCTGAAGAGGTAGATTCAACTTGATGTTTTTCTTACGTGACTGCACTTCATAAGTATTTTTATTTATGCTGTCTATCTGTCTAAAGAAGGGAGAATTTATCAGTCGAGAGGCTTGAGTTTGTTCACAGAACTTGATGTTGCGATGTCGCTCTTGATCGGTGATGGTCTTTCCATAGCTAGAGTTTCCAACCTGTGAACAAAACGAAAAATGATATTTACAAAAGATAATAAACTAGGAAACTAGGATATTAGAGTAGTCAATTTGGCTGAAAGAGGTTTCAAACTTACCAGTTTCATTGTATCAGCAATAATAGCCTTGTCAGGGTCAGCATCTCCATCACGCCGTGCATTGGATACGGATTCACCAAACGGTCTGAAGCAGGATATTGGACTATATTCAATTACTTGGTAGATCCTGGTTACTTCAAGTCCATGTTCCAAGTACCATTTAACGAGGGGCGTGGCTAGCAGAATCTTCTCTCCATAGTAACTACCAATTAGACTTTGGCGTGGGGTGGGCATCACTTTGTGTTGCTCTGCAAACTGCTTCATGTACTCTCCAATATCGTCACGGCTGATTCTTGTATTCTTGAAAATGGGGCACATTTCACTAAATTTTGATTTTAGGTGGTCGGGGACCCGTATATCGCATTCAAGGCAACCAAACAGACTCCCAAACTTTAACCTTTAAATAAAGAAAAATTATAAGATCTTAAAAAAAATAACACAGCAAAATCAAAACAATCAAATTAGTCTCGCACAAAGTTATTCAACTGTGAAAAAATATTCTTACCCTGTTGTCTCCACTACTATTTCCAGGCGTTGGCAAATCCACGTTCGATTCCGTGTATGTACAGTTACTCTAAAAAAAATTTTCTCTCGTTAGTAAGAATAAATAAACTCGGTAAAAAATAAAATAAAATAAAATAAAATAAAAATATAATATAAAAAGCTCGATTTTTTTGCTTTAAGAATGCTAACCTCAAAATCTGTTGTCGTCAACTCCAAAAGACGATTTAGTGCTAACCCAATGGACAAATCCGGGATCCTATTCGAGTCCATAAAACTTTCCCATTCTGACAAAGAGTTGATTGCACCAAATTCTTGATCCATGTTAAAGTTGAAATAGGTTGGGCAATCGCTACTCCACCCTCTTTATAGGCTGTACATTTGCATTGACGCAAAACACCTGTACAAACATCCCACACCCAATATTTGTACACTTTTTTTGCCGAGTCACGCTAGTAGTATAGGGAATGGGGGTTCCAGCGCAATCTCAACACGGGCAAGATCCGTGTCAAAAATCCACCTACGGACGACCCCCACTCCAAGTGTGGTTGAGGGCAACAGCGCACTTAAATATGTTAGTCTATATATGGAGTGCGAAGAATGTAAGAGAACTTTTAAGAAAGAAGCGGATTTGAAAAAGCATTTGAAAATGAAGACGAAGTGTATGAGCAGTTATGATTGTGGATGTGGTAAGAAGTTTGAGACTAAGGTTAAATTGTTTTGGCATTGTCAGGACTGTGAGTACGACTACGACGACCTAAAAAGTGCTTGGTATTAGGTATAAAATATTTCCTATTATATAGATGGAATCCCAAAGCAACTTCAGCACGGTGTCAATACCCGGTAACGGTGAGATTGACGTTAGACAGTTTTGGCGTCAGTCAGAAAGGAAGGTTAAAAGGACTCTCCGAAAAGGTATAGAAGAATTAGGAGCCCTGAAAGCGAGCATAATGGTAGAAGTAAGTTTGTCAAAAGACGAGGTAATGACGACAGCAATGTTGCGATCAAAGTCGTTAGTGATATTAGAATCCACGAATCTGGATAGGTCACTCAGTGAAGCCTTAGAAGCAATAATGGAGTCGCTGTCTAACTACACGAAAGAAGGATCGGGTTGGACAGTAGAGGAGGTTGAAGGAATAGAGATAAGTATAGCCAGGTACGTACCCATACGAGGGGGGAGTTACGTACCGCTACCAACGTGGGTAGAAAGGAAGAAGGCTATTGTAAACGTGAAGAATGAAGACAATCGATGCTTTATGTGGGCAATCAGGTCTGCACTGTATCCAGCAGAGAAGGATCCCTGTAGGACAAGTAAGTATCCCACAGATGATTTAGAGTGGGATGGTGTGGAATTTCCCATGCAGTTGATAGACATCCCCATATTTGAGGAAATAAACGATCTAGCAATTAACGTTTACGGAGTCAGAGAGCAGACGATAGTACCGTTAGTTCTGTCAAAAAGTAAAGGAGAGCGCGTACATTTATTCTACCACGGCGGACACTACTCATGGGTTAAACACATTAGCAGACTATTCTACAGACATACTAAGCACAAAGGCAAAAAGTACTTCTGCGACTGCTGCTTGCTGTCATTTACATCCTTAAATGCCCTAAAGAAACACGATGAGATCTGCCGCGGAGTCGAAGAAGTGGCGCAACGGATCCAGATGCCCACCAACAAAGAGCTTTCATACGCAGACCATCAAAAGCAGATGCAAGTGCCTTACGTGATATATGCAGACTTCGAAGCGTTGATAACTAAGGAAGAGCAGAAACGTGGTGCCACGAATAAGGTAGGATTACACGAGATCTGCTCCTTTGGTTACATAGTAGTCAAATCAGACGGTAAAGCAAACCCTCCTGTGATTTACCGAGGTAAGAACGCAGCTAATGAGTTTCTAGAAGCATTGCGAGAAGAGGAGGGGGAGATTAGAAAACAATTAAGACGTCCAAAGAAGATGGAATTTACCAAAGAGAACCAGGAGGCTTTTAACAAGGCAAAAAAATGCCACATTTGTCAACATACGCTTCTTCAGTTTGGAAGACGAGCCAAGAAAGCGTGGGATGAAGATGGAAAGTATCTAGGAGAAGCTCATTTTAAATGCGGGAAGTATGCTAAGAAAGGTGAGAAGCCGGGAAAGCCCTCCACGCACTGCATTCACTGCCACAAAGCATTTGTTGAGGATTTCTATGTGGATAAGGTTAGGGATCACTGCCACATCACGGGTAAATACAGAGGAGCGGCTCATTGGAAATGCAATATAAACTTCAAAGTAAATCCAGACATGGAGATTCCGGTGTTCTTTCACAACCTCCGCGGTTACGACTCCCATTTGCTACTACAAGGAACAGACGGCTCCGACGTCAAATGCATACCCAACAACAAAGAGCGCTACATGTCCGTAACTGTGGGTAAGCTAAAGTTCTTAGATTCGCAGCAGTTTATGGCGGACTCCTTGGCAAACCTCGTAAAGTATAACACCAACTTTTCCATTTCCAGTCAATATGGCGCGGAAAGGAAAGGAGTGTACCCATACGAATACATGGACTCCTGGGATCGATTCAAAGAACCCCTACCACCCAAAGATCGCTTCTACAGCACCCTAAACGAGTCCGGTATAAAGGACGAGGAGTACCAGCATGCGTTAGACGTGTGGGAAAAGTACTCCTGTGAGAACATGGGGGACTACCACGACATCTACCTAAGGTCTGACGTAGTGCTGCTTGCAGATGTTTTCCAAAGCTTCAGAAAGATGGCTATGGAATATTACGGATTGGATCCCGCTAATTTCTACACGGCTCCTGGGCTCAGCTGGAGTGCTTTGTTAAAGAAAACAAATGCGCAGTTGGATCTCCTAACGGAGTACGACATGTATCGGTTTATGGAAGACGGTATTCGTGGCGGCGTATGCGGACCCAGCCGACGTTACGCCCGCGCAAACAACCCCTTAGTAGAGCACGACCCAGAGAAACCAACCACATACATTTACTACCTGGATGCGAATAACCTTTATGGTTGGGCAATGTCACAGTACCTACCTGTGAGAGACTTCGAATGGGATCCAGTGAAGCCGATAGACTTCTACATGCAGGTAGGAAAGGAGGAAGACAAGGGTTACGTCTTAGAAGTGGATCTGGAGTACCCAGAGCGCCTGCACGACGAACACAATGAGTTCCCCTTAGCACCAGAAGCGATAGAGATACCATTTAAGCAGCTAAGTCCGCTGCAAAAGCAAATGTGCCCTGGTTACAAACCGTACAGGAAACTAACTATGAACCTGATGGATAAGAAGAAGTATGTGGTACATTACCGCAACCTGCAGTTCTACGTGCGACACGGAATGCGCGTAGAGAAGATCCACAGAGTCCTAAAATTCACGCAGGAACCCTGGATGCGCCCCTACATTGACTTTAACACGCAAAAGCGTACCGCAGCGAAAAATGACTTCGAGAAAAACCTCTTCAAACTGATGAACAACAGCGTGTTCGGAAAGACAATGGAGAACATCCGCAAGCGCGTAAGCGTAAAAATAGTCAGCACCAAAGAGGAAGCAGAAGCATACGTGTCACAGCCAGGCTTCGTTAGATACGTAGAAATGCTGAACTTCTACGTGATTCACATGAAAAGGGCAAACCTCTTACTAAACAAGCCCGTTTACACAGGCTTTACGGTGCTGGATCTATCGAAGCTGCTTATGTATGAGTTCTACTACGATAAGCTTAAGCCAAAGTACGGAGACCGCTGTCGCCTCCTGTACACAGACACCGACTCCCTAATTCTAGAAGTGCAAACGGAAGACGTTTACAAAGACTGCCTCCCCGACATAGACGAGTACGACACCAGCGGTTACCCGAAGGAGCACTTCCTTTACTCTGCGAAGAATAAGAAGGTAATTGGGAAGATGAAAGACGAAATGTTAGGAAAACCCATAGTAGAGTACGTGGGTCTGAAACCAAAGATGTACAGCGTGCTAAAGTTAGACGGCGTAGAAAAGAAAGCTAAAGGCGTAAAAAAGTACGTGGTTAAGAAGGACATTACGCACGAGTCCTACCTCAACGTATTACGAACACGCAAGGAACAGCGGCATAAGATGAACAGCCTGCGCAGCTATGGTCATCAGATACATAACGTCACGCAGGAGAAGGTGTCGCTGTCTGCATTTGACGGTAAGCGATGGATGTGTGATGACGGAGTGCATACAATAGCATTCGGACATCACACGATAAGCAGTTCTTCCATGACGAACCCACGTGTGGGGCCATCGTGAAGATAATACAAGATGGGCTGACCCTTCTTAGCTATTACGCTTCGGATCTGGTAAGTTTCCAAAGACCAATTAGGATCCGTAGCTCTTTTGGATCCTCCTTCTAATTCACCCGGTCCGTAGAGATATCGGACTGTGACATTACCTAATTTTTTTTCATGGGGGAAGACCGCCCTCGAACTTCTGACGTAGGACTTGTGTTCCACGTGTTTCTTTTTTATGGCATCCCTGGGTTTCATTCCCGTAGCCCTGGCCGCCTCGTTGTTCAAAGCCGCGACGACCTGGGGGAGCCTCTGAGTCCATTCCCTGTTGCGTTTGGAGGGATCTTCCAGCTCTTTCCAATACTGGTACCCAAAGAGACGCTCGGCCAGGGTCTTATTGAATCTTTCGACGATGCTCTGACCCCTGTGGTACTCTGCTTCAGCTCTCCTAATCTTAGTGCTGTGGTCTTTCAGGGTCTTAGTAACCACGCCCATAAACTCTGTCCCCGCATCCACTTGCAGCAGCTTAGGCCATTTCAAGACGCGCTTATAAATCCTACCTAGGGCTTCTGCGACTTCCCCAGAATCCTTGCTGGTTATGGGTTCGGCGTCCTTGTATCTGCTTGCGATATCAACTACGGTCAAAGCGTACCTATAGGTCTTTCTTCTCACCTTGTCGTGCGGCAAGAAAAGCAAATCCGCCTGATGAACTTCATTAGGGGCATTTACGGTGAAGCTGGGCCTGGGAATGTACTTAGGCACGGGAAGATAAACCTGCCAGAGGGTTTGTTTTCTTAGCCAGTTCTTAGCCGTTTCTTCTGATACCCTGGCCGCGGTCGCGAGTTTCTTGATGGCTGACGCTCCTTTCCAATAGCCCTCAGGTCCATAGTAAATCCTTTTGAGTTTGTCCTCTACGCGGCCCATTATATGAATTCCAAAACAAGATTGATCTTACGTCCGTTAAAATCCACCGTCTTTCCGTCCACTTTAATGGTGATGTTTATGCTTTCTACCAAATTAGACAAATCATAGCTCAAAGAAATGGGAGTGTATTCTACTGGGTCAAATGGATTACCTTTGGGCAGAAACTTGGACATAAGAGAAGATATTTCTCCATTGTTGTAACTATGGACCAAGTCGCAATAGACTTCGTAAGAGGATGCGACTTTCCATTTCACAGGTATGGCTGTGTCGGTAATTGTCTTGCCCGAGGCACATAATAAAGATCCCAATGGGTCAGACTTTCCAAAAGTTACTGAATAGTTTGGCATATTATGTTTGAAGGTCATTTCGTGCGGCAATCCTGTGGTGAGCGTATAACCGTGTTTTGCTAATTCCTTAGCAAGGGTGATTGGTGTGTAATGTCCATCGGGCAGCAATACGCCTTGATAATTGCCGCCGCCTTTATGCTCAGTGACCAAGGCATTGACTAAATTATACCAAGAATTGTACAAAGAGCAACTAACCAGCCTAACCTTATGGGCTTTAATGGGGGGATTCAAATAAGTGGTATAGTCATTCTTGTCGCTTTCCAAAAAGACAATCATATATTTCAGGAAACACAGTTCCCTTCGTTAGAGCAGATACGCCAAAGCTACGCCTCCGGCCAGCCCTGCGACTCCTACGAAGACCAACTCATTGTCTTTTTGTTTCTTAGAAGGCTGATAGTAATTCTTGAACTGAGGCTTTCTCATTCTAAAGTCGGGGTGTGCTTGCGCATAGAGCTTAAAGGCGTAGTCTGTATTTTCGAAGTTTTTATTCGCCTGCATTTGGTCTTGGTAGTTCTTGTCCAACCAATCCCTGTAAGCTTGTCTTTTTTCATTCCAAGCTGCCACGTCTCGCTGATATTTCTCCAGCGCTAAATCATGCCTTTTCCTTTCGGCGGCTAAATCTCCGCTTTTGTCGCCTCTGACTAATCTATCCAAATACTGACCACCATAATTAGCTCCAGTGAATGCTAAAGCTGCAATAACTCCGCCTACGACTACGCTAGCCATTATATATTAGAAAATCACAGGGATTTTCACGAGTTACGTCGTTGGCAGGTACTTTTCCTTCTGTAGGTAATTCTTTGCCATGATAGCCCCGCCTACGGCAGCGGTCATCTTAGCAAAATTAGCGAAGCTCTTGCTTGGGTCTTCAGTAAAGTCTTCTTTGAGCACTTTCTTACCTACCCAACCAATACCCGCAACGATGGAAGTAATGATAGCTGCTTCTTCAACAGTTTTCAATAACGCGGTTGACATTATATTACAAAGCGAGAAGGAAAATCTAGGTCGCCGCGGGTGATAAATTTACTCCATTTCAGGGATCTTACTTTTTCTAACCTCCACAGGTGCGTGCACGGGCGCGTGATATGTTGGTGGTTCTACTTTTGGCTTTGCTGCCCGCCATTGTAAGTAAAGGCTGCCTGCTGCTATAGCAACTCCTAACGCGCCGATGACGTAGCCGGGATTCCAAAAGGATCCCTCTTCTTTTTCCTCCACCTTTTCCTCTTTCTTTGCTTTGTTCTTCCTGTTCATCTCCGCGAGCTTCTTTCCGGCAGCGACTCTGCCTGGAGATTTAGCCTTGGTAATCTTGGTATCTTCTACGGGTGGTTGTTCTTCGGTGCCACTCATCTTATATTAAGGGACTTGAAGGACTTGACAAGTAACTTGATGACGACTTGACAATGACTTGACAAGTAACTTGATGACGACTTGACAATGACTTGGCAATGACTTGACAACGACTTGACTAAGTACTTGAGGTGACTTGACAACGACTTGACAATGACTTGGCAATGACTTGACAACGACTTGATTAAGTACTTGAGGCGACTTGATCAGGTACCTCAGCAAGTGCCGCCTGGAAGACCTTTTCGACTTCTCTATCCTTCTTGAAGTCCTTCCAAGATGTTCCAAAGGAACCTAGTACCTCCTTCAAGTCGACATGCTGAGCTACGTGAAGTGCCGCAGAGGCGACTGCCATTAACTTACCGCACTTCAAAGACAACCAGCCGCAGGTTATCTTAAGTTCTTGGGTGATGACATAGTCATCACTAATGTCCTTCCGCAGTTGCTCCACGTCGTCTATGGGCAGCGCAAGTCCGAGAAGCTTGGTGGCCAGCTTAATGGCTGAGTCTGCTACGGCGTCCGTGGTCTTACTTGCAAGGGCGGCCTCGTACCTCTTATGGAACTTCTTAACTTCCTCTTCTGACAACTTATTAACTTGCTCATGGGTAAGTTCCTTGCCTATCATTTCTTTACACGTCCCCGAAGACACAAGGATGTTAAGTTGTTCCTTAAGGTTACTTTCGTCTAACTGCGCGGGGACTTCATCTAAGAGCTGCTCAATGTCCATATATGTTAATGGAATACGGAAACCTCAAAGAGAAGATCATTTTGGAATGTTGGTGCGTTTTTAGGTGCCGCATGTATTCGTGTAACTGTTCCTTGGATATCTCACCGCCGTAGTCGCTTAAGATGGTTTCCAGGTCAGACTTGCTCGGAGTATAAAATACGACAAGTGAACCTATGTTTTCCCTAAAAGGCTTAGAGACGCTGGTAAGCTGCTGCGAGAGCAACCAAACGCTGATATTGTCGTGTCTACCGCTGAAGGCGAGCTTCACTAATTCGGAGGTGCGTCTTTTTACGTCGTCCCCGCAGGCAATGTCATCCAGTATGAGTAAAGTCTGTGTATCTTTAGGGAATTGCTTGTGCCAGAACTTCAAATGGCTGGATAACTCGTTAGGGTCTAAGATATCTACGAAGAAGTCGTCATCTTTCACTCCTATGCCCGTCCAGGTGCGGTTATTCACGTAGGTGGGGCATAATAGCACGATATAGTCGAAGCGGTATCTAAAGGGTCCTAATAGCTGCTCCACGACGAACTGCGTTTTGCCGCAGCCGGTGGGTCCTACTATCAGAGCATTGCAGGGAATATGGTTCGGATCCATTATATATACGATGGACCCAGTGGACGCAGTAAGAAGGATTGCCACCGACGCAAAAGATAAAAGAGACACCATAGAAATGCAAAGGGAGGAGATCGATCGGCTGAAAGAGCGCGTGCAGGAATTGTACGATGAAATGTGCGGTCTGAAGCGCGCAGAACGGTTTGGTGCGCTGATAACTATGGCAACGTGGGCTAAGGAGTCCGTTAAGGACTTCATGCGATATCCCCTGTAGAATGTTAACAATAAGGTTAAATCTTTGTTAAGTATATGTGGAAACTATTCCAAAGAGTGTCTCAGAATGTTGACGTTTAGGTTAAATCTTTGTTAAGGATGCCTGGAAACTATTTCAAAGAGTGTCTCAGAATGTTGACGTTTAGGTTAAATCTTTGTTAAGACGTGCCCTTCAAAGGGGTTGTTATTTTTATTTATTATTATTAAATATCCCTAATTATTCTTAATAATAATAAATAAAAATAAGAATGGGATTTGAGACTCTTTGCACAAACCCAACTTTACTATTTTAAGCCGCCTACTAATCCTTACGGGCTTTCCACATATACTTAACAAAGATTTAACCTTATTGTTAACATTCTGAGACACTCTTTGAAATAGTTTCCAGGCATCCTTAACAAAGATTTAACCTAAACGTCAACATTCTGAGACACTCTTTGAAATAGTATCCGGGGCAAAAGAGTCCATTAAGGACTTTATGCGGTATCCCATATAAGGGTTATTAAATCCTTATTATATATGGAGTGTGAGCGGTGTAACAAGGAGTTCAGCAGCAAGCAAATGTTAAAATACCACGTTGAAAAAAAGGTGTGCGCTAAGAAGGCACGCGAAAGGCGTTGTAAGGAGTGTAATCGCCTCTTTAGCAGCGCGCAGATGTTGGATTACCACGTTGATAACCGCGTTTGCCTAAAGAACGTATGTGAGCGCTGCGAGGAGGACAAGAACGACGAATGGCATCGACATCGGTGCCGCGGCAATTACGACCTGCTGAGCGTGGCTTGCGAGGAGCACGGCGACGTTGCTGCACGATGTTGCCCAAAGGAAACCCAAAGGAAGTTAACGCGCCGGAAGAAGGAAATTGACCAGCGCTTTGCGGAGTTTGACTGCGTCGAAGGCGTAAGGTGGGAGGATAGAGAATATTGGGAGGCAACTTGTGAGCGCTGCGGCTGTCAAAGAAGTGACCAACATGTTTGGCAGTGCCTCTACGACGGCCAAGGCGGTTTCAAGGAGTACTTAGATCGCTTCGAAGCTTGGCATGCCGGCAATGAGGCGGCAAGGAAAGCCCGCAATGATTAGTAGGCGGCTTAAGATAGTAAAGTAGGGTTTGCGCAAAGAGTCTCAAATCCCATTCTTATTTTTATTTATTATTATTAAGGATAACGAATAATAATAAATAAAAATAAAGACCCCTTTTAAGGGCGCTTGCATAATCTAATAATAATAAATAAAGATAAGAACCCCTTTTAAAGGTATATGCTAGCCTACGCAGCTGCCTTTCTGGGAGGCATTCTAATTACCCTTTCAATATATGGACTGTATTACTTGCGAACTACCTGCCGACTGCATTACCCCTTGTAAGCCGCCGCGTAAAAAATACACCTGCCTTCATTGCGACAGGGTATTCTCCGAAGGATCCTTCGTGGGGCATTGGTGCTCCGCGGATCCTAAAGCGCAGCGGACTTTAGCAGACGCGCTTAACTACAAAGAGGAGATGGAGTGACTGTTCTTTCAATGTCAAACTTCCATCGGCCATTTACCTTACCATAGCTGCGTAAGTGGGTGAATTCCTCGCCCTGAATTACGTACCGCACGCAATCCGGCGCCCAAAGGGAATATTCCTTGCCTTCTAAGTCTTTGAGGACTAACCGTAAACGGTCGATGTCTTCGAAGACGACGTAATTTTTTATTTCGTATGCTTTACCGTGGGCAAGATCACGCCAGTGAGTCAAGCTGAGCTTCATTATACCTATGGAATATCTTTAGGTGCGTTTTCAAAGTGGCGTAGGACTTAAACCGCTTTACACAGCCCTTACAGGGAATACGAATGCCATCCGCGTAATCCATCAGGGCACGGCAGATAATGTCGTAATCGTTGCTAACCATAGTTAGGTAACCATTTACATCAAGCTGCGAGATTTCCTTAGATTGCTTCGCGGATAAGACGCCGTTTCCTTTTGGGGTTTTCAACTCAATACACAACCCGCGGTATTTCTTGTGGGCGTTAAGGATTAAAAGGTCTGGCTGGCCGGCTTGGTAGCCTTTTCGCCAGCATGTTATGCGCTTGCTGTCAGAATCCTGCAGCTCGCCAAGGCCTGGTGCTATGATGAATTCAGGGTAAAACCTACGCATGTAATCGACTACCTTTGCATGCAGGTCAGCTTCATTTTCTATCTTAAAAACTAATTTATTCGGGCTGTCGAAGCGTTTTTCCATCGCATATTTACCCGTCTTTCTCAACGCGGGTAGGACTTCTTCGAGGACCCAATCTTGGAATTCTTCTGCCTTTGCCATCTTCGAGGAGAATATCAACTGATACAATCCGGATTCGTTCACATACAGGGAATGTGGGTGTGAATTGGAAGGGAGGCGATTCACCTCCATTCTAAGTTCGCTAAGCCTTACCTTGTATTTATCGCGAACGTGCACCTTAATTGCATCTTTTGGGCGTTCGTAGCCCAATGCGGCCGCTACTTCCTTTGCTTTGAAGTACAATTTATCGCCTTGCACGACTTGCAGTTTCGTACCGTTGCTTTCAAATACGCGAAGCATTGTATATTCAAGAAATATTTTAACATTGACGACTTCATTCCTCAGCCGTCCTAGTAGGCAACGCTTTTCAATTGGTTCATTTCTACGCTTAACTGCGCGTCAGACACGACGAAGACGTAGCAGTTTATTTTATCACCGTCGCCCGCGGAGGCATTCTTGGTGCGTTTGATTTCCAATGTTATGCCATCCTGCGTATTTACTAGACGGAGGCCTTGACCATGTAGGTCTTCGTCGTTAATGGTGCGCATGTCAATCCACAGCGCATATTTATCCTTAAAGAATTCCTCGGGGCTAATTTGCTCGCCAAACTTGCGCATGGCCTCTCTGTACACGTCTGCGGGCTTTATCCCCTGGGAGTAGACCTTGTTTGGAACGCCGTTTATGTTGACCCCCACGTTAGTAATGTTGGGGTTGTGAAAGGCCTCGGAGTCGCGCTTACCGGCTTCGTAGGGTTTGGCAAACACCAGCATCAACCCCGTAAGACTTCTTCGGGGGAGGTTAATGCTTTGGTTGATAACCTCATCCGTCTTATCCAAGAAGCTAAATGTCTTATACATCACTACGTGGTCGTAAAGGAATGCCTTTCCGGAGCTGTATTCCATACCAGCGCTACGGGCCAGCTCTTCGCTGTACACGGTCTCGTACTGTAATTCTAAGTTGGTAATAGAGTATGGGGTTGTTGTGGTAAGTGCAGTGCTTAGCCCACCAATAATGTTATTAGCATCTGCTAAAGTTACTTCAAACTGCAGTTCGGATAACTGTCTTGGGTAATACACACCGTGATTCGTAATCACTTCAAAGTCTAATGGTATGACATACTTACTACCATAGGCGGTCTTTATTCGCTTTGCGTCTGCTACTGCGGTTTCTCCGCTGCCGTCAGTAGGTTGCGTTTTCGTAGGTGTGCGGACCTTACGTAGAATGACACTACCAATTCCTTGTTCTATCCTTTGCGCGCGGTCAAAGGCCGTCAACCATAAGTCTTTGTACGTGGTATACAGATCGTACCTATTTAAGTCCAGCAAGGATTCCCCGGCGAACTTTACGCGCATCTTAGAAACGATGTTGCGACCCACGTTGTTAACGATAATCCTTTCATCTGTGGGGCTTGACTGCACCGCTAGGTCAAACCTTAGCGCCAGGGTGCCAGGAACTAAGACTAGGTTATCCGTTAGACGGGGTACGCCTACGTACAGCGTTTCCCCTGGCTTTGCGCTACTGGGGGTGAATGTAACCCGGTGAAAGGTGCGTTCTGCTTTCAGTCCGCCAACCTGCTTAGGTAATACGTTTGGGTTTAACTTTGAGCTTATCATATATAATGGAAGTAGAAGGAACGGATTTTGACCCCCTTACCGAAGAAGGCCAAGTCGATATTAACGATGAAGAATACGATGCATGGATTAAGGACGCGGGGGCAAAGCCTTTGCTTTACGACATGGCCTTGATAAGCAAGTATGGCAATAGGTGGAAAAGCTTCAAGGCAGCCTTGAATCGCATGTGGCAATCAAGGAACCGCGGCAGCCCCGTCCCCGAGTACTTGGAACTTCAAAACACAGACGAAGCAGCCGCGCGGGAAACCGTAGAGTGGGCAATGCAAGAGCTAACGCAGCGCTACGACAACTTTGATGCTGACGACGTAAAGCTTACGGAAAAGGGAAACAAAGTCCTCATAAGCGTCCAAGACTTAAGATTTCCCGACAAAGACCGCTGGACAAAACCGCAACCCCTCTTTGATGAGGAGGGCAACGTTAGGGGCGACGTCTCAAGATTAAGAGGCTTTCAGCGTGCTACTAGAAGCATGTTAGAAAGGTTGCAAACCCTGAATGAAAAGGTTGCGCTAGAAAGGCGCGCTATCGAACTGCAAAAGGCGCTGGAAGAAAAAGAGGCGGCGTACGAAAAGCAAAGTCGACTACTTGCTAATGCTGAGAAGAAGTTTAGTCAACGAGACGTAAGAATGGAAGAAATGACGAAACACTTAGATCAGGCTTTACGTGATCGGGATAAAGCAGAAAGGGAGTTGGAGGAGGCTAAGAAATCACATGCTCCGACGGCGGCGTTAGAAAAAACGCTAAAGGAAAGGGAGTCAAGCTATAAAAAACAATTGTTGCGGCTGGGTCAAAGTAAAGACGAAAGCATACTGCAAATTAAACGAGAAGCCGAAAAGGCTTTAGATGAAAGGGATACAGCTCGACAGGCTTTTCGCCTTGCTCTGCAGGACCTAAACATGAGTCAGGAGGAAGTTAGGAAATTACAAACCACCATAGAGGGTTCTTTGGTGGAGCGGCGGCAGCTAGTTGCTGAAATCAACATTAAAGAAGAGCAAATCCAGCAAAAAACTCAGGCCATCGAAGACCTGGAAAAAAACATATCCGAAAAGCAGGAAGTAATTAACGACCAGGCGCGCCCCGAAGAAGAAAGGGAGGCAGCCCAAAGGGAAGTAGAAACCCTTCAGGAGAGAGTTGCGGAATTACAGGCACAAAAGGAAAACCTGGAAAGGGAGTTGGGGCTTACCACCAAGGAAAAGGTAAAAAGAGCTCTGGTGAAGTATGGCGTTCCACTGGCATTTGCGGTCGCTATTTTGAGCGTAGTAGGGGTAATCCTTAACGTGCTTAAGGCTACGGGCGCGGGCGTGAAGAAATTAGGCAGTGGGCTGACGGACTTGGGAAAAAAGATGGCAGCCGGTCTTCCTGGGCTGCTGGGTTCGGTTGTTTCCTTGGCACTTAGGGCCGGCGGAGAACTGTTGAAGTTCGTGGGCAACAACATTTGGATCTTGGTCGTCGCTATTGGAGTGGTACTCCTGAAGAAGATGAAGGGTTAATCTTATCCTTGTGTATTACTGGTGGCTTATCGTCGTCGGGTGCCCGAGGCGTCCTCGACTGGGGATAAGTAAAGATAGTATTCGCACCGCCTTGATAATGCGGAACTAGCGGCAGCACGCTCATGGTGCTAATGGGCTTATGATTCCAAGTGGCATCCGTCGGGGAATTTCTTGACGGGGCGGCATTTATCCGAAGGTAGGCAACGTCGTTGGGGAGAACTTGTAACTTCGCATATTGGCAATTGGCTATCATATGAAAAGTTACCGGCGTTAAGTCTTCTCCGCTTCTTGGCGGGGGCTCCGACGAGAAATGGGCTGGGTTCCTATTATTATCTTTTTTTCTGTAGGGTAGTAATGGATGGTCATTCTCATCAACGATCCTAAACCCGACATTACACGAATACCCCGTCGAAATGCTAATGGTACACATGATCAATCCCAGGCCCCCAACCTTCACCCACAGCCCGGTGTCATGCCAATGCTGTTCTAAGTAGTCCTTCTCCTCCAAAAAATGTAGAAACCAATCTTCCTTCGCGTGTGGGTTCATATATTTCAGGGAATAAATTCCCTTCTATAGACTCATTACCGTAAGAGTGCTAATGGTCTTGTGATTATAAACCGTATCTCTCTGATTTTCTATACTATTTATGCAAACGCTCCCGGTGTCATCTACGCGCATTTGCAGCTTTACCTTCCCATGGCAATCGGCGACCATGTGGAAAGTCCAAACCGATAGATTTTCGGCACTGCTGGGGTTGGGCTCTACGGAGAAATGCGCAGGCTCCCTGTTGTTTGTCTTATTTCTCATAGGCTGCAGTACGCCATTCTCATCCAGGAACCTAAAGCCGACGTTGGCATGGCTGCTCGTGCCAATGCAAATACTACAAAGGATTAACTTCTTTCCTGAGTAGTTCAAATTCACGGACATGCCCGTGACATCAACCCAAGATGCCTGGGTGTATTTTTTCTCGCCTGTGTAAGTCGTATAAGCACAATCTACTCCAGCTACGTAGGGGTTGTTCATCGCCATATATAATAACTCAGACCAACGCCTGCGGCGGCTAAGCCGGCCTTTAGTAAGTTATGGTCATATTCCTCTTCTTTTTTAGGCGCTCGGTATACTTCTTTTGTTAGCTGCACTTTCTTAGGCGGTTGCGTATGGTGCACTTTTTTAGGCTGTTCAACAAAGTGCCTTCTAATAGTGTCAGAGTTCACGTCATTCACCCCAAACTTCATATCCTTAGTAGCTCGTTGAAGTTTGTTGTTGTATCCTACTACAGAGCCAGTATTTACAGATAAATTACTAGGCATTAACCAACAACCCGGGGCTACTGCATAGTCCAGTCGGGCCTTAGAATTTTGTATAGCTAGTTGGTAACGCTGTACGCCCTTGCTAATGTCGCCCTCCAAGATCGAACTTTCGAATAAGATCAAGGCTTCGGCTCGCGTCTCTTCTGCGGCGCCCGTATTCCCCACTATGCTTGATCGGGTATTTACTTGGGCTCCAAGGATAGAATACACGTAAGCTTCTATGCTGCGGTTCAAACGGGCAAGGCCCGCTTTGGTTAGTCCTTTACCTTCTGGGGGTATGAAATTAAGATATTGCTTCGTTTGCTCGTCGTTGGTAATCTTAATGATCAGTGGATTGGCCCCTGCATACTTACCGCCCTCGTCTTTGAACAAAGGCCCATCCCTGACTTCCTTAGTGGTCTTGGCATTTGGTTCAAAGAAGGTGCTACTGTCGTGAGTTTCTTTATGATACCCAGTGTTCCACCGTAGCCGCAATGCATGAACTTCCTTATCGCTTAGCTCGTGTCCACCAATCCCCCAATAAGCCCAAATATGCCCCAAGCCATTGTTAGCGCCGGCAGTGCATCGGAAATCCTTCCCTACAACGCCAAACTCCTTACAGAGTCTGTCATAAGCCGGCACGCTGTATTTATTATCTCTTGGATAGAACGTGGCATCTCCCGGCAGCGCAATAACGCCCATTTCATGCAGTATTCTTCTAACCGTGAAGTGAAAATGAAACATAAATATTGAATTCTTCATCAAGTTTGCACTTACACCACAGCCGCTAGTGGCACACCAAACCGCAAAGTTTAGTTGCTGCGGCCAATAACGCATGTTAGGACCACTTAACCATTCATGAGATTCCTTAGCGGTGGTATGAACAATGGGAACGTTTTTGAAAATATCTCGCACCTTTAACGGAAAGGAATGGTTGTTTGAGATCCGCATGTTCAACGTTAGGTCCAAGCTTGGATGTTCATTAAACGTAACTGCGGGTATCGGATAAGTACTGGTACCAAGCAATAATTCCTTTGACCAACCTTGCACGGGTTTAGGCTTAGGATGCTTCAGTTGATTGTCTATCTGATCGACCAGCGTAGGTTTCAAATCCTCATTGCTGTACATTTTTTCGCCGTTGAAGTAAATCCCATCGGGCCTTCTTTCGAACTTACTAGGGTCTGCATGCGGAAACATCTTCCTAAATGCTCTCCAATTCCAGTAATCTCGATTATCGTGATGTGGCTGCTCCTCAATATCATTCCCAAAAGCGTCGTACATTAGTATATATAATGGATGTTATACCATCAGCACCTCAGTTGTACCCAGATGTTCCCTATACTACACCTAACGAACTAAACGGTGAAAACTTTAGGCTCAACAAAGCAAATTTAATTCTGGCTTACTTGGAAGGGCAGGCAAAACACTACGAAAAAGTCCGAAAAAAGTACGTCAGAGCCCGGAGTACGCTACATAAGATTTCGATAACTTTGGGGTCTATATCTGTTGTGTTAACGGGCTCCGGCGTTGCTACTTCGCTTACTGGGCCGGGAATAATCGTTGGAGTTCCTTTGGCCGGCGTTGGGGCAGCTTGTGGTATCATTTCGGCTGTTGCTACGGGCATTATGAAAAAGCTATCCACGAAAATATCCAAGCATGACACGACAATAGCTCTATCTAGGGCTAAAGTAAATACTATTACCGATCTTGTCTCAAAGGCTTTGCGTGACAGAAAGATAGACGACGTAGAATTCTCGCTTATTCTGGCCGAAGAAGACAAATACGAGAAATTAAAGTCGGATATAAGGAATAAAAAAACAGTCGTAAAAGATCTTTCCGAGGAATCTCGCAAAAAGATCTACCAGGAGGCAAAAGAAGAGCTTCAAAGAAAGCTTGCTCAGTAAACATCTGCTTCGAAAAGAGCGCGACGGGATTCTATTTACATATCGAACGCCGGCTGTCTGGTTCATATGCAAATTAAATATAATAATTTTCACATACATAAGCGTCCAGATGTGTCTGGCGTTCGCTTGTGATCGTGGACTTTGGGGCTGGGGAGGCCTAAAGTCCCGAGTTCGAGCCTCGCTGTAGATGCATTTGGACCGGTTGCTGTGAGTGAAAAAAAAAGCCTCCCCCACTCACAGCAACCGTGGGGGGAGGGGTAGAAAGTGCGATTCAACCCCGCGATGGGGGGTTTCGCGATTGGAAAAGTCAGGGGGTGTCTCGGGACGCTGTGTATGTACTAGAGGGCCTCTGGCGCGGGATGAAATAAGCCCCGTAAGCCCAAAATGCAAAAAACCCCACTGGGGATAGCTTGGTGTTCTGCGCGATGCATTCCCAAGTGGGGTTTCTGGCAAAATAAACGCCAGTTTTGCATTTTTATTTTCTCGGAATCCATCCTAACAGGGGGTGGTTGGGGTCTATTTTGTAAAATATTTCGTAAATTACGTCAGGATAATAAGGAATATCCTTATTCAGCCGACAAAACATCCACTCGGCTTTTGTCATATCAGAAACCTCAGGAATAGACTTACCGGTAATTTCAGACAAAAGATAGGGAATAGCTTTGTAATATTTCCCTAGCTTTAATTTTTTCAACGTTTTTCGTAGACATTGTGGGGTTGGCTCTTCTAAATGGTCTATGATTTTCTTCTTTACTTCGTCGCTTAAATATATCGGATGTAAACCTTGGATATGACTCATCCAGTCCCTGAAGTATTTTATTCTCTTGTATGGGGTCTTCTTACGACCTCCGTTGGCATAATACTGCTCTCTGGTAGCATTTGGTACGGCATTACGAATATTCTTACCACACTCGTAACACTGTGCTGACGTGTCGTCTTCTATTTGCATTTTCTTACCACAACAAATATACTTATTTGGCTTAGAAGGTACAAACTTGGGTTTCAAGCACTTTACACAGAAATCATAAGCAAACTCTTTACATTCTTCGCACTCCATATATAGACTAACATATTTAAGTGCGCTGTTGCCCTCAACCACACTTGGAGTGGGGGTCGTCCGTAGGTGGATTTTTGACACGGATCTTGCCCGTGTTGAGATTGCGCTGGAACCCCCATTCCCTATACTACTCACGCTGCTTTGATTGTTTAATTCCCGCCATTTTACACAAAAGCTATCAACATGATAATTTCTGAAGACTCGTCCCGCCATTTCGATAATCTATGAAAATAATACGGCATTGACGTCATTTCCTGTAAGTTCGGGACCAATCAGAACTTACATATCAGTTCAGGCGCAATGTAAATGAGTTCAGGCGCAATCCTAGAGTCTTGACGTCACTTCCGACTTATCAAATGGACCAATCAGGACCGCGAACGGTTCAGGCGCAATTCAGGCGCATTTCAGGCGCGAAAACCGGGGAAATTATCGACCTATGACACTACTCAAGCGACTACCTTTTTCTGAGGGAGGGGAGGGTGTGATCCTAAGTAATCTGTTAAGTAATTTCTTTGTTCTTTTCTATAGGATTCCGAATACTTTAACAGTCTAAACTGGATTTTAGAAAACGATCCTGAATGCTTAGAACTACGATTTTGTGTAGATGAAGATCTATTTGGACAGGTAAATAGTTCAGAAATGTTCCCTATACCATTTCTTGTATGCTCACAATCTCCCCAGTGGAGGGGGGTTGGGTTATGGTTGTGTTGGGTGGGGTGGGGTCGAGACAGTTGTCGCCAAGTTGGTACCACATTTCATCCTGTTCATCAAGTTTGCTAACGTTGATATCGATCGTTCTTATCAAAAGTACGATACATTAGTATAATTCTCAATGTTTTATTTAATATTTAGTTGAAGATGAAGGAGCTTAAACCTGGAGGTGCTGATATTCGTGTCACTAATGAAAACAAGCTGGACTACATCAAGTAAGACCACCTAGTTGTCTGTATGTTAGAGTGCTGTTACCATTTCACCGACCCAGAAAACTACTCCAGACGCGACAAGTTTTCTCACTGATATTTTCCTTCCATCCATCGAACTCACAACGGTGTGACTTCGTTAGTAGGGACCTTAAGCTGCAGGACGGCAACGTGGTCGACAATGTCGGCGAAATTGAAGCGCTTCAACCTTCTATTGTATTATTATTTCGTGTTTACCTAGGATCTTACTCAATAAGCATCCCCGTTTTAGAGTGAAATGACGTCTTTAGGGAGCGCTTTACTTATAACGAAAATCAGCAAAGATAAGCTTTTGGCGTAGCCGTTCTCTTTAGTACGTAAAAATAGGACATTTCACGTCTTACTTTCAGCATAAGACGGCAATGATGCACAGTATTACGTACATTCCAACGAGTATCTATTGAATAGCGCAATTAGTGCTATTGTATGGTTGCCTTCGTCGTCGTTGCCGTCCTGCAGCTTAAGGTCCCTAGTTGTTGATTGACGAGCCCCAACAACCCACACATCTGGAAGGAACACGAAAAACGCTAAGATAAAAAGATATAAAAGCAAAAGCGCTTGTATTTAGGGAGCAAAATGTGGGGTTCATCCTTCAGTAAGTTGACGGGCTCAAGGAATGATTATTTTCTATATTATTGATGCTTATTATTAGCTATTACCATTGTGAGTAATTTGGATGTATTTTATTTAGTCAAGTAATCAAATGGAGATTTGTAAGCCGCGTTGAAGATCAAATGAGGAAATTAATGGAGGTGAGTAGGAATGGGAATAGACCTTTTTCCTTTCAGGCAATTTTGCTGAATGCCTATGTGTAAAGAAAAAACTTGGCATTTTTGTGTGCTTTTATTGTAAAAATGTGCTTGCTTATAGTACTCATCCACTATTTCGATGAGTGCGCAGCCCTCATGGATGGGCCATAAGAACATTAATTGTAATAACTCGTATATTCACTTTCTCTAATTGAAGGGATTCAACGAACTCATTCCCCATAATTTACTCCAGATATTTGATGAGCGTGAACTGGAGGTGAGTCTTACATGCCTTAGAGCACCAACTACGAATGATCGTGCGTTAACGGTGATTTATTCCACCTCATGCGCTCAGTTCTGTTTATATGGAAGGTCTGTTCTATTGTCCCTGGCAGTAATGAGTGGAGGTGTCGCAAAGGGTCTTGAGAGAAAAGAACGCTTATATTAGTGCGAGTATCACAAGTGAAAATGCAAGAAAAAACAACTATTTAACCTGTTTTCTTACGAACTATGGTTGTTTGTTTTTGTAGTTGTTGATGTGTGGTCTAGGAGATATAGATACCGAGGACTGGAGAAAACATTCCAACTACAGGGGTGACTACCACGATAAACACATCGTCATTCAGTGGTTCTGGAAAGTAAGTTGAACCTGTAACGAAGCGATAAGAGGGAGCGCGTGCGTTTCCGTCAAATCTTTAGGACCTTCGTTATCGTTGCTACATCCCAAAACCTCAAAACTGTGGCTAAAATTTCTCAGAATTTGAATTTCTGATGGTGGTAAATTGATGATTATTTGTTTAAATTGTTTACTGTTATGTGAAAATGGAAGAAAATTTCTTGCTATCCTTGTAGTAGCAGATATTGTGTCAGTAGTTTTTTATTGGATAAGATTTTAATTCTACTAGAAAAAAATGCCGCAACAATAATTGGTTCGCTATTGCCCAAGTCGGAACAATAATTAGATAAAGTTTTTCTGGTCTAACGCGGCATTTCTTGTCTAGGCTGTCAACTCTTTTGACATGGAAACTCGTGCAAGATTGCTGCAGTTTGTGACTGGTACGTCACGTGTTCCAATGAATGGTTTTGCTGAGCTGTACGGCAGTAATGGTCCACAACGGTTCACTATTGAACCATGGGGAACACCACATTCCTTACCACGGGCGCACACATGGTAAGTGTTTTTGATACACTTTGAAGGAAGTCTGCTCTGCCCAACGTATGTTATGCCACAGTATTTATATACTCCTTTAACGCGCAGTTACATGGACCACCTATTGTAACCATGTAAGTGCACCATGTGTGCACTTCTACAAATCAGCGAGTGACCAGGTTTATCGGGAACTGCAACGTTGTTTGCAACCACGTGATCTTAGCTAATTGAATCAATGGTTTAGTTAATTATCTCGGTGTATCACTGTCAGAATTAATACTCCAGTTTCGAGTTCTCTTTGCTCAGTTTTAGTCTCGGTTGTGCGTTAAAAAGTTCAGCTATTCAAATCGAGGCTAAGACTGGGCAAAGGCGAACTCAAAAGGGGAAATTAACGTTCCTCAGAAGAGGCTCACGTGATGGCTGCCATGATAGGAGGCACAACAATAGAGTCTTTTCCCACTGGGAGACTGAATTCTTTCTCATATGTAAATCGGATGAGACCAGATTCCAATGTTCCTGCCTCCTGTCATGGCTGCCATCACGTGATGGTGCAAAGCCAAGGGCGGATCCAGCCAAAATTTTAGGGGGGGGGGGGGGGGGGGGCTAATTGAGTTTCTTCCGTCAACACAACGGAAAACAATAAAAAAAAGCATATAATAGTCCCCTTCACGGTTCCCTGCGCCATCTTGAAAGGTAGCCGTGCCTTTGCATCGAAGCGAGACCAACGGTGAGCTTGCAATGATAGAGACATGCGAATAATTGTCTAAGGTGTTAAAGAAAGGTCTGTGAAAGGGACTATTCTTCAGTTTTGTTTTGTTTTGTTTTCTGTTGAAGGGGGGCTTCAGCCCCCTTTGCCCCCCTCCCTGGATCCGCCCTTGAAAGCCTCTATTTATAGTTTTGTAACAAAGTTGCGCGAAGCACTTGCACCTTTTGACCGGTCCTTGCTTTTGCTTAGAAATGGTTTCAGATGTCAGAGACCACGAAGCATAGTTTTGGTCGTGCAAACTAACATAAAAAAATAACTTGTTTTCTTTTCCTTGTAGTTTCAATCGTTTGGATCTTCCTCGATACCGCAGCTACTACGAACTACGTGAAAAATTACGGATTGCGATAGAAAATACTCAAGGATTTGAAGGAGTGGATTAAGACTTCAGCTGGCGTAGAAGCGATGATCCCTGGTGAGATGGTAATGCAATTTAATTCTTTGGACTTCAGTGAAGGACCAGCGAGTGCAAATCAGACTGATATTATTAGCCATCATTAATCAAATGGATTTATCAATAATTCGTTTTGAAACAAGTGTTCTATTCCACGGTAAATGAATGTTTCTGATTGGTCAAAATGAAGGAATGAAAATATCAGCTGATGGCCATGGGCTGAGAGTAGAAATATATTTTCTTTGAATCTATATGGTTGGAAAAATGTAAACTTCATTTTCCATCCTCGCTTCGTAGAAGCTCTTGGCCTTTACCAAGACTTTGAATGGATAAATAAGAGTCTTGCATTCATTGCCTTCTGGAAAAGAAAATGTTTCTTTAACGCTGGATTATATTGCGCATGCTCATGTGCATGTTTTGTTTAGTAGCCATAGTATACACAATCTCGTACCCAGAGCCTGCGTTTCTTTCGGCCTGCGGCGAAGAACGAGGGCTTTGGCATAATCCATTTTTGGCGCATGCGCAGTCTTTCCGGAAGCGAAATATAATCAATGAAAATTATGCTTTCAAACCTGCTTTCAAACAGAGTTCTGTGTTAACTTCCGTTCAAAATAATAATTAAAAATCGGGAACATATTTTTTTATTTTTGGCAAGTCTTTTAACGTATGCGCTCTTATACCGGAAGTCCAAGAAATCCTGGTCTCAAAAAATGGATTATGCCAGAGCCCTTGTTCTTCGCCGCAGGCCAGAAGAAGCGCAGGCTCTGGGTACGAGATTGTAGTATACATAGAATCAAAGGAATATTATTATTGTCTCAAGAGAATCACATAGGCCGCGATTAGTTGCTATGCACCGATTACTTTTCAGTTAATCATTAACGAAAATAGCTTTTATAACGATCGATGTAGTGTGATTTTTATATAGACGAGTTCTTTATTTTACCAATTGAAAGTTATGATCATACTCACTTTTGGGTTCTTTTTTTGTTGTTGAAAAAAATGTTTTATATCTCTTCTATAAGAGAGAAATAAACATGCCTAGACTAGATAATACATATTATATTAGTATATGTGTAGATAGCTTGAACATAAGTCGATAGTTTTATTGTGCCCACATTGCGTTCTCATTGACTTATGATCGAAAACATATCCTCCGCCCCCTCCACCCCCCCCCCCCCCCCTCCACTTATATTCACCCAATTAGACTGAACATATATACATGTAAAAGTAATTTTATTACATAGCTGTAACTGCTGCCAAAGTTGCTGCAAACTAGATTATTACCTTGAATGACTGTCGCAATCTTTTACAGTCAACCATCTTTGAAAGTATATGACGATTGTTACACTACTTTTGAAAATGGCCGCTGCTACTGAAAGCTAGACCTGTATAGAATATTGAATGCAATTATAACCAATGAAATTACGAGAAATGATGCTAAAGAACACTGTTATTAATTCCTAATAATGTGATACCAACATGGCAATCACATTATTTGAAATAAGATTGTATGACCTATAACATTATGACGTCAAAGCTTGTTTACATGGGCAAGAATAATAGGAATTTAGGCGAAATTTTCTTTCGTTCGGGATATTTAGTACGACATTTATCAGTTCTCACCTTTCCCCGTCTAATTAACCATTTTTTATTGTGATTTAATTCGTGATTTAATTTTGCCCCCTCTGGCAACCATGATCCTTAGTGTTAAAACAATAGATTGTTTTGATGTGACGTCATAGTGTTATAGGGCAATTGTTCTCATTTGAATGGTTCAGTTTGGTTCACGGGTCAAATGGAATCACTATAAATGGTCTGATTACAACTAGTCCAATCAAATGAATTCTACAACAAATAAAATACCTTGAATTTAGTGATGTAATATTTTTGTTATCAATCAGTTTATCTTTATTATTTTTATCTTTATATTTTATCGGTAGACATTAACTCAAGCTCAATGGTTTAAGCAGCTAATGTGGTTGAATTGACCTTCATTTTCGTCTGCACTAAATTGACTTGTCGAGTCACTAGTTGCATAACCTACGTTGTAATCATAAGTTAAGGGTTTAACGTTATGGTAAAAGCTGATAGTTTGTCTACATTCCCATATCGACCAACAAGCGTCTGTATGAACAGGGAAGGCTCATTGAGCCACAAGGGATGGCCATTGACATTTGGATTATTAGAGAATAGATGGGAGGGAGGATAGGTCATGAGGTGCAATGCAAACAAATGCTGCTAATTAATTATTCCACTGAAGTAAACTGAACACGCACACCAAAGTCAAGCAAAGAGAGGAGGAACAATTATGTATGACGAGGGCCCAGCATGTCTTTTTGCTATTCATTTAATGATAGTAAAAGGATATTAAATGGAAGTCTTCATCGATATCGTTATCATCTTCCCTCTCTGGTTCGAACAGGCCTCGGGTATTTTGTATTGTTTGATCCTAAAATACAATCGTATATATATATATATAATCATTGTATTTATTCATGTTACAAGTACTCACATTTACCTGAATTGATAGCCCATCCTCAGAAGCACACATTAGCCTGTTGTAATATTTCTGTGACCAAGTTTTGTGTGGGGAATCACTGTAGAATCTAGGCGTCACACCAGTCCACAGCTGATTGCTTGATAATGGCGAGGATGAGTTAGGTACTTTCTGCAAAGTTAGTTCAGGCTGGACAATTTCTTCTTGTTCTGGATCATTCAGGTAGTTGTCGTCTGTACTAACTGCTTTTGGTAACCTTGGAGAAAAGATGTGTAAAATCATGTAAGTGAAGACCAGCTACATTTATTTCACACTATCCTGGAAAAGCGATTCAGCCCAATGTTAGGGCTTAGCACGCACGATCATGGTACGCAGCACCATACATGAGTTTTTAACAAATAGCGCTTCGCCTCTAACCAAGGCCACAGGGGTTGGCCGTGGTATGTGAGTAGACGGTTGCTTGTTTTTTCTTCCCTTGCGTGGGATAAAAGCAAGTCATCCATCCTTTCGGTATTCTCAATATTCTTATACTCTCGGCTTTGTAATCAATTCATCACTTTACCAATGGTGATGTTACACGGAGCGATTTTTGACGAAACATGCCACATTTAACTATTTCCAGATCAGCAATACGTTGCAAGTTTTTGATTCAGCTTCAAAAACTCTTAACGCGCAGCGCCAAAAATCGTTTCAAATCTTCCCTGATCATCCTGACATAGACATGCATGACATATGAGAAACCGTACCAATTGAATTCAGCATGCTTCCTACGTAGCTGAGCGACATGGGCCTCAACATCCATACCACATCTGTTTTGTCGTGTTTTTGAATATTTTTTCCTTCTCATTATTTTCGAGGGGTGTGGGAGGACGTCCTTTGTGATATGTGCACATCTTAAGGCTTCGTCGTCCCCATGAGGTCCACGCCTTGCCACGGCTCTACCTCCAAACTAAGGAAATTATTTACTTACTGATTTGGTAGCCAAGATGAAAGGAAGAAATAGTGCCACAGCGAAAGAGGTAAGGGCGTGGTGGCGAAGGGGGAAAGGGGGGGGGGGGGGGGGGGGGAGCTGGCTGTTGGAACACACATGGCGTCTTATTTGCCATTACTATTATCATTTATAAAAATAGTAGAGTAAAAGTCAAGCATGATCTCCAGAACGCTCCATACATTTTTTTCCCGTCTTCTTTCTAATAGCTCCGTTTATACTTACTACTCCAAAGGGGAAAGGTTTCGTAGCCAACTGCTCTACCCGTATACCATCTTTTGATCTAGGACATTTAGAAGGTGACATTATTCAAAAATCTCGGAAATCAGCGCTACAATTAAAAAAAAAAACTTTTTCTTTATTTCTTACTTACTGTTCACGGCTTGCATGGCCCGTTGTTTCCCAGGGAAATCTTTTTAGAACGGGAGAAGTTGAACTCGAGAACAGGACGTTTGTCGTATTTTTATTACTGTATTCTTGTTGATGAAGGCGTTCACTGCTTCTTTTTACTGTTTTTGAGCTTCTGTAAATACAGTACGATGAAAAATCCAGACCATCAATATTATATTTTTATTGTGAACTATTTACAAAATGATTGGCTAAAGCATATACATACCTAGCAAAGGGAACGACAGCCAAACCAGCATCATAACTGCTACTACAGCCATCTTTCTCGTTATCTTCTTCTCGTGTTGAAACGCAAACATGACTGGTATCGTGGAGAGGAAAAAGCTGGAATTCCTCTTTTGACAAAGGACGATCCTTCAATATATTATACATATTATCCTGATATGAATGAGAAAAGAGGAAAAATAAAAGTGAAGTAAATACAGAAAAAAGATTTTGAAAAAGAAATTGGGGAAAGTTGATTTTTGTTTTTATTTTACTCGACGCGCGCGCGCAAAAAGGGCGGGAAAATTGTAGACGAATTATTTGGTCTTCCTGTGTACCTTTTTAAAGAGAGCGACTAGGTCGAGACCAGTTGTACTCATGCGCACGTCATTCAGCTGACCAGATCACGGGCTCATAGGCAGGAGTAAAGCAAAAAGACGACGAGTCACGAAAAAGAAGTTTTACTAAAAAATAAATAGTTTTATATAAATGCAGAGACTTTCTTCTCTCGTAAGACCTCTATCAAGGCCTGCTGTAAGTAGAATACTTGATCAAAGTTTTTTTTATTTGCATAGTTTTCTATATTTTCAGTGCTATAATGTCAACGCGTATTTATTGATTGCATAACTTTTCCAGTAAATTATCTCGTATTTGTCTCTTTGGAGAAGGAAAGGCCTCCAAAGAAACCTTTTTTCTTCAATTTATATTAATTTATTAGTAGACCTTATTACCTTTTCTACATTTTTTCTGTTTTCCCAACGTAATGTTAACGTGTTTTAGGGGCCCTTACTGCGTCAGCTTTACCAAGCAAGGGATGCATCTACCTTGGTTGTAACAGAACATAATGACCAACATCTGGTTCCAATAACTTTAAATGCTATAACAGCAGCAAATAAACTTGGAGGGGAAGTATCTGCTTTGGTTGTTGGCTCAAATTGTGGACCTGTAAGTAACTTTATATGTGCACACGGTTGGCTAGGTTTATATAGTATTTATAACTAAATAAAAAAGATAAATGGGATTTAACAGTGGTATTTACTTAGAGTGGCTCTTCATCCACTAAACTTGAAGTTAATTTACTAGAGGGAGGAAAACCAAAGACCTCTGAAAAAACCCTTGAAGAACAGAATTAACCAAGAAACATTTCACTCACATGACATTGAGCTTGGTAATCAAACCAAGGTCACTTTGGTGAGAGGTGAATGCTCTCACTGCTCTGCCGACCATGCTTCAAATGTAACATAGCCATTCTGTTCTCCAATACTGGAAGGCTTTGCACTTCACACGAGGAAATCATTCAATCATTTTTTGTCATATGACCTTTCCAGAACACATTTAATGGCTCAAGTATCCAATTTGACCTGTGACCTGCTGTTATTACGAGTGTTGATCCTGTATTCCATATGAACATATCATATTTTCTTTGTGTTTCAGATTGTAGAAGAACTGAGTAAAGTTCAAGGGATAAATAAGATTCTTGTGGCTCAGAATGATGCATATAAGGGCTTTTTACCAGGTTAGAGGCTTAACTTCTAAATAGTAATTTAAAGTACAAAAATCATTTTCAAAAACTCACAAGACAGGCGTACTGGGTATAGTGCCAGATACCATATCGCACTCTAATATGGTTATGCGTTATATTATTTTTCTTTATTCCTTTATGATTGCTTTATTATATTACTCCCACAGAGGTCCTGACTCCTTTGATAGTTGCCTCACAGAAACAGTTCAGCTATTCTCACATCGCTGCTGGGGCAACAGCTTTTGGAAAGGTACATGATAATGATTCATATAGCTCCCATTCTACCGTTAATCCTCTATTTTGCCCCCAGAGGGGTTAATTGAGAGGGGGGCTTATTGTTATAGTTGAAACGCCGCTACACTGCAATTTCAACTAACTAGAAGACTTTAATAATTCTTCGCAAAAACTAGAGCACAGAGTAGAAAAACTTAAGCATATGAAGTTGGAGGTCATGCAACCGAAAATGAGGAACAAACTGTTGTGATTATGTTAGTGAACTACTGTATCAAGACTTTAATACCGTAAATCACCTTTAATCAGTACATGTGATAATTTAGATGTGAAGGGGGGAGAGGAGGGGGGGCTAGAAAGAGAGGGGGGATTAACAAATTTCTTCCTTAAAAAAGGGAGGGCTTTTTAGAGAGGGAGGCTTATTCGAAAGGGGGGGACTAAATAGAGGATTTACGGTATATATATGTATGTATATAATCAAAGGAATGAAGCTATGACTATTATCTGTACAACTGTAGAAATAAAACATGAAACTCCTTGCAATGTATAAATTAGCTCCACTTTTTCTTTGTGTACATTCGGTCCAATGACATCAAGAGTATGTGTGACCCACCATCCTACCCCCAACCATGTGGTGCACAGCACCTGTAGTACACTGAAATATATAGCTGTCCACTCGGAAAAGATGTAAAGGAAGTCACATATACATTATTATGATAATACATTGTATTTACTACATTTCAATAATATTCTAGCTGGAGGAAACCTCTCATAACCACTATCAATTTTATCCATGCTTTTCTTAATTTATTGCAGCTAAAAGTCTGAACCAATTATTTGTTCTTTTGATTTGATTAGAGCCTTCTTCCAAGGGTTGCAGCTCTTCTTGATGTTGCACCTTTATCAGATGTTACAGAGATCAAGTCAGAAGACACCTTCGTCAGAACTATATATGCTGGTATGTAATTGTTAATAAAATGAAAAAAGCTTATCCATTGTGGATATAAATTATGGAGTATACATATATTTTCAAGCACAATTGTGGTAGTTAAGTGGACAAAGATGTTTCTACTGCGACTGCTAATCTTCATCAGGCTTAGTATGTCATAGACTGGAAGTATAGAGTATACATATATTTTCAAGCACAACTGTGGTAGTTAAGTGGACAGAGACGTTTCTACTGAGACTGCTAATCTTCGTCAGGCTTAGTACGTCATAGACTGGAAGTTGGTCTTCTTATATACTGTTGGTCTGGCTCTTTATTATTTTAAGCAGATTTACACAATATGTACATGTAAGGCTATGAGTGATAATAGTTTCTTGTTTTGCAAGAAAGAAAAAAAAAAATCATTGAATTAAATGTTTTCTTTGTGTTGTTTAGGTAATGCAGTCACCACTGTGAAATCTAATGACAGTATAAAGGTGTTTACTGTCAGAGGTACAGCATTTGAACCAGCACAGGCTGATGGTGGTGCTGTGGCTAGTGAAAATGGTAAGTAGTTATAATAATGGACTCATAATTCTCCATACAACCTTGGTTTTAGTGGGACAATAATGGGGAATTATTTACTGGCCCTTCTTTCACTGAATTCCAATTGGAGTTTACAGAACTTGAAGAACTTGATTTTTTAGCGGAGGGAGGATAACCAAAGAAACCAGTATACAGCTATTTTAAAAAAGGGTGAAGGTTTTGTTGTTTTGCATATCAACCCCAAAATACACTATGGGTGACGTGAATACAATCACTGACAGGTCACAACAATGTGGCATTTTCCCTAACTTTGTCGGCTTGTTTTACTGGCATAATTTCTTCTGTACTGATGATCTATACATATGAATAGAATAGAGAGAATAAGAGAGAAATATCAAATGCCCTTGGCGGGAATTGAACCCACGTCTGTATGAATAGGATAATACATTTCAAGCTTGCCAAGCAGCATGCAACATGCAACAAAACCTTCTTCAACCTGTTTTGAAATAGATGTATATATTAAGGGTACACTTATATTATTATCAATGACGTAATTTTGTACTGACGGAAGATTATATAACATAGCCCCAGAAGCAGATACAAGTAATGATCTGTCGGCATGGGAGTCACAAGATCTGACTGTCAGCGACAGACCAGAACTGACCAGTGCTAAAGTTGTCATATCTGGTGGTAAGCATAAGTATTAGTATTGATATACATGTTCAGATTCGATGGCACAAAAAAACTCTGTTTAATAAATAGTTGCACTGTATTTACTATAAGTTATTGTGTTACCCTTGCAATGGAAGGATAATTAAAAATTTTCCTACTTAATTTCCCCCTCCTACTGAAATGGGATCCAATCTCCCATTAATATTGTCTGGTAATGTTAGAAGATAATATAGGTAAGTTGTAGTGCTTGGGAACGAGGTTATTCTCTCATCTTTGTCTGGTAATGTATATTTTAAGTTCATTTTTGGGTGTATAATCTTCACATGTCAATAGGCCTCAAGCAAAATTTCATGTCCTATTTTCACTTGTCTTGGTATTCTCAAAGGAGTTTTAACATTTGAATATGAAAAGAGTTTTTGAAAAGGATTGTGGTAGTTTAGGTACATTTATAAAACCTTATATGAAGTTGAGATATCAGTCATTTTGCTTTTTGGTTTGGCATCAAATCACCTTATTGAATTACCTGTAATTCTCATTTTGTTGTTTTTAGGTAGAGGATTGAAGAGTGGAGATAACTTTAAAATCCTGTATGATCTTGCTGAAAAATTCAATGCTGCTGGTATGCAACCTACAGACCTCTCCTGAATTAAGTTGAGTGACCAGGAAACAATAGTTCCAAATTATGGTTGAACTTGAGAAATACTTGCCGTAACAAATGTGTCAACATATTAAGTTAAACCTTGATGTGGTGCTGATTGTTTTGTGGTCACTAAAACAAATTTAGGTCTGTTGTCAGACAGTCACTAAGTTCAAAATAACAACTGCTCAACAGACAATGTCTGATCAAAATAGATGACTTGCACTAAGAGGTCCGGTGATCAAATGCCCCATTGTGGCTGGCATTCTACATTTTAGCTACTGTATGCAAGAATGTAAAAAAAGATGACGGATTTAGGGTTTTTTTTTTGTGATAGAAGGCAAGTTAGCTCACTAAATAACGATCAAAATCCCTTTTTCTTGTAAGAAATATATTCTTATTAGATATCTGAAGTAGATTTTTGCTATTAACTAACCCAAGAGGGAAAAAAATATGGTATTTTTTGTGATACGATATGAAGACCTACAAAGTTTTAATCTTCTTTTTCAGGCTTCATGACCTCCATCATTATCCACCGTCTTTGTTTTACAATATTGCATAGCTAAAATCCTGTAGAATGCCAGGCACAATGGCAGATTTGATCATGTGACCTCTTAGGGCAAGTTGTCTATTGGCACTAGCCAATCGTCTCAGGCAGGTCCTCTTGAACAATCCAATGTTGTTGGTCATCATATCTGGCTGTTGTGGAGTTTCTATTTTCTAGCCATACAGGCATGTTGCTTCATTGAACTACAGTATGTTTGCATTTAATATTGATTGTCTGTTTTAGTTGGTGCATCCCGTGCAGCAGTAGATGCTGGATTTGTTCCTAATGACATGCAAGTTGGACAGACTGGGAAAATGGTGGCCCCTGTAAGTAAAAATATCACACATTACATCTTTTGTTTGACTAAGTAATGTTGAAAAATACAATAAAAGCAAAAACTGTTGTCTGTAATGCTAGGGCTCAGTCTGATCTGAGTAGGTTAACTTCCAATCTACTATTTTAGTTACCTTACAGTACTGTGTTGTAGGACTTGTAAAGCTTGTCAAACAATTTTAAAATATGTGGAAGTAAAGTATTGGGAAACCTGGAAATTGCTGCAGTATGAGGCAGAACTAAGAGGATGTAACAGAACTTCTATGTACTGTATTATTTTATTGTTTTACCCATAGAGTAATAATAATTGATGTTGTAATATGATACAGGAGCTATATGTTGCTGTTGGTATATCTGGTGCCATTCAACATCTGGCTGGAATGAAGGATAGCAAGGTAAAACATGTATTATGTGTGCAGTGACTAAGCTACAGTAGAGGAGGTCAGTGGGGACGTTACAGCCACAGACGTTATCCCCACCCGCCCAACAATACTTATTTTTTTGTTGAAATATATTTTCCTATTCATCCACTTTCATTCCATTTTTGAAAGTATTCCCTGATATTTTAGCACCCCACCCCTCCTCAAGCTCTGCTTTCAATTCTCTATCCTATGTGATATGTAACCAGAATGAGCCTTCAAGCCTGATTGTGGTTTTCTAATGTTTTCTTCCAGGTAATTGTAGCCATCAACAAAGATCCAGAAGCTCCTATTTTCCAAGGTAAATACATGCAGCAAATCATGCTTGTTACTGTATGGGCACTTTTTATACTTAAAATAATTCCATGTGCAGCTAAATCTGAGTCCTGAACAACAGAATAGATTTAAACCCTCCTTAGAACCAAAGGGAAAATAGAAATATGTACTGTTTTGTTCTTCTAAATAAATTGAAATCCTTGATTAAAAAAATGCCATCTTTAAGGTTTGTTCAAACATGTTTTGGCAGTCAAAGCATACTGTATGTTTAAATCCAAACTTAAAGTTGTTATTTTCATCAATATATTATTTCTAAGATTCGTCTTTAGAGACCCTCATTTAAATTTGCTGGAAATAGCTAAAGCATAAAAGTGCTTTTAATTACTGGAGTTTCTGATGTACATGTAGTGCTTCTTTATTTAACAAAAAAAACTAGTTTTTCCAGCTCTGTACCATTTACCATGGGGGGTTGTAGAGAAAGACATGTCTTACTTTCAGACCCTGAAAGTCTTGAGGGAATAGTTAGTATTGGATGCTTTCACTTATATATTGCTTTGCCTGCTAATAATCGTTTCGTAATTCATCCAATGAATCTATAACTAAATGAATGAATTCATGCAAGAATCTAGTTAAAAGAGTCTTGGCTATTCTCGTAATCATGTCACTACTGATCTCCTTTTTAGTTGCTGACTATGGACTTGTTGAAGATTTGTTCAAGGTATGTCTGTTACCATAGCAACACATCTGCTTATTTCAATAAGGGTCTTAAACAAGTTTTCATCACAGAAGTCAAATTGACGTTCCAACACCCGCAAGTAAATTTACCTATCGCAGGAAAAAAACCCGGATTCCTGAATTGGGAATTTGTTGGAAATTTCCTTGAATTCCCAACGAATTCCCATCCAATTCCCAGAGAGAACGGAATTGGGAACGTGGCACTGATTCCCAATGTTAGTTTGTTGGGAATTTTGTTTTTCTATTGGGTATTAGAAGGAAATTCCCAACAATAAATCTCAAAGTTGGTGTTCAAATTGGGAATTCAAGGAAATTCCCAACAATTCCCAGTTTGGAAATCCGGTTTTTTTTTCTTGCGTATGTGAATCATTCACAACATTAATGTAGAACACTTGATGAATGATAGCCTGTTAAGTATTACAAAGGGATTGAGTGAAATGAGTGTCACTTTGTCTAAGAAAGAGTATTTCTTTTTTTGCCAGTCTGTTAACCATATCCTCAAATCCCTACACGGGATAGATGACTCTTTTTCTTCTTTCATTCTATTTCTCTTTCCCATCATTTTCATTCCCATTTTTATTCTTACTTTTCAGGCTGTCCCAGAAATGACTGGAAAGATTTAAACCGATTCTTTTCCTGTTACATGTAATCCATGTCTCTCTTTGTCTATTTGGGTTTAATGTACAAATGTTGTCGTGTATTTTATATTCTCCTCCTAATAAATAGAATCTTAATACAGTTGCAGTTTTAAGGAGTGTAAACATTGATGGGTATTTCGACACTAGTCTATACTATTAAACAATTTTTATTCAAATATATTTATTCAATACATTAACTCCAAGAGCGAAAGCGCTTATCTAGGGGTTCCAATTACAACTTTCACACTTTGAGTAAACAAAGCCGGCGAGAAAACGGGAAAAAAAGTACAAAATAACAAAACAATGTTCACAATAAAATTCATTTTTGATACCCTATTAATGATTATATAACAATAGTGATAAAAAAATGAAGTGAGCAAAAAGAAATATTTAAGCAATTCATACTAATTCAAAGCGTTTTTTCCTTAACAACTTCGTAGATAATAATTTTTAGGCTTAATTAGAGAGACGGAACTATGTAAACGAACTATGTAAACGAATAATTATTATATTTTTTTCTTATCACAAAATTCATTGCAACAACTAAAAACACTATTAACAAAAAGAGCTGATTGGGAACGTGGAGCGAAAAAGTAAAACACCATTTTGAACATCACCACATGTGAGCCGTTAAAATGAGCTAGATTTGGTAAACATAAGTTTTTTAAAAATAGATAAATACATACATGTTATTTACCGGCCAGGAGGTCCGGATAGGGAAAAACTGTGCCCGAGGTCTTGAAAATACGATTGTTTAGGATTCCGAACCGCAAAAAAATAAAGTATCTCATTAGACATTTTAGGGCGCAGCATGGGTTAATATTTTTTCGAGTAGCAAGCATATATTTTGTTCAGAAAAATATTTTTTCGGCGTTAAGCAATTCTTCGTTTGCAATAGACGTCATAGCCGCCATGTCAATGAATTCTTTTGTTATATCTTCCAACATGGCGGACATCCCTTTTGTTATTGTGCTCTCTTTGGATTGATTGCAAACCAAGAATAGACTGTGTTGACTGTAACAATAGTTTTCCGCCGCGTATCCTCCTCGCCTTCAAGCACTTCAGGATGAGCTAACATGCGGTTAGACAAAGTAAATGAATAATGTTTCTTTATTATTACGGGAATAAACATGGCTTTGACTAGTCTCGTAGACGCAGCTGCCATTAGTCTCGTCACTCGGTTACTCTCTAAAGTTGGGGATTGAGCGTTGCGGCACGTCACTAATAGCGGCTGTGAAGGAGAACAGGTTAATTCGAGAACAAGGCAAAATGTGTAAATTAAAGCTGTGGCCTTTAGGCTATTGATCGATTAGGGTAAAAATACGCATAATTAAATACCAATTATGATACGACATTAAATTGCCTCTACGGGAACACTTTCCCTAATATCTATATTTAAAGCTTGTTGCGTGTATTCACTGGTTTAACATATTGCCCCTAGGCCGTCCCCCCCTGTTTTTTCTAGATATGAACAGTGCTCTCCGTAATGGAGATCTTGTTATGATATTTGCTTTGTTGCTAGATTGTAACGTTTAAATTCTGGAAGTCATAAAGGTACGTATGTATGTAACATAGTTTTAGAGCGAGCGAAACAGCCTTAAAGGGAAAAGCGGTGTTATTTAACATTTTAATTTTAGTGAAAGAAAAAGAACGATAATTTACAATTTAGATTTGTATCTGCAAAAACTACTACATTCATTACTAAATATGTTTTTAACTTTCTTTTCTAACTTTTAAACTTCTCCAAATTCCTCGTACTTTTAGATTGCGTGATGTTTCAGTGTTATAAGCAGTTCAGTATAGATACGTCAAGTAATGATGGTGCAGATACCCACTTATCACCCACACAATGCTTCTATTGGTTCTGTATAATACATTAGAATATTTGAACAAGCGACACTGTTTAGTTAAAGCAAATGCAGCTCAGTATTTGCGCAAGTTTGGTACTAACTTATATTGATTCAGTGCGCGCGACGAATTATTGAAAATATCCCAAGATTTTATTAGATTAACAGTCAAACTGTTCTCCCGAAACCAGATGGCCTATGGTTCAGTACCTTGGTTTCTCGTTTTATTGTATTGTATCTGTTATACTATCCAACAAGATGATGAGTACAGAAATCTGGCTTTTCGAAAATACGTCGGGCGGAAATTAAACTTGCCGCAACAGATGCCACGAAAGACGAGAAAAGTTCGCGATGAGATGCATTGTGCTTTTGCTTGTGTACAAGAGACATGGTGTTTATCAGTGAATTTCAACACTACTTCTGATTCGAAGGCTGAGCGGGTTCACATATGTGAGATCTTGTCTTCAGACAGTTACACCAGCAAGATAGATTTACAAGCAGACGATCAGTTTATACATCTGAACATTAAGGTACGATTTCTCCTACTAAATGCTCTGAACGTCTATTATATTTTATTTTAACTTCTTCTTCTTTTCCCCCTTTAAAAAAACTTTTCTTGGAGCCTAGGGTTGTGTTCTCGCGTGTTTTCGACTCTTTAGTAGTTACCGTTGCTATGTTCCATACCTCCAGAACTAAGCAATGATTACGGGTGATTGTAATTTTGTATTGTATTTTTGTTTCTTTTTTGCTGTTACTTTTGAAAAATGAAAAGCCCTAGTGTATTTTCCCTCTAAAACTCGGATGTTTTAGTTGTTTGTGGAACAATTCATGTTTTCGACTCTTAGTAGTTACCGTTGCTATGTTCCATACCTCCAGAATTAAGCAATGATTATGGGTGATGGTATTTTTTGTTTCTTTTTTGCTGTTACTTTTGAAAAATGAAAAGCCCTAGTGTATTTTCCCTCTAAAACTCGGATGTTTTAGTTGTTTGTGGAACAATATTTGATGTTCTACTGAGAAGACTGCTACCATGGCGATTGGTTTGATATTAAAATTATGAATAGATTTAAACAAGAGAGCAAAAATAATATTTATGCTCTCTTGACATAAAACTGTATATAGATGTATATAGATATATAAGTCTCGAGTTCTGATTGGTTGTGAGAGCCTACTCTACGAAAGCACACGGCACGCCGCGCACTTTCAGTTGGGTCTTTCCTATCCAAAATTCCGTTCATTGTAATTTGTATTCTATAAAAGTAAAAAAAAACTTGTATGCTGTGCTGTGTGGAGTTTTAAAACACTTGGGGGTCGGCTTGTGGCTGTTGACTCGATAGTTTAAACTTCTTCAACAGCCATTCTCGACTTTCACATCCCCATTATGCTTTGCGTCTTTGTGGGGTAACCAGAGGGTAAAAACCCACTTATTTTGCTGAAGGCTGATCAGACAATGTTGAAAATACCTTGTTTGGTATCCAAAGATAAAATGAAGAATTAAAAAGCAGAAAAAGATAGAAGCTTGAAGACGTTTAAGGTAAATTTAAAAATTTTTTTCGTAAGTCAATACATTTTCTGTAAGACCAAAACTCTTGATGATCTGCACACGCAAAAATAACTTGGAGTAAACTGATAATCAGTATCGTACAGATAAAAGCAGGTATAGTATAAATTCAATTAAGAAACCTTTCAATTTGGGACAGCTTTTTGATTGGTTACCCCCCAAAAACGCAAGGCATTATGGCGATGTGAAAGTAGAGATTACATACCTCATGTTATTTTCCTACTAAATATAATATTCTCTGTAACTTCATATACTTTATATCTTTATCTTACAATTCTGTAAATAATTTATTCTTTTGATTATTTGTGTATGAATAAATAAATTTGAACAAAACACACTGTTTATATCAGAGGACACCCTGAGATCTGTTGGCTACTCGTTGCGTTCCTAAGGTTGCTTCTCGTGCTCTACAGCTACCCGCGTGTTTATATCACAGTACAAATATTATTTAAATATATTTTATATGAGATTTTTAAGATTTTCTGTTGCTACTTTTATCTACATTCAGAATCTTTGCGAGGACGAACCTTGCTTGAATGGAGGGGTGTGTATTTTGCAAGATAGCAGAACCAAATACTTCTGTCATTGTGCTGGAGATTATTCGGGACAGAACTGCGAAATCTGTAAGCAACGAATAATTTGTGTATTTCAACATAATATAAAGGCCAGGGACTGCGTGAATCCATGAATCCGTGCACACACTGTTTACCACATAATAATCTAAGGCCTCTTTTCCATCAAGCAGTGGTGCTGGGATTAGCACCCTTATTTAAGGCAACAGCATGAGTAGTGTGTGCACAAGAAAGACACATCGATGTGATATAATGACAAAGCGATCTAGAACAGTTACCAAATGTTATTTTCGTATCTGGTATGCACATTGCACATGAGGTCACTAATATGTACATTGCACATGAGGTCACTAATATGTACATTGCACATGAGGTCACTAATAAGTACATTGTACATGAGGTCACTAATATGTACATTGCACATGAGGTCACTAATATGTACATTGCACATGAGGTCACTAATATGTACATTGCACATGAGGTCACTAATATGTACATTGCACATGAGGTCACTAATATGTACATTGCACATGAGGTCACTAATATGTACATTGCACATGAGGTCACTAATAGTACATTGCACATGAGGTCACTAATATGTACATTGCACATGAGGTCACTAATATGTACATTGCACATGAGGTCACTAATATGTACATTGCACATGAGGTCACTAATATGTACATTGCACATGAGGTCACTAATATGTACATTGCACATGAGGTCACTAATATGTACATTGCACATGAGGTCACTAATATGTACATTGCACATGAGGTCACTAATATGTACATTGCACATGAGGTCACTAATATGTACATTGCACATGAGGTCACTAATATGTACATTGCACATGAGGTCACTAATATGTACATTGCACATGAGGTCACTAATATGTACATTGCACATGAGGTCACTAATATGTACATTGCACATGAGGTCACTAATATGTACATTGCACATGAGGTCACTAATATGTACATTGCACATGAGGTCACTAATATGTACATTGCACATGAGGTCACTAATATGTACATTGTACATGAGGTCACTAATATGTACATTGCACATGAGGTCACTAATGTGTACATTGCACATGAGGTCACTAATGTGTACATTGGACATGAGGTCACTAATATGTACATTGCACATGAGGTCACTAATATGTACATTGTACATGAGGTCCCTAATATGTACATTGCACATGAGGTCACTAATGTGTACATTGCACATGAGGTCACTAATGTGTACATTGCACATGAGGTCACTAATATGTACATTGCACATGAGGTCACTAATGTGTACATTGCACATGAGGTCACTAATATGTACATTGCACATGAGGTCACTAATATGTACATTGCACATGAGGTCACTAATATGTACATTGCACATGAGGTTGCTGTGTTGCAGTGCATGCCATATATCCGTGTAATCAAACCAAAATAGTGCTTATAACGAGAACAGAACATAGGCAACAATAGCAAGTACGTACTTGTACGTGTCTTTATTTGGTTAATGCCTGGGTGAATTTTTAGCTATTTTAAAACGAAGTAGTTGATAACTAAATCATTTTTAGCTCTACATGGCTAGTAATCGTTTCCTGGATATATGGCGTGCACTCTACCACGATTATAAAATAACGGTATTGGAGATGTTTATTGATTCATTTTCCCCCTGTTTATTCATTATTTAGCGGGCTGTAAAAAGACGACTGCAGGAAAGTGTTGTGTCTTTCCATTTATGTATCTAGGCAAGCATTATTACCAGTGTACTACTATTAACAATGGAGGTATACCTTGGTGTTCATATGATGCTATATACAGAGGAAGATGGGGAAACTGTGTCTGAAAACTGCATGTGTCTCAACTAAAAATTAAATTAAATTATTTGTCATATAGCGCTATTATCAAGTAATATTTCAAACACTTGAGAGAGTTCTTCGTCCGATTTCCAAACATCGAAAAGTGAGTTGAAAAAACGAGGCGCATCTGAGTCTTTTTAACTGACTTTGAGATGTTTGGAAATCGGAGGAAGAACTCTCTGAAGTGTTTCAAATTACTTCTCAAACTCATGAATATTTCTTGGAGAAAATCAAAGAAAAAGTTTACAAAATTTAATACAAATTAAGAACACATTTCCAAACCACCGTCACAGTAGTGATTTGCTTTGTTTTCTCCTCATTTCAATATTTAAAAATATTCATGAGTTTTAGAATAGCTGTTCAAACCCCTTTACGAACAATGCCAGTGGAGGACTTTACGGGCTGCGTATTTTGGCCGCAAGTAGCAGCCCTGCAGCTTACAATCATGAGTAGTTTGTTAGTATGTTAGTATTATGCCTCCAGAAAGGAAAGTCTATCAGAGGAAGTAAGCAAAATAAGACGATAAAATTAAACAGCAGTTTACTTATGTCAGTATTCTTAATTTTTATTTTCATATGAATTAATATGGACTATAGCCCAAAGTATTAGATCGGAGGGGCATTTTTAAAATCGTCGTTCAAACAATCAACAATAAATGTTTTTGCTCGACAAAAATAGTGAAGAAAGTCAACTTTCGGATATTGTAAAAGATGGATGATTTTCAAGTATCTTTTTTTGTGAACAATCATTATTCCATTTTCAAATAAGATCATTTTTAGCTTTGGGGCTTTGGGGCATTTTGACGCCTTTTGAAATAATATGCATTAATTATGAGGGATAAAAAAGGTCATTTTTGGCTATTTTAAGGCAAAAACATGGACTATAGCCAATGGTTTTGATAGATTTTGGACCATTTTCACACCTTTTGTAAAGATATGCATTATTTATGAGCCATGCAAAATGGCAAAACTATAGACCATGATTTTGTTCGATTTTTGGCCATTTCCACAGCTTTTGAAATAACATGCATTATTTAAGAGGGATTCAAAATAGGTCATTTTTGGCCATTTTCGGGCAAAAAGCATGGACTACAGCCCAAGGTTTTGATTAATTTTTCGACATTTTCACACCTTTTCAAAAAATATGCGTTATTTATTCTGGATGCCGAATAGGTCATTTGTGGCCTTTTTTCAGGCAAAAAGCATGGACTACAGCCCTTGGTTTTGATCGATTCTGGGCCATTTTCACACCTTTTAAAAAGATATGCATTACAGTCGACTCTCCCTTAAGCGACCAACCCGGGGCTAGGAGAAAGTGGTCGTTTACGGGAGATGGTGGCTTACGAGAGAGTTAACACAGGAAGCCCAAACAATGGTAATCCTAACACAGGAAGCCTAAATGATTTATAATTTGTAACTCACGCGTTACAACTATTGTATTAACGATTAAACTGTTTTAGTAAACTGTGCTATATGTTTACAGTACTATAATTGTCAATGTTTCGTCGGGTTTTTAATACCCGATGACTCTATGTTCTTAAATGTTTTATTGTTAAAGGATCTGTCATTGACTGGCTCTTGGATGGTCGCTTACGAGAGAGTAAAAACAATGAACATTTCCAAAATTTTAACCCCAAAGGTGTCGCGGTCGCTTACGAAGGTAGTCGCTTACGAGAGAGTTTTTTTACAGAGTTTATATGGGGAACAAGACGGGGAATTCAAAAAATGGTCGCTTACGGGAGATGGTCGCTTACAAAAGTGGTCGTTCAAAGAGAGTCTACTCTATTTATGAGTCATGCAAAATAGGTCGTTTTTGGCCATTTTAAGGCAAAAAGCATGGACTATAGCCCATGGTTTTGATCGATTTTGGGTCATTTTCACAGCTTTTGAAAAGAAATCTATTATTTATATAGGATACAAAATAGATCACTTTTAGCCTTTTTCGGGCACAAAGCATGGACTATAGCCAATGGTTCTGATCGATTTTGGGCCATTTCCACACCTTTTGAAAAGATATGCATTATTTATGAGGCATGGAAAATAGGTCGTTTTTGGACATTTTCAGGCAAAATGCATGGACTATAGCCTAAGGTTTTGATTAATTTTTCGCCATTTTCACACCTTTTGAAAAAATATGCATTATTTATGCTGGATGCCAAATAGGTCATGTGTGGCCTTTTTCAGGCAAAAAGCATGGACTATAGCCCATGGTTTTGATCGATTTTGGGCCATTTTCACACCTTTTAAAAAGATATGCATTTTTTTTTGAGCCATGCAAAATAGGTCGTTTACGGGAGATGGTAGCTTACGAGAGAGTTAACACAGGAAGCCCAAACAATGGCAATCCTAACACAGGAAGCCTAAATGATTTATAAGTTGTAACTCACGTGATACAAATACTTGGGTCATTTTCACACCTTTAGAAAAAATATTTATTTATAAGGAAAGTAAAATAGTTCATTTTTGGCCTTTTTCAGGTAACAAGCATGGACTATAACCTATGGTTCTGATCGATTTTGGGCCATTTTCACACCTTTTGATAAGATATGCATTATTTATGAGTCATGCAAAACAGGTCGTTTTTGGCCATTTTTAGGCAAAAAGCATGGACTATAGCCTATGGTTCTGATCGATTTTGGGCCATTTTCACACCTTTTGAAAAGATAGCCATTATTAAAGAAGGATGGAAAAAAGATCATTTTTGGCCATTTTCAGGCAAAAAGCATGGACTATAGCCCTAGGTTTTGATCGATTTTGGATGTTTTCTGACTGACTGAAAATTTTTTTATTATTTTAAAAAGGGTCATTGTTAGCCATTTTCGGCCAAAAAGTATGGAGTATAGCTCATGGTTTTGTTGGATTTTGGGTGTTTTTGGACCTAGTGAAGAAATTATGGCATTTTAAAAAGGGTCATTTTGAACCACTTTTGGCTAAAAAGGTTTTTATAGATTTTGGGTGTTTTTAGACATAGTGAAGACATTACCCCATTTTAGAAAAGGGGTCTTTTTTGGCCATTTTTGGCCCAAAAGTATATTCTATAGCATAATCAGTAAATTGCTATGTATTTTCCATATTACATGCTGTACTCGTAGAGCAGAATTTGTCTTAGAGTTTCATTTCTTCTCTGTCTCTGTAATGTTCCATTCTGTTTGATGAAAGGAGAGGAAGTGAGAGTTGAATAAATTTGTTTTCTAGAATTAGGCGAAAATGGCAATAATTACAGTCAATTCAAAAAACGTTGTCGTCGACAGGCTCAAGCCTACGCGATTGCACCGAAAGCAATGTATGGGTAAAAATCACTGAAGCGTTTAAATATTCGTTCTGAATTAATTGTTCCCGCTAGTAATAAGATAATAATGGAGAGAAACAATCCATTAAATGCATGTGTTCGGGTTTAGGGAAAGAAAAACAAAGTACTTATGATTCAGTTCACAATCCCGAAAATATAGTGGAGGCATTAAAAAAACGTCTCCTTCAACACTTCCCGCTCGCCTACGAAGGTTCGTGCTGTAAACAAGGCATAACTAGTCAGATAAAATTATGGAGTCAACTCGGCTTCAATGATTGCTACCCAGAGTTCCTTTCGGTCCAGTTGCGTAGGCTTGAGTTGGTCGACGACAACATTTTTTGAATTGACTGTATATAAAGTAAACAATAGAGTGATCTTACTTGTGACTAATAGTAAAATAGACAAATGAAAACAATAGAGTTGCAGGGTAGTGTCTGCTACAGTGTATTATGTGGACTATTCTGCAAAGTAAAATCACTCTAAATCATGTGAGGTTCTCTATCCTGCCTTGTTCTGAATAGGATTAGGTCTAATAACAGACATAATCACATGACTACTCCTATGCAGCATATGAAAATACTTTTTTCCCCTTATGAGTTACCAGTTGTCAGTTTTAAGATATGAACCATTTTCACTTTCATTCAACCACATTTCATTCTCTTAAGAATAGGACTGTATGTTTTTGTGGCCCCAATATTCATATGTATTCATGTTTAACCGATAAACAAAAAATGATACTCTAGAGAATGACACGTGGTCTAAAATGGGAAAATATTAGGTAAGGCCCACGTCCACACCGTATCCGGAAAGTTTTGTATCCGCAAATTTTATTTTGCGGATACGAAAATGTTCGCGTCCACACGCAGCGCATTCGAATCGTTTTCACTGTCCACACGTATCCGGAAATTTCATGATCGGCCCTGATGCACGCTAGTGCCTAGTCCATTTGACGGATAGTTTTTTTATTGAGCATGCGCAAAATCGTGTTTACGTCATCGTATTCGAAAATTTGCGGATACGACCGTCCACACGTATCCGTATTCGGGGCGTATTCGAAAATGTCCATTCTGGAGGCCGTTTTCGAAAATTTGCGGATACGGATACAAAAATTTCCGGATACATGTGGACGAGGGCAATTTTTTTTTTGCGGATACGGGTTGCGTCCACACGTGTCCGCAATTTTTTGTATCCGTATCCGCAAATTTTATGAAAACGGATACGTGTGAACGGTGAAAACGATTCGAATACGCTGCGTGTGGACGCAAACATTTTCGTATCCACAAAAAATAATTTGCGGATACAAAAATTTCCGAATACGTGTGGACGGGGCCTAAGACTAATATCAAACGTCAATACTCACACGAGGCGTACACATTGAAAACAATTCATAACGCAGTCATGTTTTATGTGATTAGGTTGGACTTATGTAAAGTTTGTATTCAGTTTGTATTTAATAATTACTGACCTTCCATAAGACTACAAGATCATCACTTCCACATGATGCAAACCCTTCAATACCACAATCCACTGCCGTCTGCAACATTATGAAAAGAACCATTCAATAAAATGATACAACTGTATATAACTTGACTATCTGTCTCATCATTTTGGGTTTAATCATCATATGTGAGAAGAGTTGCTTTTTCCTGTGCCTCCAATATTTTTCTCAGAGTTTCTGATTTCCTCCTACACAAAAATATAACTCCTAATTCCAATTAAATTATGATCATGGAACATGGGCTATATGTCTGTTAAACACTGGCTACCAAGTACTACCCTTATAAAAAAGGATGATTTGGGTCCAAGGAACAAACCATCAAGCACAGTGTTGAAAGATGGTGCATTAGGTCTCATAGTCCTTTCTCAACTCTTACTGACAAGTGACCAAGAGATAGTACAATTATAGTAGGTCCTCATCCTTCCTCAACTGTCATTATTAATAGCAACTTACATGCACAGTCCCTGAGTGAGCCAAACATTCACCCAGAAGGGTAGGCACAGTGGGTTCTTTACAGGCTTGCAGTTCTTTTAAACTACAAAAATATAAAAATCATGAACTTTTTACTCATTTCGAATAAATATGGTAAAGTACAGAAGCCTGTTGGTACTCACTTTAAGCCAAGAAAAGTCTCTATACAAGACCCACCACCAACAGGTTGACTCCCTCCACCTGTGTTGAATAACAAGAAATGAAAGTCCAAAAAGGTTTAGGAAATATAAAGCATAATATCAAATATATTTGGTTAGTGTAAGAGTTAATGTCAAAGACCTATAGCTATATATAGTACATCTTCCTTTGCCAAAAAGGCACAAAATGGAGCTTTTTCAAAATAGTATAATTTTTTTACCACCAAAAAGGCCTAAAATTAAAAATTCATCAAAACCATGGGCCAAAAGTGGCTATAATCCATACTTTGTGGCCAAAAAAATTAGTTGAAAATGACCCTTTTTCAAAATGGGATAATTTCTTCACTAGGTTCAAAAATACCCAAAAATCCATCAAAACCATGGGCTATAGTCCATACTTTTGGCCAAAAATGGTTCAAAATGACCCTTTTTCAAAATGGGATATGTTTTCACTAAGTCTAAAAAGGCCTTTAAAAAAGACCAAATTTAAAATCATCATAACTATTAGATATAGTGCACACTTTTACCCCAAAAGATAAATAAGAAATAGGAGTACAAACTGACAATCAAGTTTCATCTGATAGTAGTAAGACAACTATTAGAATCAAAGTAACCTACCGACAAGAACAGGAGTTGGTGAACCCCATAATCTGACAGAACCATCCTGTGAACATGTTGCAAGAAGAAATCTGCAAACAAGATTTTTATACATAGCGTAAGCTAAGATACTTGTTATGCACAGAGAGATCTAACCAGTGGCATTCGGTGTACTCTTAGTTCATACCATTTCTCACTACTCAGTTGTGGGTTCAATCATTACACCCACTTTCGTATAAAAAGAAGTGCTTTGAGAACTTTTCTTTGGTTTCTCTTCCATATACAAAAAATCAACATTACAGACCAAGCTAGACTGACTTACCCATTGCATAGGAGTACTGAGTGAAGTACTTTACCATGATGTGCTGATTTGACCCGAGAAAGACAGTCACCTAGCGATAAGAATAAAGCTGTTACCTCCTCAGCATACTCACTGATTCATATAAACAACACATAGAGCAGTGTCTAGTCTGTATGTACCTGACATGGCATCATACACAAAGAATCCACGGCCAATGGAAGCAAAAATGTACTTCTGGAACAAGATCAGAATATTCTATTTATTTACACCTGATCGTTAGTACTTATCAGCCTCTGGTAGAGTTATTTACCTCTATTCACCAGTTATAATAATCCATCAATATCATCATCATCATCATTATCATCATATGTCATCACTACCCAGATTGTTACCATAATCACTACCACCATCACTATATATCATCATTATATATTATTAGCATGCATCATCATCACCATTATTACCATCACCACATCATCACTAATATCACCACCATCATTATCATCCCCATTATCATCATTAGTATCATCATCATTAACATCACCATAACCATAACCATCACCATCATATCATCACCATCATCATCATCAATATCATCATCACCATCATTACAACCACCATTATCATCATTGTTACCATGCATCATCATCATTGCCAGCATCAACATCATCATTACCATCACCATTATCATGCATCATCCCTATCCCCATCATCATCACCTTCATTAACATCATCATCATATTTATCATCATCATCCCCATTATATCATCACCTTCATCATCATCATCCCCATTATCATCATCATCATCCCCATTATCATCACCTTCATCATCATCATCACCTTCATCATCATCAGCAGCAGCAGCAGCATCCCCATCATCATCATTATAATCATCATCACCTTCATCATCATCATCATCATCCACATCATCATCACCTTCATCATCATCATCACCAACATCACCTTCGTCATCAACATCAACATCGACATCACCACCATCATCATTATAATCATCATCATTATAATCATCATCATTATAATCATCATCACCTTCATCATCATTATCATCATCATCCACATCATCATCACCTTCATCATCATCATCATCTTCGTCATCAACATCAACATCAACTTCACCACCATCATCATTATAATCATCACCTTCATCATCATTAGCATCATTATCATCATCATCCACATCATCATCACCTTCATCATCATCATCACCTTCATCATCATCATCCCCAACATCACCTTCATCATCATCATCCCCAACATCACCTTCGTCATCAACATCAACATCACCACCATCATTATCATTGTCATATTGTCATGCCCATTACATAACACCAGTACTGACCTGATCAACAGCAAACAAGTGTTGTACACTGTAGGGATACATGTGATCTGTTCCTTCATAGTTCTTCATGTAGTTTAGTTGTCTGGTGTAGGAGAGAGAATGAGTGCTCCATATCACAATCGCTCCATCCAGTGAGGCAGAAGCAATCATACTATCTAGAGCACAAACCACAGCAGTTAGACAAGCTCGCAATTTTCGTTGTTGCAAATGTAATAAATATTAATAAGAAGACCTACAGCTTAGCTTGGTGTATTGTATCTATATTCACATTTATTCTCATATGCTAATTTTAAACAAGAAAATGATACCCTAGAGAATGACATGTGGTATGACATGGGAAAACATTACGCCCAGCCCACAGGTATGTTAAAAGTCACAGTGTTACGTAGATTAATAAGAACACATTTATCCCAACATAAGCAGTGCAAATATGTCAAGGTTGTAATCTAATACTTCAGTTTCAAGTTCTCTGTTGCTCAGGCTTAGTCTCAATTTTGTGCAGACTATTCAACATGCATTCCAGTGAAGGTCTGTGGAATTTCAAAGTGTTTGTATTGTTGAAGTTGTACATTCTTTACTTTACTTTTGGTATTTGTGAATATTTAGACACTGATAGAAGGCTAACCTGAGTAAATGAGAATGTAACTCAAAAATGCTATCCAGAGACCTGTATGAGTCATTGTTACTTGATATATGTATTACATACCTGCAACACTGATCAAACACCTGATGGACTCCCTGTGTGGTGAGAGCTTCTTGAATGGCTCAATTCTAATGTTGGAGGAGTCACTAGCATCAACAGGTGACCTCACTATACAGTACACCACTACGAATTCAAAATAGGAGTCAAAAACACCATCATCAATCAAAACCATAGGTTAAAAATACCTAAGTAATTAAATGAAGTAGTTTGGAAAAAGGTATTAAATGGTCCATTTCCACTTAAAATGGACAACATGGTTAAAGGGCAACTGTGGGAGTGCCGTGGCAATGTTTTCTTTACAAGGGAAGGTTGAACACTGTAAAGTAGGGTAATGCAGATTACAATTGAAATATTAGTAGAAATGAGCTGCAGTTCAATATATGTCTGCAGGGCTCATTTTCTGGTGGCATATCCAGTGTGGTTGTTCCTTGTAGTGTAGTGTTAACACAGATTAACAACAAAGACGTTTTTGAGTTCTCCTTAGGGCATACTATAGTATATTTTGACTCTTAATTTTTACTTCAATCATTACACCAAACAACACCCATTTCTAATGATAGAACATGATATTACATACTCAAAGATGATTTATCTGATGCCGTTACAATCCTGCTGTTCTTGATGGGTAGCATGGTATGGATATCAGCTAGAAAATACAGCAACACATGTTCTTATTAATTTTGGTGGGCATAAAGCCTATTAAATTACTCATTTTCCAAAGTTCAATCTTGTTTGTATTTTGAACCAGCTTATAAGCTCTTGGACGATATGTGTTTAAATAAATTATTGATTGATTGATTGATTGGATGACTAGTACTGGTAACCCTGGTAAATGTCTAGAAGACTGTGGAGGTGAATTTGGGAACATTATAGCGATACTTCATCATTCATATAATGCCAATGAGAGATTGATTGCCTGTGGACACTTAGCAACTTGTGACAAGCTTTCGTGAAAATGGCCAGCATACAGCTGCTGTATTGACGTTGCAATATGGTTTTGCTAGTAAACATGAAGTATTACTATTTTCACTGGTCAAACTCCAACCTATTTATTCCAGGCTGCAAGAATTAATTTTAGTTATTTTAATCATTTAATTATGTGTGAACCTTGTTTCATGTTGGATCCAGTGAACCGATATATGGAAAGTGATGAATGGGTCAGAGAATTTGGATATGATATTAATTGTATTAATTATTGTCTCTACAGTTTAGCACAAACAGGTCTCTGTATACACCGAATCAAAATATGGCGACCAATTTAAATAACTATTGTTCTGGACTGACTACCGACTGACTAGCCTCCTATACATGTGAAAATGCTGCTATGTTTCCACGTGAACACGAGGCTAGTCAGTCGCTTGTCAGTGCAAAACAATAGTTATTCAAATTGGTCACCATATTTTGATTCGGTGTATGAACTTTAGAGAAGCAAATTCACAACAGTTCTGTTAACTCACAAGGTTCTGCTGTCCTCTCTAGTTTATAAAGAAGAGTTCCCTGTTCATTCCACGCACATAAATCCTGTCCACCAGAAAAAAACATGTTTTCTTCCTTCATGGCTACCAAACACTAAAAGAAAGATACATGTTCAATATCTTATTATTTTAAATTTATTTTAGTAAATAGTAAAAATAATTTTACCTTTACAGAGCTATTGTGTTCAGTGATGATATGTAAACACAATCCATCTTCAATATCCCATACCTAGATGACATGTATGTTAAGGATAAATTTTTAAACACTGGGTAGTTTACCCGGGGGGGGGGGGGGGGGTACTCTTGCCCATTTAGGGTAGGGATGTGCCACTGAGCCCTCTGAACCCTGACCCTGTTCCAGAGTAAAATCTGTGAAATTCATACCCTGTTTCAGAGCAAGATCACTGAAAGCCATACCCTGTTCCTTTATTGTGAAAATAGATACCCTGTTCCAGAGAGGAGAGAGCGTGATTTCATACGTATACCCTGTTCCAGAGTGAGCGCCGTTTTATGTACCCTGTTCCAGAGTAAAAGTAATTCCACTATTAAGGTCAACGTAAAGTAACTATATTTACAGTAACAATGGTAGTTTCTGAAGCTAAAATGCTGGTATCCCGGGAAGCCAAGTTTTAAGAGTATTGAAAACTGAAGCTAGATGGATTAGAGAGAAGTCAAATCAGACCTATATATCATTAACGATGGATCAAACCATAGATCTCTAGCTCGATGAAGGAGGTATGGGGTATGTTCTCTGGAGATACACAATAATCAGGTCAGGATTTTCATAAGGATACACAAATCGTCTTGTCAGACGATCCTGTTAGTAAAAGTACGGAAGATAATGGCATATCTTCACCTTGATATTCCTGTGGTTGGTGCATCACAAGCATACAGGTGATTCGTCGTGTATGGTGTTGTAGAACATGAAGCTTTTTTCCTGTCTAAAAACCACAAGATTACCTGTCTATAGTAATAGATATTAGTCTAAACCTATAAGGGTACATCACAAATCCTCCCCTCTGATTGGTTAAGCTACCAGTGGTCTATTAGTGATAGATTACTTAATAGTAGGAAAAAGAGCCAGTTTTGAAAAATACAAGAATGGGGAATTACTCATGTTTTTAACCTAATTTCAAAACTTTTTTGTACCTATTTATTTGGCCGATAAGTAGATTTAGACTAAAGTAATTAGACCTCTCGTCCTCATAGTCTACGAGTTAATAGCCCATTCAGCCTTTGCCCTCATGGGCTATTCATAGTAATGATAAAAGGGTAAATTATACACCGAAAAAAAAATTAAAGACTTTTACTCTGACGAAGGACTAGCGTCCGAAACGTCAGTAAGTTTTTTCATCTTTTCACGGTGTATAATTTACCCTTTTTTCATTACTGTTTCATTAGAAATGCCGAAGCAGTTCACACTAGCTTTTAGCTAGTTATCTCTTCTTTGGGCTATTCATAGACCATTTGGGCTGCGTTTTGGCCGTGGGTCTAATTGCTAATCATGCTACATATCCAGGGGCGAATCCAGGAACTGGTTATGGAGGTGTCCCAAATGAAGAAATGTATTTAGAGAAAGAGGGGTGTCCAGTACACCACAGGACACCCCCCTGATCCACCCCTGATACCCCAGACAAGATCAATGCAGTGTTTTAATAAATATTCTAACTATAACAGACCACAGGTAGCCCATAAAATAAGTTAATCACCCATACCTGTACATCCCATATTATCGCTGTGTTATCATCAGCGGCAGAGACAAGCCTTAGGAAATGGAATAGAAAGTTATAATAATTAATTTATTGAATTTCTGAGTAAGTCTTTAAGCAACAAAACATTGTCAACCAAGTTCTATCTATTAACATAATTATATTCTGGTCTATTGTCAAATTGAACCAAATTTCTGAGGGTAAAGGGTCATTTTATCAAACATGATTTGAGAGTTTTAATTCTTTGTGAACTGTGAAATGGCCATTTTCGTAATTAGGTGAAACATGACTTGGTTCAGTCGTAATGTGAATGATAATTAGTCAGTATTGTTATGTAAAGATGGGTGGATGTTATCACAAGTCGCAATCTTTTGTTTGAGGTCATGAATGAGTCTATTGTATTGTGCCAGTAATTGTTGACTTCGGTTGAGCGGTTTTTATTCAAAGTCTGTATACCAGCTTTCAAGTGTAAGGCATTGATGGTAGTTGGTGCTATATATAATACATGTAGCAGAGTCCCAGTCAATGTCGTGTCCAGTATTCTTGTGATGTTCAACGTGATTGTGATTGTTAGGATCCAAACTCTACTCACAAGTGATGGTAAGTCCAGGAATCTAACCTGAGACCCTTAATTGAGATCAAAGGCAAGTACACTATCACTGCACCACCTTTGATACAATTTTCTCACTTTTTAAAATAACAATAGGCACCCAGCCTTAAAGGATAGAGGTGTATATTTATTGCATAGAGGTAAGTTAGAGTTGTTTTTACCTTGTGTTATCAATGACCATGAGCAGATGTACGATGTCAGCATGACCAGACAGTAACATGATTTCTGTGAATGGATTCTTTGTTTGATTATCTGTGATCTCAGGAACATTGTCAATCTGATGTGAACACAAGTATATCAATACTGTCATTACTGTATATGACAATCATAATATATTGAATTTCCAATTCAATCTGGTGCTGAAAGCTAAATATAATCCTCAAGCTCAAGAAACTGAGCAATCAATATTGATTTCAGTATTGATTCTATATAGAATATGATTGAAGTAAATAGTTGAATGGTGAAATATTTCTTCATGCGAAATTGGGTGCATTTGTTTCAACCTGCAATAAACATTGTGTAAACTATGAATAAAATAATGATGCTTTTTCCTTCAACGAGTTAGGATTGGTTTTTTTTAATTATTTTAAAACTGGTGTAATCTCAAAGTCAAAAGTTTTTTATTTTATAACTTGAAGAGGTGACATTTAAAAGAAGAAATATATCACCACTGAATTATTTATTTCAATATTGAAAATATTTCGCCTGCCCCCCCCCCCCCCCCCCCCCCTCCTCTGCCATACATTATAAACTCAGCCTAAGTCTCTGTGCATTTACAGTAAGTCAGTGGGAAGCCATTTCAATGCAACGGCATGTCTACCGTGTAGGTGCTGTAAGTCAGTGCTGTGTGTGTTTAAATCGTGTTCCTTAACAAATTCATCCACTAATGTCACAAAATACATCAATATTCTATTGATTTACATGTATTATGACATCTCTAATCCTACATACGTAAACATGAAAGCGAACGATATCACATACCTCCACTGCAACATTCCTCCGCAAAGACTTCTTCTTCACACGAAACATGGCTTTCTCGACAATACCAAGACTTTTCACTTGATATCTTTGATGAATATAACATATACTATATTTTCATTTTATCGTTTTAGCGCTGGGTTTTAATCGCCCCAAGTGTGACATCCATCACAACACCAGCCCGCCATCTTGGAAATGACCTTGATTTATACATGCCGAAGGATGTCCGAGGGAAAACCGAAGGCAGGTCTGACTACGAAGTGAGCGTGAAATGTCAGGGAATGAGATTCCATTGTTTTAGTATCTAAGTAAATTCAAACTTCCTAAATTAACTAATATGTACCAAATGTACAATAAATATCATACTTGTGCAACGCTTTGACACAATTCGAGCAAAAACCGTGATCACGTAACTCCAGGTGCACTGATCACGTGACTCCAGGTGCGCATGCTCAGCCGTCGACAGGTGTATAACCGCGACTCCATTTTTTTCCATCTTTTATTTTTTAACACAAAATGTTCTTGTTCAGCTTACATAACATAAGTATTGTTTTGTCTATACAATTCTGTTAGGCCCCGTACAAACTAGCCTGCCGTGCAGACGTTTTTAGAGTCGGCTCGTTCCTTCCCCTCCCACTAAAAACGTCTTCACGCCCTCTACGTACAAACATATCATCTGATATTTTTGAACAAACAAACAAATTCCCGGCCACACGTAGCGTTTTCGAATCGTTTCCGCCCGTCCACACGTATCTGTTTTCGAATTGTTGCGTCTTCAAGACCAATCCGCAAAGAAGAAGAAAATCCGTTTTCAAAAATATCCGGATACGTGTGAAAGGAATGAACAATGAATCTCAATATCAAAAATGTCGGGGCGGCAATAATGCATGTTCATGGCATGCACAATCCTCTTAACACGGTATCCCGTACCAAGATATCAGCCCGACACTAATCATATATTATAGGATGAATAACGAGTGGCGCAACTGATAACGATTAATTATCCCTAATAATATCTGTGATGTTGATTATTGCTAGAATATGGGGCGAATAATTTATAATCCGTAATATTCGTTTTACAAAGCGCGTATGTTTAATCAATAGAGCAGTTTTCGTATGATTGTGAGAAGCTCACGGCACGAGCACGGTCGTGAAACGGCAAGGTATACGCCACGCCAGCCAATCACGTCACGTAAGAATACCCAAAACACGATCACGGCGCGGACACGGTCACGGTCACGGTCACGCCAAAGTCATGTCACTGCCGGACCAATCAGATTGCGCGAGAAAAAAATCAACATCACGGCCACGGCACGGCACGGCACGGCACGGCACGGCGTGTTTACGGCACCGAACCTCTCACAGCCATATGAAAGCTGCTCTAATCAAGTCTTGTAATATATCTACAAGGAAGCCGTTCTGTGCATGTTTTCACGTCCGGAAGGATTATGTGACTGACGGGAACTGTACGAGTGTAGTTGTTTGCTGCAACAGAATATATACGATATGTACCTGGAGTATTCACGTCGAAAGTATTTAGTTAACGTGCCATATACGATGGGATTCAAGCAACTATGGATGTAAACAAGAATATCAAAAAAACGAAGAATCACTTGCGTTACATCCTTTTCAGATTTCCCGCCAAAATCACTAAGTAGCCAGGCCACGTGACCTGGTAGCATACAAATAGCAAAGAGTACTACTATCGTTGCTAATGTTTTGACAATTTGAAGATTTTCTTTGCGTCTCTTTTCTCTTCCTTTACGATCAGTAGCCGTCCAAGATGAGTTCAAGTTGACTGGTTTCCAGAGATCGACGGCAATCCATATGTATGCAATAGCGATTAAAGTCAAAGGCAGGATATACTGCAATACTGCTAGGACTACTGTGTAGATTTTCCCATCAACGTTCGTCCCCCAGACTTCCTTACACCCTCCCAAAGGATGCTGGGTTGTAACGATCATCAGGGGAAGCAAGAGCATTATAGCTAAGATCCATGTCAAGGCAATACCTCGATATATACGGCGATGCCTTACTACTGGACGAAATGCATTCAAGATCACGTGACATCGACACATTGCCATCAATGTCAAGGTGAAGATACTGACTGTATTGGACACAGTCATCATTGGCCAGACTAATTTACATACCAAAGTAGGTGATTTGAATTCTCCATAGAAGAGAACTGTAATAGGTATAGAAAACACCAGGAGTGTTAGGTCAGCTACTGCTAAGTTGATGATAAAAAGATCGTTAGCAACGCGTCGAACCTTTCGAGCAAGAATAACGAGAACTAGAGAATTGCCACACAAACCAAGAATCAGCGTTAATATATATAAAACTAGTTTTACTTGTTTTTCCAATTCTGTAACTTTTTCGTAGCTGGTGGGATTTGCCATGATCACAGCAGGGAGTCGATGACCCGTCGATAGAATACTCGAATAATGTTTCAATTATTCAGATTGGACTGAAAATGGCTTTGTATCATAGAATTACTTCACTGTGATGTTAGAGTCTCCTATCGAGCTGTCGTGTTGCTAGATGAAGCCATTAGCCAAGATCGTAGATAAACCATAGTCCAATAACATTTAGCCCTGGGTTTTTCACTAATTCACAGTCAATTATCAATGTTATCTCGCTGCAGATCACAATAATGTGGGATGTGGCGAGTTTACTTTGCTCAAAACGAACAATAAATTTGTCAGTTTGGTCTTGATTGTGTTCTTTGCTTTTAGTTAGATTTCTGGTTCAGAGATAAGACGCCCCTACTGCTTACTGCCTTCCTGATCCGTCAACGTGTGTCTGCCTTGACTTCAGGCTAGCAGCACATATTAACCATTTATTCTTCGCTCGCGTACTCCTTTGCAACCAAAACTTCGATATTAAGATGACGCTTGTTAGAATAGGAGTATCACCTGCGAAAACAAGAAGAAAAACTACTGAGCTATTAGGCTCAACAAACGTACACTCCATCTAGACAATTGTCTGGGCACATCTCAGAACAATTGTTAGATCTTTGTACAAAAAAACTATTATTTAATAAATGACACTTCAAAATACATCCGTCATAGGATACGAAGAAGACGCTAATTTGAGAAAAAATATCAAGGAAATAAAAAACGAGGACAAGCGATAAAATTGATGTTGCTACATGCATGGCTAAATCTTAGGATGATCACGCCTCACTAACTCATTCCGTCCGTCAGCCATTCAATATTAATTACCTTTTATTTCTAGACTTTTTTTACCCTCTAAAATCAGCCTAAGTTGAAAATATTTTTGGCTACATCTTGTTTTTGTTGGCTCTCGTTATAGATATTTTTTTTAAAAAAAGGCTCGCTGGAGACTACAATTATTATTCAATAATCAGTGATATTCTGTCTAATATTTTAAAAGATGAAATCTGGAAAGCCTGATAAAAACTGGGCCGGCAATTGGAACGAATTTCGCAAACCAAGACGATGAAAATGCTGCTGATCAGCTGCTGGTACTAGTGCTGCTGATGCTACTATACTATCGAGTGTCAGTTCCAAGGGAAACGCGCACTGTATAAACGAGCTTGTCAGGTCATCCTGAAGAGCAAAAATGTCAATTGTCGACTCTGTTCTTCATTTTCATTTCCTCAAGCGTAATGTTACCTTGTTAATGAGCCCTGTGCATGTACGTTTATTTGTCCTTATATCAACCATATGCGCATTCACTTTTCCGCGCCTGGGCTATACTATACTCTACAATACTCCACTGTAATACTCCACTATAATAGACTATACCATACTATACTACACTGTACTGTACCATATTAACCCGCGGCTATACTATACTCTACAATACTCCACTACAATACTCCACTATAATAGAATATACCATACTATACTACACTATACTATACCATATTAACCCGCGGCTATACTATACTCTACAATACTCCACTATAATACTCCACTATAATAGAATATACCATACTATACTACACTGTATTGTACCATATTAACCCGCGGCTATACTATACTCTACAATACTCCACTATAATACTCCAATATAATAGAATATACCATACTATACTACACTGTACTGTACCATATTAACCCGCGGCTATAATTTCCGCCTGCATTCTTCATTCAGATAATTAATCAAACCCGTTATGTTTGATGTATTTTAGTATCGTTCTATCGATGCATTCCTGTTGGTTACCTTCCACCTTAAGCCTAGGGATCTAACATCTCTGTTCTTGTGTTGATTACCTTGTTACGTCCTTGCCTCAGGAGAATTCTGGGCCACGAAAAGCTTTGTAAAGAAAAAGAAAAACGCGCGCATGCGCATACTCATTACTTAGAATAAACCTATCATATCAGTTTGTTTTAACCCGTGTTTATATTCCCCTATGAATCGTATCCTGTTAGCGCAGAGTTTGTCGAATGTTCGGCAGCACGTACCCTTTACTGTGACTGCACTTATTAACATGAACCAACCAGATAACTTAAGTTCAAATATAAGTTATTCATTCACTATTCCTAAAATTCTCGAGTTAAGCTTAGTTTACTTCTACTTTCCCTTTAGGATCTATTACCTTGCTTCAAGATATGAACGGGGTTTTTTTGTTATAACTCTTTTTTGGCACATAACTCTCCTCTTTTCGGAATAACTCTAGCTATTTAGTAGTCTCTATTTTTTTTATTTTTATTTATTTATTTTTTATGTCTTTAAGAATGAATCTCAGGATGAATGTTATATAAATTATAAAATATTCGCTTTTTTCTCTTGTTTGACACGATACTAGATGTTTTATATTATTATCAAAAACTAAAGAACAAAGTAGTACATTTTCCTGTCAGGAAGGTAATTTACAACTAATTTAGCTGATTCACAAAAAAACTCATTGATAAACAGCTATAAAATGGAAGGTTATCGGAGCGATAGATCATTACAAGATAGAGAGGAGTTATGGGCATACATCTAAACACGTTCCTGACGAGAACAATTATGAGAAATACAAGTCATTCTTCCAGCTAATCTTGCATCTTAGTATGACCTGTCTTCTATCGCTTATCGCTAAATGCCTACTGCCTATGAGCCTTTGGCTACGACTTTGGAATATGCATACAATATAGAATTTAAGACGGAACACCGGTTGGTTTTACCTGAGTATAATTACAATCGCTCAATTACCGCCAGGCTGTAGGTTTTCATCGGTTATCTTCATGGTAGGCAAGTGTGGAGAATATATAATCTTTTTAAAGACTCCCAGGTTATCTTAGATATCAATACGCTTATCATTACTATACATGGTCACATGAACTTAAAATGAGCCAACTTAGATAACAAGCCAGACAACGCGAGGGTGCCAATTTAAATTACTGGAACGACGTCACATTGTCTGATTGACTGATTAATATAGATTACCAAAAAATTAGACTTGAATATAGTTTCGCGCGCAGTGATTGGTCGAGCGACCAGGTAATTATAAGGTTATGCGGCGAAGTTTACACGAGCGGAAGTAATACAAAAACGTTTTTTATCCTAAATTTCCTCTTTTCTCTGATATTCAAACTATGCTAAAACAACTATTCGTCTCAGGTATTATCATTGATGTTCCGGAACGCAAAAGTGTTGATTAGAGCTACTGATCTAGGCTAGGGAAAACAGGTTGACGTGAGGGAAGTATGATACTGATGATCACAACCAGATACACGCGAACACGCTCGGTAATGATACTATCAGAAGAAAACTACTGGCTGTTTTTTTTTTTTTTTTTGTAAGTTTATGTTCAATGTAAAGATTAGCTTGAGGAAGTACGATGTCGAGATTAAAACTGATAAAGCAACTTCATTATTATCATAGCAACATTGTAACCATAATACTCATATCATATTCATATTATATCATAACAAATATATTCTATATACCATTATAGCCGTCGCTGACTGGATGACTCTTGTTCATCCGTCCAGGACTGATTGACGTTTCCTGCGTTTCCACTCAACTTGATTTGCTGATAAGACTCGACCAAGTAGTTCCCCTTCGAAAACAAAACTCGAAATGTGCACGACCGGAATAAAACTAGAGTGTGTAATAAATCATTCGATTCAAGAATGAATATCCATACTTTAAGATATTAGTTAAAAGCTCTCTTGTAAATATTAGTTTGTTTAATAATAAGAATTGCGCAACGTGTCTTTTGAGGCTTGGAATATAGAAGTCTAGTCACTACTTCACGCCTACCCTTACCAGTAGAATATAAATGTTTGAGTGCTTAATTCACGCGAATAACTTCTTATGGCAGTTTACTTAAAGCAATAGTCATCTGAAGAGCTTGAACTTCTCTTACAACCGAGTGTTGACCGATTTCTTGAAACGTAATCTATAATAAATAACTAAGAGAGAACATATATTCCTTTCGTATTCATGCAGTGAGCGCCAAAAACTATTTTCTTGAAGAAAGGCTCTTGTACAAGGCTAAAATCTTGTTATTCAAAAAGTTGTTTGGAAGTGGAGATGACTGATGAAAGTGGAATCAAAGCGTTAACCCAAAGCAAACATTTTATTCGAAAATGAGGTTTAGGCCTTCAATTGCTGATTTCCCATTTATTTTCTATAAAAAAGCCTGACAAAGCAACATTCTAACACAAATGCAGCAAAACATCTTTGTACAATTGAAAATACCGCTTCAAACAAGCATTTTATCATAGTACATCAGTTTCTAACTGTTTAAAAATGGTTTTGAGTGTTAACCCAAAACGAAAATTGGGATCAAAACTCATACGAAAGTCTAGTTTTTGGCGCTTTTTGTCATTGTTGGGCTCATCATTGAAAAAGATTTCCTCTTAATAAATATTCCTCTAAATCGCTGATAAAAACCAATTGAATCGATTGACGGTGGATCCGCGAGACTGCGGGTTCATGACAATGTGACCATAATGAATTAGTCTGCTATAAACAAGTATAAATTATGGTGAACTAGAACTGACGGTGCTGGACTGATCCTGGTAGATTTAGCATCATATTATGACGGCTATACCATTGATCACCATCATTTACCTATAGTGCAGAGCAGACTAGCTTCGCCCTCCGCGGATCAAGAGTATATTTTCTCCTGTTGACTACGTTTTTCATCGTTCATTTGATTGTTGACTTCAAAAGGATTTAGATTAAAACATAATCTCTTACTATCAACTTGTTTAATACTCTAATGTTGTTTTGGACAGATTAAAGCGGTTGTGTTTATCTCTTGATTCAAGGGTTTTACTTCAGGTTCTCTGGTTTTCCTCCCCTCTGTCAAACCTTACCTAACAAGCTAAATTCCAATTCTATCTGTGAGTTACGGCCAAGCTCTGACTTTGATAAGCAGAGAGTTTTTTTCAGGATATCGAAAAAAAATTAAAATAAAACGAAAACCATTAGACTGGTAAAGTCAGCTTACCTTGAACACTGAGACCACAAAAATCCCCCCTACACATGCTGCAAGAACAAAGTGAGAAAACCTCGAGTGTCTTCAATCATTTCAAGTCTTCAAACCCCAACTTCGCTATAAATCCGCAAAAGGTCTTCACATCATTAAAATATCTCCTCGCGTACTGTCAGATCAATGTTCGCTTGAGTCATTTCCTAATCAATTACACCTAACACTCAGTACCACTTCATCAACCCAGTCCGGTACGGATCTGAAAGTGTTGTTTTATGTCATGATATAAATACGAAGGCACGTGACTACCTTATTTCTGATTACCCAAACCGGTAGTTGTCTATCACTCTTCAGATGAATTTCTTTCTTTCTTTTGTTCTTTCGTCTCGGGAGGTCATGAGTGCGGCAGCTGAGGGCGATGAGAGCAGAGCTCGGGCGAGGGCAGGGGGATGGAGGGGCGGGAGGATGCGGAGGGCTGTAGGGGGGGGGCGGCGGGCGGATGGAGGGTATATTTTTCTTTTCTTGCTTTGCTTCGTTGCATTCTCTCTTTCTTTCTTTCTTTCTTCTTTTTGTGTCTTCTTTCTTTCTTTCTTTCTTTCTTTCTTTCTTTCTTTCTTTCTTTCTTTCTTTCTTTCTTTCCTTCTTTCTTTCTTTCTTTCTTTCTTTCCTTCTTTCTTTCTCTCACGAAGGACTAAATCTGGCTCTTATGTAACATCTATCAAAACAGGTGATACATCGATGTGTGACTCGAAGGAAATAGCTGAGGTATTCAATTGTCATTTTTCTGAAATTGGGACTAAATTAGCTTGTTTAATTCCCGATGGACCGACTGCTTATAATGATTATCTAATTAGAATTGGCTCAACATTCACCTTACGACACACATCAGTTGATGAACTTATGAAAATCATTAATTCTATTGACGTTAAAAAAGCGACAGGTCTTGACGGTTATACCATCTCATTTCATCAAGATTGCTTCACCAGTAATAAGTCAATCACTAGTGAAGCTATTCAATCAATCAGTTGATAAAGGGATTTTTCCTAACGGCTTGAAACTTGCGAAAGTTACGCCAATTCATAAAGCTAATGACAAAGATGATTTGAATAATTACCGTCCCATTTCGGTCTTACCTACTATTGCTAAGATTTTCGAGAGAATAGTTTTTAACCAGTTATATGAGTATCTAAACTCAAATAATTTACTTTCTCAAAAGCAGTCGGGATTTAGACCGCTTCATTCGACTACTACTGCACTCCTAGAAGCCACAACGGAGTGGCTTACCAATATGGATGAAGGTAAATTGAACTGTGTCACTTTCCTAGATTTTAAAAAAGCTTTTGACACAGTAAATCACTCTATACTTCTCCACAAATTATACTATTATGGGATTGCAGAAGAGTCGATAAAGTGGTTCAAATCTTACCTCACAGATCGTAGTCAGAGATGCTACATAAACCATACCTTATCTAGCTCTAGAACACTCGATTGCGGCATCCCTCAAGGCTCAATTCTTGGGCCATTATTATTTATTATTTACATAAACGATCTGCCAAATAGTGTCAAATTTTCAAATGCTAGAATGTATGCTGATGACACAAGTCTCACCACTTGTGGCACATCACAAAAGACTCTATTTGACGAGGTGAACGCTGATATTTCCAATATTCATAACTGGTTGAAAGCTAACAAACTTAGCTTAAATTCAGCTAAAACAGAGCACATGTTTATTGCTTCTGACGATAAATTGAAAAAAATTACCTCCGAACCACACATATATTTAAATAGCAAACCAATTACTAGAGTCTCTACAGCAAAAACTCTGGGTGTTGTGATTGACGAACGGGTGTCTTGGGCTGCTCATATTGATTACATTTGTAAAAAATATCTTCTGGATTGAGTGGCATAAGACGAGTCCGCGATTACATCCCCTTGGAGACAGCTATTACCATATATGAGGCTCTCGTTTTACCTTGGTTTGACTATTGTGACGTGGTATGGGATAATTTACCAATAACGTCTGCTGAAAGATTGCAAAAAATGCAAAATAGAGCTGCAAGAATAATAACAAAAAGCAGCTACGATGTCAGATCTAGTGATATTTTAACTTCTTTAGGCTGGAAAAGCTTACAAAGAAGAAGAAAGGAGCATAAAGCAATAATGATGTTTAAGACTTTAAATGCACTTGCACCAAAATCTGTAAGGGAACTCTTTTATTTTCAAGAAAATACCTACGATTTTCGTGGTAGAGAGAAGTGCTTAAAGTTACCGAAACCCAGCACTGAGTTTTTAAAAAGAGCTCTCTCTTATGACGGTGCAAAAGTGTGGAACTCGTTACCCCAAAGTGTCAGACTGTCCAATAATTTAAAATCTTTTAAGAGGAATCTTTCGTCTGTTGGTCCTTAACACTTTAATTACTATAATATTTTTGGGGGGTAGATGAGAATTTATTTCATAAATCTGTCTATATATTCTTAACGTTATTATTAATTTTTTATATATATTACCTATGAACTCGGTTTTCATGAAAACCAATTTGTACATTGATGAAATTTCCCGAGATTAAATAAAAGACATCTCTCATCTCTCTCTCTCTCTTTCTTTCTTTCTTTCTTTCTTTCTTTCTTTCTTTCTTTCTTTCTTTCTTTCTTTCTTTCTTTCTTTCTTTCTTTCTTTCTTTCTTTCTTTCTTTCTTTCCTTCTCTCTCTCTCTCTCTCTCTCTCTCTCTCTCTTTCTTTCTTTCTTTCTTTCCCATTTAACTTAACTCATCTTACCGATGTCAGTCTCCATTCAGTTATAATGGTTTTCTTTCCCACCACAACCAAGAAAGATTGACAGTTTTATAACTGATAATACTCTCTCATTCCTGGTCAATACCAGCATCAAATCTTTACCTAATTATACCAAGTCCACTAAGCAGATCTGCCATATGGATTATAAAAACACTGGAGCTGTTGAATTATATGTATCCTTTTTCGTGTTGAAGTACAATCGTGCATTATAACAACATATTATTCTAATGGCACAATGTCTAGTATAGACAGGTGGGCGTGTTTTGTCTAAAGTGTTGGTGTTTATCATTAAAATAAGTCTAATATTCAAGGTGAAAGAGTAACCGCTATTGATACAAAACAAAAAGTAACTTTGATCTTCTCGTAAACAGAAAACTTGTGCAATTAGTTACTTTAAGCTAAAAAAGAATAAATATTGGTTACAGTTAGTGTTGTAAATATTTCCAGGAGGAAGACAAATGTGGTTTGCTTTACATTGTTGATTTATCATTAATTTTTCGGGTACAAAATGGCTCCTCTCGTTACTCTGAAACACCTGTCACTATTTTTCGTCTCTTTCTCCTTCTCTTTTTCTTTCTTTCTTTTTCTTGCTTTCTCTTTTCCCTTCTTTATTATTTTTTTATTTCTTTATCAGTCTTTATTTATTTGTGGTTGTTTTTTTCATATCCTTTTCTCTTTTTTTATTTATTTATTTTTTTTCATTCCTTTTTTTTTACTTTTTTAACCGAGGCCTTTCCTTTATTACTCTATGTTAATGAGGCATCGATCATCTCGGCTCAGTATTTTCCCTCTTTAGCCATGAACAGTTAGTATAGTCTACGTGTATGCGTAGAATTCCCCAATTTCCTCTCGCCAAGAATCTAAACCACAGCGAACGATTTAAGTCTTGTTTGAAGGGATTAAAGGATTAGCTCTGACGGTATGAACAAGAACATAACTGATCATAGAATATCAAAATGCATCAAAATACATTGTATATTTAAACTCGTCTAACAGTTTTAGATCGCATTCATGCAAAACTCTAAACTTGCTTTCTTTGTAATTTATAGACTTTTTCAAACTACCTGAAATGGTTGGTTTTCAAAAAGCAAAATGTCTTAATGTCAGAAAATCATGGAAAACTACCTTGGTGCATTATGGGAATTTAAATTGAAAAAAAACAAAAACGAATCGTTTGATCAAACTGATAGTAGTTTTATATTCAAAGATGCAAAAACGTCATTCGCTGTAGTCGTCTGATTGTGGTATTTAATAGCGCACTTAAAACTGTGAATAAGAATCCCTAAGTACATCTGTTGGCTACCCTTCAGGACCTTCAGGGGAACAATGAGATGCGACATTTTATAAACTACTGCTGGTATCTATACTATGAATCTAGTCAAAGGCATGACAGTAACTTCGATCTATGATGTATACTTTTGGATTGTCAAGTAGATCGACGTAAATATTGAGTTGTACAAGATAAGTGTTTTGTCATGTCTTTATTCTTTATTGCGTCAACAGTCTTTCACCAGGCTCTCTTGGTGGGGACAAATTAGATTTTGACGACAAAAGGTTTTGCCTTTTGAGACCTTCTGAGAAGATTTGAAATTGTCTTGAAATCTTGTTGAAATTAATGATATACAAACGTGTCATTATGTCATTACTAGTATGGAAACCCTTTTAGTAAAATATGTTAGGTTATCACGTAATATCCGAAGCAAGACTCGCTAATTTGTAACCATTACTATTGCAGCCTGTTACATTCCCTCCAACACTAACTGTAACTAAACTATGAATTTCAAAATACCATCAATATAAAAAAGTACAAGATTCAAAGTACCATAAAGAGCTGTCGAATATAATCTACGACTGTATCTCTCCTATTGCAATTTCTAATACTAGACTCTCGGTTCGACACTAATTGCCTTCCTCAAGGCGCAACATATTCAGTGTTTGACTGTGTATAGTAAAGTCCTTTCCCTCGTATTTTTGGGACATTAACAATATTGGCGTGCACTGAAAGGTTTTCGAACTATTGCTTCATATTGAGATATTTTACTACTACTTCTATGATGGCGGTGAGTTAAGATTCGGTGGTTTATACTCGATATATCAATGGATTGAATGTTAGGCCAAATTAATTAACGAGAATCTTCAAATGAAAAAAACTAAAGCGACCATGGAAATACGTAATGAAACACGAGCCAATGTACATTGATAATTCGGTATAAAAGACGCAGAGAATACTATTAAAGCACTAACGAACAAAAGCTTACCTCAATGTATACAGCATACCCATGCACATGTACGTGTATTTGTTTGAATAGTGCACTTAATGATTTTTCAAACTAATAAACTCTGCACTCAATTCATTTTCAGTCATTGATCAACCATATGAACTGCTTGAACAGCGACGACTTGGGAATCTGATTAATCTGACGCTCAATGGTAAGAAGAAAGCGAGATTCTGTACTACACAGCTTGCAATATAAGAAGATTATTACCCAAGGCCTAAGATGCTTAGCATATCCATCCCACTTACTGCACCAGCTAATATGGCGACCGACATGCATCCGGGATACTGCATGCCATGGCTATTGCTACGAAACTAGCCCCTAATTATAATACCTCTTAAAGGTTTGATTCATAAGCTTTATCTTATGTGTGGTCTGGATTTGACAAGCTTTACACGTCTTTGTATTCATTTCTAAAAGAAACCCTCTTCATACTAATTTGACCATAATATCATGTATGACATCATCAGGCATAGAAACGTGTGCGTCTACACCACAATAGATGCTACAACACTTGACGAATACCTTCAGGGCGTCTGGTATTCACTTGATACCGACTGAAAAAACGTTTAACAATAACCTACTAGCCAGCCTACTAGTCATGGCTAATTGATTTACGACTGACATATATCAGTACAACAAAGGTCTGTCCGTCCGTCTGGCTGGCTGGCTTTTTGCCACACAAGAACAGACAAAAGGAAACATCATGTTGTCGATGTCTCATCAGTTCCAATGATATGCACATGAGATTCCGACGTTCATCATCATTATTATTATCATTATCATCACAATCATCGCACAGAGTTGCCCATCAACTCTGGTCATTTCCAAATGAGGGATATTATGTGAAGAATGGGGAAGCATTTTTTAAAAGAAACATTATAATATCTTCATACTATTAAAAGGATTTCAAAAAAAGTTGAAAAACGATTAAAAATATTTTAAAGCAAAATTCGCGGGCATATTCTCCAAATTAGGTACCAGTCTCCACTCGGACAGCTTCACGAAACAGTACCAAAATATATGCTGAGTTCGTGAGCAAATATGTCCGTTTTATAAAGCGAGATCTGGAGACGAAATTATGGATATTGAGCGATACGGAGGCCAGGTTTCTATGGCTATGCGAATAGCGGTAGAAGGATGATTTCTTATATCAAAAAAAGCACTGGAAAGTCGTCATTTTGGACTGTTTCGCTTTGTTGGGTCAAAGTTAAAACTCCTGAAAAATCGCTACTTGCTTTCAGCTTCAAAGAGATAAACATTGCATCTATTCTATATCCTAAAATCAGACATCTTTTCTATGTGGAACTGAGTTTGATATGTAATCATCATTAATCAATAAAAAAATGACAAGAACACCCGGACTATATGATGAACTAAAAAAAACAAGAATGGACTTAAGGAAGTCAAAATATATGAATAGACAAACGAGATAATATACTAAGGTAATGGCCGCTGGGGGGAGGAGGTGCCACTATTGGTTTGCACGTGTCACATATACTACGTGATTTGAAAGATCTTATTTACAATACTTCACTACGCATGCGTAAATAGGCTACCAACACTTCCGGTCCTAACAGGAAATGACGTCAAGGAATACCATAGCTAACAATCACTTTGCATTAAAATGTACTTTGTTTGTAAAATGTTCAGGACAACGTGACTTACAGGAGATCATCAAGACACTGGTGCTGTGAACAAACCGAAAGAGGTTAATCTAGATCTAACTATAATCGCTTACATTACTTTTTAATGAAAACTATTGTTGACATTTGGCTTATTAACTCATTTATTTCTGATCAAGTCAATGAACAAAGTGGGTGGTACAGACGAGAAGAGTCCTGCAGTATTAGTGTGATGTTAGCGACGCCAGAACTGTTTAACAAACTGCCGAGGTAAGGACACAACTTAATGATAAAATGAGTCCTCGAGTCGTGCTAGGGATAAACATGCTTCTGGTGTTAAGACTGTGTTGATCAGATTATCACATTTGAACTTTTGGATCCACTTTAAACCAACATTGTTATCAATAACAGAATTAATCGTTAAAGTGGTGATAACTGGTCTCGTTACTGTAATACTGAAATAGATCTACAGCAATGGCAACTGATTGGCCATCAAACTCTTTCTTTACTGAAATATTTTCTCGATTATCACGTAGAAATGTAAGCACGATTCATGACAAGATATGTAATATGTTTATTTAGTAATGCTGGGTTGACAACACTACAGATATTTACACGACCAGATAATCTGTATTTAACAGAACTATGCCTCATTCCTGGCATAGACCTTGCCTGATTTAACGCGGTGTATTGATGTTACTAAACAAAAAACTGGCCTCTTTTTTACTGTACTATTAACAGTGACTAGCTGGTACTAATTAATATATCACTTACTGCTGATCAAATATCTGTCAATCAAATTTCTGACACTCAAACAATGTTGCACTAAAATGGCTTTTCAATGTAAAACAAATGTTCGACGGGTTATAAGGCTTGCGGATTACCGTTTATCAAAAGTACACATATCTGCTACAGATACCTTAGAATGATGAGAAATGGCTGTAAAACATAGTATTCAACCCTTGAGTAAAGATGTAAACGTAGTAATATGTGATTAAAGCGCGTATCCGGATGGGAAGTGGTTAGTGACATGTTTAGATAACCTAAACGCCTCCCCGCATGACGTTCTATCTCGTGTACTGTGACAAGGTTCGATTATTGTTTTATATTTTCGAACAATATTATGTATCCACACCCGGCCCAAAGAACTAGAAATGCCTCTATGAAAAATCTCGCACAATCAAAATGTCATATGGAAAATACTAGGAAAGGAACGAAATGAAAAAATGCATATTCAAATATTTCAAGCTCGACTTTCCAAAAAAAAAAAAATTCAGTAAGGTTTTTCAAGTATTGATTTGCCATAAGGTTCAACAGTTGAACAATCAAACATTGTCAAATATCAAGAAAGTGTTTCTCGTGTAGCTTTAAAACTCGATACTATTGAGAATCAGAGCAGTTGGTCACCCTGTGTCATGAAATTAGATCTACTATACGCCAAGAGCCAGATTGTGAGCTAAAATAAGCATTGAGATTTTTATGCGTTTCTTAAGGAATAAACTATTAGTATTATTATTATTAATATTATTATTATTATTATAATTATTTTGTTAAAACATTGTTGAAAAAAATACATAAATAAATAAATAAATGGAAAATACGTGATATGACAAACAAATAAAAACCTCTCACCATAGCAACGGTGACGTGTGCATGACGTCACTACCATTCTCTTTTTCCCTTCTTGAACAAAAGGTTAATGAGAAGCAGCAAAATCCAATGATATTTATGTTATTTAAGATAAAATTCCAAATCAACGAGGCGTTTAAATTTACAACCTGCTTAGGTCATGTGATTAATTTTGGGGTGTGTCTAATATGTCATTGTTAGTGCCCTCTGATTGGTGTAGACTTTCGAAATTATCGACTTCATTCGGTTCTTTATTTGCAGTATTTTTTTTATTAGAATGAAATGCAAAACACTTCAAGTAGAGTGAGATTCAATAACCATTGGTCTTGTGTTGAAGATTAAAACCCTTTTACATTAAAAACTAGAGCAAAACGACAACATTTGCTATATGTGTAAAGAGGTTAACCACAAGATTCTAAAAATATAACCTGATAGGACCGAATTTTTTTTGTACAAAATACCTTCGTTTCGCCTTCCACTGTACTAAAAAGCACTCGAGGAGGTAAATTAGCCTCATGGCTTGGCCTGAAGCTAAACAAATTTTGTCGCCCGGTTGTCGCAATATACTAATAAATGAAAAGAGCAACGAAAAGCCACCGGAACAAGTTCTTCCTGGGGTTTTCTTTCCTTTTTCTTTTCGTTCTGTATCCCGATATTAATCTAATAGCTATACACTACAGCTTCACGTCATTTCCAGCAAAACGAGACTTAAACTTTACGTTTTCATTGCGTTTCAGGTGTAAGAATGATTTCACTCACTTTTCAGTTGTGTTCTTCAACCTCTTCTTTCGTTTATCGCTTCTTTTTCTTCGTGAAAATGACTCTTGAAACAAGAGAGGAAATTATTAGTATTTAGTAGTCTTACCTGTAAAGACTCAGTGAATTAGTTCCAAAACAGATGCCAATCCCTCATCTTCACAAACCCACACAATGTCGTCAACTAAAACACACATAAAACCATCACCTATGACGTCAGCCACAATTGACAAGTCATCTTATTAAATCCATTATAAAGATCATTAAGCGTTAGAAAGAACACTGATGAATCAAACCCCTACACTCATTCATTAACAGAGTTTTATAGCTTGGGCAAGGCTACAAAGGATAAGGTTTGGATCAGTATCAGTACAGAAGTGAGAAAACTTAAACTAAACAAGTTATAAAAGAGGGTGTTTCTAAACCGACTTCAAGCTGACATCTTGAGGATTGGCGTGCGAGAGGTTAGAACAAATATTAATAAGAGTAATGCTAACCTAAACTTCAATACTTTGTTTACACCAAGAACAATCATTGACTGTTCCTTCTTTCATCTCACCTCTTTTCTTTGTTATTTTGTTGTATGTTTTATTCATTTCAAAAAGCAAACAGCAAAAGAACATATCCTTAATTTTTGCATTTTTTCTGTCATTGACTTTCGTTCGTCTTGTGTTTGTATTATCGGCAGAACTGGTGATGTAGAAAAGATTACATCACCGTTTGATCATCGCATAGTTAATATATGATCATCGGCATGATCCGTGGGCAGTGCCTGGTTCTATATTATGCACCTGAATTCTTCATCAGAGAACTGGCATTATTCAAGCGAGTTTGTCAACAATATCAATAATGTCATGAATAACTCATGAATCAAACCTTGACTTTACTTCTCCAAAAAAAAAAACAAAACACACACACACACACGCAACAGCATACACCTATTTAAAAAAACGTTGCCGGTCAAAGATCACGGTTTCGAACTGAGACAAAACGGAATTCTTGTGTTTTTATGTTTCCTGGCTAAGATACGAATCTAAAAGGAAACTACGTTGTTTGGCTGTGAACATTAATCACAAATTTGCAGCGTGCTATTCGGTCTCAGATTTCAGTTCTCCGACCAACAATTACATTCAAAAAAAGTAGGTGTGTATATATATAGATGAAGACAAACGTACCAAACAGATTACTGATAAACTATAATACTAATTATTCCAAAAGTAAAGTCATTTTTGTTACTGGTTCCTCTATTTTTGCAAGTCCTCTTTGATGGATCAGTCGCTTTTGGTAGAGATTCAATTTTCTTCTGAAGTGGAATTATATAAATTTAATTATTTCAGATGAATTAGTCATGACCAAAAGCGTGATGATAAAAATTGATAAAAGTTTTAAGATTATTTACTTGATGACAATGAACTTCTAAATTTCAATTCGACCATAGAACAAGGGCAACTGGCTATCAAAAGTGATTTCTTTTAACTTGGATTGGATGTCTTACGTACTGATTCATGTGTATATCAGTGTTCAATGCAATACTGTGTTTTGAAGGAGTTTGCAGTGATTGATCTTGCCGTAAGATCTCCTTACTGACCACAATACAAAGTGTGTTGCCCGCAGGCACTTGTAGTTGTTCGACCTTGATCCGGTACCCATAACAGTAGCGACGTGAACACAATTTACTCTGAATATCAGAGAAAGCTTACTTCACAAATACAAAAGAGAAAAAAAGCATGAATAATGGCAAGTATACAGTCATTACATGATTATGTCTAAATGTCAATTATTTCTTGATGTTTTTTAAAAGTTGTTTATCATTTGTACTTCAAGACTAAGATATTATCTATAATGGTCTACTCTTTGATCCCTTATTCTCAGCTCACACTATTCTTAACTTCTATCCGTTTCCTACGATATCAGCCTCGTATTCAAACTATTCACATCAACACATTCACAGTTACCTCATGTTCTTATTTATTGTCTTTCATTCTTTTTGAATTTTTTCTCTCAAAAAGTTAGGTAAAAAAAAAACCTTTGTTTTCTGAATGACAAAAACACAGATGTTCATTGGTATATTTTCATATGTATATTTTGGACTAGGAGATATATATTTGATGGCAGCTTATGATTGGTTGGTATAGCATGCATAATTAACAATAGTTTCTCAGTAAAAAAAATACAGGCGCGCACACCATCGGGGACTTTTTATCGAGCTGTTTAAAATTAGTATTAAAAAATGAGAATTTGATCATTTTCTTAAAGTGCAAATGAATCCTTCGACAATACTTTCAGTACTGATTCTACATGAAATAAATAGTTGAATGGTAAAATATTTCTTGATTTGAGTGATGCGCCTCTAAGTTATAAAGGTTTATACTTCCAATATGCTAATAAGTGTGACGTCTATTAAGGCTTAATCAAATATACAAAATCGAAGTGGTTCATAGATACAGTATTTAAAAAGCATCATTATTTTACTCATGGTTTACAACATGAAAGCTATTTCTTTTTTTTTTTTCAAAATGGCCAGCATTTAGTATTACTAGTTACAACAAAAACACTCAAATATCTTACCTGACGTCATCATCATTAACATATTGTCGCCATATTGTTGCCCGTCATCTAATAGTATCAATATCTATCGTATAGTACTGCCACAATGTATGCTTGTATTCAAATGTCATAAATGTCTTAAAATGTCATTAATTAGGCACGAATTCGAGGGGGGGGGGGGGGGGGGGGGGGGGAGCCCGAAATTCATATACATAAATGGGAAGGCTGGAGTATGCACTAATCCTTAATTGGCATGATAAGAAAATGACCTTCAATGCTGGGGACTTCCGTGAAATGTTTTTACTGGCTTGCAAATAAATATTACCGGTTCCCTATGTCCATACCTAAGCTACAGAAAAACCTGATGACCAATCAAGTGTGGATGTTCAAATGTGATTAATCGACCTAATCGGCTAACGTGTTGCTATGTACGTTACCACCCAATTCAAACCACATGGGAGTAAGTTTCATTGTTCGTTATATTTTGGATTCACAGTTGAATTCGTAGAGACAAACGCTTCTTTTCCTAGAAGATTTGAATTGGGTGGTAACGTACATAGCAACACGTTAGCCGATTAGGTCTATTATTCAGTATTTTAAGTGAGGCTTGATATTTTGAATGAACCAGATATTGAAACGATGTCCTATGATGAAGAATAACATACATAGCTGTTTTAGTATCGATAGCCAATCACATGCCTTGAAATAAATTATATGACCAGCGGGACATGGTGCTTGGAAAGTTTAATTAAGATATCGCGACAATATATCGAGCGTATTGGACCATAATCCATTCATGGCTAGTTAATTAGTTCGAGCGGCTTCCATTGAACTGTAAGTTGTAGTAAATTATAAGTTCTATGATAAGTCTTCGATCTGAACGACCAAGAGACATATTTTGCTATGACTCATGTTTTGAGATGGGACGAGTTGCATGTACTGCGCATGCTCCAACGTTTGAAACGAAACTAAAGACTTTTCTTTACTAAAAAAATATCAAGGAAGCTTTTGGCGAAGTCAATAAAAAATGTGTCGTCACAAGCACTCCAATTCTTATTCATTATATATATTTTTTTATTGATTGATTCAATTTTTAACAAAACAACTTATTCAAATACACTATCAACTGTGATTCTCATAACTTTCCTATCAGCTTTACATAGAAACAATCTGAACGAAACAAATTACAAAGCAAAATATCATACTTTATCAACGAAAAGATCGGACCTTCATTTCCCGACTGAACATCGATCAGTATGACTCATTGTTAAGGCATCCTTCTTCGTCTTTCACAAGTGGGAGTTAACAAATTATCCTGTAACACAGATATCGATTCTAGTCATGGATCGTTGCATGCGCGTGCGATAGATTAAAACTCGTGACATGTGTATGTGATATATTAACAAGACAAATAATGGTGTTCCTGCCGACTAGATTAGATATCTTATTCGATATTAAAGTATATTGAAATGACAAAAATATCGCAAAACTAATATATACACTTGAGGGAGATAAGCGATGGACGCAATAAGATGATCCATAAAACAGTGGTTCCTAAAGCCCAAATGAAACGATTTCTTCGTATGATATACTTTAACAAAAAATGTCAGGAGTTGGTCACTTCTTGGTCACATCACGGCATAAATAGACGGTCTTGTTTTAACGAAGCTTTTCGAGGAATGACATTATCTATTGTCTTTTTATTTTAATGCCAATTGTATTACCTTAAATTTATTCGCTAGCTTACCTATAGTATGGATTTTCTTTGCCATCAACATAACACATTACGCAAACAAGGCAAAAATTATTGAAAAGCTCCTCTGCAAAAGATGATTAAAAATTTCAACTCTGGAAGGAAATAAATAAAATAACAAGAGGATGGAATAAACTAAAACAAACAAAATAAATATGGAAAGAAGAACAAACATTTCCAACATGAATAAGGTTTTTGCCATGATCATGCTATATCACTGACTTCAGGTGCTACTTTTACTTTGATCTTTGCTTACGAAGGATAGTTCAAAGGAGTAGATGTAAATTTGTTTCATTCTTTAGTTTTTTATTATAAATTCTGCCAAGGAAGTAAACTACAGGGTTGCATTAATGAATACATTTTCTCTTTTCCTCATTTGCATCGAAACAAAAAACAAAAATAAACAAAAATAAAACAAAAAACAAAAACAAAAGAAACAAAAAAAAAGAAAACAACAAAAAACAAAAACAAAAAACAAAAAAAAAAAAAACAACAAAAAAACAAAACAAAACAAAACAAACAAAAACAAAAAAAAAAACACAAACAAACAAACAAAAAAACAATTAAGACATACCCAAAGAAAGGAAACGTTTGTTTAGCTAGCAGTTGGTCATAATACAACCATCAGTTAAGAACACGATTCTCGTTTTCTTCTTCATGCTGACATGTATCAAGACTCTAATGACTGAACTAAGCACAGAGGCATTGCATGTGTATCTATTACTGAATTATATCCAGGCTATAGGTAGAATAACTGCCCAACGAGAAGTACTGTCGTATGTTGGCCGATCTTTATGGTTAGTATGGAATATAAAAACTGACGTTTAACCGTTTATCAATCACGAATTTTGAGGAGGAAATTGGTAAAAACAAATTGATTTTTGAGTGATTTTTTTAATGTCGAAAAAACTTTTTTCCCGCACTACTACTGAATCAAAATCCTCTTCATTTAAAGACAAATCGAAGATACAACCTTTTATCATAAGTCGTTATGATATAAAAGTGGTTTCGAAAGGAACTTCCGCCGCTTATAACAAGGAAAAGCTGTTTTATATTACTACCATTTGGGGCGCCGGTCCAAAAAGTGAGCTCCATGGACTACCCGCATATACATTTTTCGCCATTTAGTATTGCTCGCGTAAATATTTCGTTGTAAAAATTACGATTCTTTCCAAGGCAATTTGGAGAAAAGCTCTTTAGTTCAGATGAATCCATAATGCTTTTCGGTCTAACGACGTTTGTATTCTTGTCTTGTCATATTTGGAAGACAACAGGAAGACGAAAAAGTATTATTTTTCCCACCTCAGTCATTGGTTATCTACTTGCAGCAGGTGTTCAGTGTATATGTACGGAGTAGGAGGATTCCACTCTAGGTTGCCGGATTCATTTGTTTGTTTGTTCCGCCTTTTTTTCTACAAGCAAACTCGGACCTTTATAACCTTCAATGCCGTGTACAATTAAGAAAATATGATTCCTAAGATCATCCTACTAAAAGGCACTTGAACAACATAAAAGATAATGTGGCAGCCATGTTGGATGATGTTTACTATATATAGGTGGTTTGTAATCATTCCTAAGGGAATAAAAGTGGCAGCCATGTTGGATGATGTTTACTATAGGTGGTTTGTAATCATTCCTAAGGAAATAAAAGTGGCAGCCATCTTGGATGATGTTCACTATGGGTGGTTTGTAATCATTCCTAAGGGAATAACAGTGACAGCCATCTTGGATGATGTTCACTATAGGTGGTTTGTAATCATTCATAAGGGAATAACAGTGACAGCCATCTTGGATGATGTTCACTATGGGTGGTTTGTAATCATTCATAAGGGAATAAAAGTGGCAGCCTAGTTGGATGATGTTCACTATAGGTGGTTTGTAATCGTTCATAAGGGAATAAAAGTGGCAGCCTAGTTGGATGTTGTTCCCTATAGGTGATTTGTAATCATTCCTAAAGAAAAGAAATAGCGGATTTTTACGCCTCTGTCTATACTCATGCCTACTTGACTCATCTAACAATAATATAGTGAGGTCGACACTTCTTGTGGGCGATGAAAGCTACGATAGAACAAACTCTATTACTTGTTCAGATGCAAAACTAGTTGTTTCAATTTTGTACTATAAAAGGTACTACTTTATATCATAGTCATAGTTTAGTATATATTTTATTACATATATATTGCCTTACCATCCTAAAATATGATATAAAGAGGGCTTGGAAACGTCATAAAACATGCTAATCATAATATTAATTACCTTTTTTCCATTAAAATGGATGCATTAGGTGGGTTATGAAAGGATAAGAGGGATAGATGGATAAATGGATCCGCACTTTTGTTTTTTCAAAACTATTTACCTCGGCGAACATGAACCGTGTAAGAATGTGTATGATGTTTGTCTTTTAAAAAAATAAATAATTACTTTAACATTACAGCCTAATTCTTTCCTGATGTTTTTTTACTAAAGCCCAATAGTTCTCAAGTCATCCAGAAATTGTTAAAATAATCGTGCAAATAAGCTTTGTGCTTGAACAATAGTAAAAAGTTGAATAGGTTCATTCAATCAGTACAATTCATTATTAATAACAATGTTTTATTCGTAAATGCTCTCAGTGATAAAGAACTTATGTGGTGCTTTATCATGTCAGTAAATATGCAATGGAACATAAGACTGTGGTCGTAATCCTAAACCCCAACACTACCGACTTAGTCGTGAATCATCTTCAATAAATGACATGGAAACCTATTTAGAAATTATCAGTTAATTAAGATGAAAACTGGTGTTTAAGTTTTTTAAAGATAAAGATCACGTAAAGTAAAATTCCCTTTTTTCCCCTTGACTGTGTGACTTGGAACATGTATTCCTTCGATATTTCGAAGGGAAAAAATTCTTAGTTTTTGAGGAAATAGAGCTGGTTTTCTGTCCAAAACGAGACCAAATCATGACCAACATGTTAAACTATGGTAAAATAATGGAATAGAAGAGTGTTAGCTGTACCAGGTTCATTTATTGAAGAGCTTTTCCGACAATGCCAACATCACACAAAACGACTTTAATCCTTGCAGCTACAAGTCAACTGCTATACAGCTTCAAATTAGATTCCAATTGCCTTCTAATCTTAATACAATTATGTTCTTGATCATAAGGTTATTATAGGACTCCTTCCTACGAGCTAGGTTGATCGTTAACCTCAATCCAAGATGGCTACCGCGTAGTACATAACAAAAGTATTGCGATTAAAAATAAGTTTCAATGCGATAGCAATCTAAAGTGTCAGCTAAATTACTAAAGTCTTCTACATCGTTTTCCATTTCTTTTTGAAGCTCTTGGTGCCAAGGTATTTCCTTTAGTCCAACGCCTACAAAAACCCTGAAATCTGATTGGACTAGATCTTCTTATCTTGATTCATTTTGTTGGCAGGTGTATTGGGGAGACTAAACAATACGACGTATATCATTCCCAACCCGCCATTTTAAACATTCAAGACTGACTGTCGCTGTTGTAATACCTGGAATTTACGCCAAACTGTTGTTCCAACTGTTGTTGAAAGGTGGTGTGTGTTTACCCGCAAAGAACCAACTATAGAACTACAAAACACATCTCGAAACTGCTCGGTTCTTTTCCACAAGTAAGTTGATGTTTGGTTATTCTTTTTCCTCATTAATTTTGGCGCGAAATAATTTTGACCATTTGAAAAAAAGATCTAAGAAAGAAAAACTGGTTTGAACGGATGAGAAGAAAAGGAGAAAAGAGAATCGTATAAAGTGGTTTGCAGGACAAATGACAAAAACATTCAAGAGCAGCATATCTTTAGCCTTTTTGGCGTCCATAATTCAAGGGGTTATCTGGTGCTCATACTTTGTGTTATATACTAGAACATAAGGTGAGATGTATATATTGTTATAGTGATAAATATCTAGTATAACAAGACCTGTCAGCCAGATGGAAAAAAGGCGCTCTTTTGAAGGAAATGTGAATCAATCAGTCATGTTCAAATGGCGTGATATGCCACCATCGATTCAGCTTAACATGGCATATCAAGAACACATTGTCAGAGATAAGTAGCTTAGCTTTTAAAGGTGCTTCGGTAGATTCCTAATATCAGTATTTTACTTCTTCTTTTCCTCTTCCAATGCAAACACATCCTAGAGGTCTCTTGTCGAGGTTAAGTACCCTCAACGATGCTATGTTTGATGTCTAGCCTGCTTGCTTGCTTGCCAGACAATTCCCCTTCCATCAGGGCTTTTTTCTCAGTTTCTTTTCTCGTTGATTACGAGTCAAGAAAGAAAAGAAGTCCCTTCAGAAAATTTTCGATTTTGTAGTCAAGTTCCGTAGACTGACGTCACACCTCAGGATCATCACCAATCGATAACTGAATATATACCAATAAATATAATAAATAAATAGATATAATATTTATATATATTGTACTATGATCATACTGATACCAACACACGAACCATTAAGTCTAAATCTAAAAACCTTTTCTATTATCTATGATTTATAACTACTTATTGTAATTTATTCCATGTTTCTATTTTTCGTGTGAGCATAAGGCTTATAGGCTTTTCTCATTATTTCTGCGTATATTTATCATAAATAATTTCTATTATCTATGATTCATACAGTATTTGCTAAATTACGCTTAGTTACTCCATATTTCTATTATTCGTGTGAGCATAAGACTTAGGCTTTTCTTATTATTTCTGCATATCTTTATCATAGATAATTTATATTATCTATATGATTCATACCTTGCTAAATTATGCTTAGTTACTCCATATTTCTATTATTCGTGTGAGTATAAGACTTAGGCTTTTCTCATTATTTCTGCATATCTTTATCATAAATAATTTATATTATCTATATGATTCATACAGTATTTGCTAAATTACGCTTACTTACTCCATATTTCTATTATTCGTGGTAGCATTTATATTATTATTGCTTCATGTTTTTAATCATAAGTTATTTATCTTTCCTAAGATTTATACTATCATCGAAAAAGCCATTGAGCTCTTGATGCGCTTGACAATAAAATTGTCATTACTATTAATTAATAGATACATTGTAGAATTTCAAGTGAAGTTTGTATTTAATTGTTTTGCTCATCTGGATTACATTACCAACATTTTTCTTCTTCTAAAAATCAAAATGAACTGCCAGAGCTAGCGATGGTGTCTGTTTACCTTCTGGAAAGATAAGTCTATTTCATATCCTGGTCTTAAACGTGTTTTATGAATAAAAATGCAATGTAAATAACACCATGTACGTTGTATAAAAACTAAGTTACAAAAAGCTTCCATTTTATGATGATAACAGCCTCAAGAAAATGTAATTAACGCGGCCGCTTCCTTTGAAGTTCAATGACTGAAAACGGACATATACACTACTGCACGCTCCACGCCCTAGTTCCAGAGACATTATCTGCCTTTTGGTCACCGCGGATCTGAAACAAAATAACTAAAATGCTAACAAACACCGGAAAGAATCTAAAAAATGTTCTGATATTTGAAATTACGCGAAATCCTTTGGGGTATTTGCGATGACCAAAAAGATTGCAGGCTCCTGGCAAATGATTATTATCAGGTTTAACAGCACGATTACTATTCTGTTACTCAGACCCTCTCCAGTAAACCCTTAACCGCCACTGATGCATGGTTTAGGAGATTTTTCCAATGGGTGTAATATATTCAAATGGCGTATGGTCTGTTTTGATTGGTAGTTGAGGACGAAAAACCGAAGTGACGTAAGATGTGTTTTGACCAACCAAGTATCCTCCCAGTCCCTCTCTTAACAGTCAAGTTTTGGCGGGGACTGGGAAACATTCTTTGAACTATCTCAGTGAAGACTCGTAACCTTCTGGTTTCTGAATATGCGCTAATATGAAATAAAACACGTGACTGTGTTAATTTGTTTGTAATGAAACTTGAAAGTGATTGATTTGGTCATTTTTTCTTCTTATGCAAGTATTACTGATTGCGGTTTACGATGAATGTGAATTGGTGAAGTCGTATTGGACCGTATACCTAACACGCATCCACTAATAAGCATGACATGTATATAATATACACATTCCCTAGTTAGGCAAAATATAATCCATGATCGTAATTCAATCAAGACTAGTAGGGCACTTTTTCTAAACTAGTTCTACCAGATATTTGTAAGATGACGTTTATCGTAAACGAAATAGACCCCCTCACTCGCGGTAACTAACACTGGTGAATACTAGTATTAAAAGTGCTTATAGCATGCAGACTGCACGGGGCGTTAGTAAAAGAGAAGACAAAGGTCCTACAATAATCATGACATAGAAATTACTTGTTTCCTTTGTTAGTCGAGTATTTTGTAAACAGCAATGAGAGTCCTGCGCGCAATCGAAAAGAAAATCCTCACGACTATATATAATCAAATATTTACTTTAAAATAAAATAAAAAACAGTTTATGCTTCCCAACTGAAAAAATTCCCAAAATAAAGAATGATGGCAATGTTTGGTTGGGGAATATTCTAATATCACACATTAAATCTTTCAAGAATCATGATCCAACTCAAGTGTCATACCTTGGATATACTTCAAATTGGTTCAGAATAAAGATCTATTCCAGATACATCCTTGTGTTTCTACTACAGTAGAAAATACACATTGACTCACCTTTCTGATCCACGGTTACTGGGTTTGTCTTGAGAGGATACCAGATAGCACTGTCACTTCTAGAAAAGAAAAGAAAAATGATTGCGCGAGGACGACGCCCTGCGACTTCTCCTGACAGGAATAACTTGACTTATTTAAGTTGCCTGAAAGCAATCAACATTTTATTGCTTTCGATGAATGAATGAGATATGCTCCGTGGAGCCCGACAAAAACAATTAAGAAAGATCTAATAGCAAAGATGAAACGCCTTTTTGATTTATTATAATGTTATTGTTGATGATGTTTTGATGTTTCATCAAATCTCGTCCAAGATCTCTTTGAACTTTAACTAAGCTCGCTGTAGGGGACGAGCCATTTAAAAAAATATTGATCTATTGGTTGATACCCCATGTGGGACCTTCCAACCTTTCTCCACATGCTGCGATAGGCCTTTAGCTAATCCAATTTGTTCATTCATTTGTTCATCGCCATTGGTGCTAAAGTGTTGCTAAGAGGATATAATTGATCCCTACTTTTCTCATAATAGAAAATATATTAATCCGGAAGCGAAAGAGTGGTTTCCTTAAATATCTCAAAGGAAATTGCTTTTTCGCTAACACCTGCCGAGACAAAACATTTTCTTTTATTGGATTCGATAAATTGGCTGGATTTCAATTGATTCCCTTGTTATACGTGAGATAAGACTGTTTGGTACTTGATTAATACTGTTAAGCTAATGAACTACAAAAAGAATTTGGCATTCTTCTATAAAAACATCTTTTTATTTCTGGATTAAATTCTATTACTGGGAGGATTTATTCATTTTCTTGAATAGGAATGAAATCAAATAACTAAAAGCTCTATATAGTATAAAAGCACGGGCGGGATCAGCCAAGACTCTATCTATTAATGTTACGTACTTCCTGCCAGTGACTGCAAGCCGCTTTCAAGTGTATACACATATTTCAAAAAACGTTGTCGGTCGGAGATTTGAAATTTGAGAATGAAAGGAATTGTGGGTTGTAAGCTGTAAATTTTTTGTGGTTTTAATTAGAAGCTCGCAAAAAGTTAATATCTTAATATACTAACTTTGAGCGATGACCTGCGCTGGCAAACTATGTGGGTGAGTGTATATTGAATTTTTAACGAGAAAACACTTAGTCCCCCACAATTCTAGCCTCCTTTGCAGCCGTTCTTAGGTTAGTCACGCAACGTTTCCACGTTGCGTGACGACCCTAAGAACGGCTGCAAAGGAGGCTACCACAATTCCAATCGGTCCAAGATTTCTGATTTCAGATATCCAACCGACAACGTTTTTTGAAATAGGTGTCTATTATGGTATACATCAATTGTGATCTATCTATCTAAATACCAGATTGGGTTTATTCGTTTACTATTCCATTTTTACTCAAAAATCCTTGGCTGGTGGGCACAAATAACATTTCAAGTGTATTTAGGTCTCTTTAATCCTTAGAGGAATCGGTTTGTATGGCAGACGTTTTCTAGTAGTAAAAAGGCCGTTAATATAAAATTCCTTTTGAATCAGTTTCTTAAACATCATAAACAAAAATATTAGCAGAACGTGCATCTATGACCAGGAAGTCAATACTGGTCAGCGGTGTGACATCATCAACACGTCATTAAACACCAATTGCTAATATTAACGTGTAGTTTAAATATGTCTTTTCGTAATTTGCGTTTCACTGAAAGACGCCGATCGTCGGCTACTGATCGGAGAACAAGTGTTGTGTATAGAATTAACAATAAACACCCAAGCGATAGACATCTAGAGGGATCAATAAAGATTAGTTTGTATCCTGTAAAGCGGTTCAATGTTCTCTTAATAATAATAACACACGCAGCATGTGGTGCAGTTTTTCCCTTCAGTGTAAATGGGACAAATGAACTGGATGCCGCAATAAGCCAAAATATAATTAACACTAAGAATAAGTTCAGAAATCATTTCAGCTTAGCCGGGTTTATTTTTGTTGTTGTCACTGTAACACAACAAAAGCTTTCATCCATAGCATATTCTCTTCGTGGGCCAATCACATTGATCGATACATTGTTACTGTTTTGATTTCAAAGCGCAGTGGGATATTGTCGATATACATCAAATTAAACGCGTACACTGTCAATTGGTTTACAGAATTAATCACCGACTTTCCATGTTCTTAATAAATAACATTCACAAAATGTTTTAATTTTATTAACCAAGGAAAGAGAACATGCTACTAATTCAATAAGGACGAAAGAGTTACAAAGATACGAAAATATTGGAGAGTACAGAATGCTGAAGAAAACTAAAAATGAAATAAAAAGATGGTGAATGACAGACGATACTGATATCCATTTTGTTTGAAGGCAAAAAGCTTTTTCAATTTAAAAACCATGTTGGTTCTTGAGTTCTTTGTAAATATATCTAAGGATTTGAAGTTAAGAACCATGTTTTGTAGGATCTGTACACCATCTGCAAACACAAAGATGTACGTGTGGGTTTTATCTAAAGTAAATTTACACAGTAACGTAAAGAAGTGACAGCTTTTACTCTACAGAAAATGATTTGGTCTAACTAATTAGAGGCTATAATTTAAAGTGAATTGCACTTTGGATTCGCAATGGTATCTTTGAATCTAGATGGTGACAAATTGTACCAGTTCCAAGACAGCTGGGTTCCGAGAAAATATAAATATAATGAATAATGGCGCAGAAATCCTGCTGTAAGTTGAGCCGAGACTGAAATTGCTGCTTTACTATACACGAACAAAACAAAGGTGATAGAGCAGGAAAGGAAGGAAAAGAAAAGAACAAGAAGCGAGAAAACAGACTTCAAAAGATAATTTAAAGAAACAGGAGAGTGAATGATTCTGTAACAACGAGAAAAAGAAAAAAAATCTTTATGCCTAATATGAACAATGAGATCCATTAAGACATACACTTAGAGAATATTACATCCTAAATTGTGTTTGAAATCAATTTTGTGTGTAATTGGTCTTTCACTAATGTTGTACAACCACTCTACTCCAACTTGCTGTCATCTTGTCCATCCTCGCACCCTGTCGCATCTGCTCACCATAACTTTTCTACCAACGTATTGAGATGAGTTCTTCACTGCTTATATATTGATTCATTATTTCTTTTACCAAGCCATTTCTGATCGATATCATTTCTTGTACCTTGTATCTATAGGTGAGACTCATTGACAAAGCTTGACGCCCGAAAAGGAAACAGTCAAAACTAGTGTTGACACAAACATCAATCCGTCAACTTTTTTTCTTCTCACCTAAATGGAACATGTAGATCAAAGGGTATCGAGAAAGTGATTTCTAAACCTGTTTGGAAATTACTGAGTGCAAAGCTGCAGACGTCGATGCCAAGAGGTGGTCTTCAGTTGTACCTCAGGCCAGACATTAGCCCAACGGTTTAACAAAAGACCAAGAAAAACTGAACTGGACCCTGGAAAGAAGAGTAACCATTTTTGGTCAAACAGTAAGAGACTTCCTATACATCAATTAGATTAGAAGAAAAGAAAGAACGAAGATGAATAACACCACCAACACAACTGGAAGCCCAGAAGAACAAACTATGGACCAAGCACAAAAGATGTTCAAGATTGTATTCTACATTGTACTATTTATAGTTGGCACAGTTGGTAACATTCTAGTGGTGATTATTATTAGAAACAAGCGACGAAGAACTGTAAATGACTGCTTTATTCTTAATTTGGCCATATCAGACCTAACTTTCCTCTGGTTTGCATTACCCTTTTATTTCTACGAACTATTTGAAAGATTCGTCAAATATCATTTTTACTGCAAGTTCGTGTGGCCCATGATGTCCGTGTCCTTATTCGTTGGCATCTTTACGCTCACTTTTATGTCGGTGGAGCGCTGCAGAGCGATACTTTTTCCATTCAGACCTCGTATCAAGAAAACAACATTATTCTTAGCAGTAATATGTATATGGACCGCGTCTATATTGTGCATTATCCCATTAATGATAGTTGTACTGCCTGAAGGGATAATGTGTTTAGAACACTGGCCCAGCGAGTCACACCGAAAAGCTTACACTGCAGCTCTGTTTATTCTACAGTTTGCGGTTCCTATCTCAGTCATTGCTGTAGCTTATATTACTATTATTGTCAAGCTAATCAAAACGAAGGTGCCAAACAGGACATCAGTCAACCAAAGAGGACAACTCGTCAAGCAGAAGAAAAGAACTGAAAACATCCATGTCATTCGAACAGTGGCAATCATTGTGGTGTTGTTCGTTGCTTGTATGCTCCCTAACCAGATTGCTTGGATACTCATGGACTTTGGCGGCGAACAGCACAAAAATCTGTCTGAGAAGTTTTGGTTATTTGCTGAAGCATTAATGTTTCTACATAGCTGTGTAAACCCCATCATATATGGCACTCTAACGAGACAGTTTCGTGAGGGATACATTAAATACATCAACTTTGTTTGCTGTCGTGGAAGATCAGCTCAAAAGTCGATCGATTTGTCAGAACACAGACATTATCAGGATCGACAATCAAATACTTCTCGTCCTCAGGAGAGATTGACGTACAAAGGCTCTCTGAGGTCACCAAGTATCATCAAGAGTACTGCAAGTACACAGGCAGCTACAGGAATGTCTTTCTTGACGTTCCGAAGCAGTTCACCTAAGACTTCTCCATCTCCAAGCCTCGTCCAACTCAGCCCTGTCTTAAACAATAACAAACACAGCTTACAAACGAACACAGTTGAGTTACATGGCAATAGTTTTCCCACTTCCGTACCCGTGCAATATCACGTCAGCCCTGGAGTAGCATCCTATAAAGATGGCACAACCCTGATCAACCAAGGTGTACTCATTACCACAGATAACTTACAGCATTTCACTGACTGCGCTACTAAACTAAACGCTGTTTATGAAACAGAAGATGGTTTTAACTTCGAGTCCAATTGCAGGAATGGAATGTTTGGAACTCAAACGAACCAGGAGCAATTCAAACCAGTGCAAGAAGACAATGACAAGACAAATAAGGCAATAGAACAGCACCTTCTGCGTGGCAAAACTAATTGTCTGACATTACAAAACGGGTTCGCTGTACCCGATAATCATATTAAATACAATGAATGCAATCATACAGATTACAGCGCGGGAAGATGCTTGGTAGCTGGGCCTTCAGTGAACTATGGTGTAATGAATGACGAGGAATGCAGTTTACAAGACACGCACTTGTAACGGATTTTAAACCGTGTATAAATAAATACTCAGTCCTGTGGCATACCTTGTTAATCATGAACAATGGAGCCTTGTATACTTAGGCCTGAAGCAACAGAATGTTCAAAATAAACTGTCGAAGATGGTGGTTGTTGGAGATGATGAGCAACGTTTACCGAAGAACACAGACTTCTTTAAGGTTACATCATCAGACAGCCAGTCAGCAAGGAAAAAAAGGAAACCTTTTCCAACAATATATAATTTGTTTATTCGTGAAGTTAAAAGAATAAGGCTTATTTAGGGGGAAATATAACTACTCGGGAAGGAAACTGCAATTCCTTGTAAATATCTCTGAATATAATATTTATAAATATCTTATTAAAACTAATGAGGATTGAAGGTTATTCGAATCTATCACGTGGGTTAGCTTTTTTTTAGCTCAGGCAAAAAAAATTTTTGATCAAGGCCACTGTAATATTCAACTCTTAAAATAGCGGAGATATCTTTGTGAGAAAAAAATATTGCTAAGAAACCTGTTAAATTTAACGCTAAAAAATCAGCTTATCACAGGCCTACGAGTTGTGATTACTAATCCTTTTTTTTTTTTAATTGATTTAGATTAAGTTCTAGATTTTGAAGAAATAATCATTTAGCAAATGAATTAACACTAGATAAAACGGAAGGCAGCACTGTTGGTGGTGGTGTATGCAGGCGGTGTTACCAATGTTCCATTCAAGTAAGCTTTTCCATGTACAGTTTAAACCACCGGTGAGCTCGACTATTGATTCTTCAATATAGGCACTGAACACTTTTTTATTTGAGACTAAAAGACCTCAATCCAGAACACACTTATCTCGACATCTCCGACTTTCAGAAAAACTAGCAATTCATCTTTTTATCTCCACAAGCAAAATTTGAAATTGTATGAAACTTGTATGGCTGACTATTGTAACTTTATCCGCAGCATTTTAAACCGGACGCGATAATCTGTATACTTTTAATGGATATTTCTCTGGCTTCTCTAATGTATCGAATTTCCGCTTTCAGAATATTTTCTATGATATTTTCATGGTTCTAAGCTTGTTTGGTGCAATCATTATTATGATATAAGTAGTCAGGTTTGATTTACATCATTGAATAGGATCTTAAATATAGTGCATCCGATGGGCCGGTAAATAGCACGTTGCTCCAGTATTGAAGAAGCAGGTCACGTGATCATATCCAATTGGCTAACATCGACTTGGTCTTCGCGTCAGTCCAAGTTAACCTTGATAAAGTCCTTTTCCTTCGTGGATCTTTTCGAGCTTTTTTCATTCCAAGAAAATGTGTTATAAGCAAACAAGCAATGCCCACAAGAACAATCCCCAACATAAGCCATCCTCCGATCTGTAATGAAAAGAACAAATTACCCAGCATGCTTTCATAGCGAGAACACGGAGAAGGGTACAGATTACCCAGCATGCAATGTCTTCTAGATGTCAATCAGATCAAAATTGTCATGTTCGGAAACGTAGCCTTCCGGCCTATTGTTTTATCATCCAATTTCTGAGATACGAAAACATGATATGCAAAACAAACGTTAAAGCTCGCAGGATGACGACGACTGCCTCCGGCTAAATTTGGTTCTTCCTTTTTACACTCAAGCCAATTCAACCCACATTAGCAAAATATACTCCAAATGTTTTATAGTGTCTTCTATTTTCAATTATTTTTAGTGTTTTGATATTTTGGCGAATGACCTCGGCTGTATGTCGTCACATATTGTAATTTTGAGTGAAACTCCAAACGGCTGGTACCATCCTATTTTATTTTTTTTAGAAACGTCAGTCTTTTTTAATGGTTTAAAAGACTCTTACAAAAATATTCCAAATCGTTCAATACCAAAAAAAGATTTTCCCTTTACAAATTAGATATAGCGTCTTTGTATAAAAGGGCTGATTTAATGGATATTTTAACATTAAATTGGAAAAACATATTAATGACTCATTATGTTTTTTATTTCAAGCGCAACCACACGAAATCAAATCATGTATGCCAGAAAACAAATTATTGATGTTGGGCTTTAGAAAACAGCGAGGTAAAATAAGGCAGGCAGGCATTGGAAAGGGAAATGAGGGAAATGACTCGGATGTAAGATTCGTTTTTAATTACATCTAGTGGGTTTGTATTCCTATGTAAATAAATCCAGCTAGACAATTAAGAACGAGCTGTATATATTTTGAAATAATTCCCATATAGCGTAGTGTGCCTTTACTATATTATCTATAATATTATAGTAAATTTACTTATGGTAGAAACAATTGAAAAATCCATTGAATATTACAATTGAGGTGTATATACTTACCCTGAGATAGAAGTACGACCAGCTTCCCACATACGTATTACACGAAGCACCATTAGACCGCAGACAGCCAGCTTTACGAGAAGGAGGAGTGGAAGCCTCGACAGAGATGTTTTTTGTGACTAGTGTTGAGGTCGATTCAGTCGGTTCATTACATAATGTTTGTCTTATCTTCGGGCTCATTGTCGATAATTGACCAACTTCACTCTTGCTTGAGATATTTCTAGTGACTGGTGTAATTGTCGGACTAGAGATAGTCCGTCCAAAATATATATTAATCAGAAATAGCAACACAAATAACCATTGACAATTACTACTGATAAAACAGTGCCTTTTGGCCATAATTCGTAGAATCTGATTACGAAAAAAGCGAGAATCGATCAAGGCCAGACGGATGAAAGAATGAATAAATGAGGTGGTAATAAATGTAGATCAGTCTCTAGTCATCATGTCCGATCTGTTAGTCACATGTATTATCATAATACTAAAGTCAGGAGCGTACTGAACTACTATGATACGTTATCTGTGGACATCTCGACTAAAAGTGCTCGACACTTGTCATTGGTTGACGGCCATTCAACGCAATACTGACCAATATCATGCTGAATCAGCTGTGGATCGGTTAATTGTCTCAAGGAAAGTTCTACAAAAACACCATGTTATAGTGTTCCTCTAATGATTTTCATATTTGTCAGACTTTAAGATTGAATCACTAACTGTCATGCGAGAAACATGACGACTTTCATGAACAGACGAAAATAACTCTACATTTGACGTCAACTGTAGCAATGTTTTATTCATAATCGACTTAAATTAATCCTCATAAACACGGTGGACATCTATCTCACGTTCACGTTACCATGCCAACGCGAAACGGAAGGTTACTATGGAGACATAGAAATCTCTCGTTGGGCCAGGAAATTGAATTATTTAAAGAAGCGCGTAAGCAGTCGGAAAATTTAGCAGCTAGTAGCTGCTAGCTGCTAATTGATGTCTTTCACTTTTGAAGGAATTTAAGTCGGGATAAACTAGTGCGCATGCGTATAAACTAGTACGCATGTCTATAAACTAGTCGGCGCATGCGTCAAGGAACCACAGTTCAACGCATGCGTAAAGAGTCAATTCTTCGATACCACATACACATTGATGCTAATTTTTTAGTCATTTTAATTTTAAAAGCATAACAACATTTTTCTTTTAAAATTAAAATATCATTTGTGCATATTACAAAAATACCGCTTTAACCTGTATCAAACCATTGTCCAGTCTCTATTAGTCCAGAACTGGACCCACTTTTATCTGCGCGCGCGCGGTAAAAGTATGAGAAGAAGATCTGGATCGAGAGTCAACGGACGCGATAAAAGTGGGTCCAGGGAAAATTGTCTGCGCATGCGTCAGTCACATCCCGTTTTCGGGATGTGGGCATTGAGCAATATTTGACATACGCTATACCTATGCTTTTCGCGCGAAATAAAAATGGCGGGTGGCTGTTCTTTCTGGCGTCGAGAAATGTTCGAAAGATTTGGCAATGACTACTCTAATTCATTAATCGAAGCTGCTTGTGCATCGCTAGAGAAATGTAAATTAAACTTCCTTCTCAAGAAAGAACAGATGCAAGCCCTGCGCAGTTTTCTTAGTGGACAAGACGTGTTTGTAAATTTGCAGACGGCTTACGGCAAATCGTTACGTTACTCACTTCTTCCTTACATTTGTGATTGTTGGCGGAAAACGCCTGGAAAAAGCTACATTATTCTTGTTTCACCATTAATATCGCTAATGGCTGACCAGGCAGATAAGTTTCGTGCTTGCGGAATGAATAACATAAAGTTAACAGCCGAGGATACGGTGGATTGTCTAAAGGAAAAGGCTGTAAACAACGTACAGGTATAATAAAAAATATGTCAGTCATGCACCGTGTGACATTAATTTGCTAGAATTTTAACTTCCAGGTTTAAGAAGACGTCTGGGTCAAAATTTACCATGTCTTACTGTCGAAGACTCGACTCCTTTCGCAAACTACAAAGGTCTTCGCATTGCTTATCAACAGATCTCATTAGGTTAGAAATCACTAAAGCGTTCAGTTCTTTATGCGGCAAAATATACTTGATAATCTCGTCTGTACTGCCATGGCTTGCTATCCGGACAATTTCTGATACATTTTCCGGTATTGCGTACGAGGTAAAACGAGCTATCTTTGTTTACAATCGAAAGCATAGTCCAAGCCGGCGATGCCGATATTGCAATTGGAGTCGCGATAGAGTTTTCGCGGTTTTTTTCCCGTCCATTGACATCTAGTAAAAATAAACAGATGATTTGGGGTTTTTTCTTTGAAATAATAGCGGAACTAAATTTTTTTACTGTAAAACTGTTTTTTTCTTCGTAGGTAGTAATGGTACATCCTCTGTCTCCCGAGATCTTTTTTCTCTGCCCTGGTTTTCCGTGTGTGCTTCATCGAATACAAGGCGTAATTCTTAAACTTTGCTGCACGGATGGTTATCAGTTTTCTCTTGCACGAGATACAGCAGAAGTAGAGTTTTTATGTTCAATATAATTTTTTATTTCAATCTCCAAAACATTTGTTAAAATCTTTCCGATTGTAGTCACTTCTCCGCACCATACAACTGCGCGTTTTTCTCGGTGAGTCTTCAAAGAGCATATCAAATTATGTGAATTTTCGTCATCTCCCTCCATTTTCGTACCAAACTTTATTATGAATACGAAAGAAGAGTCATTTCGAAGCGATAAAAAAGACTCTTGAGTAAATTGCCACATCTCAAAAAGTTGAGAAGGGAGGACAAATGACAAAAGACAGAGATGAAGAGAGGGGTGGGTGGCGTTGTAAGTGCTTACGTGTGTGCATTTCTAATTGGATGTCTTTGCGCGTGCGCAGACATTCTTCTCTGGACCCACTTTTTACAATCACTTTTTTTTAGAATCAAAGCTCAGAGGATCATTGCGCGTGCAAAACAATAAACACAATTGTGAAAAGTGGGTCCAGCTCTTGACTACGTCTCTATTGAATTATCTGAGTAGCCAAACCTTATTTGTTGCTTTAGACTTACTAACAGACTAGCAGGTCATATTCTGGGTGTACTTCTCTCACTGATCTTTGTTGTCCGTGGTGTCTATCATCCTAGACTTACTAACAGACAAACAGGCCATATTCTGAGTGTACCTCTTTTACTGATCTTTGTTGTCCATAGTGTCTATCATCCTAGACTTACTAACAGACTAGCAGGTCATATTCTGAGTGTACTTCTCTCACTGATCTTTGTTGTCCGTAGTGTCTATCATCCTAGACTTACTAACAGACTAGCAGGTCATACTCTGAGTGTACTTCTCTCACTGATCTTTGCTGTCCGTAGTGTCTATCATCCTAGACTTACTATCATTCTAGACTTACTAGCAGACTAGCAGGTCATATTCTAGGTTTACTTCTGTCACTGATATTTGTTGTCTTATTAAGTCGAGCTCCTTTTCGAATGTCCGACAGCAAGGATGCTCTGTTTGTCGTTAGAGGAGGCGCCCTGGAGGATACAGCACTATTCGAGAGGGGTGGTGGGGGAGGAGGAGCAAAAACAGGCGTAGGGGGTGGGCCTGAAAAAGCAGTGTTCGATTTGAAGGCCACAGGAGGAACGGGGATATCAACTGAGTGTTTCTTAGATTTTGATCTGAAATGAAAATAAACAAACTCAGTCTTCTCTTTATTGCTGGACATCTTATTCCAAATAGTGCACTTTACTTACTTAGTCCGTGTTCGTTCTCTCTTTGGTTCGTTAACGCTCTCGGCCCTGGATTTCTTTCTTACGCTTTTTCGGCGATGGCTGAAAATTACACGTGACTTACGTCATCTTATGTATCTGTACGTGACGTCGCCATGTCATAATTTTAGTGTCTGCTTTTGGCATGCTGAGGTGACGTCACGTGGACGCACTATGTGAACATCTTACGTGTCTGTGCATTTCACGCTGAGGTGACGTCACGTGGACGCACCATCTTGATCATCTTGTGAGTTTGTACTTTCATTATGGGTAGTGGTTTTATTCACCTTATGTGCTTTTCATGCTGAGATGACGCATTGTTAGTAGTATCTTGTATAGATAGTTTTCTTCCTGAAGTGACGTCATACAGACGTCCCACGTGATGATCTTTCTTGCTGTGTTGTCAGCAGTGGAGGTGCAATTATGTTTGTCAGGTTCAACTTTCTGTAATTACGACACAGACATGCATGATGGGATCCCTAACGTGTTTATTTATTATGTTTTCTTTAGTATGTTTATTTTGTTTATTTCCCTTGTTGTTTCTGGTTATTGAGGGTTATTTATTCATCTTATTCTCTACTCACTGCTCTACTTACCGCCTGGATGTTTCGCCTTCTTTGCGATACAGTTTTAGCATTGATTTGATGGATGAACTAAATTTGTTCTGTTGATATAATATTCATAATAAATGAATAACATATACAAACGACTCACTGCCAGGAGATACTAGCTTCTATCAACGTCCATGTTTTATCAATGTATATCGTTCATCAATAAAAGAAGTCATATACCTGATCTTTTTTAATCTTGTTAAGATGAGAGACGTCAGCATCTCTGAAGAACGTATGATAAGCGATCTGTGTGGACATACATGTATAAATGAATATTTACCATGAAAAATTATGCCGTCAGTAATATCTAATGTTTACCATACCTCTTCTAAATAAGGAAAAGATCCACTCTCATTCGTGAAGATGAATCTAAGAACCTACAACAAATACAAAAATAGATTCTTACTACGTTGTATATTGACCAGTTTTAGTGGCTATAACCCTATGTATCCCTATTCTCAAAGGTAGTGATAATAATTCTCACCTCTACAGCTTGTTCTGAAGGACAAAATGCAAGTTGTTCTGCATCTGGTTCAGCAGTCTTTAGTTCACGTCCAGCAGACATCTCAAACAATAGATGCCCTGAAAAGAGATAGTGATATGCTTCAGCTTAGCTTGGCGCACGTACAGTCAGTCATAAGTATCATGTAATTATAATAATGTCTCACCAAATGCTATCGTCTCAGTGGCATCCAAGTTTTTTTTAACAAGATTCTTGATTAATGTGTCCAGTCTTGCTTTGTGGCCAAGCAGAGTGCCCTCATAGCCAGATACCCTAGCAGGAACAAACAAAACAAACCTTAAATAAACAGCTTAAAACTGGACACACTGCATATTCTTTATTCGCTTACATCATGTTACAGTCCTACTCACTTGCAGACACCATTAACTAACAGTACATTCCCAGTATGTACATGTGTACACTGTGGTAAGCCTTTGTCTTGAAGATAAATCAAACCCTACAACAACAAAAAATACTACTGAAGATTGAACTACATGTACTTCTAAGCCAACACAAATATTTTAGCACTATCCAGCAAGGTCTGCAGAGGGGTATGGGCAGGGAGCTATATATTAGCACTATCAAGCAGGGTCTGCATAGGGGTATGGGCAGGGAGCTATATATTAGTACTATCAAGCAGGGTCTACAGAGGGGTATGGGCAGGGGCTATATATTAGTACTATCAAGCAGGGTCTGCAGAGGGGTATGGGCAGGGAGCTATATATTAGTACTATCAAGCAGGGTCTACAGAGGGGTATGGGCAGGGGCTATATATTAGCACTATCCAGCAAGGTCTGCAGAGGGGTATGGGCAGGGAGCTATATATTAGTACTATCAAGCAGGGTCTACAGAGGGGTATGGGCAGGGGCTATATATTAGCACTATCCAGCAAGGTCTGCAGAGGGGTATGGGCAGGGAGCTATATATTAGTACTATCAAGCAGGGTCTACAGAGGGGTATGGGCAGGGAGCTATATATTAGTACTATCAAGCAGGGTCTGCAGAGGGGTATGGGCAGGGAGCTATATATTAGTACTATCAAGCAGGGTCTACAGAGGGGTATGGGCAGGGAGCTATATATTAGTACTATCAAGCAGGGTCTGCAGAGGGGTATGGGCAGGGAGCTATATATCAGCACTATCAAGCAGGGTCTGCATAGGGGTATGGGCAAGGGGCTATATATAAGCACTATCAAGCAGGGTCTACAGAGGGGTATGGGCAGGGGGCTATATATTAGCACTATCAAGCAGGGTCTACAGAGGGGTATGGGCAGGGGGCTATATATTAGCACTATCAAGCAGGGTCTGCAGAGGGGTATGGGCAGGGGGCTATATATTAGCACTACCAAGCAGGGTCTGCAGAGGGGGATTGGCAGGGGGCTATAGCTTTCCCATTTTTTAGGGCACTCCTTTGTCCTCGTCAAGCACTGCCACATACTATACGGCACATGACTACTAACCTCTAGTATTTGTCTGCCATAGTTCTTTATTTTGGAATTGGTCAATTGTTTGCCTTTTATTTCATACTTGTCAAGCCAAGCTGAGTTTGGATGTGACTAAAAAATAGTTCATGAATTCAGCATATCATGGGTGGGAAGTAGATAGATAGGTAGGTAGATAGGTATATTGGTGCATTACAAGGAAAGGGTGTGAATAATTGAGTGGATAGGTAGACAGGTGTAGGATTGTATGATCACTGATTCTTATTTTATCTGAAACAACTGATGCTATACACAACATATTAGAATAGATGACGTCAAGTACTTACACAGTATATAAGGTCTTTTAATGAGCCAGCCTGGTTATATGGTTGGATTATGACAACAAGCTTATGATCAAGCATTATATCCACATTGAGAACAGGAAAGATGTATGGATGCTGTGAAGATTTAATGAGTTAAAGAAATCAAGACTACTGTACATTATAAAGAGAAAAGAAAAACTTGTATTTTACAACCACCACTTATATTTTACAATCACCACTCCCTGTGTGGGGCTCTTCCGTGAGGTTTCCTCAACACCCACTACCACTACATTCTATATTTACAACATAAAACACTTACAGTCACTCACAGGTTGATCTTTATGGAGGGAGTGAGGGAACCAGGAACCCAGAGAAAATCCTTGTGGCAAGGGAGAGAACAACACATCAAAAAACTCAACTCACATACATGTACGAACCCAGAACAAAGCAGTGAAAGGCAACTGGTAAACCTTTATGCCACCCATTTAGTTCTAGACTCATTTAACATACATGTGTGGCAAATAGACCCTTTTAGCTTGGGCATACACTGTAATGTTTTCCTATTCAAAACCATTCCCTTAAGAATAAGATACTTTGTTTTAGCTGTATCCAGATTCATGTTTCTTCCCATTTGCAACATTTGCATTTGTTAAAACAAAGAAATAATACTCTAGGGAATGACAAATGATTTGAAATGGGAAAACATTACCTCAAGCACAAGAAATCCCAAGCAAGATGATTAGAAATCTTTGTACAAATTTTAAATTCAATGTCAGTGAGACTACTTGCCTTTAACAAAGAAAACAACTCTGACAAAGTTTTCTTAGTCATCTTGTTGCAAGGTAATATACAATGTTGACTCCAGGGGGTCATGGAGAGTAGATTTTGTGAACGTGACACTGAATCTTGAACCACAAACCAATGTTTATTGATTCTGCTTCCTGTAGGAATTAAAATCCAGCATTATGGAGGCCTTACAGGATATTTTAAATATTCAATCATAAAAGTCCAACACACACACTACTTTTAGGGAAGTATGGGTGGCATAGTGGTTAGAGTGATTGCATCTTGCCAATGTACTGTACAGTAACTCATGTTCGATTCCTGAATTCGGTGACATACGTACTCTGTGAAGGCTTCTTGATCTTTTTGCTTTCTATTGTAAAACATTTTGTATAGAATGTCCAGGGGCTTGCCTGCCAGTAATATTACTTGATGTGGGTCTCACTTTAGGTGTTGGCAACTTTGCTACAGTAGATTACATCTCTCATAACAACAAAGCATGCGAGTACAATGTTTACCTATATCAGGAAGATGGTTTACAATGCTGTACTGTCTTGATTCCCTAAGGTAATAATAGCAGCTCAGCAAGATGGTATCTACATGTAAAAAAGGGACATAACAGTCAACAAAACCAAAGACAATTGAATATTAATTAATGAGAGGACCTTGTTACCTCTCTCAGCACTCTTCTGTATTCGTCTTTCCTCATCCCATTTCTGAATCAGACTTTGTTCTTCTTCTAAAGCTGTATAATCATATCTGGATCTTTGTCTATAATAAAAACATTTTAGGAGTGTCGCAATAATAATGTAATAACTGTAATAACACAAAGGGGTACAGTAGGCTCAAACAAGGGTATCAAATTTTGGAGGAAACTTTAGGTTAGATCACTAAGGTGATCTTCTTACTATCCAGGTAGTATACTAATCAAATCCTAACTACTTTTTCCTTGCAATACCCCTGCTAAATCCCCAGCCCTACCCCTTGGGAATTATTGAATATACCCTAAAGGTGTAGTCTACTATGCAGCTGCTATTAGTCATCAGTGGGAGTGAGCGTTGTGTGAGGACACTAATATCAACTGCATAGAAGGCAATGAATGGTGATGTGTCTTCTATTGTTTGTTTGTGTCAATAATACTTTTTACCATAACTTGGAAATTTCTCGAAATTTCTCATTGTTGATTAGAGGCTAGACCTGCTTGTGCTTACGATATCTGTCACGTGCACTGAGCGAAATGGCTTTTTCAAACTATTTACTTGTCCTTTAGTTCAATTTTTTCGACTTTGTTATGGTAAAAAAAAAAAAAAAAAAACAGGTAAAAGTCAGTTTTCTATGGGTCTGTACTGTAATCGAACATGATATGACATCAAAAATGATCCCAACTTTGCAGTGAAACCACTGGCTGCGCTCGTGGTTCCACTTAAGCTTGGATCATTTTTGACGTCATTTCATGTTCAATTACAGTACAGACCCATACATGTAGAAACCTGACAGTTGGATTTGTTAAGCATACATGTGAACATCATACCTGCACTTGCATATCAGCCAAATAATAAACAGCAGTACTAATAAAAACCCAATACCAGAAACAATAAACACCTAAAATGAATAAAAAATCATTAAAACATTTAATCCCAAGAATTTGAACTTTTGTTTATTTACACACATATAAATGTTTACAAGTATGTATATATACATTTTGAAATATAATATGAGATTTTTTAAGGAAAAAAATTATCAGTGTTGTTCATGGTTAGTGTGGTTGTCGAAATAGTGTAAACTTTCAAGTCGACAGCCACTTTAATTAATAGTAAAATGATGTGGGTGAAATAGGATCAAGATGGGGGAGTATATTATACCAATTACAGTTTAAATTAATGAAAGCTATTACATATAAGAAGAATTGGAAATGGATTTACATTGAGATATACAACATATATATGCTATTTACAAAACATTTACATAACTATTTATCAATATATACATGTATATGCATATTCATATATACATATATATATATATAAACCTCATGAATACTTAATGAGGAAAGCATAATATAAATCATTGTCCCTTGAGGAGATTGTATATCTGATACAAAATCACCCTGATTTGCATAAACTGTAACTCCAATTTTCTTAGCCAAATTCAATTTTACCTTTAAAACTATAGTAGAACATGAATGTAATACACCTAGACGTTTCATAAGTAATATACAATGTTCGTGTCCGTGTTGTATAGGAAAATTCATTGGCTGACGAGGGAATTCCAAGTTGAATTCACGAGTCAAGCCAATGAATTTTCCTTGAATCCCATGACACTATTCAATCTAAGCGAATATAAAGAAGAAAAAAGAAAGAAATCGTGCGAGTTCAAGAAAACATTGGCCCACGAAGGAAACCATTCTGATGCCATCCTCCCAACCAATAGGAATTCCGCTCAAAGGTGAGCGTTTGATCTTTTGGTTTGAACCTCGTGGCGAGCAGAATAATATTTGCTACTGTGGGAAAAACTAACTGTTTATTCTCAAAAATCGCCTTCGCTGAAATACTTCGTTTAATCTGTTACAACAATGACTTTTTCTCGTCTTGATCGAAATTTAAGGCAGTTCAGCAGTCTAAATGTGCGAAAATGTCATGCAAAACAAAGAAGCTAACTGGTGAGTACACAAAACTTTTAAGACTTTTCTCTGAATTACACAATCAATTACTAAATAGACTAAATAGACTAAATGAAATCAAAATAAGCAAATTCCTTTTTCTTCTTCTTCTTCTTCTTTTACTGTTGTGTAGCTCAGTTAGTGTTGGATGAAGAAAGAGCTAGCGATGGACACCAGCCTGTAGATTGATGGAAATACTCACCGGTGAGTTGTTAAATGTGACTCCGGTAAACAGTCCACTTACGGCTCCACTCAACCCAAGACCATTATAAGGGGCTTCGGCAGCTTTACTTGTTTGGTTCGCCTGATGACCTTCTACATTGGCAGATATTTCATTCAAAGTATTTCTTGCTGGTGATCTTGAACTTTCAACTACTGACGTACTGACCGTACTACTACTTTGACTGCAAGGAGAAAATCTAGCCAGCTTGTGGGACATTTTGCGTTGTTTTTCCAATGGGTTATGGCTGTAACTCGATATCGATTCTGGATTAGCATGGCCAGTCAATTCTGAAATTTCAAGCGGGTCGAAATCTTCTCGCAAGGCTTGGATTGCTGTTTTACGGCCAAACGAATTCGTACATTTGCCTTCTAGGGAAGCTATGTCGGCAATCTTCTTCATCATCTTAGACAAGGTGTTTATTCCAACCGGTGACATTTTATACCACACTTCAGATGTTGGCTTGTCAATTGGACTTAAGAACAGATTTTTTGGGACTTGTTCACCTTTTGGTCGATGCTCCAAGTACTCAACGAAAGCACGGTATGGATCGCGTTCGCCGCCATTGGTCCTCCATATTTTATTGTTGTACTTTCTTGTTCTTTTCCTGCTATTCTCGTCTCCTTCGCGGTTCTTGGTTTGGCGCTCTTTGTACTCTATGAAGTACTCTGTGATGGTAAAATCATCAATCGTACAGTCGTACTGCTCTTGGAAAGCCCTTATTCCCAGATGAGTGACATTATTCCACCAAACAAGATGGAGGAGAGATCTTGAAGTGTGCAAGCCTAAAGCACCTGAAGACCACATTTTCTCGACTTCATTGTCTTCTAACGACCTGGCAGCATTTGGCTTTGTCCCTAAGCCTTTCTTCTTGAGATCTTTTTTCTTCATTGACAGCATTGTTGCGACCTCTTCAAACTCTACATCTGCTTCTTTATCGATGTCGAAGTTGTCGGGGGAAGGAGGACATGGCCGCTCAAGGAAAAACCTTCGCAGACCGTTGCGATATGTCTGAAGAGAACCTGGCTCATATTCTTTGCCCTTGTTATCTTTGGTTGTCTGGCGTATTTCTAGAAAGAAATGCTTCAAAAGGTAAGGTGCTTCTTTCTTTCTTTCTTATATTTTTCTCTGTACCATGACTGAAAACGGCGTACAGATGTAGTTGTGCTTTTCTTCGTGTTTGCCGCGACCAAATTCTCTTTAAACTCCAGGATTTCTTCATCTGTGTACTCGACAATAGTAGAATTTTCATCGGTTGACTTGGGGCAGACAGACTTTTCGGTACTTTTCTCGGTATCCCTGACAATTTTTTCGCTTATTGTCTTTTCTTTCCAGGATGAAATTGATGCTGCCTCCATATTGGCAACTTTTCTCTTTTTTCTTGTTGTTGCAAGCGTTAATGGTTTTCTCAACTTTTGTATCTCAGCGTCTAGCTGAATACTAAAATTTGGGAACTCTATTTTTGCAACTTTCAAACTAAACAAAACAAAGATAGTGTGACAGGCGAAAATCTTTGTATTTTGAGGTGAATGCGAGAACGACAACAACTCGCGGGATCCCTATATATCGTGGTATTCAGCTTTTCAAACCATGGTATTCCATGCTAAATACCCACTCTCGGTAGCCAATCAGCGCGCGAGATTGAATAGTTTCATGGGATTCTATTAGATATACAATCACTGGACTTCAGCTCGTGGTTGTATATCTGATACAACACGGCCACTCATATTGTATATATTACATATGCACATACATGTTTTTAACAAGATAAAAAGTAACTAACATCAAATTTATTGTAGTCTTATTAAGTGTCTTTTCATGATTTAAATGCAGTCAGTAATTTGCTGTTTTTAATAGGAGTTGGGACGTTTACCCATATTTTGGTTATTGCAGATCGGAACATAAATTTGCCATAGTTAGTACGAGATATGGGAGGGACAAGATTGTTTGTTGAAGCATATCTGGTATTATAAGTATGTTGAGATTTTGCTAACTTAACAATACCAGAGAATAGTTCTGGAACTTAAGTGTTGATATTATTCATATTAAGGATTTGATAACAAAGTATTGCTGCTTCGAGTTTAAAAATATTTTCAAATGTTAAGAAGTCAAGAATGGTATACAGGGGGTTGCAGTCTCGCGTTATTTTGCAAAGAAAGCAAGAACAACCGTTATAGAACATTATTATATGACACACTCTATTTCCTGTGTATTACGACCATTTTTTGAGTGCAATTACAGAGCAATAATACAATGTCTGTGAACCAGTTTTGAGCTAGTTTCTTTTCTCTTTATCCCTTGTGTGCCTTATGTCAGTGTTTGGAGCTTGTGACTTTTAATTTGCTTGTACACTTACAATTTAAAAAAAAATTGTTTTTCAAGCAAACAAAAGTGTAATAGGCTCTATAATTGACTTTATTTTATAGCTTGTATTTGTTGTTACAAGAATCAATGTAACAATATCAAATAACAAGACACTGTCGTATGCTTAAACATGTACCAGTATTATCATGGCCGGTTTTAGCATAACACGTCTTTATAACATTTCGTTGTTTTTACAGTACAATGAGCTTATCGAGCAAACCCCGTGACCATTAAAAAACAACAACATCACATGACTGGCTTGTGATAGAATCTGTATATTTTCAGTAAACTACTTGCAAAAATGTTTCTAAACGATTTCACACTTAAATACATGCACAATAAAAACTAAAATATCAAACAGGACAAACCAATAAAGCAGTATAATAATTTATAATATATAAATATAATCTTACCCATGCTGGCAGGCTAGAAGAGGTATTACCATCACCACTACCATCGGCTTGTATCATGTTCAAAGCCAGTCTTCTTCAACTCAAACAAACAATAATTTTATCACGAAGTTTGCTTCATTGCTTTATGAAATGGATTTTCCATCGTTACTGGTATCTCCATATGCACGAATTAAAATATTTAACAATATTTTTGTGGCTCGAATTTTAAAAACATTGAACTCAGTTGATGCGAAGATAAATAACTTTGACACAAAACATTTGAGCCCACAGTACAATGAACCAGAGGTAATACCACAGGGAACCCATTCAGTCAAGCAGCGGCCTCACCTGTCATGACGTCATGAAAGGAAGTATATAATGAGTAACGAAAAAACGTCTAGCAGATTATTTATTAAAATATTTAGCTTTAATATATTAATTTATATAAATATTTATCCAAAATTAAATGTCATATCTTTATGGCTTTGACGTGCCATAATAAGGAACTAGAATTCATATCATTATTAACGGTTCCATTATACAAGCCTTAAGAAGTTTTGAAATGGGGAGAGTAGATCAAAGATACTGAAGGGAATACTAGTCTCCTACGCAGCCGTTATTAGTTTCGTCACGCCACGCTCACTCCCCTAAGTAGCTACTTAGGGGGAGTGAGCGTGGCGTGACGAAACTAATAGCGGCTGCGCAGAAGACTAAGGGAATACAGGCCCCGGCCCATCGTGATTTCTAAATCAGGCCAGGCACCTGTAGGTAAATGCTGTTCGGCTAAATACAAGAAATCACTATGGTAGCAGTCTACGTTGGTTATGTAGTAAACTGAGGATCGGCTGGTTTGGAAAGAGCGCAGTAAAAATACTAAAAAATCAACTTTTAACAGAAGTAAGAAGCGCATCCCTAATGATTTCTGCAGTTTAGACTGGCGATTTTTTTGCTCTTCCCAAATTCACTGGTTGTGTCTCTTAGTTAACGATGGTTCCATGTTGTTCCATTCCGGCTAAATTGTGGTATGGTTAATTGTGGTTTTAATGCTTTCACTTTACTTCATTCCTTTTCTTTTTCGTTGTCTTTCTTTGTTGTATTGTTAGTTATCGTGCCGCACAACAGCTGTGGCTTCAGACCAGCGACTCATTGCATGAATCACTACCTTTCATATTTTTTATTACTTCCTGTTCTTTAACTGGCTCTTCCTTTAGGTCAACAACGTCAAGTACATTACTAGAATTGGTTATTCGGATGTTCCTACTGGATGACGTCAGTGAGCTGTTCCCTTTAAATCCTTGGCGCCGTTTATTCTTGCGACATGCACAGCAAAGGTCACGCAATGCATGACGGTAATGCTGTCGTGTCAAGACGTATGTGAATGGATCGAGAACCAAGTTTAGAAGAAGTAGCCTTGAAGCCTGCAAATCTGCTGACCAGCTTATCCAGACTCCTGCTAAGTTACTGATGATGCGAATCTACAAAGAGAAAGACCATGGTTTAGTATTCATACATGCACCACGGATCGAAGCTGGACAATCATTTCACATGGATCAATAACAGCCGTGTATTAGAGAGTGAGCTCCGATAACTTAGCGCGCAACTGAGTGAACTATTCGATATTGTTATGTTGCAAATGTAACATAATGATCATATTCCATCATTGGAGATTCATCAAATACAAAATATGACGTTCTATTTTCCATCTGTTCTTTCGTTTGCCCATTCATTCATTCATCCATCCATCCATCCATCCATCCATCCATCCATCCATCCATCCATCCATCCATTCATTCATCCATCCATCCATCCATCCATCCATCCATCCATCCATCCATCCATCCATTCATTCATTCATTCATCCATCCATCCATCCATCCATTCATTCATTCATTCATTCATTCATTCATTCATTCATTCATTCATTCATTCATTCATTCATTCATTCATTCATCACGCATCGTTGACCCCGCAGTGTTTTGAGCATATGCTCAACTAGCTGGCGCCAAGATGATATGGTGTCGTGCCAGCTTGAATTCATTAAATTACCAGATAAGACTACTACGCTGTGATATCAGTAATCCATATATTTAAGTACTTTTGACAAGACTGGTCTAGACTGTCCTATTACAATCGCATTGTCGGTTAGAAAGCATTATTCTTGCACAATTGGAAGATATAACAAAAGAATTCACTGAAAAATCTTTTGTCTATTGCAAACGAAGAATTCCATACTTATTCCTTAAAATATAATAGATTTGTCAAGAATCGATCTATCACTTCATTGATCTATAACGAATTAGTAATATATCGTAAGTATCTACTCACCACGAAAGGAGTCCAACAGATGAGGAACATCAGGGATATCACTATCATCATTTTAGTAAACTGTTTTTCGAGTGTTCTGCTCGCTTGGTTCTCTTGTTGTTCACTCTTCCGTGACATACCTCGCAGCTTGTCTTCTCGCTTGCAAAGTTTGACAACAACGTTAATATTGCAGAAAATAACTGTAACTACCAGCATCATTCCTATCACTGCATACATGTATGAGAATGATATGTCTTCTTTATCTTCTGCAAACCAGTTAAGTGTGCAGTAAGTCCCGGTCAAATTCATGACGAAGCTGCCAAACCCAAGAACTGGAAAGCTTGCTACGACACCAGCTGTTGTGACAAGACCTAATACAAGTCTCTTGGCCACTTTGGCTGTCACTCGTTGCCTGTGATGTAACGGCCATTTAACTGCAATAAACCTGTCTACAGACATCGATGTGGCTATAAACCCTGTCCCCAGTGTACAGAACAGTGTCATGAAGCCTTGAAATTTACACATTTGCTGTCCTCCAACCCAGCGACCAAATATATAGCACAGCCATGTTGGAGTACATACCACGATTATACCAAAACAGTCCATACATGCTAGACCAAACACAAATACGTTCGGACTTAAATTCTGCTGGCGTAGCAGCTTAACAGTCACCACTATAGCAAAGATGTTTGCTATAATCCCTGGCGTACCTATAAAGCCAAGAATAACACCTTGGATAGGCTGCAAGTCTTCGTACAAAGATTTTGATGTAGTGTTTTCTGCCATTACCTTGGGCCAAATTACTTGAATTGATGAAACAAATGACTTTTGTCGACAGTGGAATACTTCTGGTTTTGTGATGTTTAGCACGTTATAGCTATTGTGTAAATGAAACGAAAATTAGATTCAAGCTAAGCTCATTTCATCGGCTGTTGACACTAAATGCTGATACAGGAACAACTGTCGTACTAAGCGAACCCCTATCCAATAGGGAAATGATGTAATCATAACCATAACTCATAGATAGTAGAGCCGGTTATGGAAGAAAATACGTGGAAGTTCGTGGTAAAAGCCGGGTCAGTTAGTTATGATGATATGATCGACCGCAAACCAACTGGCGCGTTTCATGCATGGAGGTATTCGAAACAATGTGGTGTCACGCACGTTTGGCTTCAACTATTCTGTCACATGCGGTATGATCTGATCTGACACTACACAATCAAGCCAACTGATCAGTCTACTGTTCAATGACTCCTGTTCAATAGAATAACGTCAAGTCGAAAGGAAGCAATCTTGGCAAGTTAATCACCACGGCTTGGCATAATTCTTTCAGATGTAGTGTATTTCCGGTAGTTCCCTTTATAACCATGACCTTAACAATGATACTATGGTTAAATATTGTTGAAAAGGATTTAGTGATGATCACGCGCGTATATCTTTTGTTATTCGTGATATCATCACCACTATGATATAGCCGACAATCTTTGTTCGAACCGGAAGTGACTTGATCGAATGTTTAACTTCCTGCTCAAAAATAAAGTAACCGAAACTAACAACTCACATATGGCAAGCCGAATGTAGCAATATTCAATTCAGCTCGTTTATTCAACGTTCAACCATATTTATTCAACGTTCAACCATATTTATTCAACGTTCAACCCCTTATTCAACGTTCAACCCCTTATTCAACGTTCAACCCCTTATTCAACGTTCAACCCCTTATTCAACGTTCAACCCCTTATTCAACGTTCAACCCCTTATTCAACGTTCAACCCCTTATTCAACGTTCAACCCCTTATTCAACGTTCAACCCCTTATAATTCAACGTTCAACCCCTTATTCAACGTTCAACCCCTTATTCAACGTTCAACCATATTTATTCAACGTTCAACCATATTTATTCAACGTTCAACCCCTTATTCAACGTTCAACCATATTTATTCAACGTTCAACCATATTCATTCAACGTTCAACCCCTTATTCAACGTTCAACCATATTTATTCAACGTTCAACCACCCCTCCCCAATCCCCTCCCCAAGGTTTACTCGTTCCCGGTTTCCTCTCGGCCCGACTACAACAGCCTCGGGCAGAGGGGAGCCTAGGAACAAGGTTGAAGGCGACCTGGCCTAAAACAGAGCCCAGTGGTCTAGAATATGGCGGATACCGATCAAAAAGTCGATCTTGAGAAAGAGGTTCCAAGATGTTTAATCTCTATTCTCGAGAAAACAAAGGAAATTAGTCAGCAGCCATTTGATAGAGAGATTGCCGAAGCACATAGTGTTGTACTTGACATGGCTGTTTGTTTGACCAGGACACTGTGTGATTGCTTCAGCGTGGATCCAAGTGATAGAAATGAACTCGAGTTGTTGTCAAAATATCTAACAGATGTGTTGAATTCTTGGTCACATTACATCAATATGGGATCTGTCACGCCTACAACTGTTGCTGGGCAAATGGCGGCCACCAAGACTTGCTCTCTAAAACCTGGTAGGCCTTCGTATGATATTTCTTGTGAAACCCTTGAAGAACTTCGTGCACTAGGATTCAGTTGGACCAAGATTGCAGAATATTTAGGCGTTTCAAGATGGACAATATACAGAAGAGTAGAAGAATTTCATTTACAAGATATGAAAGGCTTTAGTGACTTGTCTGACGAAATACTGGATGATATAGTTAAAACATATTTGTCAACTCATGGATCAGCCACTGGCCAGGGTTACGTTGCTGGCTACGTAAAGTCACTTGGCTACAGAATTCAAAGGCAAAGAATAAGAGAAAGTATGGCTAGAATGGATCCTAAAAACACTGTCTTGAGATGGGGTGCCTTGGTGTCTCGAAGAACTTATCAAGTGCCATGGCCAAACTCTCTATGGCATCTTGATGGGCACCATTCGTTGATTCGTTGGAAACTAGTAATTCATGGATGCATCGATGGATTTTCCAGAAGAATAATGTATTTAAGTTGCAATTCAAACAACCTTTCAGAAACTGTTCTTGAACTCTTTTTAAATGCAATTAATTCTGATGGTGATCTCTGGCCATCAAGAATCAGAGTGGATCAAGGTGTAGAGAATGTCCTTGTATGCGATGCCATGGTGAAAGCTAGAGGTGAAGGAAGAGGAAGTTTTATAGCAGGTCCCTCAACTCACAATCAGCGCATTGAAAGGTTGTGGCGAGATGTTTTCAGATGTGTTTGCCATCTGTATTACTACACCTTTTATGCCATGGAATCCACTGGAATACTCCAAGTAAATGAAGCTGTCCATCTTTTTGCTCTACACTTGGTATTTATCCCCAGAATAAATAAGGCAATGAATGAATTTATGAAGGCTTTTAATCACCACAGAGTACGTACAGAGAGAAACTGGTCCCCCATCCAGATGTGGACAAATGGAATGATGCATGCCAATAATCCATTAGCGCATGGATTGGTGGATGAAGAGCCAGATGATCTAGCCATGTATGGATACGATGCCCAAGGTCCATCACGTTCCAGACAGGAAAATAATGTGATAGTTGAGCCAATAGATCTTGATAATGAAGAATTAATAAAGGCATACGTTTTGGATAGGATTGATCCACTGAAGGAATCAAGTGAACTGGGAGTAGACATATATTGTCAGGTTTTAAGTCTCACTCAAGAGATAATTGAAGAAATGAAATGAGTATGCTATGAATAAAGATTAAAGTCACGAACCCCATGATTTCGATATGAATCTAATGGACTTTATGATGTAGGAGACCCTTGTTCTATTGTTTTCTTATATATATTTGACATAGTAGTACACCATAGCAAGCCATATTGCTAGTCTCCATTAAAAATTTAGATTGTGATATTGAGTCTGAGAGCTTTAATTTTTCATACAACACAACCAAATTGATTCACCTGTAGTTTGTGAATTTATGCATAAAAAATAAAAAATTTCATAATTAACATCTCAGTAATCCAGGGTCTGCTGTAAGGAAGTTTTTATTCTTCTAATTTCTCTTCTGTGTATTAATACTTTCATCCCCCCGAGTTCAGTTCCCCCTCCACCATCAACAAAAATCAATTTCTAAATAATATAATTTGATCATTAATTTTTTGGGTTCTGAACCTGTCATGAAAACTAAATACTCAGGAAGTGCCAAGACTGAATACAGGTTGTAAATTTTGGTCTTAATAAGCTGCAGGTTTAATACTAGAAATAATTGTAATAGTTTTCAACTGCATATTAAGTTGTTTTGAAATGCACATATGAATTGGTTGTAGAAAAGCCATGGCTTTAAATTGATCCTGGAATTGTTACTCTGCCTTGAATAACAAATTTTGATGTGTTTTAGAAATCACCCTTACACCCACCCTAGTTTCACATAATTTTCCTAAAAATGTAAAGCTGAAATCCTTAACAAAAAGGGGGTGCTAATTATTATTAATCCCATATCCCAACCAAAAACTGTTTATTCCAATCCCAGTTCAAATCCAACAATCTCGGCCAGTTTTACTCAATCCTCAATTTCATTTTCCTATTGTTCTTTGGTTCAAATATCCCAGTCCCATTACATGAAATCCCTTTTCCCAGGAGGCTCTAAGAAATGAAATCCCAGCTATTAGCAACCTAAGAATTGACATACCAGTAATTTCTTCAAAAATTAAAAGGAAATAACAAATAGATTTTTCAATAGCAATAATAGTTTCAATATAACAGTGCATCTTTTAGAGCTATGTATATCATAGTTAATTTTCTTTCATAAATATCTTCAACATTTTTAGAAAAATAAACAGTAACAACTTTTTGGTTTTAGCTTATATGTGGAAATTGTTTAAAGCAACACCAATATATCTCTTCGGAAAATTTAGAACACAAAAAATCAAACATTCAAGTTTACATTTCTGTGCTTTGCTTTTGGCAATCATATTAAAATATCAGAAGAAAATAAATTTCATCATTGTATTCTTGTCCTAGTTTTTTTCAATTGTGAATGAATCTCTTTAGGTTGTTCATGATTTATGTAACATTGAGGCAGGAGTTTCTTATACTCATGCCAGACCGAAATAAACATTAACAAAGGCACTGTCATATACATCAAAGAGCTCTTCTTCAGAAGGAAGAGGACAATCATGTGACCCAGTGGGTAAATACAATGTCTGGGTGCAAGTGTTTGAAGTAGGCACAAAAGCCCACTTGTTCTTACTAGTTGCAGTGGCGAAGCAGATGCTAGGTGGAATTGCAAAGCCCAGAACTGGCTCTTCTTCAGCACCAGTTGCGAATTGTAAGATATGTCCAATGGTGATGGCTGCCCTACGACCACTGGTAGCCTCTCGGACATACTTTAAGAATAACTCATAGACAGCCATTTCATACCTCTTTGCATTTGACCCTTCATCTGAGAAGGAAGGTGCAAGTAAGGAAATCAACTTTCTTCTTGTAAGATTATACGATTGAGAGGGTCGCATCAAGTGTACTAACTGTGGGACAGCCTTTGCAATTTGGTACAAGCCAATCTTTGCAAACCCCATACGTAGCTTAAGAATGCATATGCTGGGCTTGGGTTCTTGAAACAACTCTTGTAACATTGATTCATCCATAAATTTTGGTACTGGCCCATTTTGAAGCATGCTAAGAGCCATGATGATGCCAACCTTTATATAGTCATCAGAAAGCAGATTCCTCAATCCATTGTCAAAATATTTTTCTTTAATCTCTCTGAGGCATAAACGGAAGAATTCCTTTCTTGGCCCCCCATTATCATGTGCAACTTCACCATAAAAGGTTACTTGCAAAGCGAGCTGAAGGTTTTCAATCTCTTCAATTTCATCAAATGCAGTTTTTAACAAGTTTTGTCTGTTCACATCAATAAAGTTCACCTCTCCTTCCAAATTTGACTCAGTTTCAGTAGTATCAAGTGGTCGTCCCTTCACAATATATTTTTGTGCACATCTTAATACCTCAACTGGGTTAGTAGCCTTGTCTGCCTCACATGCTTTCAAGCATTCTTTCACTGCTGATTCAACATCATAGTTCCCACCCCATGCAGACTTAAGTAGGTCGCCGTCATCTTCCTCTTGTGGCTTTTGAGAAGGAACAAGGCTTTCATAATCCTCTACATTTTGGCCATGGTTATTTTCCCTGCCATCTTGAGTGACTGGTGCTGGTGTTTCCTGCCTTTCTTCACCTTCTACATTGGGTTCACGATTTCTTCCTTGAATATAATCATCAAGCAAGCATTCAAATCCATCCTTCAGGGTTATATAAATGCTTCCCTGGCCTGCAAGGAGTTTTACTTCTTTGAAGGAGAATTCACCAGCATTTACAGGCTTTGACAATTTTCTTCTAATTGCTTTTAAAAATTCCAAATCCTGTGGAGCCACAGTTGGAAACTTTATAACAACTGCCTCAGCCAAGCATGCTCGAATGTTTTGTTCATTCATGTTAGAGTTCAGAGTAACAATGCCTCTCAGTATGATGGCATCATCTTCTAAGAGCAATGAATCACTCTCATTGAGCTGCCCCCTGGAATTTACAAGAACAAACTCGAAAGTCTTTTCCATTGGTTTGGCCTTTTTTTGTGCAGATGAGGCAGAAGTACCTAATAAGCATAAGCAATAGTTAAAACTTCTGCATCTAATAAGCTAATCAAAATTAAACTGGCTTTGTTACAGCATCCTTTTTACAAAATCAATGATTCGCCTTAACATCAAACTTTTTGGCAAAAAAAATATGATAAGCCCTCAACAACAATATTTTTTTCCAACCATGTAATATAATAATTTAAAAAAAATCTTTTTGCTCATACCACCCCCTCCCCCTAAATATAATGGTCTATCCCTAATCAAAAGGATAATAATAATAATAATAATAAACTTTATTACTGTGTCATGTCGTTCTAGCTTATTTAAATAAACTAATTGGGGACACCTATCTAGAACCCTATAAAACCAATAAAAATCTTATCCCATGTTTCCAACCCTTAAAACAACCCCTATATGATATTTACAATTATCTAATTTACGGTAATATCCCACCCCTCCGACTAAATATACCCATTATTCTTATACTTATACATTATTCTTATACTTATACCGACTGTAGAAAGGAATGCAGACTACAACGTTTATGTTTATTAGCACAGTAGCAAACGTCTCAGTGTGCATACCACACTTCGGTGAAATCCATAGTCATAGTACTATAAAACGACGCTTGAATCATATGGAGGGTCCGAGAGCAGGACATACTGCAGTATATTTTATTTTTATTACGTTCGCGCAGCGCTACAAAATGGCAGCTTTTACCACGTGTAAGCCTGAGTCACGAAAACTACGATAGGTTTTGAACAATGGGATCTCCAAAGAAAAGTATAAACAATACCTGAAATGGCTCGCAGACGTTCTCGTCCATTTAAACGGGAATAAAGCCCTCTGTTTGTAGAGTTCTGGACCATAGATTGAGCTCTATTGACTGTTCTCCCGACCGAAGAAATAGCAGATTCCATTCTGCTAGAGAGACCAGTAGAAGTTGATGGATTCGAAGAACCATTCATCTGATTTAAGATCTTTCCTGCCTCGGTTAGGCATTTTGCCAGATCATCCAAGTATTTTTTATTGTTATTGTCCATTACTGCCCCAATCTCTATTATAACTATGCCCAAATCCAAACACGTGCGTAACCGATCAAATCTGACAACGTACGCGGTGTAACTGGGCTCTGTTTTAGGCCAGGTCGCCTTCAACCTTGTTCCTAGGCTCCCCTCTGCCCGAGGCTGTTGTAGTCGGGCCGAGAGGAAACCGGGAACGAGTAAACCTTGGGGAGGGGATTGGGGAGGGGTGGTTGAACGTTGAATAAATATGGTTGAACGTTGAATAAGGGGTTGAACGTTGAATTAATATGGTTGAACGTTGAATAAGGGGTTGAACGTTGAATAAGGGGTTGAACGTTGAATAAGGGGTTGAACGTTGAATAAGGGGTTGAACGTTGAATAAGGGGTTGAACGTTGAATAAGGGGTTGAACGTTGAATAAGGGGTTGAACGTTGAATAAATATGGTTGAACGTTGAATAAATATGGTTGAACGTTGAATAAATATGGTTGAACGTTGAATAAACGAGCTGAATTGAATATTGCTACATTCGGCTTGCCATACACGCAGTTTCGTATGGCGCGTTTTTCTTGTCATTATTCAAGTTCGACATTCGTTATTCAAGGTCGACATTCGTTTTTCAAGTTCGACATTCGTTATTCAAGTTCGACATTCGTTATTCAAGTTCGACATTCGTTTTTCAAGTTCGACATTCGTTATTCAAGTTCGACATTCGTTATTCAAGTTCGACATTCGTTATTCAAGTTCGACATTCGTTATTCAAGTTCGACATTTTTAGAGATTGGGACCTAGAGCACTTAGCCGTCCGAAAAAGACTGGGGTTTTTCCGTTTTTAACTTGAAAACATGTCGGCGATTAATGCAAAAATTCCTTTTCTTAAACGGATACAAAATTTCCTTCAAACTTTAGAACATTTTGAAAACTCTCTTGACGCTACTCCTCTTGATTTGAAAGATTTATTTACTCGTGCAAACCTACTATACAACCATTCTGTGCATCTAGAAGCAGCACATATAATAGAGCACTCTGTCACAAGAAAGATGCGGATTATTGTCGATTTGTTAAAGGAAGAAGAGGAATCAGCAGTATTCAGGAATCAGCAGTCCTTTCAATCAGACTTAGAGCACTCTGGTTTACCAGGAAGACCAAAGATTCGCATAACACAGGAACAATTGTTTTATTTGTCTGAAAAGGGATTTAAAGCTGTGGACATGGCCCGTATGTGTGGGGTATCTCAATCAACAATTAATAGACGCCTTAAAGATTTAAACATTGGTACAAGTCGATCTTTTACGGACATTGACGACTGTGCACTAGATGATGTTATACGCAATATTAAGATCGAGTTCCCCAATTCTGGCTATCGCATGATGCTAGGTCACCTAATGGCCAGGGGAATTTTTGTTCCACAATTACGTGTCAGAGAAAGCATGAAACGTGTTGATCCAGAGGGCACCGTAACAAGATGGATGCAAGCAACAGAAAGACGAAAGTACAGTTTCAGTAGTCCCAATGCTCTTTGGCATATTGATGGCCATCACAAATTGATAAGGTGAAAGTTAATTGCAAGTTAGCCCCCCCTCCCCTGCAGTGATAATGATTTTTGCAATATGCTTCAATATACTAGCAGTTTTAAATTGAAAGTGATATGCTGCAAGCTAAATGTGTTTGCGAGTGTAAACACATGCATTTATCAGTTTGGTAAAATCAATATTTTAATGATATAAAGATACTGTACTTTTTCACTGTCTTTTTCTTTTTCTAGATGGAAGTTGGTAGTTCATGGGGGGATTGATGGATTCTCTAGATCTATTGTCTATTTAAAATGTTCAAACAACAATAGATCAGAAACAGTTCTTGGTTTATTCAAAGAAGCTATCACTTTTTTTGGTCTACCATCAAGGGTGAGGAGTGACATGGGTGGCGAGAATGTGGAGGTGTCGATGTTTATGCTTTCACACCCTGCACGAGGCCCAGGAAGAGCAAGTATGATCACAGGAAAAAGTGTACACAATCAGAGGATAGAGCGGCTTTGGAGAGACATGTATTACCAAGTTACATTCGTTTTCTACAACCTGTTCTATCATATGGAGGCCTGTCAAGTGCTCAATCCCAATGATGATAGCCATATTTTCTGCTTACACTACATATACATTGAAAGATATAACAGGACAAAATTTTGTTTCTGGCTGGAGCCATCACAAGATCTCATCAGCTGGTCATCGCACACCAATGCAGCTGTGGATGTTGGGTATGAATAGTATTGCAAACTCCAGCTTAACTGTGGCCAAGGAAACATTTGGAGACATGGAGGTATAACAGAACTAGTAATAATGATAATGATGACATATATTCAGGGGCAGATTTAGGGGAGGATTGAAGGGGGCAGGGGCCCCCCCTTTTGCTAAGTAAAACAAAAGAAAAGAAGTGGAGAGTAAATGTAAGTAGAGGGAAAGTACAATTTTTTTTTCGTTCAGTTTGTTCACCCCCCCCCCCCCCCCCCCTTTCAGTGATTCGTGGATCTGCCCCTGATATTTGCACACATAAAAAACAAAACTGTTAAGTTAATTTGAAATTTAGAACAATGGTATTGGATTTATTATGGGATGAGAAAAATTACACACTAGTGCAGGTTTATATCGAACAGAAATTTGCTTTAGATAAATTTGCTGCAAGTAAGGAGCCATGTCACACATTGAATCTAATGATAATATTTTGAAAGTTTAGTTTGAAACTATAGTGATGGTATGTCATATGATGGTAGTCCTGCTATGACCAGCACTGGTTGCCAGCAGCTGGACACTTAGGAGGATCTAGGGAGGAACTACGTGGGGCTGGATTATCATCTGTATTCACCCTTAGCTCTTCTTTTCCTTACACCTCTATGCCATATTAATGTAATAAGGGCCATATTAAAGGTATTATTATTGCTGGGATGCATTCACTACTGATGTGAAACATTAACTTTTTATTCAACCAATTGTGTTATAGGGTAACTGTAATAATTATGGGATTGACTGGGATGGGCCATTACCATGCAGTGAATGGAGTGGTCCAGATGAAGATGGTGATATCATTGAAATTCCTCCTGTTAACTGTCCTTTACAAGAGGCTGATTATGGAAGGCTTAAAGTTCTTGTAAATCCACTTGATACAAGTGATTCATATGGTATTGACTTGTACATGAAAACACTTGCTTTTGTATCTGATTGTTTAAATACATCAAATGCATCATAAAGTACATTTCATTTTTCATCAAACCATTAAACTAAAACCATATTATGTCAATATAACTTTTTTTAAACTTATTTATTAATTGCTAGAGTAAAATTAGAGAATAGATTACAGCAGTTAATTTGAAGAACTAGAATGATGCCAAAATTACTATTCATTGACAAGTTTACCAAATAAGTAATTAATCAAAATTGATTTGAAATTAATTTCCAGTTATTGGATGGGTAATAATTTGTTTAAAAACACAACTGCAATTACAATGAAAAAAATATATGTACCCAAGCTTATGGTATTCTATATGATAAAGGCTGAAAACACAGATGAATTTTTAACCACCCAAATGTGTTACATTCAAATCATTAAATGCTGTTTTTTTAATAAGTGACCAGCAATTAATTGCTTTATGCAACTTCATCCTGATTATCTAAGTGTTATATTGGTATGAACAAGTAACATCTAAAGGGATAGCAATAATGCAACTATAATTAAAGCTTCAAAGCAATTAGAAGAAATTTGAAACAATCTGATAGATCTGGATGAGTGCATCAGGCAACACTTCCATTACTCTCATCTATTTGTTACCAAAATAGGAACTTGTAAAAGCCATATCGTACAATTCAAATAATATGTTTTCTTCTGGAAGTTCATGTTCTCTTGTCGGTCTTGGGAGACTTAAGGTGTTCGAACAGGTATTTGCTGTTGGAAGGAAACTACCAGTAACCTCATGAAAGGTTAACGATAGAACAATGGAAAAACCAAGTATAGGTTCTTCATTACTTCCTGTCACAAACTGTAACACACTTTCTAAATCTAAACCAGTTCGCCTACCACCTATAAATAAAAATAATCAAGAGGTTAAAACAAAATAATACACTGTGATTATTGTTCAATGTTAATTTTGGGGAACCATCAACTGTAATTTCATTTCTCTGAAGCATCTGATGAGCCAGAAGAATGTGAGTATCATTTTTTTTTCCTCACAAGGGACAATAATCCTGAAAAACTTTTGCAATGTATAATATGCTCAAGTATTTATATCCATAGCCTGTGTTTAAATAGGCTGCAGTCAGGGATGTCTCATAATCCATTCAATATTTAATAGATAATCACTGAGGCATACAGCATTCATGCGTAGAATGCAGGCGGTTAAGGGTGCATTATACCCATGAATGCTTTGTGTCCACGTGATTATCTATTAAATAATGATAATAAAAATGCATTTACATAACTCACTTTCTATATGACATATTGAAATACGCTTCGCAAATAACAGTTAGCAATTAGTATGTGTTAGTGTAAGTGTAAGCTCTCAGTTTAATAAACCTATAGCATTATTATTTTTAATATGATGCAAGTTGTTCAGCATTAGTTGGCATAATGCAGAATGAAAACAATAGTAATTATTTTTGAATATTGCTTGATTTATACTGAGACATCAAGTCAAAATGCCCTTTGCTATGGTGTATAATTGAAAAAGCCACATGAATTAATTTCTAGCTCCAACCCAAAAATAACCAGAACACCACCTACTTGCAACTTCCCTGAGGTACTTCTGGAAAGCCCTGTAAACCAAGCATTCGCTTTTCCTTGCATTGCAACCTGCTTCACTGAAGACGGGTTTTAAAAAACCATTCAGAATCCTTATGGTCATAGTAGCTTTGGGTCCCTCTCTGAACAAGTCTTTAAATACATCAATACTTATAGCAAGCTGTACAAAATATTAAAAACACTTTAAAAAAGAGGTAGGACTGGAAAACTGGACAACTTTAAAAAGGAGGCTTGACCATTAAATGTGTTTGGGGAAAACTGACATTAAAACTGGCTTCAAAAAAGTTTAAGCACATTTACCTGGAATATGCCAGTTTTTTTTAACCCTAAGCGTAATAGATTTAGGCATTGGTCATCCACACTTAAGTTGAAAACTGACTCAAATATATCTTCCTTGAACTTGGGGACTTTGCCACCTTGAACCAAGCTCAAACCTGACAATTGAAAGATAAATGATAATGCAATTTTTTTTCATTTTTGAAGTGTCAGACAACAGTACTGTCACTTGCATTGCTATGACACGACCACCACAGACAAAAGTCGTAGTGCCTTGCATTATGCAACATGCTTGCACCAATCATGAGAACACATTGTCATGTTTGTGATTCTAATACACTGATAATTTTTTCTTATTTACACTGATTGACAGACTAATTATTTTGCTGAGGGGTGGGGTTTTTGTGGCTCCAGCCTCAAAGAGACAAAACATAATGTCATTGGTTTGGACGGTTAACTTGAACAATTTAATAGCATCAACAATGAGGTGGAACATACCCCATGTGTTCTGAAAGACTTACCAAAGATGACACCAATCAACTGGTAATCACTTGCCATATGGGGCTTCAAGCCATTCTCAAAGTAGATGTTAAAAATATCACGAACTATTAATCGAAAAAACTCTCTTCTTGGTCCTCCAATGTCTTCAGCTTCCTAGAAAAAAATGAATGGATTTATTAATAATGCAATTAGTTCAATGCTAGAGTTTTTGAGTGTTTCTTGACACAAAATTATGTCGATTAATTTATTTTAGAAACAATTTCAATTAATAACCTCTCCATAAAACTGCACTTCCAATGTCTGCCTTAAGTTCCCCATTTCTTTGATTTCCTCAAAGGCAGTTTGCACAAGATTGTATCTGTCCACTAGAATGTAATTGGTGGGCCCTTCTGTTGCTTGGGCCAGGTCCACTACATTTAATGGTCTTCCAGTGACCATTATGCTCTGGAAGTATCTAAGCACTTCCACCCCATTGGTGATTTTATGGTTGTGGGCATAATTCAATGTTTGGTTAACAGCAGCAGAAATGTCAGGGTCTACTCCTGGAGCTCCTGAAGCCTCATCATCATCTTCTAAGGGTGTTGATACACTTTCTGTAAAGCAGAGAATTAAGATTATTTTGAGCCTAAAAAACATACCTATTGAGCAGCACATATCCTGTATTAGCATTTACAGGGATATGTCCCTCCAAACCAGAATCCCGAGGCAATCTGCATTTTATCTTAATTGATCAAGTAAAAAATGATGGTAACTAATAATCATTATTAGACACTGGGTGAGTGAAGTGACAAGATATGCAAAATATATGTAAACATGAATGGGAAATATGGAATGAAAATTAAAAGTACAAAATATTTACAATATTAAAATGTCATTGAATCAGTTATTAGTGAAATTAAACAAGGTGGATCACACATCCCATTGTTACACTAGCTAACTTAAATGTGAAACTTTGTAGTGATTTTCATTTTTTCAGTGAGTAATTTCTTCCACAGTAATCATAAACAAGATCTTTAAAAGTTATTGATATCTTAAGATCTATGCAGGCACCTCTTGAAGTACAAATCAAAACATTGCCATTAAATGATCAATACACATTTTTACCAGTCATATCATCTACATATTCATGTTTAGTATTATATTGTGGTAGTTTGATAAAAATAGCACGTTTTGTAGAAGCTAATTAATTTCATAATGGTTTAAATTTAAAATAATTACAATTATTATGCAAAAACCTTTTTTTGACTGCATGTGCATTGTAGAATTAACAATGATGAAATGGCCATCATTAGAATCGCTCATCTAAGTGCAACATATTTTTAAAAATGAGAGGTGATCGAGGTAACTAAAAGGGGGACGCATGGTCAAAAATACTGGAATGCATGATGGCTTGACTTTTTTTGTACAGATTGAATTAGATTGTTGAACTTACCCAAAGTTTTGTTTCTTTTTTCACTGTACAGACACTGGGAGCTAGTACATTCAAACTCTTCCTCATCAGCATAGATTCGCAGAGACCCTGATTCACTTGTATAAGTGCCTGCCGAGTGAATTTCTACTTCACACCCACACTTTGGACACTTTACATCAGACACAACTCCTTGGCCATATTTTTGGACAAAATAGTCATCTTTAAATAAATCATAAATATAACACTAAGTTAATGATACCCAAAAGTATTAGGAAATGTTGATAAAGCAATAATGTGTTTGTCAGCCTTACCTAGTTCTGCCTTGTGGTTTTTGTCTTCTATAGTAGCAGAGTTAACAGCTGTTGTAGTAGTAGCTATAGTAGTGTTTGTTACTGTGGCACTTGCTTTTGTAGCTGTTGGAGTAGAATTACTTGCTTCTGTAGAAGCAGGGTTTGTTGCTGTGTAACTGGTTTCATTACTATAAATTTTGCAAAATATGACCATTACTACCTTTGTGATTTGAACCACCCCTCCCCCTTTCCCCCCTTGGATGCCCCTTATCAAGTTGAAGCTAATACATAAGTTACATGTAAGCCATGCATTCTCTATTCAGCCACACAGCACATATTTTTACAAATTGGAAACTTACCAACACTGCTCTATGTGTTCTGACAACTCTGCCAGGAAGAACATTTGTTGACAATTTAAGCATTTTTCCTGCAAATCTTCAACCTTAAAAAATAGGCATCTCTGTGTGAGGCATCATAACTGTTGAAAACATAGCACTGTACATGGAAATGACAATATTTGTCTCATATGTAAATTTTATAAAACTACCTCTGATTTTTCAAGATTTTTCTCTATATTTTTCCTTTTCAGTTATTGTTTGGATGTTTGTTTGTTTATTTGGTTTTTAGGCATGCAGCTTCTCTGCAAAGCTCTGAGATGGTCAGGACGAAATGAACAAATTCACGTTTTCTTTATAATCTCACTGGTTATTTGAAGCCTAGCTAGTTCAAAATAAATATCTAACTCAAAAATTTTAATATGAGCAAATGCAATATGCTTACCTTATAATTATCATTAGTTGGTAGTGGATTCATGCTCAGGTCTCTCTGTAGAGGTCTTATAAAGATTTTTCCCTGTCCAATTACATCCTTTAGTTGTTCGCAGCTGTAAGGGCCATTAATAACAGATAGCACTCTCACCCCACGCTCGACAATCCTCAAAAGCACGTAACCACCTGACTTAAAGAGTTGCGGGTATGCCTCTTTCAGTGTTTTATCTACTTCAAAAGGCCCATCGTCAAGGTTTAACGTGATTTTCTTTTCCCCCAGACCAGCTCTTTTAAGCGCCGATTGTTGGGATGGGGATGGTGGGACGGTATCCTCCATGTGCGACAAGCACATAAAGTTCCTAGTAAATGTTGCTCTTTTTTTTGGCTTGGACGTTTTGTTGTTAGAAAACCCATTTCTGTTGTTGTTGTATGGACGGTGTCGACTGTTCCCTTGAGGGCGAAAACCAAACAATCTTCTGTGTTCTTGATGTAGACCTGTTGATTCGGTCAATGATGGCGCAATGTTCGATCCACTGCTAGAAGAAGGGACAGTACTTGTAGAATTCTCTGTTGAAGGAGCTCCAGCTGCTGTTGTCTCTGTATTAGCTGGGAAAGATTTGGAAAGTTCCGCCTCAACTTCTTTCAGAAGGCTTCGACATCTTTGTAGAGACATTTTCACTATTCACTTTCTGCAGCACATGTAAAGTCGTCTCTGTGGTGTCCAGTCCCTCGCAATTGAGCCCTTTCACTAGGTCCCAATCTCTAAAAATGTCGAACTTGAAAAACGAATGTCGAACTTGAATAACGAATGTCGAACTTGAAAAACGAATGTCGAACTTGAAAAACGAATGTCGAACTTGAATAACGAATGTCGAACTTGAAAAACGAATGTCGACCTTGAATAACGAATGTCGAACTTGAATAATGACAAGAAAAACGCGCCATAGTTTCGTGAGTCCGATATATCAGGTCTGCTGGTCATAGCAAGGGGTTAATCATCTACGGACTAGGGGCCGACTAACCTCTCCCTTAGGCTTCGGCCGAGCATCCTGATCAGGGTGTAATTCCTCCCGGGATAGCGGTGTTGGGGCCGAAATCTCCAGCATAGCCGTAAGCCCATACGACGATGTCTGGAAGTATGGTCCTGGTTAGATTAATGAATTTAATAAAAAATACAATGAGTTTCCAGTATAATCACTGCATTATATTCTTTTATTGTCACTCCCAAAAGAAAACTCCTTATTTGAATCTTAGAAAACTATATAAAACAATCATTGGCTACTTTCGGCTGATCATCTGAAAAAATAACAGAAGCAAGAGATGACATATATTTCATCACAAGAGAACGTTTAGAGACCATTACCTAGACCTGAATAATCATTGATGACTAGTTGAGTCTACACTGAGTTAACAGTATGCGTGTCATATTCGCTAGAAAAGTACAAGAAAAAATAATAAATCATTTTTTTAATTAAAAAATCCAATTTCTTCTACATTTAATAAGATGGTCATTTGATAGGTACTGAACTGTAGAAACTGAAGGCATATCGGAAACCAAGCATCCTGTAGTTTGATAGTCCATAATAATCACATGTCGGTAATCTTTCCTATCGAATTCAAGTTGTTGAGCATATACCCTTGAAGCATACAGCTGCATCGATTGATGGGCTCATTTACAAGCAGTCAGTTTAGGTGGCTATACTCATCTGAAAACAGTAGAAGCCGAATAATACTCTTTCTTAATCTAATGTTTTCTTTTTTCTCCTTTTTTTGTCTTACTTTTTCCCATCTATTTTTCATTCAGGTCGAACCATTACTCTCTCTCTTTCATCGCATAAATTTTAAGAAACTTAAAACCAAAAAAAAGCCTTAACTCCAGTGCCCGGTTGTACTGTGACGAAGGGTGGATAGCGCTATCCGACGGACAAATCCTTATTCAGTGGATAAAGTGATGCTGTTATCCAAGAATTTATCCAGTGGATAAGATTTATCTATCGGATAGCGCGTTACTCCACCCTTCGTAAAACTGGCTCTGAACTTTAATTAAATGACAATATTTCGGATGTTTTTTATAACTATATCAAGAAGATTCATTAGTGCAGCGCACGAATAATTATTGGCTATTTGATACTTGAATAAGGTTAAAGATCTATCCTTGAAGAGCCCAGCATATAACCATTAGCAAAAGTGTCATCTGGAAAGCAAACATCATTAAAAACTGCTTTAATTTGCAACTCATGTTGTTTTGTTTTGGGGACGCATATCAAGTTCCTGTCCTTAACCTACTTACATTTATATGAAAGTAATTGATTACAATGACAGACTGTAAAGAGTGGTTTGCTCTACAGGGCTAAAGCACCATGGTGATCTTTGCTCTCAACCAAGCGTCCCAGTTCTTACGACGCCTTGATTGCGACACCAGATCACCCGCTCAAGTTAACGCTATAGATGTGACTCTGGCTTGGAGTGAGTTACTGATCAACATTCAACATAGGTCAGAAATGTGAGAAATGCTGTTGTTTTGATCTCTGATGACAAACCAACTAATCAACTAATTAATGGTTATTAAAGTAGTGAAGCCCTGTGTAAATATTCCACGCTACTCTATTTGTTTTTCTTTCTGCTAAAGAATACGGAAACACTTGAGAACCTATCCCAACTGATAACATCTATATCTAATGAACATATAAAAAGGCAACAGGCTACAAACAACAGTCATCGAGTCTTGTTGCTCATATACAACGTACCACTCTGATCAGTAAAGATTGTTAGTCGTTAAAATGCCGCGTCCGGTGGTCGGTTTGTTCGTACTTTTACTCTGTGCCTTTACAACAAGAGCAGCAGGGGTCACTAGTAAAAGAAACAGTAAGTAGAGTCATTAGTAAACCATGTCCCAAAACGACTCTGTCTTGAATGGGTGTCACCCAGGTCATAATGCAGGCCGCAAATTACCCTTTTAGGTACTGTATATTTTAGTACCAAAAAAAGGTTTATTGAGATGAAAAACTAATCATAGATGTAATGAATCGTTTGAGCAGCATGTGAAGGAGAACTGACTGGATCCAAAGGAACCTTTTCCAGCCCAAACTATCCTCAGAACTACCCTGACAATGCGCTGTGTCAGTGGACTATCAAAGGACCATCAGGAACAACAAAAATTGAAGTCACTTTTGAAGACTTTGATGTGGAGTGGGGATCGTCGTGCGAGTGAGTATCAAGCAACTGCTTGTCACTGATGGTAATAAAGTAATGATGAACAACATAAATTCCTTTTCTGGAATCTCCTCATTCCGCCAACCGGTTAGCTCAGTTGGTTGGGCATCGGACTTTCGTGCGGGAGGTCGTGGTTCGAGTCCCGGCCGGACCAACACTCAGTGTCTTAAAATAACTGAGGAGAAAGTGCTGCCTTTGTAATTAATTACATCTGCAAATGGTTAGACTTTCAAGTGGCTCGGATGACCACTTTAAATGGCGGTCCCGTCTCTCCATACTGGGACGTAAAAGAACCACTGAGGACGTAAAGAAACCCTGGCAGTGACCACCCTCAGTGCCTACACTTCATACTAACCATCTCTCATGTTTGTAAATTGCACAAAAAGCAATCTGTCATTAACAACTCAATGCAAAGCGCCTTTGATTATATTCATATAGAAAGGGCACTATATAAATTCAGAAATCAGTATCATTATCATTATCATTATTCGAATAGGAAGGGGTCTTGTTTTGACAGGTGATCAGTGTAAAACAAGTTTTAATGTGGTTAACATTATTACAGATGGGATAGCGTGATAATAAAGGATAAAGAAGGAAACCAAGTAGGCAAAACACTTTGTGGACGCCTTGATAAACCAAAGATAGCCGTCCCAGGAGACACAGCGGTCGTGGTCTTCAAGTCCGATGACGCAGCAAATGAAAAAGGCTTTCAGGCGAATTTTGTAGCGATCGCTCCTGTCAAACCTCCTGAAATTGGTAAGCAGGTTGTTCGTGTAATGATAAAGTAGAGTAGTCCAATGAATGTAAATAACCATGAATATTATCTGTTGTGACGTAGGCAGCTGCAACTTTGATGAAGGTTTATGTACAGGATTCATGAATGTTGGCAAAGACGATTTTGATTGGACAATTAATAGCGGTGCTACACCTACAGCTATGACTGGACCCAAAACCGATCATTCAGGGCAAGGTATTCGCTATACTAAATTGTCATTGGTATGTCTTGATCAAGACTGAGCCATGCAAGCTCCATATATTTGTATACTTCTAGGCAAGTACATATACATCGAATCGACTGGTCGAGCTGAAGGAGACAAAGCTCATCTTGAGACAGAAGTCATATCTGGTCAAAGATGTCTTCGTTTCTTCTATCACATGTACGGTATCATTGGCATGGGGAGCCTGAACGTCTATATTCAAACTAGAAATACGAGGAGCCTGGTAATGAGTCTATCTGGTAACCAAGGCAACGAGTGGAAAGAAGTTCGTTTACAAATAAATGAGAAGCTTCCCTATAAGGTTAGTAGCCTTATATTACTTGCTACCATGATATCCATGACATGTAACATGATATTCGATCAAATTGGTGTTTTAATCTAATACTTCATTTTATTTTAAGATGGTTTTCGAAGGAATAGTTGGAAAGTCTGACTTCTCAGATATAGCCCTAGATGACCTATCTTTCTCCAAAACGCCTTGTCCTACTGTGACAGGTAAGCTGTTGACCATCTCCTCCCTCACCTTGTCGTACATGAGCTCATGTACGTCTTGAGTTCGAAAAATAACGATGGTGTTTTTTTTTTTTTGCGTAACCCTGCAGGAAGATGCGGTGGTATTCTTACCGAGTCCAGGGGATCTTTCTCTAGTCCTGGTTTTCCTAATGACTATCCAGATAACAGTCGTTGTCAGTGGATCATTCAACCTCAAGTCAAGACTGCTGTTATCATCATTACGTTCAACCCGTTCGCAGTAGAGATGGCGCCAGGATGCGGGTAGTTTAAACATTATTGTGATATTAGACAGAATTATACATGTCAATATGGCTGTCTATACAAAACAAAACTACATTTTCTTATCACAGAGACGATTACGTCATCGTGGCAGATTCTCAAGATCAGCCGATCAAGCAGCAACGATTTTGTGGTTTCTATGGTGATGGATTTGGACTTAAGGTCCCTGGTCACGTGGCTAAGGTGTATTTCCATAGCAACGACCACTTGGCAAGAAAAGGATTCCATGCATCATACAAAACCATCCCGATCACTTCAGCAGGTAGTTGGTGTTTGCTCTTGGTTGTAATATGTAATTTCATACAAATTTCAACTAATCAGCACGTAGCTTACGTTTCTCTGCTTCCTATGTCCAGGATTCAAAGTGGAAAATCGAGGAACAGGAAAATTGGGCTCCAGAATCCAACTGATAAAGTTTATGAATTATAAAAAATAAAATCTTGATTTTATCCGGACTCTTAGCATAAAATTACTAGTAATGAATATCAAAACCAAAACTATAAGATACAAGTTGCATATTTGGCGAAATAAACTTTTTGCGATCCAAAGTCCAGTGAGTCAAAGTCCATTCCATTCCAGCTATGCACGGTTTCTGATTTTCCAAAATAAAAAAACCCTCTCAAAATTCATAGTCTAGAGGCGTTAATCAGATTTTAGAGGTTGGACATGTTTTTGGTATACATTAAGATTATCTATACCCTTTTAAAAAGGCTGAAAATCTCCCTCCCCCAATTATTTCCAAATTGGACAACATGTAGTCCTTTTACTAAAGCAAGGGCTTGTCATGATTTGCAGATGATTGTTAGTTACTACAGAATTAATCTTGTAACAGGTGATTGTGACTTCGATAGTGAGATGTGCCCAGCCTGGACCAATGTCGGCACTGATGATTTCGATTGGTCAATTGGTAAAGGAAACACGCCAAGCTTTTTCACAGGGCCATCACGTGACTTCTATGGATTAGGTAAGCAAACCTGTTTGACCTGTTTGGTTTCTAGTTATCACTACAGTTGACTCCATGATACAGGGACGGCGGAGCAGTTTTTTGATTGGGGGGGCTAATTGTATGGCAAGGTGGGGGGGCTGAGTTTAGTGAAAATGTATTAAAATTACGCAAAAACCCCCCAGCCCCCCCCCTCCCCCCCCGGCTCCGCCGTCCCTGTGATATGGCTCATACACATTATTGTTCATTAAGTCAAAGTGTTTGCATTCTACAGGAAACTATGCATTCATTGAAGCGAGTAAACGGCGTCTTGGAGACAGAGCATTGCTAGTCAGCGGCTTCATGAGTGGTACCCAGTGCCTCTCTTTCTCGTACAATATGAACGGCAGAGGTATGGGCTCGCTGATTGTATTTGTCAAAGGCAGTGATGGGGTTTCACGAACAGTATGGACGACCTCAGGTGATCATGGGAAGTTTTGGTTGACTGAGAGCATTAACATCTTTGTGGACCAGCAACCATACCAGGTGTTGTATGATACTACCACTGTAGCATCCTAATCATCAATCATCTGCATGATGTAAGGGTGATTATGGTATTTTTAAACATATGTTTGTCGTTTTGTATCTGTAAGGTGGTGTTTGAAGGAGTTGTTGGTCGTATTTTCACAAGTGACATCGCAATCGATGAAATCTCTTTCAAACGTGGCCGCTGCCCCATGACATCCGGTAAGCATTGCATCCGGTAAGCATTACATCCGATAAGCATTACATCCGGTAAGCATTACATCCGGTAAGCATTACATCCGGTAAGCATTACATCCGGTAAGCATTACATGCAGAAGTCGTTCATGGTCATTTAGTTCACCAATATGTTGGTTCTCGTTCAATCCTTCAGGATGTGGAGGGCTGTTGACTGCAGCAAGTGGTTCTTTCCATAGCCCAAATTTCCCCTCACCCTACCCCAGTGGGGTGGATTGTACGTGGACTATCATACCTCCCCCTCAGTTTGAAGACGTGGCCATCACTTTTCACCATGTTGATCTTGAACAAAGTCCACAATGCAGGTAGAATGTATGGCTCTTGTTATACAATGAGGGTATTCACTTCAGTTAATCAAAGCTCTGTTTTCTCTATTCTTTACTTTTCACCATGTTGATCTTGAACAAAGTCCACACTGCAGGTAGAATGTATGGCTCTTGTTATACAATGAGGGTATTCACTTCAGTTAATCGAAGCTCTGTTTTCTCTATTCTTTACTTTTCACCATGTTGATCTTGAACAAAGTCCACACTGCAGGTAGAATGTATGGCTCTTGTTATACAATGAGGGTATTCACTTCAGTTAATCAAAGCTCTGTTTTCTCTATTCTTCCAGAAAAGATTACCTGGTTGTAGAGGACATCACAGGGACCCTGAAAGGCAGTAAAATTTGTGGAACAAAAACCAACCAATCAGTGGAGGTCGACTGGCACCAGTCACGTGTTCACTTTCATTCAGATAAAGACGTAACAGCACAAGGATTTGAAGCATCTTACCGGGCATTTGGATCTTTACCGGGTAAAGGATAAATCAGGGTTCATACGGCAATAGACCCTTTTCGAATTCTAAATTACCGCTGTGTTTCTTGATTACAGACTCATTTGCACAGGGTTAGCCTCGAGTTTGTGCAGAATATTCACGTGTTCCAGTCAAGGTCCGTCGAGCTTCAAAGTGCTCGTATTGTTGAAGTTGGTCATTCTTTACTTTACCGTTGGTATTTGTGAATATTTAAACACTGATACGAGGCTAACCCTGTGCAAATGAGTCTGTAATCAAGGCACACAGGGGTAATTTGGAATTCGAAACTGGTCTATTGTCAGGCACAAACAACACTTAGTGTACACCTGAAACGCGAATAGAGCACAAACACTAAAAGTGTGCAACACTTTGCACTATTTAGTAGTAAATAAAAAGATATAACTAGCTAAAAACTAGTGTGAGCTGCGTCGGTGTTTCAAATGAAACAGTAATGATGAAAAGGTAAATTATACACCGTGAAAAGATGAAACAACTTACTGACGTTTCGGACGCTAGTAGTAAATAGTGTAATTAAACAAGAGAAAACAATAGTCGCGTAAAATATGAGCCAGCTCAACTAGAAACAGTGGACAGCTGTTTCAGCCTGTATTGGGCCTCGTCAGAGCACAGTTTATCTAGTGAGCTATTAGAATCCCACGAAAAGAAGTACATGATAGATGATGCGTTATAGGTAAAATGCGAGAAAAAATAAACGTAAAATATAGAAATTCTGCCATGGGAAGTGTCGTTGTACTTACTTCAATATGGGGAAGACAATAGATATAGACAGGAAAAATACGTAATGCGTGACTGTCATGAAAGCCAAGGCTTACTCACCGCGTGTTACATATCACATGCATGCTGCTTGCATGATATCTGCTGTGTCGGCTGGATGACCTACCTGCCCGGTTCTTAATAGCATTTGTTTATCTTTGTTTCAGCTTGTGGAGGAGAGTTGGCAGGGAATACTGGAACATTTTCAAGCCCTAATTACCCATCACATTACCCTAACAGAATAGTAAGTAGTTCACAGCAATAAATGTGCTCACACTAAATCCGTGAAACAAAACTAATTTTTAGCACTAAATAGTGATAATTAAACAATAGAAAACAAAGGATTCTGTATGAAATAGTGCTAATTAGTACTATTTAATGTTCAACGGTTTTAGTGCGTGCACTCTAGACGTTATATGGGTATCAGACTAGTCTTATTCGTTTTTTTCCTTTTTAGGTCTGTGACTGGGAGATCCAGGCAGAGCCAGACATCCAACAAATTCTCATAACATTCGAGGATTTTGCCATCGATGACTCCCCTCTTACATGTTCCTATGACTATCTCTTAATCATCGACTCTCAACACCGAAAACAAGTAGGGAAGTACTGTGGCATGACTAAACCACTGCCCATAAAGATCGCAGGCAATGCAGCCAATATTCGTTTCCAGGCTTCTCACTTAAGCTCTGCGCGTGGTTTTAAGGCTCATTATACAACACTGTAACTAGGCAAGAACTGTTTTGACCTGTAACTTTAATTGATCTGGAAATGCTGAATAAAATAATGAATTATTCAACTAAATATTAATATTGTTTTGTGTATTTTACTGAATACTGAATACTTTTAATAAAAGCTGACTGTATCAAAGATTGACTGTGCAGACTGCCAGGGCCGCCACGTCCCAAGTATGACAAAATAACGTCATTAGTTAATGATACCTCTAAATCAGTACTTCCGTGTTAAAATTCTAGCACTAAGAAAGTGAAAAGCTAAAGCCGGCAAAATAAGCCACCAAGACTGCATGACAAAGAAATGGGAATGAACATAATCTTATGAGATAACTCAGAGTAGTAGTAACACCTGTCGAAAACTAGAATAGCTCTGTTTGAGGTTGGCATAGGTCCAACTATGCATCTAACCTTAAAACGACCATAACCAGCGTGAACCATGGTACCGAAGCATCAACCATGGTACCGTAGCATCAACCATGGTATAGTAGCATGAACCATGGTACCGAAGCATGAACCATGGTACAGTAGCATGAACCATGGTACAGTAGCATGAACCATGGTATCGTAGCAAGAACCATGGCATCGTAGCATGAACCATGGTACCGAAGCATGAACCATGGTATCGTAGCATGAACCATGGTACCGAAGCATAAACCATAGTACCGTAGCATGAACCATGGTACCGCAGCATAAACCTAGGTAACGTAGCATAAACCTGGGTACCGTAGCATAAACCTGGGTACCGTAGCATAAACCTGGGTACCGTAGCATGAACCAGTGTACCGTGGCATAAACCTGGGTACCGTAGCATGAACCTGGGTACCTTATCATTAACCTGGGTACCGTAGCATGAACCTGGGTACCGTGGCATGAACTTGGGTACTTTATCATTAACCTGGGTACCGTAGTATTAAACCTGTGCACCTTATCATTAACCTGGGTACCGTAGCTTAAACCTGTGCACCTTATCATTAACCTGGGTACCGTAGCATAAACCTGGGTACCTTATCATTAACCTGGGTATCGTAGCATAAACCTGGGTACCTTATCATTACCCTCGGTACCGTAGCATAAACCTGGGTACCTTATCATTACCCTCGGTACCGTTGCATGAACCAGTGTACCGTGGCATGAACCAGTGTACCGTGGCATGAACCTGGGTACCATAGCATGAAACAGTGTACCATGGCATGAACCTGAGTACCGTAGCATGAACCAGTGTACCGTAGCATGAACCTAGGTACCGTGGCATGAACCTGGGTACCTTATCATTAACCTGGGTACCGTAGCATAAACCTGGGTACCTTATCATTAACCTGGGTACCGTAGCATAAACTTGGGTACCTCATTATTAACCTGGGTACCGTAGCATAAACCTGGGTACCTTATCATTACCCTCGGTACCGTTGCATGAACCAGTGTACCGTGGCTTGAACCTGGGTACCGTAGCATGAACCAGTGTACCGTGGCATGAACCTGAGTACCGTAGCATGAACCAGTGTACCGTGGCATGAATCTGGGCACTTTATCATTAACCTGGGTACCGTAGCATAAACCAGTGTACCGTGGCATGAATCTGGGTACCTTATCATTAACCTGGGTACCGTAGCATGAACCTGGGTACCGTAGCATGAACCTGGGTACCGTGGCATGAACTTGGGTACTTTATCATTAACCTGGGTACCGTAGTATTAAACCTGTGCACCTTATCATTAACCTGGGTACCGTAGCATAAACCTGTGCACCTTATCATTAACCTGGGTACCGTAGCATGAACCTGGGTACCTTATCATTAACCTGGGTACCGTAGCATGAACCAGTGTACCGTAGCATAAACCTAGGTCTCCTATTATTAGCCTGGGTACCTATTAAAACCAAAATTGATATAGACATGCTACACTGCTGGGTAAACCAAACACTCTCAAGTGGTTAACAATCATGACGTCATGATTAACAATCTTATTACCCTTATCTTGGCCTCATGCATATGTCAGCGACAAGAGTGAAAAATGTCTGCGCATGCTCTTAATCCGTATGCAAATAATAATAATAATAACTTTATTTCTATAGCGCTTTTACCTATGATGTTCAAAGCGCTTTACAAACAATATAACAAATATAAATAATTACTGAAATATCAAATAATCAAAAATCTAACTACTAAACTATCTTAATGACTACATTCTATAAAAATATAATAATCTAGTAATTATAAATATGTATAAAATGAATAACTAATCTTAAAAACTAACCATAAGCCTCTTTATATAAAAATGTTTTTAGCTTTTTCTTAAAGCTATCCAAACTTGAACATAATCTAATATCTTGGGGAAGAGTATTCCATAACACAGGCCCACAAATGGAGAATGCCCTAGCGCCATAGGTCTTAAGCTTAAACTTGGGTACCCTGAGCAATCCCTTGGCAGATGAACGCAATGTGCGAGATGGAACGTAAGGACACACTAAATCACTAAGATAAGTTGGCGCAATACCATTCACTGCCTTAAAGACAAAAAGAAGGATCTTATACTTAATACGCTGTTCAACTGGGAGCCAATGCAGCTCCATCAATACTGGCGGCAGCATTAAGAGCATATTGTAAGCGTTGCACAAGGTGTTTGGGTAAGCCAAACAATAAAGAATTACAATGATCTATCTTCGAAGTCACAAATGCATGAACTAGGATTTTTGTGGTGTCATAGCTTAAATACCTTCTAACGCATGCTATGTTCCTAATATGGTAAAAAGCAGACTGGCAAACTGCAGTAACTTGTTTAGCTAAACTTAGAGTCCTATCGAAAACTACACCAATGTTCCTTGCATGTTCAGAAACTTTAATGAGTTCGTTAGCAGCAGAAATAGTGTCCAGTGGTGGCGATGGACGATGCTGCGCATGCAGTAGAAGAAACTCTGTCTTGTCGTTGTTAAGCTTCAAGTTGTTGGACAGCATCCAGCAATCAATATCACGTATACATGCTTCAACCCGGTATCTGCAAGAATCCATGTCACCTCCAATGGAGCAATTGAATGCGTAGTAAATCTGCGTGTCATCCGCGTAGAGGTGAAATGAAACACCATGATGCTGCATTATATCGCCTAATGGTGAAGTGTACAAAGTAAAAAGGACTGGGCCCAAAACGGATCCTTGTGGCACACCGTACTCCAAGTTGAAAACGTCCGATCGTTGGTTTTCAACACAGATGACTTGTTTGCGATCAGCAAGGTAGGAACGAAACCAAGCAAGAACTTTATCACGTACTCCAAAACGAGAAGAGAGTCTTGAAAGCAGGATGCGATGAGCTACAGTGTCAAATGCTGAAGACAGGTCTAGAAGCAGCAGGACAACACATTTGTCATCATCAATGGCACGAAGGATGTCATTCTGTACTCTAAAAAGGGCAGATTCAGTGCCGTGGCGTTCCTTATATGCAGATTGAAAAGGTTCAGTTAAGCTATTGTCATTTAAATAGGCAGTTAGTTGTGAAGACGCCACTTTCTCGCAACACTTCGAAACAAACGGAAGATTCGATATAGGTCTATAGTTGAGCAGTTCTTCATGGTCCAAAGAGGACTTCTTAAGTAAAGGTGAAACAACTGCTTCTTTCAATGATGTAGGGAGTATAGAAAGTTCCAAAGATAGGTTAACAATACGGGTGATTACAGGATACAACAAATCAGTACACTCCTTCATGATGGAAGCTGGAATTGGATATTAGTCAAAATATAGTTAGATAATTAGTCAAAACATATGTAAATTTGGCTTTCAAGCATGCCTGTAGCCTGCGTCACATATTTACGAAGACAATTCCGGATGTGACGCAAGCTAGCATGCCTGATAAGTTGGACTTCACAAAATGCCAAAACTTAGTGCCCATGCTTGAAGCTTAAGGCTAATTCTTTCATATTGTGTTTGTTAATACAGTATCAGATCTGACAAAAGTATACTCTCAAACTTTTTAGTATACTTGGAGAAAACACACATTTATTTTCTCACTCAAACACAGGAAGCCCATACAAGTTTTGAGAGCTGAATGTAATAAAACGAGAAAAAAATAGATGAAGTAGTAGTGATTTCGAGCACGATTTTAAAAAAAATTCCCTTCCCCGTTGTATGAGAAGACAAGTCGCTAAAATGGCTCGAAATCACTACTAAAGAACTAGGATGACGTATAAAACACTTCATGTGAGTAAGTATTAGCTTTCATTTATTTCATTTATTTTCTATTTTTATTTTTGTTAAACCACAGACAACCCAAGCTCACTATATTTACTGCAAGTTCGTAACTACAACTAGATCCAATTAAATATCACAGATTTATTGGTAAACTATTCCTTCGTGCTCATGTGAAGCCAATCCCTCATCGGATTCGTATTTACTGAGAACAAGGCTATATTGCTCTTAGAGCAATGATGTTTCGGCCCACTAAGCCTAGTTTCAGGGGTGTGCGGTTTTCACTTTTTGGGTCAAGTGGCTTTGTTTTACTTTTAAAAAGACTTACATTTTTAACAGTTCCGAGTGCAATCCAATCACGACAGTCAGACAGTGAGTAATGTTTAGGAGTTCTATTTTTAGCTTTCTCCATGGGAAAAAATGAACTCATACACGTAAATGGTTGGCACCTAAAACGGAATATGATATAGATTGCTTATTGTATAAATATAAAAAATCTTCATAAAAAGATCCTCGAAGTATTCTATCAAAAATAGAGTGATTATTAGTGAATTGTTGACTAAGTTTTTTGTCATTCAAACACTCGAACTAGACGTGGTCGAAGGATCTCTCGTTCGTGAAACCACAGGTTTTATCTGCATCTGTAATTTTTTCTTTATTCACTTGAAGAAATAGCAGGTACTTGAGTAAGACAATGTCCAAACCCTTTACTCTACATTGATGGTCGCAAATGAAATATCTATCTCGCATTGTTTGTTGGAGTGCAAACATGCACACACACACACGAGTCTTTTTAAATACATACGCTTCGACAAGGATGTCAAACAATAAATTGTTAATTAAATAAAACAATAATTGAGATATAGAGCATATGAACTTACCGAATCACGGATCATGTATATAAATAAAACAAAAGGTATACAGGACGTCATAAAAACACTTGTTGATGATGATAGGTGAAAAGATTACTGTTAAGTATTGTAAACAGATCCACAGGGAACCCGGCTATATTTTTTTGCTTCTTTTATGAAAGTAATTTTGCTCTTTGTGGGTTTCCTGTGTTGGGATCGGTTTCCTATTACATAAGCTGTAATCAGATCTGCGCGCTGTGATCACCGTTGGTGTTTTGTTTCTTACTATGGGTTGCCTGTGGTGTGTAACGCACTTTCTAGTAAGCAGTCAAAAGAGTGAGTGTTTACTAGAGAGTGCGTTACCAACGGTTATTGATTTGAATTTAATCGGCTATCAGTTTACAGCGCCTATCTGGTCACAGCGCAGGCAACCCATAGTAAGAAAAAAAACACCAACGGTGATCAAAGCGCGCAGATCTGATTACAGCTTATGTAAAATGAAACCGATCACAACACAGGAAACCCACAAAGAGCAAATTACTATTCTAAAAGAAGAAAACAAATATAGCCGGGTTCCCTGTGGTCATAAGAAAGCCGAATGTGATCACAGGTAGCCCAAGCTTGGTTTCTGTGGTGTCCTGTTATAAGGAAATGTATGGAGATTCATCAAAAATTTCTCCATACATTTCCTTATAGCAGGACACCACAGAAACCAAGCTTGGGCTACCTGTGATGTGATTCGATACGATAGAAAATAATGACAGCTGATTGACAGATTCACATCGTGGCTGAAGCTTTACCAAAAGCAAATCATCTATAAGCACTAGTATTCACTAGATTCGTCAGTTCAGCTTAGAAAAAAGACACAGTCATGGATCAGTCCCTGTGGATCACCAAGAGTTTTGTCGTCCTTTTATTGTTGTACTTCAATTCTTCTGCTCAAGGTAAGTGTTAATCAAATGGATAACCAAAAGCAATAACACAGACGACTCTTCAACAGCCTGAATATCTCTATCTATTGAATATAAGCGTGTCAGATCTGTAAAGGATCGAGATCCCTATCAACACTGACTGAGATCTGTCTGGAGCAAGTATAAGTAATGAAGGGTTATTTATCTATGCTCCTTTGCTCAGAATTTTCTTGAACAGAACTTATCGGGATTACTAAATGTCGAGAACGGATTTTAGATATTTAATTGCTCATAAAAGTTTATCATGATTTAAAACGTGTCTGTACGTATATATCGTAAAGAATAGAATTCTGGCAACAGCTTTATACCAACACCAACATTCTTATCTTGCCAACTATAGGTGCTCCCAAGATAGTCGCTCCTTATCCAAATAATGTTTACGCTATTGAAAATGAAAAGGCAAAAGTTACCTGTGTAGTGGAAGACACAGATTCTGATCCAGATGATATCATATTTGTGAGGAAGAGTCGTTTTGGTGACGTTGAACTCATAAGAGATGAAGGACCTGATGGACGCATCTATTATGAAAATGAAACCTTGGGTTAGTGATATTAATGAAAGCTGTCGTGTCAAGAAATGTAACATCACACTGTTACATCACGCAAGAGTAACAGCGTGCACCACACCGCACTGTGGTTAAATCACGCAAGAGTAACTAACACCACACCGCACTGTGGTTATGCCGCGCATCGCTAACACCACACTGTAGTATATCACGCATGTAAAAGTAACACCATGCTTCATATGTCTACATCACACGACATTCACACTGTGGTTACATCACGCAAAACTAATAAAAGTGCGCAACACTGTTGGATCGGAAAATGCAGAGCAAATTTTGCTGGTATTGCCACTCCGCGTGCAACATATTATCATTGGTGCGTTAAGTAGATACTCTTTACTCAATAATTAATAATATTTTGTTGTACACAACAGTGTAGCGTGAATAGTTGCGCGACTTTGTTGCCCTAGTGCCGCACCTTAAGATCAAACTGCGATTTGATGAACCAATACCAAGAGTTTATTCAAACAACAGTTGATAGACAACTATTGAGCAGAGAGAGTATGATTTGTTTCTGATATTTCTAGATGGCGGAAGAAAGTTACGTGTGACTCTGCATTTTAATAAAGTCATAATATATGATGATTCAAGAAATGGTGGTTATGAATGCCAAGGACACACAGGAGGTAGTCAACATGAATATGGATTCACTGTCACTGTTATTCGATGTAAGTACTTCTCAATTCTCATCGAATCACAACCTGGCAAGAACCAAATCATGACGGATCGTTACATTTCTACCCACAGTAAGCGAGTTTCCTATTGTTCACGCCTCTGGTAATGTAACAGCAAAGTTTGGGGAGCGAATTCAACTCAGTTGTAATGTCACCTTTAATAAAAAAGGAGCGTTAATGACAACCATCGGCAAGTTTATCTGGACAAAAGATGGAAGGGTTGTAATCGCAAGTTATTGTCCCCATTTCTCATCAATTAAACCTTTGGTTTTGAACGTAAGCCTAGCTGATGTGGGTGGTACATATTCTTGTTACTTGGAGTACCTGCTGAGAGGAATTAGAAAGAGAAACATCACGAAAACTATTATTGTCAAAGGTCAGTTCAATTACTCATATGGGTACTGATACATTGCTGTAGAAAACATCGGTATAAAAAACTTACAGCAACATGATCGTTACTGGAATTATTTTTTTTAGTTCAGCCTAGATTTTTCCCTGAAAAGAAAGAAGAAAAGAATGTGAAGCGGCTTGTGTGCACTGCTCAGGGAAATCCACTGGTGACCGAATGGAAAAGAAAAAGCCTGCTCAACGATGACATCTGCGTCTTGGATACGAAAGGTATGGATAGATGAATGGATGAATAGATGGGATAGAAGGGATGGGGGGTGGGTTGGAGTATGGATAGATGGGATGGATGGATGGATGGATGGATGGATGGATGGATGGATGGATGGATGGAATGATGGGATGGATGGGATGGATGGGATGGATAGGATGAATAGGATGAATAGGATGGATAGCATGGATGGATGGATGAATGGATGGATGGGATGGATGGGATGGATGAATGGATGGAATGGGATGGATGGTGCGTCAGTGGGTGGGTGAATAAGAAGATATTTTTATAGTTCTTTTCAAGAACTCTCGGAAACGTCTGTGGAACCATAGAAAGTGTAGTTCGATAGAAACTATTACGGTTTTTATTTGGAAAAATCAAACATTTTGTTTTTCATTCCAAAGAGTATAACGCATTCTTTTCTCTCGTTATTATCAGATAACTCATGCAAAGGAAAGTACGTTTTTTCTAACATGGATGGCTTCAAGGATCACACCTTGACCATCTATGACGTACAACCTAAAGACGCCGGCCAGTATTATTGCTGCATCAAGAACATCACAAGTCCCAGACCCCCCGACGATATTAGTAACTGTCAGATCTTTGAAGTCCAACTCCAACCCCTACTCCAAACCCAGCCCCCATCCCCACTCACTACCCCACCTCCAGGTCAGTATCAGTAGTCTGTCATCGATAATCACGTGACATGAACTGCTTTTATCTATATTTCCCTTTTACAAATTTACTTGGTTTTCCTCTCAGGTTCTGTAGTTGGCAAAGCAAGTCTCACGTTTTCCATCATTCTCCTCGACCTGCTGCTGAATTGGTTGCTGTAATGATCACGTGACTACTCCACCAGGTCACGTGAGGCCTGAGGATGGAAGTGTATCCATCATTTGACCACAATAATTTCTTGTCAATAAGATAAAGTGCACTCTTAGTCTTAGTGATGAATTTTATTGAATGTCTTTATAATACTTTATATAAGATAGTTAGCAGTACACTGTATGTAAAAACTGCCTGGTCGAAACAACCAATATAAACTGGTTAAATTTATACAACTGAGACAACCAGTTTTAAAATGGTTGAAATATTGGTTGTCATATACGATTTACTTTGGGTTACAACCACCACGATATTATTGGTTATCATAAACAATTTACTTGGGATTATAACTAAATACTGTATACCGTAAATCCTCTATTTTGCCCCCCTGGGGCTTATTTATTTCAGGCACGTTTGAGGGAGGGCTTATTGGAGAGGGGGGGCTTAATTGAGAGGGGGGCTTATTGATTTAGTCGAAACGCAGTAAATTGTACGCTGTCAGGATGTAGTATGATTGTAACTCAGGATTAAACGGAAGCATTAATATTGACCGTCTCGCATAATCTGTAGCGATGTACATGGCATTTTCATTATTTGATTTACCTGTGTTAGTCTCTCAGGTATAATTTATGATTATTGTGAATAGCAAAACTAAAACACGGTAACATTAACAAAGAAAGCTAAAAAGAAATGTTCTGAACAATCATTAAATGTTCCATTGCTACATTAACACGTGATTCTTTAGTTGTGAAGGGGGAGGGGAGGGGGCTAAAAAGAGAGGGTGGGGCTTAACAAATTTTTTCCTTTAAAAAGGGGGGGGGGCTTATTAGAGAAGGGGGCTTATTTGAGAGGGGGGGGGGGGCTAAATAGAGGATTTACGGTATTCCTTATAATAACCAATATTTTTAAGGTCAAGGCAATGCAACTGAGACAACCAATTTTTTAGGTTAGTTCCTTAGGTTACTTTGACAGGCTGTCAATTCAACCAATTGTATTATGATTTAAATTTCATTGCTAAGATCAAGGAACGATTTCAAAGTTGGTAGAAAACAATAACGAGAGCGAACATACAATTTCAACACTTTGTAAAAACTTCCAAAAAAAAAAAAAATTTAATAAAAAATTCTTCATTATCTCTTTCAACTTTGACAGCGCTACTTCCGCTAGCTGAATACAGTATATAAACATATTTACCATGTGATGCTTTTATTATTATTATTATTATTATTATTATTATTATTATTATTATTATTATTATCATTATTATTATTATTATTATTATTATTAATTTTTTTTTTTTTTTTTGCTTGGATAGTTATTAAAGATGCGAATTATTTTTCTCCAACAAAACAATAAAATGGGAAAAGATCTTAGCTTGTGTGATCTCTTAGCACGTAATACTAGTCTTTTGAAAACCATCCCTTCTCAGGTGAGCAAGCGTTACTTGGCGGGCTATATTTCAGTAGTATCGCACCGACCCAGGAATCTTGTCGCAACAGGTGATTTGCATGTATGTGAAAGCAAAGACCACAAGATGACTCATGATATAGTCTCGAGTATAGTTTTATTAATGATATTAGATCATTCACTGACCTACTAACAACATGATCACTAGCTACTTTTAACAAGACTTGTAGACCAACTAGTAACTGATAGTCACACACTACTGAAAAGGTTGTGAAAAACGCTTAAACCTTTCTTCATAATAATCTGTTTGTAATGTCACGCCATTTCTGTTACGACATACAGGTCAATACTAAACAGGCGTCGTCAAAATAGTCCAAGTGAAATCAAAACTTTGACATTTTGGTTTCTTCATATACTCCTACTTGCAAGAACGTTGTCATACGAAAATAGAACATTAGTGATTTAGTGAGAAGGAAATCATATTAAAAAACAAAAGAAGGTCACTGAAGGTGAACTTTTTCTTTTGTCTTTTAATGTATTCTTTTCTCACTAAATTACTAATGTTCTAGAGTGCTCACACTAAATCCGTGAAACAAATACTAATTTTTAGCACTAAATAGTGATAATTAAACAATAGAAAACAAAGGATTCTGTATGAAATAGTACTGATTAGTACCATTTAATGTTCACAGTTTTAGTGCGTGCACTCTAATATCGTATGACAACGTTCTTGCAAGTAGGTGTAACAGTATGTCTGCATTCATTGTTGCGTGACTACTGATTAACTGTATTGCTTTACAAATATAAGTCATGTGAGTCTACTAGAACAGTGTAGAAGTTCACCATGACACCAACAAAACCTGATGATTCCAAAGAAAATAAACATAACATAACATAACTTATTATATAATTACCAATGAAATATCTAATTTTCTCTATTTCTAATTTTCTCTATTTCCCCCCTTACTTCATTGATAATTATATAATAAACAGAATATTACATGGCCGCTTGGAGATACGATCTCCGCGAGCCCATGTAATATATATATTTAGGCACTGCCTAAAAGCGGAGCTCCCGATACGGAAGTTACACGGAGAACAATTTGAATGAAACTGAAAGGTAAAAATACGATCGAGGAAAAAATCTTCAATTATTTTTTATTCGAAATGATGATAATTTCTTCCATAATAAAAACCATGCAGTAAAATCGAATCGAAATGCACTACATCGTTTTTGTTTTTTTGTTTTTTTCGCGAGTATACTCTCCCACTTAGGAATTTTGTACACAACTTACCACCACCCCCAGGGGCTAGTTTTGTTCTTGGAAGATTCTTCGACAAAAAGTTTTCCAAGGCCTACAGTTTTAGGCTTTGAATCTCTTTTACTTAAAGAAAAACGAAAGCTAACTACAGATAATCCAATACAATATCAAGTTTAGTGAAATTTACCTCGGATGTCTTTCATTGAAATCGAAAATCTGGAGATTTAGGACAAATCAAGACCAAAAAACAGACTTGAAAACTGGTTAAGGTGAGCAAAAAATGAGGTTTACTTAATAGGTCTTTTACAGTTTTCCAAAAACAGAGCTTACATTCATTTAAACAATTGACAAGAAAAACTGAGACAAAATAAAAAATAATGCAAAAGGCAATGCAAAATACAAAATGACTCATTTCTTTGGCAGTAATATTTTTTAGCTTTTTAGAGTGAAAGTCTAGTAGGTCTTTATACAATAACATCTTTCAACAACACAAATTTAATGTCATTTTTATAATCATACTTGCTCGAACAGCTTAATAAACAGTTGAATATTTGGTAAAAGTTTACATTTCATTTAATGATTAAATAAATTATCTGTAGAAAGATATAAAATTATTGAATGAAATACTTCTTTGTTTTGCCGATTGGATCCTGCAATAGGAGGCGAACAAAGCTTTTTCTTGAACGAAAAACATACGATAGCTGGTTAAAAACAACCGAATTGTTAAAGATTTACAAAGCTAAATAAAGGACGAATATTTGGTTGTAATATGCTCTTCATGTTATATTTCCTCCAGCATTAAAATAAATTAAGCTTATCGTTAGAAATATAAAAAGTTTTGAGAGGAAGTCTTTGATTTGTCGATTCGTCGAGAAAAATGCTTGTCAAAAAAAAAAATATATATATATATATACGATTGTTTGCTAAAAAACACACACCTGAATTCTTGAAGATCACTTCTTGATCCATCTTTGAGTATATGAAAGTTTTTAAAAAAATTTTTTTGGTCTATAACTTGTCCTAAAGCGATTCTTTTCTGTGCATTTTAGAGCCGCATTTGTGAGTAGTTTTGCTTTGACTTCAAGCGGTATTCCTGTGTTTTGTACAGGGACGGACGGAAGTGACGTCAGCCAAGCCATGAAAAATCAACTCGATGGTTTACCATTTTTTCTTAAGTATGGGGCTCCGAACGTAACGTAACGTAACATAACATAACATTCATAGCGGAGCACCAAACTTAAGGAGGCTGGAAAGTGTTTTGTGCCCTCACATACAGTTACAATTATGAACTAAAAAAGACTGATACGGTTATAAATATGACAGCAAGTAAACCAAGGGAGCACGGCAAATGCGCGCACGCGCGCGGTTTTGCAAAGTTGGGTTTCCTGTGGTGATGGCGTAATTTGATAAAGGAAGACCGTTATAGCAGTTGTCGCGCTTTGGTAGGCTTTGGTATAAATATACACGGGGAGTGAAACTCAGGTCATGTGATCAGGTCTCGGCCAATGAACCCCAGGCAATGCTCCAACGGTCATCTCACATGCTCATCACGGTGTTTTTGGACAGCTGTGTATCGTTCAAAAATACTTTACCGTAAGTTTGCATAATTAATGAGATAATTTTATAAAATAATTGGTATACTACGCGCGCTAGGATGGGTCGAAAGATTTCTCTAAAATTCTCTATAGTTGGATTTCTTCACAATGACTGGAGTAAAACTCCATTACTTCGTCCATAAACTTAACAGAAGCAATTTTATTCACAAAGAGAGAATGTATAATTTTTCTGAAAAAAAGACAATGTTGCACATTATGAATTGATTAAGCTTAATCATTCATTTTAAAAACAACAGTACTGAACATTAGGGTTGACAAAAATTCAAGAATTAGATAAAGTACAATTCGTGAAAATAGCAAAGCATATTTTTTTATTAAACTAAGCGATTTAAAACATAGAAAAACAAGTTTTTAATTCATCAAAATCATCAAACTTACGAGTGTGGCCCCAAATGTTCCGAAACAGTCTCTGATTAGTGATCATTAGTCCATTTTTCCCCTTTTTGCAAAAACGCTCGACCAAATCCAAAATGACTACACACAAATTACATGGCAAAAAATTGTCTTTCAGTCCTTTTTTTAAGTCTTGCATAAATTAACTTTCCTTCCACAATCCACGTCAGATCGCTAGGGACAGTGAACACCGCGGTCAAACGTCTGCGCATGCGTGAAGGTCTAGCATCAAAATGGCGGATAATCTTACATGTGGCTTACATGTATTTCTGGATGAGTAAACTGTTTTCTTCGATCTTTTCGGATTGCAGCCCTGTTGCACACGTTGTTTTGTGATTTTCTTCCCTTTTATGTCGTGGAAGATAAGTGAATTACACAAAATGTCCGCAGCAGAAAATATTCCTATTGATTTTTTGAAGGAAACCAGAAAATCCGAAGGAAAATGATCTTATATAAGATTGCCGAAGGTGAGTTGATGCTTTATTTTATAGGATTGATCGATCGTACTACAGTGCAGATATGTACCGCTGGGACATGATATACTATCTTAAGCCTTTATGTGCTAAGAAGCGTCAGTCAATGAAAATACTTGTCAAAAATTTTTAAATTGAAGTTAAATACATATGATTGTTTACTTGACTTTTTAAAGGCTGCAGAGCCAGCACTGAATCCATAGAAAGTATTCTTAATTAAGCACTCCACGAAGCAATAAATTTACAATTACAAACAAGAACTTAACTAAAACTGTAAAGATATAAAAACTTTATCAAACCTTTTCCATGGCAATGGGTGTAGGTATAACCTTAGAAATTCAGATGACTTCTCAATACCAAGATTTAACACTATAACATATGGGAAGCACAGTATAAGGTATATATAGGTCCTTTCATTTGGTCAAAGCTTGAAAAATCGCTCAAAATGGCTGAATATTAGTAATCAAGAAAGGAAGTTGGACTTGGCCATGACTATCTCTGCTCAGGAGTGTAAAGACTGCTTTTTGTGTCTAAATTAATTCATGTCTCTACTTGTTCTATTGAATAATTTAATTTTTATGGGTAATGCAGTGTGCTGCAGTTTTCCATACCAGCGAACTCAGATATCCTGATAGTAGTTTCAGTGTCTGGATAGAAGTGGGGCGTCTGATTTGGCCGGGGTGCAAACCTGTGGTACACAGCTATAATATTTTATTATCTACACATATAATCCACGTATAACATACCAGTTGCACTAGGGATATTGGAGGGGAGAGGGTAGAGTGGGGGGGAGGGGGGGTGGAATAGATGGTGTTGGGGTGGGAATGTAAATAGGAAATAACTAACAATTAACTATGGATTTTAAGGGTTTTTATTAGGGTTAGATAGGTGTCTCCAATGAGTTTCTTAATTGTAAGCTAGAAAGAAAGACACAATAAAGTTATTATTATTATTATTATGTAATATCAATGTCGATGGATTTTGTATGGATATAATTATTTCTTAAAAAAAAGTTTATGTACACATGTAATATATTGTTTATATATTGCTTATATATTGTTTTGCATTTATCAAAAATCCATCTAAATCTTGCAGGGTGGTCTTACCAACCAATGCTCCACAAATTAGTTGCCATGAAGATGACTGTCCATGAGAAGAATGTTATTTGCCTGGCCAATTAATCACACAGACATTTAGCCATTGATGATAATGATGGCTGCTATATTGGGTTCTTGAACAAGTCTTTGCAAAACGAATGCCAGTGAAGACTGTGGGACAGCTGGATTTGTATTAATAAAATCCACATCAAAAGAATCATCAACAGTAATTCCTTGAAATGAATGATTAGACAGATGTATATCACTGCCTCAGACACTGAAAAGTGAATTGGGCGCCCACCAGTAACTTGATCATGTATGTTGTTGCCCTTTCCGACACAGGATGTGATTACCATTTGCCACAATATTGACATTGTTTGGTCAGGGATTGGTAAAACCATTCTGTTTGCTATATAACACTTTGAAAGAATGATATTGATGAAAGTGCATGCTGTTAAGCCATTCCTTCCATTAAGTGTGGACTGTGATATCTGCTTTTCAAATAACCAGAACTTCCCATATTGAGTTGAAACAGATAATACATGGGCATGATGAGTTCCTTGGCCAGATAGAGAGCCAGAAGAGTTTGCACTTGAATTTGAGCTTCTTGAAGGTTGAGGGACAGAAAATGTATTTAAAACTGTTTCAACATGGTTCTTCCAATCTGTGGATTCATAATAGTCAGGGCCATGACTGTTTATATCTGGAACTTTATCTGGACTGTCTTCATTTTCCTCATTATTACTTATATTATTGATACTGTTAGATGTACTTGTAGGCAAAAGAAGAGATGTGTTAAAAGAATTTGTCAGTTTATCCAATTTGTTCATGAGTGGCTGAGAGCAGAGAGGACAATGTTTCTTTGAAGTTTGCTCAAAACAGTCCCTATGATACATGTGCAAACACATTTTCTAGATATACCATTTATGACTATATTAGGTGTAGAGTGAATGTTGTCCTTTTCAAGAGATAGGCAAATAGCTGGAATAGTAGGTTGGATTTCTAAAAGAGAGGAGACCATGTGGGTGGCAAGAGACAGTTTGAGGCTGGTGTCTGGTAATCTAATGGTATAGATATTGTGAAGGTGAAAAAGTGAAAAAGTGGAGGTGAAAAAGTGAAACAATCACAGTCAATCAAAATACTAGGTGTTAATTTTGATGAACAACTAAATTTTAGTCATCATATAAGTGAAATATGTAAGCGAGTAAGTAAACAAGTAGTAGTGTTGAATAGATTAAGAAATATGATACCATCTAATGCCAAGCTGCATCTATACAAATCAGCAATCATGCCTCTTCTAACTTATTGCCCACTTGTTTGGCATTTTTCACGTGCATCAGATAGACGAAAATTAGAAAGGTTGCAAGAACGGGCATTGCGTGCAGTCTTTAATACAACATCAGAAGCATATGGTTCATTGCTCAAAAACGCTAATTTGACTACACTATATGATAGAAGGCTACAGGATTTGCTTATACTTATGTTTAAGGTGAAAAATGGATTAACACCAAAAGTATATAAGAGATCTATTTGAAATTACTGATGAGATGGATAGACAATATAATTTAAGAAATTCTGATTTTAGGCTGCCTCGCTTTGAGACTGTTGCTTATGGAAAGCACTCTATTAGATTTCTGGGAACTGTGCAGGGGTCTATTGGGAAGTTTTTTTTAATCTATTAAAATAATAGTAAAATTGGAATTGAACACTTCATTGTAAAAGGAATATTTTAGACATGAAAAAAATGTAAAGTAATATTTACTACCTGAAGTAAGCAATGATATGGAGAAGAACAACAGTTCTCTGTTCTTGAAGGTACCATCTTTCTTTGCTGGCTTCAGGTTTTGTTATAGAATTTAGGATCATGTCAAATAGTTCAGGAGAATGTCCATCTACAAAGTCTTTCATCAAAGTAGGGTTGTACAGTGTGTAATCTTCTTCATCATTGTGGTGGTACAATGCAAGTTGAAATGCTTCCACAAGATTCTCAAAAGAATTTTCTTTTTAAAGAAAATTGAACACCAGTAAAAACCGTAGTTAATAAAAAACAGTAGTGAAATCAGATCATTTCTGATGGCCATGCTTGTCATTTTTGAAGGAGAGTACCCTGCTATGATGCATCATTTATAACACATTGTAACAATTACCACCAGGGTACTCTGCTTCAAAAATGACAAGCATGCCCATCAGACTGCCTCCTTCAAATAACAGCATTGGAATATTCTAAACAAAAAGAACACTTCACTACAAGGTCCTTACAAATATAGAATTTACTAATTTTTTGTTTCATCCACGTTTTTTAGTTTTATATTCCTGCTCCGAGCTTTCGGGTTACAAACCCATCGTCAGGGAAAACTGAATCAGTTAACTATTAACTACGACTTTTCTACATTTCGTACACCACATAGTTCCTGGTTTATTTTTTCCTTTCCCATGCTCATCAATTGCAGAAAAATTCTTTAAGGTATCAGGACTAAAGTTGTAGAATGCTGGTCGCAAGGAAAAGAGCAGCGATTGTCTTCCTTTTCTATCTCATTTTTGTGCCTTCGACAGACTAGAATTTTCTGGAATTTGTCCAGCCCTTGCTAACTTCGAGTTTACCTTGAAAAGGCTTCCTGAAGAACTGTTATCTTTATGGGACCGACTTTTTGGTGCTTTTTCACAACCATAGCTACACACAAAGCTGACACTCGTAGCGATTACTACTAAAACCACGAAGGAGGAAAATTTCATTGCGTTTTTCTCAAAATGTAAAACGAATAAAAAAAGTGTAAACCGAGAATAGTTCGAGGATATGACAGAGAGTACATACGGAAAATATTGAGCTTAAATATCCAGGGAATTTCTTATAAATCGACTCATCCGTCCGACAATATACTAATGTTTACAAATAAAAATATGGCGCGCCTTAACATGGTGCTACGCATGCGCAGACATTTGACCGCGGTGTTGGGACAGTGTCCCAAGCGATCTGACGCGGATGGTCGAACGTTTGTAAGAGTTTCACTCCCCGTTTAACTTATTTGTAGCGTTGTGTTATGTGTTATCAGGGCTGTCAACTCTCCCGGATAAACCGGGAGTCTCCAGATTTTGGACCGTATCTCCCGGTCTCCAGATTAGAGTCTCAAATCTCCCGGATAATCCCCGAAGCTGACCATTTCTTGTGAGACTCGACTTTCACAACCATAAAATTCCTATTATTTTGTGATGTTTGTGTTATTTTAAATCGCTAACAAAATCAAAATGTTCCTCATAAACTGTTCTTGCAAGCAGCCCATTGTAATATAAGCGATAATCTGATTGGTCAGAAATAAACCAATCACATCAAATGTTACAAAGTGAAAGACGTCTTTAATTTCGCGCGCTTTTTGACGCGCTGTGACGTCATGTCCATTCCCTATCAATTCTCCAGATTTGAATATCTCGGGGGTTGACAGCCCTGGTTATGTTGTATTTTTTCAATAATTTTATATCTTTCTACAGATAATTTAATTAAATATCGAATGAATATGAAATTACACCAAATATTCAACTGTTTATTAAGCTGTTCGAGCTAGTATGATTATACAAATGAGCTAATAAATTTGTGTTGTTGAGATATGTTATTATATAAAGACTTTGTCTTCCACTTTAAAAAGCTAAAAAAAATATTCAAAAACATTTACAAATGCGAATTTACTGACAAAGAAATTTGTCATTTTGCATTGCATTTTGCATTGCATTGCAAAATGCATTATTTTCTATTTTGTCTCAGTTGTTTTTTCACAAGTTTAACTGAATGTAAACTTTGTTTTTCGAATAATTTTCGGGTGTTCGTGATTTCCGTATCTTTCTCGCGCATGAAAACAGATGGAAAAAAAGTCGAATTTCAATCGAATCTCAAAATCTAGTATTTACAGCTTAAGTTTTCAAGCTTATCGAAAAGTAGTTAAAGAATAAAAATATTTTGATGAAGAATTAGGATCAGAAAACTAATTTTTAACTGATGACACATTTGGTGACAGTTATGATCTCCAGCCAATTTCCTACCAAATCATTTATTTTCTTAATTTCATTGCGGTAAAAATTGGTTCTTATAAAAACCTAAACTCTTAATATGCATAACCTAACATTGTCATGTAAAAAAAAGAAGTCAAAGTACTGAGCTTTTGTTTTGTTCACCTTTTCTTAAGCAGTTTTCTAGTCTGTCTTTATATGCAGTGTTCATTTGTCCATAAAAAATTAGGAAAACTTCGAAATTTCGATTTCAATGAAAGACATCCAAGGTAAATTTCAATAAACCTGATATTGTGTTGGATTGTCTGTAGTTATCTTTCGTTTTTGAAAGTAAAATTAACCAGGAATTCAAAGCTTAAAAATGTCGGCCATGGAAAACTTTGTCGAAGAATTTTCCAAGAACAAAACTAGCCCTGGGGGAGGTGGTGAGTTGTGCACAAAATTCTGTAAAGGGGAAAAATAATATTAAGGGAAAAATATTACTAAGGGAAAAATAATCTAGAAAAAGAAACTCAGTTGTTAAGCCTTCTGTAAATAACAAATGTAAGGTAATTTCTTTATTCTAATGACATGTCAATAGACAACCTGTCATTGACCAATGGTAAGTCATTTATAATGACTTGTTCATTAACTCCAGGGTCAAGGATGTTTGTTCATTGACATGGCCTTACACTTCTAATTGGGAAGTACTTTTTGTAGTAAACAACAGCTGCAAATCTACTGTACTTTTCCAGTGAAATCGGGTTTTCATCATGTACAACTTTGTAGATGCGTACTGGAAAAGAGCAGGGTTGTTTACTGTACAAACAACTACTTCCTAAGCCTTTTTCTGTTCACTTTTTCAGAATGATCTTACTTATAACTTTAGAATATCTCTAGTGCAATCTGCTCTATACTAGTTAAGTTAGCGAACACCATCGAAAGATTATTAGGGTCAGCTCTTAGAACTGAGTGCTCGTACTTTTTCCTAAAGTCAACACCTGTCTCAAGCTCTTACGTCATATTTGACCTAACTGGTCTAATCTAGTTTGACCTAGTATAAACCGGTTATGTGAGGTATTGCGTAAGCTTAGCCCTTAAATACGAGCTCACTCAGGGTTCAGTTCAGTGTAAGAGAGCAAGAGTGAGAGCTGATAGCACAGTGCACAGCGAAGTAGCAGCTAGTCAAGAGCCATAACCAGAGTTCAGATGAGTTCATTGTAAAGTACTACAAGCAACAGAAAATAAAGCAGAAGGAAGGAACCGAAGAACGACCCGAATCTTTGTGTCCGTTGGGAAAGTATTAGTAGGAGAGTATGCTCGCGCTAACAAAACAATGTAGTGCATTTCGATTCGATTTCACTGCATGGCTTTTATTATGGGAGTCAGTATCTTCATCTCGAAAATAAAATAATGGACAATTTTTTTCCGATCTTATTTTTACCTAGCTTGCGTCACATCCGGAATTTTCTTCGTAAATACCGTATTTACGAAGAAAATTACGGATGTGAAGCAGGCTAATCTTTACCTTTCTCATTCATTCAAATTGGGCTACCTGTGACTTTCGTATCGGGAGCTCCGCTTTTAGGCAATGCCTAAATATATATATTAACATTCGAGGATTTTACCATCGATGACTCCCCTCTTACATGTTCCTATGACTATCTCTTAATTCTCGACTCTCAACACGGACAACAAGTAGGGAAGTACTGTGGCATGACTAAACCACTGCCCATAAAGATCGCAGGCAATGCAGCCAATATTCGTTTCCAGGCTTCTCACTTAAGCTCTGGTTTTAAGGCTCATTATACAACACTGTAACTAGGTAACAACTGTCTTGACCTGTAACTTTAATTGATCTGGAAATGCTGAATAAAATAATGAATTATTCAACTTACTATCAATATTGTTTTGTGTATTTTACTGAATACTGAATACTTTTAATAAAAGCTGAATGCATCAAAGATCGACTGTGCAGTGGTTGGCACAGGTCCAACTATGATCAAGATTATAGAGTGGGTAAAGTGCATTGTTTCTACTAATGTGCATAGGAATCTATCCATCATAATATTCTGTCATTATATTAACAATTATATTACACTATTTTGGAGATGCCGCCTCATGCATATGTCAGCAGCGAGCTATTGTTCTGTCACCAAGAGCAAAATATCTATTAAGCAAGCTGAACTGACGAGTCTAGTGAATACTAGTGGAAGAAAGACGATGCCATGGAATCCGTGCGGATCACCACGAGTTTTGTCGTCCATTTATTGTTGTACTTCAATTCTTCTGCTCAAGGTAAGTGTTAATCAAATGGATAACCAAAAGCAATAACACAGACGACTCTTCAACAGCCTGAATATCTCTATCTATTGAATATAAGCGTGTCAGATCTATTAAGGATCGAGATCCCTATTCAACACTGACTGAGATCTGTCTGGAGCAAGTATAAGTAATGAAGGGTTATTTATCTATGCTCCTTTGCTCAGAATTTTCTTGAACAGAACTTATCGGGATTACTAAATGTCGAGAACGGATTTTAGATATTTAATTGCTCATAAAAGTTTATCATGATTTAAAACGTGTCTGTACGTATATATCGTAAAGAATAGAATTCTGGCAACAGCTTTATACCAACACCAACATTCTTATCTTGCCAACTATAGGTGCTCCCAAGATAGTCGCTCCTTATCCAAATAATGTTTACGCTATTGAAAATGAGAAGACACAAGTTACCTGTGTAGTGGAAGACACAGTTTCCGATCCAGATGAGATAATATTTGTGAGGAAGAGTCGTTTTGGTGACGTTGAACTCATAAGAGATGAAGGACCTGATGGACGCATCTATTATCAAAATGAAACCTTGGGTTAGTGATCATGAGCTCAAAGAGATTGCCTAAATCATAATATTGTTCAATTCTAATGATGCAAAAAGCACTAAAAAACTTCGGTTGCACCAAAAAAAAATTAAATTTCATTAAAACCGGAAATAACCTCTGGTTTGACCAAAGTCAGGGGAAGGTTAACTCACACATCGAAACCTGAAACAATTGACTTATCAAAGTCAGGACGGCACAGCTTATTGAAAATACCCTCACATCAAGAGAGAGACCTAACAAACTCTGCTGATATTTCTAGATGGCGGAAGAAAGTTACGTGTGACTCTGCATTTCAAGGTAGTCGTATTGAATGATGATTCAAGAAATGGTGGTTATGAATGCCAAGGACACACAGGAGGTAGTCAACATGAATATGGATTCACTGTCACTGTTATTGAGAGTAAGTACTTCTCAATTCTAATCGAATCACAACCTGGCAAGAACCAAATCATGACGGATCGTTACATTTTTACCCACAGGAAGCGAGTTTCGTATATTTCAGGCCTCTGACAATGTAACAGCAAAGTTTGGGGAGCGAATTCAACTCGGCTGTAATGTCACCTTTAAAAAAAAAGGGCCGATAATGACAACCATCGGCAAGTTTACCTGGGCAAAAGATGGAAGGGTTGTAATCGCAAGTTATTGTCCCCATTTCTCATCAATTAAACCTTTGGCTTTGAACGTAAGCCTAGCTGATGTGGGTGGTACATATTCTTGTTACTTGGAGTACCTGCTGAGAGGAATTAGAAAGAGAAACATCACATTGCTAATCGGACGAAAATCGGAAAGGTTTATGTCAGTCGACAATAGTTCGGAAGCATATCGTGTGTAATCTTTTCGCCTGATCTTCGGAGTTTTCCAACTTGTGGCATCCTATCTTAGTGTAAAATATATATAGTCTTTACACCCTTTCTGAACATAAATTAGACTTAAATAAGCCTTCAATGTATCGGAGTGGGTAGGGGGTGTATTGCGGACTGTGGGGTGCCGTCTGATATTTTTTTCAGAAAGCCCTAGTGAAAAAGCCCCTAGCCAAACCCCATAAGGATTAATAACGTCTTGCTCTTCGCCCCTGAATGAATGCATGGTCTTGATAACCATGATAACACATGCAATCAGGAATTTTTGGCCAAAAAAAGGGGTCAGGAATGAAGAAAAACATTACTTTCAGAACTATTTTTCATCACTTAGTTCAGTTTTATCAATTGTGTCTAATGAAGGCTTATTTTCCCCGGTTACGTGACCTGGCCCTAGTCCTGACCTTAACCCTTAAACTAAGGGTCACGTATTAAATAATGAATTTTAATTTGAATACACATGTGTGTCCTGAGATCAATTATTTTATTTTTCATTTTCTTACAACTTTTGTATAGCATTACTTATAAAAGCAAGAATAGGTGCTGAAATAAATGGTAACAAAATAAATATCAACTAACAATTGTATTGCTCCGACCATATCCCAGCTTATTTGATTAAAAGCAAGAAGAAAATTCAATACGACAGCAGTTTGTAATTACGAGAAATATACTAAAAATACTGCATTTTGCATTTAGTGAATAATCTATGGAGACAGCGATTTATCCTTTTAAACATTCTGTGATTATTAGACTACATGTTTCTCGATTTTACCAAGGCCAGCGCCCTCACATATTTCTGAACAATAACTTGAGAGTGGTTTCTCACACTACTTATATATTTACTATTGCATACATAGCTAGAGTACAAACAGGAATATTTTAGCTTCGTATTCGAATTGTCCATTCCAGACCACATGAAATGTTATTGAAATAAAGTAGCATCTTAGTAGCATCTGAAATGGGCACAACAAACAACAAATCTAAAACAGTCTATTGAATCCAGGCCTATTAATTAATGTTTGTAAAAAAGAAAGATGGGTAATAGGACGTCCTTTGACCACTACTACCAGAGTGCTTCACGAATTTTCTTTCATATTCAAATTATAACAAGGCAAGGGATTCTGGTAGTAGAGGATCATGATGCAATAGTGCAAATGTCCTATTTACCACCTTAAGAGTGCAAATATTATAACCTGGAAATAGCACAAAAATGAAATATGAACAAATCCTCTGAGACCGTTTTGAAAAAGTTGCGGATTCAACTACCGCATCCACAGGATACTCGAGGACGGAAGATCCAAAAATAACCGGATTCTTGGTTTGCAATCAATCCCAAGAGAGCACAACAACAAAAGGGATGTCCGCCATGTTGGAAGATATAACAAAAGAATTCAATGAAAAATCTTTTGTCAAATTCTTCCAACATGGCGGCTATGACGTCTATTTCAAACTAAGAATACGTGTGGACTGGGCCTTGGGGCCTTGAGTGCAAACATAGCGTGGTTTGACAGTCTGGTACTACTCCCTAGTTATATTATTTGCACTCTTTATCTTGGGGAGATTACAACTTCTTTTTTCTTCTCCTTGCTTGTTCTCCCTCTTTTTCGGTATTTTTTGTTTTCTTCCCCTGCTGCACCAACAAAATGTTGGATTAGTAATTATATAAAATCAAAGCAATTACCTATTTTTTGCCACTCACCAGAATCGCCTTCGTTGATTGTCGATTTATTGTCATTGGTATAGACGAAATCTCCCCGAAGTGACACCTGCAAAAAACAAATATCAATGTCTGAAGTAATGACATTGGATAACTTAATAATATTGTTCTTTTTAAACAATAAAAAGAACAACACCATTAATAATAAAGTTAAATTTGATAATAAGAAGAAGAAGAACAACAACAACAATAATAACAGTAATATTAATAACAGTAAAAATAATAACAGTAATAATAATAGTAAAAGTTATAATAATAATTAACAGTAATAATAATAATAAAAGTTATAATAATAATAACAGTAATAATAATAGTAAAAGTAATAAAGGGGAGTTATAGTACATTGCTTGTTACATAAGGTACAAAACATTGCTTGTTACATACAAAAGGTCAGGTCCAGCCGATAACTCCACCGGTCCTTCGTTTTTGCATACGACAACCCAATGCTAAGGGGATCGGTACAGTACATTGCTTGTTACATACAAAAGGTCAGGTCCAGCCAATACCTCCACTGGTCCTTCGTTCTTGTAAACCTCTTTTATCAAGAAAATAAGACAGTAATATTATCAATGCCATTGTTCAGTAAGTACGAAAGTACTTACAGTTGTATGCATTTTTCCGAACTCTTGTTCTTGAGTCTGAAAACAAATAAGACACATATTTTAATCATTCAATTATTTTCAAATAGGTGTGATCTTCTGCATCACTTACCACCTCAGAAACAACAACTGTTTCACTCTGGGAGATTTTCTCATCTCTCTTGATGGGGCACGGGTTTGGGGTCCTGAGGAGGATAAAGTGTAGAGGCAGGTCCTCTCTGCAACCAATCCAGTCATATACTTCCTACAAAAACAAAAAATAATTTAAAAAAAAAATAATAATAATGAGACTATGTATATTGAAATAAACTTGTTATCCAACATATCAACTAAAGAATTGATAACAATATATATTTATAAATTTTATGATTACATCCAGTTACGAAGTATTGTAAATAGTTGTAAATAGCTGAAGACCGAAACTTCTACCAAATTGTTGGCAGTTAATGGTTGTCTATATTATATATATCACTGGAAGCAAAAATAACAGAGAAAAGGCATACATACACACTTAAAAGTTGCAAAAATGTTTTGGTTATATATCACAACAGTATATTTTAACTTTAAAGCATACTTGATAACATGAGCCTATATTAAAACATCTTGTGAATGTTTTGCCTTCACACTGTGCCTTCACGAAGACCCCATCCGATGTTTCTTGGCCCACCCTATTTCTCCTTGCTTGTCGTAACTGTAAGAGATGAATCACACCTATATGTAAAATGATCAAATGCATGTGGTACATTTGCATATTTAAATAAAAATTTAAATGCATACAGTAGGCAATTATATATCATATTGATCGTTTGCAATAGCCGCCATGTTACATGGACTTGACGAAAGAATTTTCAATTATTTCTTTGTTATATCATATAAGTGCCTATTGTTATTTTGTTCTCTTGAGAATGATTGCAAACCAAGAATAATGTATTGACCGCACAGTGACTCACAATAGCAGGTATTTTATACTCACAGCCTGGGCTTCTGCGTTGCTAGCAACAGGACCTGCTGCCTGTAAAGAGAGTAGAAAGCAATGCTCAATTAATTAAAACATGCTTCATAATGTAAGGACTGCACACCGACTCACTATAGCAGGTATTTTGTACTCACAGCCTGGGCTTCTGCGTTGCCAGCCAGCAACAGGACCTGCTGCCTGTAAAGAGAGTAGAAAGCAATGCTCAATTAATAGGTTATCATGAACTTAATAAAAAACAAACAAACAAACAAACAAACATATGTTTAAGGAATGAATATTGCGAGAAAACATACTTGGTCCATCTGTAGACTCATTTCCACCCCCTGATCTTGTTCTGCTTTGAGCCTTTCACGCTCCTCCGAAATTATCCTAAATTTAGAAAAATAAAATCAAAACTCCTCATTACTTTAGTAATCTTCTTTGAATAGTGTTCCACAGTATTTTATAATAGTTTCCCAAGTATATCTCTGATGATCTTGAGAGATGTCAAAGGTGCATTCTTTTTTTCTTGTTTTTTTTTTTCATCCATGTCATATGAGTCCAAGCTTTCCTTATTTTTTACCAATGTTTTTTGACTGTTGCAAGCGAATTATCAACCAATTTATTGTTTAAAAGAATCATTAGCGACCACAAAGATATTTATCATGTTATAAATCTTCTGTGCAAGTGTGCTTTCACAATGCTGCCAAATTTTAAGGTTTTAAATATTTCGTTTATAAGTCATGTCATATAATTATATATATCAACATTAAATTTTATTATCTGCATACATTATTAAGATATCGTATATTATTTGTACACAAATGTACATGAACGTAATAGCTGATATTACAGCTAATCCCACAATGAGAAAATCTTTTGTTTTAAGGATCGTTCAAATGAGGCTATAGGGTTGATACAATGCATAATGGCTCATCTGCATGCAACTATAATAACAGCTTTTGACAACCTACAGTATGGCTGCCATATATAAAAATTGTTTACTACTTACCAATTTGTCCTTCTTGCTTGAAAGGCTTCAAGTCCCCTTTGCATAGACGCATTCAACTGAGTTCTTGACACAGGGAACTCTATCTCATCCAAAAAAAAATTAATTATAAACAACAATCTGACTAATGTTTCTTTTAATTATATTATACTAATAAAAGTTGAATAACTAATAATTTTGTGTAGTAAGTAATAAGTAATAGACTTAGTAAGTAGTAAGTAAATTAACTAACAAATAAAAAGTTTATCAATCATACCTGTCAGGCTTTCCAAGGGCACAAACATGCTACCAACTCTAGTTAGCATGAAAATGCCCTGAGAACAGTTGTCTTGCCCCATAAGTCTAAATTCTCTGGTCACTGTAAAATAGGGCGGATGAATAAGCATATGGTTTTTAATATTTTTACCATAAAAATGACATAATATAAATCCAAACAATGTCCATATGAGCATTTGATCCTTACAGACTAATATATTCTAATGGAATAAGCAATACATATGCTTTCTGTGTTCTCAGTTGATATGCTATTAATAAATAGGTTGAATTCTTTTAAAAAATAATGATTGGAGCTCTTCAGTTCTGGGTTAAATATATATTTTTTCCTTTTATTATTATTAATATAATGATAATGACAAAGACGATGAATATGATGATGATGATGTTACCTTAAAGATTCTTGCTCCTCATCATTCCATAATATGATTATCAATGGTTTCCCATTTTGGATGTGAGCTGTTTTTTTTATCTGTGAACAGGATACATGTGTATGGTTCAAAGAGTGACTTTATATCATTATTCAAATAACATTTACAGAATAAAGAATAATATGCCCAACTTAATGCGAAACAACTTACTACATGGGTGGACATGAACCGCAACTGGAGGTTTGATCCGTGTCGTAAAACGAAGTGGTCACTTACAACTTAAATGTAAAAACATATTTTATCAATTAAAGAAAAACAAGTAATATCTGATCAATAATAATTAATAATTAAGAAACCATCAAAATACATCCATAAAGAAATTATGTGTACATGCATGTTGACAAAGATTGTTGTACCTTCTCTTAAATCATCAATCATGACTGTGGACATACAATTTCCTGTTTTATAAAAGAACAAAATATTAACTATTTATTTTTACATTGATTTTTATATCACTTGCATGTCAAAATAAGCTATCAAGCATATTGATGTTAATTAATATATAATTATAATTCCTTTTGTATAAACCCACCATGAACAGGGGCATCATCCATTTCATCTGGTAAATCCGTAATGTGGATTTGGACTGTGGGGTCTAAACAACAATAACAAAAAAACAGATTGTTAAATTCCTTTTTTCTTGCGATTCTTCTAGATTTATAACAATAAAACATGATTACTTTTTATTATTGGGGAGTTGTATCAAGTGGATTACTGTAGAATCACGGGTATAAGCCCACCTAGTTACAAGCTCACCTTACCATTGAAAGAAATTTCCTTGCGGAATTGTATTTAAAGCATAAGACCAAGGCCACTGGGATTCTACGGTAACTGAGTTTTTAGTTTTGCATTGTTTTGTATGTCTTGTGTTGTGCTGTTGTTTTTTTTTATGTAATACTACGTCTGTTGCAAACATCTCCTACGATCATTCCACATCGATTGCATTCAACAACAATGTGTGTGTTGCACCTAATGATCTTTAATACAGCTGTCAAGCATGACTGGAAAACATAATTATCATAACAACCTGAATTAGCAACATTTAAGTTTTCTTGCACTGTGTGGCCCACACGTGGTATCCTTGCTATCACAATAAAAAAGACACAATCAACAAATGTTTTCAAATAAATCAAAGATCAGAAATTCAAAAACATTAATAACAGATGATATTTTTAAGTCATTGTGACCCCACTGTCAAGTTATTTACACTTGATAATTGGGTCAGGATGATTATGAAACATTGTGCATTATCAATAACTTTGATTGTAAAGAAAAAGGACATGGTCATATATATAAATCATGATATGTATAACTGCATGTTACAGTTATTGGGATGTACTGTAGTTAAGCTGTTGACTATCATTTGATCGTGTATGCATGCCTGCAGGAGCTAATTTAAGTGCAGACAGCTTATTTCTGCTGTAAATAACCAGAAAACAAACTTATGATCACAATAAATTATTAACAGTTTTTGTGAATGATCCAATATTCATGGCACCCAAACATTACAAGCTTGCAGTTTCAACACACTATTCCTTGTGATTTGGAGAAATGGGTGAAAAATATTTACATTTAATTTATGTAACCTTCATACAAATACACACAAGACTAGCTATATTTAGCATGCATGTTGTAAAAATTTCTACTTACCTCTGTAGTCATCTATTGTTATCCGAAACGTTGGTCTCTCCAGTTCTAAATAAGTAAATAAAAGAATATTCGATAAGTAAATCAGATAACTGGATAAAAATTTAGAACTACATGTAAGGTGGAAATATTCTGATAATATAAAATTATTTTATAGCCACCTCCATCATCTTCTTCATCACTGCTGATAACTGTTTTTCAATGCAAAATGTAAAAAACGAAAAAATAAATTAAAATTTTTTATTGAGAACAGTTGACAAGATGTGTATAAATCACAACAACCTCCCCATTCCAAGCCTGTAACTCAGCCAGCCATGCTATCTAAAATCTAAAAACATCACCTTGAATTCCAGAGTTATTGTCGCCTGCAAACCAAAAATGAAAAATTTCATGTATTAACTATATGTGAATTACTTTTTAGCAAATTCTATTACTATTTTATTATATTTTGTTACATACCTTGTTGTACTCCAGACCCCTGACCAGCAGTAGAGTCTTCTGCAAGCAAACCAAAGATCAAAAATTACATAAAAATACAATGTTCAATACCTCCTCTTGTAAACATGCGAATTTTTTTTTACTAGTAGTATTATTTCATATCATACCTTGTTGTACTCCAGACCCCTGACCAGCAGTAGAGTCTTCTGCAAGCAAACCGAAGATCAAAAATTACATAAAAATACAATGTTCAATACCTCCTCTTGTAAACATGCAAATTATTTTTTTTTACTAGTAGTATTATTTTATATCATACCTTGTTGTACTCCAGACCCCTGACCAGCAGAGAGTCTTCTGCAAGCAAACCAAAGATCAAAAATTACATAAAAATACAATGTTCAATACCTCCTCTTGTAAACATGCGAATTATTTTTTTTTACTAGTAGTATTATTTTATATCATACCTTGTTGTACTCCAGACCCCTGACCAGCTGTAGAGTCTTCTGCAAGCAAACCGAAGATCAAAAATTACATAAAAATACAATGTTCAATACCTCCTCTTGTAAAAATGCGAATTATTTTTTTTACTAGTAGTATTATTTCATATCATACCTTGTTGTACTCCAGACCCCTGACCAGCAGAGAGTCTTCTGCAATCAAATCAAAGATCAAAAATTACATAAAAATACAATGTTCAATACCTCCTCTTGTAAACATGCGAATTATTTTTTTTACAAGTATTATTATTTTACATCATACCTTGTTGTACTCCAGACCCCTGACCAGCAGTAGAGTCTTCTGCAATCAAATCAAAGATCAAAAATTACATAAAAATACAATGTTCAATACCTCCTCTTGTAAACATGCGAATTATTTTTTTTACAAGTATTATTATTTTATATCATACCTTGTTGTACTCCAGACCCCTGACCAGCAGTAGAGTCTTCTGCAAACCAAAATAGCATTGTAAAAAATATACGTTTGACCTTTGCTAGTAATGGTGCAGTTGATACAAGTGATACAGAAATGAATTTCATGTTTGTTGTTTATCATTTGATACCTATTGATGGCATATCCATTTCACTCATCAAAGTGTCAATATATGAATCATCATCTACATCTTGATCAGCAGCCAAAGTTGCATTCATATTTTGGCGAAAGAGCTGTCCTACAATTACAAATTAGAGTCATTTAGAAACATACTGATGATAACTGCAGGCAACAATTTCCAAGATATTATGGAAATAATTACTGTTATTCTAATTTTATAGTATTTTTTTATTTATTTGAACATGTACCTCTGTTTCTTGGATTTGACCTTCCATTTCCCTGAGATAGCAAAACAAATAATGTAAATCTTTTGCCACATGCACTACAAAATCACAACTAACAGTGCGGCACATAATATAAAAATGAAAACTGGATGCATGAATGATGAAAAACGTAAATTATACTTCCTTACCAATCTTACAGATGCATTGGTTAGCCTCAAATATAGGCTTCCCTGACCTCTCACAGAAATTAAGTCTCTTGCTGTACACTGTACGGGGTCTCTAACAGATAGGGCAAGGGTATTATTCCCCACACATTCCATTATTTGAAAGCTCTTGTCCCTAGAGATAAGGGGGAAAAATCACATCTTTGTAACTTACATCACAGAGAAATTTACTGGAATTACATATTGTTACCTCAAAATGGGGAAAAGCCGCTTAATTTGCTCCAGGGTTTCCCCTGCTGGGCAACCTTTTGCTAAAACCATTTGTTTCAACAGCCCAGAAGAAGCAAGACTTTGTCTGCTATTCCCTCTTGGGACGGAGTTTACATTTTGGTTTAGCACAACCGCATCAAAGATATAGTGCTGCTCTCTTCTAGAGGGAGAGGAGTTTTGTGTCCTGCCTCTCCCTCTTCTCCTATTTTGTGATGATCTTGTAGGTACTACAAGATCACCCAAAGGTTGAGGTCTCACAAATTGCTGCCTCACACTTTGGGCGATGTTGTTTGCTACTCGAGCATGCTACAAAGAAAAAGAAAAATAAGAATTAACATCCATAAATGAATAAAATGTATAAAATTTACTTATTGAATATTCCCCACTCTTATAATGGACTCTTGTTATTATAGACACCAAATTTATGGTGTTTCTAATTAACGGTATCTACTAAAACATAAGCTTACGTGTCCTACTCTTGAGATTGTATTTCCATTGGCCTGCAAAGCAAATGATAAAATGATTTCATGTAATAAACTTCTGTATACTAGCGAGTTGTTGATTGAGTCTGGGCCAAAAAATGCCTTACAAAAAAAGGCCTTACAAGTAATGAGATGTTTTCTGCTTGACCTTTGGTAGAATATGGCTGCGCCATGAATGTCCTTCATTTACTCACGCCACTTGCTCTCAAAAACGAATACCGTATACAATGTGACAATTTATCATGAACAATAAAATATAATGATTGATAGATAACAGTTTCGTAAAGATGAAGTGCGATTAATCTGTTCTGAAAGATAATTCCGACAGGAGCGTCTTGTCAGGGAACCCCCCTTACAGCTCCGTCAGCTCGAATGCGTCCGCCATTTTGGAATCCGGATAGCTGACAGAGAGTGGCCTGGGACGATACTGGCGCGCTTTTGGCGCGCTTCAATCTGCCTTATCCCCGATCTGTCATGTGATTTAGTAAAATATCCGTACTCTTAATGGTTGACTCTGAAGTCAATTCCATTGATTTACCAACACACCTGCTGCTCTTCTTGACCTTGACTTGGATGCACTTGATTGTTGTTGTTGTCCTGAAATAGTAAACGTTTCGGTCATATATTCAGTCAAGTATTACTAAGAACTTCTATACAACTACAACACACCACGTGAGCTCTTCGGCTGTTCAGAACTTTATTCTTTAATATTCTTTATTCGGTAAACTAACTGACCTGCTGATCTTCTTGACCTTGACTTGAGTGCATTTCATTGTTGTTGTCCTGAAAATAATAGGAACGTTTCAGTTATATCTTCAGCCAAGTATTGACTAGGTTTTATACAACAACACACACCATGTGAGCTCTTCGGCTGTTCCATAGCAACTAATCATGTATGATAATTAGCTAAGTTGTGAATAATAAATAGTTGATCTAGATATGGCGTCGAGTCACTACATATGGCGACGAGATGGGATCTAAAAACGCCAAAAAGAAGCAGAAACCAAGAAAAAGGGAAAGGAAATCAACTCAAGAGAAAGAAAATCAAATCAAGATAAACTAGGATCATATCCGACCAGTAAAGAAGAAACAGCAGCGAAAGAAGAAAAATCAGAAGAGTCATTCGAGCACGTGCAGAGAAACATGTCCGACAACGACGAAGACCCGACAGAACCACCAGCAGCAGAAAAAACAGAGATCAAAGTATTTACAACAACAAAAGCACTAAGTATTGAAAAGTTCAAAACCCCAGAGAATAGATTAGAAACGGGTAGAGCTTGGGAAGAATGGTTAGAGGATTTCGAGGAAGAAATATCCTACTTAGAAATTGAAAAGGTCAAAGAAAAGGGCCGCGCTTTGAAAATTTACGGCGGACCAGAAATCAAGAAACTTGCTCGAAACCTACCAGAACCGATAGGAGAAGAAATCGAGGACGACTACGAGAAACTCAAGAGGAAATTAAACAACCATTTTCTACCTAGGAAGAACAAACACCATGCGAGATACACATTTAGCAAGGAGAGAATGGAATCCAACGAGACAATTGTCAATTACGCGGCAAGGATAAGAGAGAAAGCGAAGGATTGCGAATTCGGAGTCCAACTCGACGAGCGTATCCTAGAACATCTGATCCAAACAGTGTCGAACGAAGACCTCATTAAAGAATGCATTAGAAAGAGATGGAATCTGGATCGATTCATAGACGAAGCAAGCCAACGCGAAGACATCAGCCAACAAGTGAAAGACATGAAAACCGAACACAAGGTGGCGAGACTAAATCGTGGCAAACCACCAACCAAACCACGACAACAAAATAGAAGATCACAGCAAAGACCAAATAACCAGCAAGCAAGAAGACAACAACAAGCTAAACCCGGAGGATATAACAACACCGAAAAACCGTGTTACTACTGTGGCAACGCAGGAACACACAAACCAGGTAAAGACTGTCCAGCATACGGGAAGCAGTGTTTAAAATGCGGAAAATACAACCACTTCGCGAAATGCTGTAACAAAACACAGAGACAAGAAAAAGAGAACAGTAGAACCGCGAGACCCCAGAGACAAGTGAAAAAGACCGCAGAATCCAGCAGTGAATCCGACGAGGAATTCCTACAGCAAACAGCCAGCCACATTGACCAGAGAGCCAAAAGCGTGAGATCAGGAGGAAAGACGAACACCATGCGATTAAGAATAGCAGACCTAGACGCAGACATGGAGCCCGACAGTGGAGCTAGCGCTAACATAATGGACGAGTACCAATTCAGAGCACTCAAGCACAGATCTCAAGAGATACAGGAACTGTTTTCAAGCGAAGAAAGAGTAAGAACCTTACAGAGCAAGCTAGAGGTCAAAGGAGAATTTCCAGTAACGCTGAGAAACAAGACCAGAGGAGTGAAGACGAAATTCCTAGTGATAAAGGGGAAGATGGACTCACCACCACTCATTAGCAAGAAGACACTACTAGACCTAGGAATGCTCAGAATTGAACCAGACGGAATACTAAAAGAACCCAACGACCTGAGAATCAAGACCGTTAGCACAACCTCAGACGACATCGAGAGACTCCTGACAGAGTTCGACGACGTATTCCAAGGAATCGGATGCTTCAAAGAGAAAGATACGGGAGAGAGCATGCAGGTCAAGCTTGACATGGACCCAGACGCGACACCCATAGCACAGAAACCGAGAAACGTACCCTATCACCTGCAGAAACCCCTGAAGAAATGGCTAGACGAAGGGATAGAGAAAGAGATATTCGAGAAAGTCACACCCGGCGAAGCGATAACTTGGTGTTCACCCCTTGTTGTGCAGCCCAAACCAAAGTTTTCAGAGACCAAGAAAGATGAGCTAGAGCCACACATGATAAGAGCCAGCATTGACATGAGGATCCCCAACGAATCCATGAAAAGAAGCAGATGTGTACAAGCACCGAAAATCGATGACTTCATATACCATCTCCATGATTGCAAAATATTCTCGAAGCTCGACCTCAAACAGGGATACCATCAGATGACACTGGACCCAGAGACGAGAAAAGTACCGACATTCAGTACACCATGGGGGAATTATCGACCACGAAGACTGATTTTTGGAGCCAAATCTTCTCAAGACGTTTTCGATGAAGCGATGTTCAAAGTATTTGGAGACATCCCGCACTGCCTCAACCAACGAGACGATATTCTGCTAGGCGGAAAAGATAAAGAGGAGCACAAAGAAATTCTGCAAACAGTACTACAAAGAGCCAGAGATCATGGAATCACGTTCAACAGAGAGAAATGCGAATTCGAAAAAGAGGAAATCGAATTCTTCGGTCACGTGTTTACCAAGAACGGACTGAGACCATCCCCTGACAAAGTCAGAGCGATCAAAGAGTGCGGAGCACCCAAGAGCAAAGAAGAAGTAAGAAGTTTCCTCGGGATGGCCGGATACTTAGACAACTTTATTGAAGACTACGCAAGCATCGCATCACCACTCCACCGACTGACGAGAAGAGAAGTCAAGTTCCAGTGGGGAAAGAAAGAACAGAAGGCATTCCAGACAATACAAAACAGCCTATCTGACAAGAAGACAATGGCGTACTTCGACCCAGACAGACAAATTATCCTGAGAACAGAGGCAAGCTTCAACGAGGGTTTATCTGCAGCTCTACTTCAGAAGACAGAAAGAGGTATGCAGCCGGTACACTTCATAAGCCGCACAATGACAGATGCTGAAAGAAAATACAGCCAGACAGAGAAAGACGCACTCGCCATCAAGTGGGCCAAAGATCGACTAAGAGTGTACTTACTGGGAGCGCCAAGGTTCACAATCATCACGGCACATAAACCACTATTACCACTATTCAACAAGACAAAGACCAATATGCCTCCAAGGATTGAGAAGTGGGTTATGCAGATGCAAGATGTAGACTATGAACTGATCTATGAACCCGGAAAGGACGAAGCCGACCCATTAGACTACCTCTCCAGGCATCCATTACCCGAGACAGAAGACGACGGCACGGAGAAGATCATCAAATGGACTGTAGAAGCAGAGCATTCAGTAGTTCTGGAAAGGATAAGAGAAGAGACACTGAAAGACAAGACATTGCAGAAACTATCTCAGAGGATAGCGATAGGTGACTGGGAGAAATTCCGAAAAGACAGAGACATAGAACCCTACACACACATCAAGCAAGAACTATCAACAGCGGAAGGATTGATCTTTAGAGAGGAAAGAATTGTACTACCAGAGATTCTTCAAAGAAAAGTAGTGAAGATAGGACACAGTCTAGGACACCTTGGGAAGACAAAGACAAAGAGAATGTTAAGAGAGAAGTATTGGTTCCCGTATATGAATCACATGATAGACAACGCTATTGACCAATGTTACGAGTGCCAGGTTGCAACGAAAGACAAACAAACAGAACCAATCAAGGCTTCAAGTATTCCAGACAAGCCCTGGGACACTGTATCACTGGACCATGGTGGACCCTATCCTGACGGACACTACAACCTAGTCATTATTGACAAAAGAACAAGATACCCTGTCGTAGAAAGAGTATCATCAACTTCTTTCACAACCAACAAAGAGAGGTTGAAACATGTATTTGCGACATACGGGACACCAAGGAGGATAGAAAGCGACAATGGACCACCATTCAACTCAAGAGACTTTGAAGACTTCGCAAGAAAAGAGGGATTTCAACATCACAAGGTAACACCATTACACCCTAGAGCGAATGGAGAAGCTGAAAGGTTTATGCAGATGCTGAATAAAACAGAACAAATAGCGCACCTACAAGGCAAAGATAAACTAGAAAGTCAGAACGCAATTCATGACATGCTCACCGCATACAGGTCAACTCCACATCCAGCAACAGCAGTATCACCCTACGAGGCGATGAGGGGAGTAGCTGTAAGAACGAAGCTCGATTACATAGTACCCAACAAACAGACATCAGAAGAAGACGAACAGATAAACAAGAACGACGCAAGATACAAGGAGAAGATGAAAGTGCAGAGAGAAAACAATCGAACAAAGGAAAAGAGACTGCTACTCGGAGACTACGTGCTAGTCAAACAAGAGAAGAAAAACAAATGGAGCACACCATATGAACCCATATTCTATACAATCTGCGATATTCAAGGATCCAAGATAACAGCAAGAAGAACAACAGATGGACGCACAGTTTGTCGGGACGCAAGTTACTTCAAACTAGTCAACACTGTCATCAACACAGCAGATGAAGCAGAAACGGTTGGACCAAGCCAGGAAGAACCGAAGGCGACAACAGACACCAAGCAGGAAGACCCTAGAGAGAGAATTCTGAGGGAAACCAAAAGTCATGAGGATCGGAAGAAACCACCGAACAACGAAAAGAAACAAGCGGAGCTGAAGGAGAAATCATCAAAGATGACTCAAGTTAAACAGGAGAAAACCGAAGAGCGAGTGGAAAGAGAAAAACCACAAGATGAAGGAGAGAAAGCAAGCCGACCAAGAAGGGAAAGACGAAGACCCAAGAAGTTTGAAGACTACTATATGTACCCTTAGGGATAGAGGACATGGAGCATTGTTATAGTTGAGTTTTATTGTACTTGAACATGAAAAAAAAAAAAAGATAACAGTATTTAGCAATGACAGTAATTAGGTTATATGATTCAGTAATCATACGAAGGAGACACATGGACATTTGGAAGAAAGGGAGAGATGTAGTATCCATAGCAACTAATCATGTATGATAATTAGCTAAGTTGTAAATAATAAATAGTTGATCTAGATATGGCGTCGAGTCACTACACGATTTAAAGATACTAAACCTAATCGACAAACCACCTGATACACCTCAAAAGTAGGAAACTCACCATAACGAAAATTGTAAGATCTTATCCACGGTTCGAAAGAAGAAGATTACGGTAAATACAAAGTCCTCCACAGAGATGTTTAGCACAAACAAGCACGATGCATCTGATACTTAATACTAGTGTCCAATTGCTAAACAACAAAAAAACTCATGTAACATTATTGACAGATGTCAATCATGCATTTCCTGGAAATCAAATAGCGCGCGCCGATATCGATATCTTTGAAAATATAAAATGGAACTCTAAGCGTTTTTACTACATGAAATCACTTTGATTTGCAGAAACCGATGCTAAAGACAAGGAAAGCGTGGTAAATTTTCAAATAAACAAATGAATGAAGCCGAAAGATCAAAACAATTATTGGGATTTTAGGAATTTTAAAAATGGGTTTGGCAGCGTACTTTGTAAACATATCAAATATCACTTAATGTCCACGTTCTATTGTTATCTTCTGGTTCGCGTTGGTTCGGATGTCCAGTAAGCCCAGTTTTAACCTTCAGACGCTTCCTTGACCGACAATGACTGTGGACAGCAATTCATGCGAAAGCTACCCGAAGGAGATTTTCCTAGAAGAGGTTGATCCTGATGTAATATGTCCAATTTGGTAAGTTTGAAACATGATCTGACGTTTGTCTTTCCAAAAAGAAGTATAACAATGACGCACATCACACAGAAAATTACCTAAATAATTGTAACAAAACTGAAATAACAATGCATATCTCGTTTCTCATAGATTTTTACCGCTGTAGGTTATGGTACATTATTTAAAACCTATTGTGTAGAACAGTAATTTTGCCGTAAAAGGCCAGGGGGAGGGGAGACTCCTTAATTAAAAGCTTGGGGATAGAAACCAGAAGTTCGTTTTCATTAGCCTGCGTCACATCCGGAATTTTCGTCGTAAACGAAGAAAATTCCGGATGTGACGCAGCTAGTTTTTATGGGTATGCTTTACAATTTTTTGATCCCTAAGAGATCAAAAAACCAAACGATAGCCATGAACATTCTATTGTGTCTTATCTTTCAACAACCTAAAAATATACCAAAAAAGACTGGGTTCTATATTTGGTTTTCAGCTCCCCCTAAAGATAACAAATCAGTAACCCAAAAACAAAAAAATCATACACTTTATTTGCAATATAGGGATCAGTGATCTTTACAGGGATGGGTGGCATTTTTTATGCTCCGTAATGGACAGGGCTAAGAAAAATAATTTTTGGGGGAAGGGATAATTTTTTGGGGAGGGGTATGAAAATCAAAATACACCAGCCCCACTCTGCCTGTAAAATAAAATGACTTGTCCCTAACAAGTAAGCAATAGTAAAATGTACAAAACAAAATGCTCAGTCTTTTTGCAATCACTTGTTTTTGTTTTAGCCTTCAGTTTTTTTACTTTGTTACTCAGCACTTAAATGGGTGAACAGAAAAACAAACTTCTTGTTTAAAATAATTGGCCAGTTGCAAAACGAGCAGGGGACTGGAAACGAGTCTCAATAATTTGACTTATTTCACAGACAGGCCCTTTCAAAAGGAAAATACTCACAAAATTAGTATGAATTGAAAATTCGATCACATTTAAAAAATTTCAAATGCTCATAACTTTGTTTCTATGAGGTCAAACATTATGAAACTTGGTCAGTGAGCTTGCCCTATGTTGTTCTTCATGTATAAGGATAAATTTTGCCAGGAACCTTAATTTAATTAGTTTTTGAAACTAGGACCCAGTCCCTTGCTCGTTTTGCAACTGGCCAATATGCATGCAAACAGTTTTCAATCAGTTTCATAATAGTTTGTATTTTATTTTCTTACAGTCTTGCTGTGTGCTATGAACCTGTAGTCTGCAAAGATGGCCATTCATTTTGTGAAACCTGTCTAAAGGAAGCAATGAAAAGAATCTTCTACAAATGCCCTTTAGACAGGGCTTACATTGGTGGCCAACTGCCAACCAAAAACAGGCCACTGCAAAACATCATTGGAAGAATGAGAGTTAAATGCCCATCCTCACTTGGTAGTGATGTGTCTACAGCTGAAATGTGCCAGTGGACGGGGAAGGTGGATCAACTGAAGGAGCACAAAAACAACTGTGCAATGAGGCTGATGAAATGCAAATTTGGTGGCTGCAAAGCAGTCATTTATGCCTATGAACTTCAGCAGCATCAGCAGCAATGTCGGTTCCGCAAAGAATCATGCCAAGAATGTAGAGCTCTGGTGCCAGCAAGGTGCATGGATGAGCACACCAACACTTCATGCCCATTCAGAAAAACCGAGTGCCCAAACAGATGCTCTGAATCCACTGTTCTAAGGTAATTACTACACGTAGAAGTGTGTTTATAAGCATGTGAGCATACTGTATTTTCAAATCACAAACAGTTTAAAGCAGCTATACATCATACCATAAAATGATGTATATCATGTATATCATGACAATGTATATCATGACAATCCAGAAAATTTCGGGAGGGGCATCGAAATGGTGAAAGGGGGACCCAAATGTAAAAGTTAATCTCAACCGTAAAGCAAGATTGAATTTTAGGATGAAACAACCAATTAACTCTCAGGTATGACAGGGGGTCCAGAACACCCTCCCACCCCCTGGATCTGCCCTTGTGCCACTTATGTATGTACTTACCTTATAGCTTCACTGTCTATTAATGGTTAACAACATGCAAAGTGCATCATGCAGCCATCTAGTCAGTTATTGAATAAATCAGCAGTTCTAACTTGTCAATTGATCATGTTATGAAGTTGTAATATAATTAATTATGTTATGAATACTTTAGAGGGATATTCTAGTCTGGATTATACTGATTATATGATAAAAATTTAATAAAACGTTTTAGGGAAATCAGTCTGAAAATTTTCTCAAAGATATTTTTAATTTTTCTATTTCAATTCTAACAAATCTATGTAACTTTTCTATGGTCTGTTCTCAAATCAAACATAAGAAAAATTGTATCAATTTTTTTTATCGTAACATTTAGTCCAAAAAAGGGTTTCCAAAAATACAAATATTGTTTTTGGAAATGACTATACGTACATGTACATAATTAACAAATCAATGTATTGTTCTAACAGGCTACGATTGAAATCTATGACAACCCCATCCTGCAATGGAGACTGGATAAATTACATAAAGTGGCCTGCAGTCCATCGTTCGAGACTCCATCCAACTCCGTCAATTTTTATTTAAGCGAGATGGAACTATACATCAAAATCGAAAGCAAAATTGGTCTTCAGTTGAGTTACACAAGTGGAATGTATGTAGATCAATTTAAAACATGTCACAAAATCAATCAAGTTATTAATGTCATAATGCGGGACTAGGTTAATTGTGATTTATTCTGAAAGTTTGGGAACAGAAAGCACTGAGGTATAACTAGCTCAGAGCAAAGAACACGAGTTGTTAAAAAAAACTGTTTTTTAATGTCCTGCTGTTTATAAAGGATTAAGTATTGATGTCATTATTTCAATTATTATTTCAGGCTGATTCTTGAAAGTGAAATGGAAAAAAAATCAGCAAGATGGGAATGGACAAAGTTGGCAAGAAACAAGTCATTGAAAGTGACAGGATTACTGGACAAGAAAAAGCAATACAATCAAATTGACATAATTTGTGTATTAAAATTTGCATTTTGATTTTTTTTTCATGTTGTAATAAGATATATCTGTTTAAAGTTGAACTATTAGTTGATTTTAACATAGAATTGTTTAAGTATGCTAGATCTTCATTCGCCATAATATTGGACATTTTAGAAATTTCTCAAATTTTGTTGAACATATATATAGTTACTGCTTTATCATGACAAGGAATTAGATCTAACTAATACTAAATTACACAATAATTGACTTAATATACAGATGTCACTATTTTTTTAAATGCATTAATTTTGAATTGTGTGAACTGTCATGGCGGTCGGTCACGCTCTTTGGTGCTCCGTGTGGTTTATTTTTTATCTTGTCCTGTTTGTACAATATAGTCCACCAGAGTCTTCCAAATACTCTCGAAAGTTATCGTCAACATGTTGTAGAGCTCTCGGCCGTAGTAATCATTATTATCCCAGCGGAAACCCGAAAACTTGTCGAAGGTTCTTCTTGTCAAGAATTTCGAAATATCACTCTTCGACCTCATGTTTAACATTCCAGTTACTCACTGACTCTTCCATCAGGAAAAATTTTGTTTCTGGCGATGTTCAGCTGAACCCGGGACCCAAGGAAGGATCTAGTTGCTTCAACCAGGGTAAAATCAACGAAGATGGCGAAGTTTCAATTGCCTCTATACAGTTGCCTTCCACTGGAATCAGAGTTGGTCAATGGAACATAAATAGACTCACGGACACGAAATTTGAACAAATCAAATACCTTGTTCTTTCATCTAAGGTCGACGTATTCTTTATTATCGAGACATTTCTAAAGCCATCTGACGACGACGCTACTTTCTCGATACCTGGCTATAATCTCTACAGGAAAGACCGAGATGGACCTAAAAGAGGTGGAGGAATATTGGCTTTTGTTTCTAAGTATCTAATATCGAATCAAGAATTATCACTAAATCAGACCAATATCGAAGCTTTGTGGTTGAACATAAATCCCTTTAATTCAAAAAGGAGCATATTATTCGGTGCTATTTATCGTCCACCGTCAGCAGACCAACAATATGATTTGGCACTTGGGAAAAACATTGAAAGTGCATACATCAAAAGGAGAGGAGAAATACACATCGTTGGAGATTTTAATTTGGATTTTTTGAAGCCAAGTTACAAGAAACATCAACTGGCTAAAGTACTCAAGAGCTTGGATTTCGTTCAACTCGTCAATTGTGTTACAAGACCATCATCTAAAACATGTCTGGATCACATTTACTCATCGCATCCTCAGTACATTTCTGATGTTATAACTCCAAATATTGGTCTATCAGATCATTTACCGATTTTCTGCCGACGAAAGTTTATTAGATCAACAAAGAACGCAGATCATACCATATGCAAATACCGAGTGACAAAAAACCTTAATCCTGATATGTTACTTGCTGCACTCTCATCAGTCCCTTGGGATGAAGCTTGGACAAACGATGGCGTCGACGATTCGTTACAGGTATTTGAAAAGATGTTGAATAGCGTGTTGGATAAGCATTTACCTCTGAAAAGTAAACGAATTAAAAGAAGATTCCAACCCCCATGGTTCAATAAAGAAATCAAAACTACAATGATGGAAAGAGACAAATGCCTAAAAAGAGCTAGAAAAACAAATGTTCCTAAAGATTGGACATTGTTTAGGCACTTGAAATGCAAGACTAATAATCTTATCAAGAAAGCTAAAAGAAACTATTTTCGGACGACAATTGAGAAGAATAAAGGAAACCCAAAGGGAATCTGGAACACAATAAAAGTGTTAAATGGAACAGCAAAAACATCAACAAGGATTTCTGAGTTGAAGATTGACAATGAAAAAATCCAAGATCCAAAACACATCGCGGATGCTATGAACCAGTTTTTTGTGAATGTCGCCTCAACTTTCTCCGATGAATTGCAGTGTAATGACAATAACTTCACTGATGATAAATTAAGATATTTCATATCATCGAGGCTTGGGGAAGAGGATGTCTTTGAAATACCGTCTATAACATGTGAGGAAGTTAAAGATCTTATTCAAAAACTCACTATTAACAAAGCAACAGGCCCTGATGGAATCAGTACAAAGATCCTAAAACTGGTTGCCCCTGTGATAGCTGATCCTATTTCCACGCTTTTCAATAAATCGATAGCCAAAGGCACCTTTCCCAGTCAGTGGAAGATAGCCGAGGTTAGTCCAATCCACAAAGCTGGGCCACGTGAGGAATGCTGTAATTACCGTCCTATTTCCGTCTTATCTGTTATTTCAAAAATCTTTGAAAAGCATGTTGCCAAGTCACTGAACTCATTCCTTCAAGAATTTAACCTTCTTTACAAATATCAATCAGGATTTAGAGCTAAACATTCAACTGCCACTGCGCTTATTCATCTTACCGATCAGATCCTTTTTGATATGGACAGTGACAAAGTCACCGGCTTGTTATTCATCGATTTTAAAAAGGCTTTTGATTCCATTAATCATGGTATTCTTCTTAGAAAACTGCAAATGTACCAATTTGAGGATTTGGCATTTCAGTGGTTTACCTCATATTTATCTGGCCGACAACAATATGTTAAAGTGAACTCTACAACATCCTCTCTTCTAGAGATACAGCATGGTGTCCCACAAGGTTCCATTTTGGGACCAATTTTGTTCCTGATCTTTATCAATGACATGCCACTTTACATTCCAAACTCGAAAGTAACAATCTACGCAGACGATGCTACTTTATCATTAAGTTCAAAGGTAAATAGCCCTGTGTTATCTAGCAAGGTGAATGAGGACTTGAGTTCTATCAGTCAGTGGTCTAGGATAAATAAGTTATTTGTCAATGATTGCAAGACAAAGGCCATGCTTGTCGCTGGTAAACGCCTACGGAAACGCATGAACAGTGAACAATCCCAATTCAACTTAACAATCAATGGATCAAATATAGAACAAGTTGAAAAGCATAAACTTCTTGGTGTGGTCTTAGACGATGACTTAACTTACGAAGCACATGTCGAGGAGTTATCATCTAAGGTATCTAAGCGTATTGGTGTTCTGCGAAGGATTAGTCCGTATCTGAAGCGTTCACAAAGGGAAATCTACTACAGTACTATTATAAAACCAACTCTAAGTTACGCTTCTCCTGTCTGGTCATCATGCTCTTCAGATAGTCTTAATAGACTATTCCGTCTTCAAAAGAGGGCTGCAAGGATTATCACAGAAGCAGATATGAACTCTAGATCGATAGACTTGTTCAATTCTCTCGATTGGATACCATTTTATCAAGAAACACTTATTACTATCGGAGCACTTATGTATAAGAGAATTAATGGACAGACCCCTGAATATATGAATGAAAACCTTCTTACGAACGCTGATATACATAATAGAAATACTCGTTTTAAGAAATATAATTTTAGGTGCCCCCTCTTTCATCGACAGACCGAGGGTGGTAGAACTTTTACTGTTAGAGCCATTAAATTATGGAACAGTATGAACAAAGACATTAAGCAATCACAATCAATTAAGGGCCTCAAAAAGGGTTTGTACGTTAAGTACTTAGGATATCAGAAAGAAAGTTTAACATTTTATTAGATTATTAGATTATTTGTATGAAAGTCATGTTCATTTTAGTAACGATGTAAGGCGTTTGTTCTGAGTCATGGGGGCTCCGTGCCAGCTTCACCCCAAGTCTTCCAGGTTGCGGCCTGAGGACTTGGAGTGGAGCTGTGCTGCGGTGCTCTTAGCTTGGAGGAAACGTCTTACGTTATTATTATTATTTTTTTATTAGAGATTCCTTAATTTTATTTATTTTTTTATTCACGTTTAGTTTGTTGTTAAATTTTGTTGATTCATTTCCATTTTTTTTTTTTTTTTTCGATTATGTATTTTTTAGTATTTCTTAGTTTTTTATAGTTTTAATTTTCAGAGGGCCACTGGGTTTTCAGTACGATGTGTTTTATTGTAACTGTTGTGTGTCCCCTCTTTAAATAAAGTTTTATTATTATTATTATTATTATTATTATTAATTGCCAAATTGTTGGCAATTCAGTGTATTGAATTATACAACTCACTTTCCCCCATAAACTGACCGCCTGATCTTATTTTGTTTTGCTTTGCCCTAACCTATTATATTAAAGAATCATTACTTATATTCTCAAATGTATTTCTATGTTGTTACAAAACATTCTGTAACTTTTGATGTATACAAATTAAAGCAAAAATCTGTGCATTGCACTTGAAAACAAACTTCATATTGATCTGTTATTTATGTTTAGATTATTGAGTGAGTCCTAATGAAAGTTGTTTCTATAATATAAATGCCTGAAAATGAACGGGTCAAGGTAATACCAATAAACTTTCCCTCTGCTTCTAAAGGGCTTGGGACCTTCTAGCGTAAACGCTAGGCAGCATTAAAAGTTTATTGTTTGGAGGGATTTCCTGCAGATACCAAGCTGATCAAAAGGAAAATGCTGGGCTGTATTGGTGTGGAAAGATAGAAGTCCACAAGGCTAAAAGGCTAAAAGTTGTTCAGCCTTGTAAGGAATTCTTTGACCTGAAGGAAGAGATTAATGCCATAGTTTCCATCTTCTTCAAGTGGAACAAATGTATCTCTCAACACTTGAAGGTACTCCTCTTGTAGATGGAAGGTAACAGGAGGGATGGAGACACCTTCAACTTCATTATCAGGATCTGGCATTGGGGCATCTGGGTCATCACCATAAAAGTCAATATCATCAGGATTGTCAAATAAATCTCTGACTCCAGAGCTTGTAGAGTTGAAATTGCTAAGAAGCCCAGAAGCCCAAAGTTGTCGGGGTGTCCTGTTACCCTCAGTAGATAATGAGTGGTAGTTGAACCTCTCCTTAAAGGAATCCAATGACCGTTGAATCCTGGGCATGAAGACATAATGAAGTACAAAAATGCCCAGCTCTTGTCCAGGATCCAAAAACATCTCCGCCTCCATGTAGGTAAACAGGTGTCTGAACACTGCAATGACGCCCTCTCCAACATCCCTCCAAAGTCTCTCTATTCTTGTGTTTCGAACACTCGGCCCCATGATGAAACTGCCACGATCCATTCCCCTGAACCAAGTAATATACTCGCCAACAGCTACATTCTCGCCGCCATCATCTGCCCTGACTCTAGAGGGATGTCCCCATGTTGCTGCTGCTTCTTGAAAACTTTGTAGGACGGTTGTTGCTCTGTTATTTGTTTTGGCTTTTAGATACAGAATGCATCTGGAGAATCCATCAACACAACCATGGATGCAGATCTTCCAGTGAATAAGTTTCATACTTGTATCAATGTGCCAAAGAAAATTGGGATGCGGAACACTGTAGGGTCTTCTCACAATCCTTTGTGCCCATCTATTTGCTCTTCCAATGGGATCAACTCGAATGATTGATTCATGGACCCTCCATCGCTGAAGAAAAATCCGGCGTCTTCGCAATGAACCAATTAGATTTGTTTCTCCAGTTCGTGGAAATAGTCTGAGTTCTTCCCTCACTATTGAGTCAAGGTCATTGTCATTAATTTGAGTATACCACTCAAATTCAAGAGTAAAACCAAGATCTCTTCTTCTGTTATATATGGTTTGTCTTGAAACCCCAAGATCTCTTGCAATGTCAGCCCAGCTATTGAATTCACTTCGCAAACACTGAAGTTGCTCTTCAGTGATTGCAAAGGAGGGCCTACCACGCTGCACAGTTCTGCGAACCACAGGACGATAGGAGTAGCTGCCCATGACAGGTAGAGAGTACAAGTCCTGGTAGATACTTTTCAGGTTGTCTCTGAGCTGTTTCAGTTCATCAATGGTGTCTTCGCTGAAGGCTGGTATCTGCCTCTGAGAGAATGCTACAATGTTGTATATGTGGCTGAGGGCAGCAAGCAGGCGGTTGGCAAAAAACTCACATCTATTGGAATCTTGGATGATGCTTTGCCTCTCACTGCTTACCTCATTCAGGAGTGTACAAACACTTGAGGTGAACTCAACAATACCATCATCTATAACAAGAAAGAAAGAATATGCATAAAATTTTCATCATATTTCAAAGGTTTTAAGAAAAAATTAATTACAATAATCGTAAAGAAAGAATAGAGGTGGAGGAAGCAAGAGCCACAACCGACAAACCCAATTTCCTAAAAAAAAAAAAAATTCCAAAAAGTTTTTAAAGAAATTGAATGTTGTTATTATACATTCTTTAATCCAAGTTTGTCCAGTTCGTCATCTTGACAGAGAGTCAAGCTGCATTTAAATTTAAGTTTATATAAGCTTCAGCTTACTTCGTTGAAGAAACAAACAAACGAACAAGAAAACAGTAGAAACACAGAGGATCGTATTGGATTAAGACCAGAAAAGTGGACAAAAATAAAAGGAAAAAGTTAAAGAAATTTTTAAGGGCTTACCAGTTGGGTTGTTGGTGGCCATGTTTTGATGTGGAAAAGAACTTGAAAACGTGTAGGATTATTATTGAATATATATACAAAACTTAATCTTGAAAATTATGATATTAAATATTCTAAACGATTTAAATATATAAAGATTTGCTAGAAGTTTTTAGAACTTGGAATACGCTACCAGTAAAACGACGCTTAAACATGCGGGTCTGACGCTATACTATGGAAATAACCGCTAATGAACGACGATAGATGCACGATATGCTTCCGAACTATTGTCGACTGACATAAACCTTTCCGATTTTCGTCCGATTATATTACGAGCGTAGTCCGAACCCATCATTCTTTGCGGTCGTGTTCGAAATAATTCTGGACTCAAAAACTAATTCGGAGAGCAAATTCGGAAAGCTTTTGAAACCGGAATTTTTTTAGGGATGGCGCTCCATAGACACAGACATGGAATCCCTGCGGATGACCACGAGTTTTGTCGTCCTTTTATTGTCCTTTTATCGTCCTCTAGCTCAGCTGGTAGAGCATCGGTAGTACAATTCCGAAGGTCGTGGGTTCGAATCCCAGCGAGGTCGGAAATTAATTTTTCCGAATTTAATTCCAAGGGCTTTCGCCCGGAATAACCTCGTTCCCAAGCACTACAACTTACCTATATTATCTTCTACTATTTCATTAGTGCCACGCGGTCCACATACTCTCATCTTTGCATCATAATTACCGCGACCTAACATCTATTTCACCCCGGCCTGCTCTCAGTCTGACCTCTAGCTCAGCTGGTAGAGCATCGGTAGTACAATTCCGAAGGTCGTGGGTTCGAATCCCAGCGAGGTCGGAAATTAATTTTTCCGAATTTAATTCCAAGGGCTTTCGCCCGGAATAACCTCGTTCCCAAGCACTACAACTTACCTATATTATCTTCTACTATTTCATTAGTGCCACGCGGTCCACATACTCTCGTCCTTTTATTGTTGTACTTCAATCCTTCTGCTCAAGGTAAGTGTTAAAATGGATAACCAAAAGCAATAACACAGGCGACTCTTCAACAGCCTGAATATCTCTGTCTATTGAATATAAGCGTTTCAGATCTGTAAAGGATCGAGATCCCTATCAACACTGTCTGAGATCGCTTTAGAAGCCACAGGTTTGGAAGCAATACTTACGGAGCCCTCTAAGGGCCATGCATTCTATTAAATTTTGGTCAAGTTTTTAGTCGAGTTTTCGGTCGAGTTTTCGGTCGAGTTTTCGGTCGAGTTTTCGGTCGAGTTTTCGGTCGAGTTTTACTTGACCTCACTTGTACTGAGCCAGCAGTACACAGCTGAAGCAATGGCCAACTTCGACAAAAGTGTTTTGTTCTTCTTCATTGCTAGCTGTTGTGTCCTTCCTGTAGCATCCGTCATTGACTCATATCCAGCCTTAGTTGCTGCATCACAGCTTTCACGGGATGACCTCATTGAAAGGTATTTTGAAACGGGTTTCAACTATATGGAAATATTGTCGTGTCTCCTTAATTCTCATGGAATTATCCTAAGTTTTCGCCAACTTAAACGAATATTAGCTCGTAAAGGACTAAGGAGAAGGCAAAATACAGATTTACAACTAGTTCTAAGTGCAATACAAGAGCTGGGATGTAGTGGCAGGATACTTGGGTATAGAGCTCTATGGCAAAAAATTAAGCTAGAACGTCACATTGTTGTAAATAAAGAAACAGTACGCCTTGCTCTTAATATTATGGACCCAGAGGGAGTGGATGCTCGCCGGAGGCATAGGCTAAGACGACGTGAGTATAACGGAAGGGGGCCAAATATCTTGTGGCATATGGATGGCTATGACAAGCTTAAACCCTTCGGGTTTTGCATTCACGGGTGTATTGATGGATATAGCCGGCGAGTTATGTGGCTGGAAGTGACCACGACCAACAACGACCCATCAGTAGTGGCAAGATATTTTGTTGACTGTGTTCGCCAAGTAGGTGGCACTGCACGTGTTGTGAGATCTGATAACGGAACTGAAAATGTACATGTAAGTGGTATCCAACAATTTCTCCGCCGCAATTCAAATGATTGCTTTTCAGGAGAGAAAAGTTACATGTACGGTAAGTCGGTTTCAAACCAAAGGATAGAGGCTTGGTGGTCTCAGTTAAGGAGAGGACTTACGGATTGGTGGATACAATACTTCAAGGAACTACGAGGAAGAGGTTTATATTGTGATGTCAATATAATTCATACAGAATGCTTGACCTTTTGCTATATGGATTTGATAAGAAAGAGCCTCCACCAGACTGCCCAGCTTTGGAACCTTCACAGAATCAGACCTTCAACAAGGGAGAATTCCCCTGGTGGTAGACCTGACATTTTGTATTTTCAGCCTAACCAGTCTGGCACAAGAGATTTCAAAACTGAAATTGCCAGAGACAGCACTGACCTTCAACTATGTGAGGTATCTTTGTGCAGTGATTCGCATCGACTCAATTGTTCACCAGAATTTAGCCAATTGGCTAATATTATTATGCATGAAAAGGGTTTGCAAATGCCACAATGCCATGATGATGCAAAGCAGTTGTATTTAACAATAATTGATGACATTGAAAAACTTTAACTACATTTTAGAGAATATTTCTCTGTGCCAGACAGTTTTTATTTCATAATCAAATCTTTGGAGCAAGATAACATTATATGTTTATTACGTTTTTCTTGGTTTTGTTTGTTTACTTAAGCCGATGCCAAACGGACTAACTTTTCATTTCTCTTGTGTTAATAGGGTGATTCTAGGGTTCCATTTGTTGCTCCTGATTTGTAGTATATGACTAGTCATAGCACAAGCCACAAAAAAAAAAAAAAAAAAAAAGAATTACCCAACATCTTATTCACAAACAACCTAAAATTATTTGACTCCAGTGTTGATTTCAAGAGGGGTGGGGTCACATTACCTCCAGCTGCAAATGGCTTATTGATTTCACTTCATTTTAGCTCTACCTCAGTATTACTTTATTATGTTGTAATTCAATTGTTTGTAGAACCACATTCACATTTTAAAAATAGAATATAAGTATCTTAAATTATCAATTATTTCAAATCCATTATGAATTAAGTAACAAGCAATAATTGTACAGTCATCAATTAATACAATCAAGTTTTGATATAATCAAATAATGTTATCAACTTTATATAAGCTCAACTGCAACAACTATGTATTTCTACTGTGCTAAAATTCAATGAAAAAGCAACAAGGGCAGATCCAAGATTTTTTTCAGAGAGGAGTGAAGGGCACACAATCAGCCCAGGGAGAGGTACAACCCATAGAATCAAAAAAAGAAAACATTCATTTTATCATAGGCTTTATTAAAAATAGGGGGGAAAATTGCTCCAAGGGGGTTGGACCCCCCCCCCCCCCCCCACACACACACACACCCCTCTGATGGATCCACCCTTAATGTAAACATAATGTAATAAAGTGTTTCATCAAGAAATTAAAGTACTTGATGAAACACTTTTATTAACATTATTTTATACCAATTACAAAAACATCTAATACTTAATGTAAACATGTTGATTTCAATGGTAAATATCACATTGACATGTGATGAATAATTTCTAAAATTTTTGTTAAATACAATAACTACAAAGTTCGATGCAATATCATGCTTTAACACCTTGAATTTGTAAACAACAGTTAAATATAACTGAACTGCAACATTTAGCATATCATTCTATATTGTTTCACTATTATTATTCTAGATTAGTGTCCATAAAGTTTTTGTTATTTACACTTGTCTATACATCATTTCTAGATCTAAACAATATTAAAGTTCCATGACTGCTTGTCCCTCAATATAGAGGTAAACTCTTCAGAGAGCTCATTGTAAGATAGGTATGTTGATGGAACCTCCAAAAGAGGCCCACAAGTATGTGCAATAGGTCTCCTGCTAACCCCATCTAAAGAATTAAAGGTAACTTCTATTTTGTTATGGATCAGCACATCACTTCCTGTACAAAATCTGAGAAACACTTTAAGTGACGAGATTTCCAATGACTTGATAAATTTCTTCAAAAACTCAAAGCTTTGCTTTTCACTGTCATTGTTGATCTTTGGACAGAGTGCTTTTACAACTTTCTTCCCTGTTGGCCTTTTAGCTTGAAAGAGATTTCTTATACTAATTATATCAGAGAAATTTCCATCTCTCTTTAAGACATTGAGGATTGGACCCCAGGCTTTAGCTATGTATTGTGGTTTTTGAATCATCTCTTGATGAGCAAGCTCATGGAAAATGACTTTGAGGTTTTGTTTGGTTGGTTGCCGGAAACATTTGTAGCTGGTTAATAAATCAAGGACATCTTCATCGTTGCACTCTAGTTCACCAGCTAAGCATTTCTGCATCACCTCCCTTTCGTCGGCTGTGATGTAATAGCTGAAGGATGTTAGAAGATCATCTTTTGTTAAGGATTCTTCCCCGTGTATACATGATGTCAGGAAAACTGGTGATAGGCATATTGGTACATAGCCACAATGCTTGAAGCCATATACAAGAATACGTGCAATGGCTTCCCATTTACTTTTCTGAAAGTCATGCCGTATGCTGGGTACTTTTTCCACATCACCAACTGTCAAAGATGAAAACATTGATTGCCAAAACAAGGAAAAAATGTCTCTTTGTACACCTGAACCAACACCTTTTTCTTTCCTGCCTTGCTCATCTATGATAGCCCAATCAATCACCTGGTTCATTATTGAAGGGTCAGCAAACAATCTTAAAAGGTCCTCTTTAATACAAAAACGATGAACACTGTGGGATTTCATACATTCTACAAAAGATATATGGAGTATATTACATGGTTGCTGAGGATATGAAATTTATCAACATGTAACAAAAATATCTTATCTATGAGTGTGGGATGCTAACTAGAAGCCTGGGGCCAGACTCCGATAGGAAAGGGGATAGATGTTGTTTCACCTTTTAGGGGTAAATTTTCATAATTTGGTACCTTATTGTAAAAATACTCAGTCTTAAAAAAGAATAGTAACAAGTCTCCTCTGGGTTGTGTATGACCATGTGTCTTGTGATGGAGTCAGGTGATTTCTAAAATGTCCCAGGCGTTATTCACACTCTTGAAAGAAAAATCCAACGACGCCCAAAACCGCCCGTAAAAAACGCACCTTAAATAAAATAGGATTTCTTGATGAATAATTTGAATTTTTAGCCAACAAAGTGTAGAGTTTCGAATCAATTGATTCTCGCGCCATATCTGTAATTTTGTTTTTAGACCAACTAAACGATCACAAGTTATCATGTTTTTTTCCGCTGACCACATAACACAGGCTGATTGGCGAATTCGAATTCCTCAGATCACCTGGGTTTTTTATAGCCATTTGAAAAGCTTGCAGAATTTGTTGTATTGAGTATGAAAAACCCTTAGTTATACAGTACTTAAGATTTTTTTCCTCATTATTGCGATTTTTATAATTACGTGGACAGTGAAGTTCAAATATTAACGTGCAAAACGGTGTTTTCGCTGCCGTCAATCAATGATAATCAGTCGGTACCTTTTATGCTTTTGACTGGCGGCAGTGAAAAAGCAAATTCCAACGGGCAACTCGAATCTTCGGTGTCCGTGTAATTATGAAAATCGCAGTAAAGCACACTTATTTGTAACATGAATTTAAAAGCAAATCAGTGTTTTGATTAAGATCAAAAGCAGGTCTTACCATCAACTTGATTTTCAAGTTCCTGGATACATTGGATGTCCCCGCTGTCACTAGCCACAGAAGCCACATCTACCTACAAAAACAAACAATAATGAAAATTAAATGACTTATATTAGTAGGCGTTATAATTGGGCATAACGGGCTGTCAAGAGATAACTGGCAAGGTAATAAATTTTGCTGCAAATTCTTACAGCTGAAAGTACAAAAGTAGGACCATGCAGCTGCATATTTTGTATAAATTGCTTTGACCACACAGTCATCTAATCAGAACCAGGAAATTCTCTGATGTTGCCAACTTATCTAAATGCTTATTGGACACAAAGAAAGGAAAGTGGTCACAATTTTTAGATAAGGTACTTTGTAATATAATCACTTAATCTATTTCAATTCAACACAAGAAGAAGAATGAGTACTTACTGTTGAGTCATTCTCAACTTGTGGAATGAGTGATTGTCGAAACCTGAAACCAGGATCCTATTAAGTAAGAAAAGGCAACCTCATATAATTGAAATAAAAGTAATAATAATAACAATAAAACTTAAATGGGCGAGCATACAGTGCAGCCACAAAAAGCAGAACATTATGAACATTATGAACAAAATAATTTACCAATTAAATTTGACAAAATGTGTCTGACCAATTTGGTAATGCATTGTGTAAATTGCAATTTTCCATATAACACTAATAAGTAATAATTGCAAAAGAATTCAAGAAATTCAGGGAAAAAAATGTATTATATTTTATAAACAAGCAAACAAATAAATAAACAAGGAATGGACAAACAAAATGAAAAGAAAAGTGAAAAAGTGAGTATGACTACAGTAAATGAATAAGTTGAATAATGGATAAATGATTAGATTAAAAAGTAATTATAAATGATTTAAGGGATTAGAAACAGCATTACACAGTTTGAAAATAGATTTCAGTTGGCAAAATGTGGAATTCAAACAAACCCACAAGTTAAAAGATTGTACATACCGACCATCTACTGTCTCTTCTCCTATTTGGTGTGGCAGCTGGAACCCTTAAAATAGTAATCAAAGGTACAGACTTTAAAATGTGTGTGACATGCAAATTAGTGATTGCACAAGAACTAAAAATTAATATAAATACTTAAAATAATGCATACATTGTCCAGTAACTGACAATTCCAGAGATGAGATTGTGAGTAGCAATTTTCTGGTTAGTCAGTGTCATCAGAAATTTGCCACAAATGATTATGTCAATAAAAATTTGACATGGCCTATTACTCTCAGGAATAGCCCATTAATTGCAGTTATTTGGAGCCATAGTCACACTGAAATTTTCTTCTTTATCTCGGCAACTCAATTTGAATAGTTTTGTTATATTTTGAAAGTGCAGTCATCTTGATCTTTCTTAAAATGTGTGGAATAGAAATTATTTTATCCTACTTACTGTGATAAATCATCCTCTATTAGAATTTGATCAGGAGGTTCACTCCCAGCAGGAGGTATTGAATCATATGGCAGAGTGTCGTCATCGGCAATTGAGGAAGAACCAAAACCAAACCAATCAATGTCACTGTCATCTAATGAGGGAGTATTTTCACAAGCCACCATATTTAGTGTGGTCTTTTCACTATCTCTTACACTTTGGCTTGGTGAATATACATGACCAGTGAAATCAGACAGCTCAAAATGCATAGGAAGGAGACTTTTTGAGCCTACCCAGTCATAAACTGATTGCATTTGATCACTTTGGTTAAAGAAGCGCTTGATATTTCCTAATGTTATGTGGCGCACTTGAAGCATCACAGCATCACTTTTTTCTTCTGGTTCAACTGGTACTCGTGCAGTTCGTGCATTTTTTAGCTTTTCTTGCTCCTCAACCTCACGTAATTGCTCCAGCTTCTTCTTCTCCTTTGCTTGGTCAGCAGCCAAGCTTTCCTGGAAAGACTTGTCTTGCTCTGCCTTAAGTGTTCGCATTGCTTCAAGGTCAGATATTGATTGGTTACAGTTGTCTCTGGTCTCTGTTGATTCTTGAAACTGGTTTGTAGCAAAGATGATGTCCAGGTCATCCTCCTTCTGGTTATTATACGGAGCTTCTATCTTATCATCAGCAATGTCTAGTGCTGAGTGGTAAAGATAACAATCATCATCATCATCCTCTTTGTCATCCTCACATTTGTGTCCTTGTAGCTTGACCTTGGTTTCATGAGTGACCTTTGTGGCTAAATAAAGCCTTACTTTTGGCAGTTTGGTCGATATGATATACCTCTGTAACGTAAAGGGTAACTTGGAGCCATTGACTCAGACTTCTGTTATCAATTCTTGTTTATAATTGGCCAGTGCAAATGACACATTCCTTACCAAAAGAGCTTACACCATCTGGGAAAAAAATTTCCTTTGCTGTTTCAATAATTTGATGATCAGTGGCATCAAGAGAAAAAGTAACCTCTCTAGTTCCACCACCTTTGCACTGTCTTATTGATAAATATCTTTTTGTGTTTTTCTGGAAATGTAACCAACCCAATTGTATTTTCTTTGTGCCACTGGTTCCACTTCCTTTTTTAGATGGCTGGCTATCGGAGATTCCCATTTTCCTCTTAAACTTATTTCCCTCTAAAATCTTTGCCAGTAGAACTTTCTTTTCTTCAATTGTTTCTTCATTTTTGCTCAACTTTGTTTCACAATATCTTGTGATATTCAGACGATCACCCTTTTGAGTGAGGCCAAGCTCTTTGAGGTCATGGTCACTAGCTTGCTTCACAGCTGATAATGTCATCTGTTGAATGAGATGTATTGTAAAATAAGTCCATAAAGCTTAACAAAAAAATGGTTTAGATGCTTGATTGCTCTATTATACCTAAAGCATAAATTATTGTAAAAATGAAAACCAAATAACAATAAAGGGGTAGAAAGAAATCATAGAGAATGTTGTGGGGAATCTAATCTGCCAAAAGTGAACGTAATAATATGCTTTACAAGTACAAAACAAATGAACAAACCTTTTCATTTCGAAACTTTTCAATTACGGACTGATGTACTTTTAATGTTTCTCTTAAAAAATTGCTAACCTATAACAAAATAAAATACTGTGTTCATTAATAGTTAAGAATAACAGGTCACTTCTAGCATGATCAGTGTCAGGCCCTCGGTATGAGAAGGAGAAATCCACAACCCTAAAGAGCCTGATACTCATAGCTAGGTCGCTACAAAATAATGTAAGTTATTCAGATCGTTGAACATGAAGTAAATAATCAGCTCACTTATTAAAATACAACTTGTTCAGGGTGGATCCAGAGATTTTTAAGGGGGGGCATAATAAAAGTTCAGAATACCCGGCCCCTATACAACTCACTCTTTGAGAATGACGCAATAACAATGGAAGAACAATAAGGGATTGATGTATGCATGCATATCATTAGCCGGGTATTCTGAACTTATGCGAAACAATATCCCAAAACGGGGAAGCACCGTCCCCTCCTTGAATCCCCCGGCCTGTTGTTCTAGAACTTTCGAATTCATATTTGGACTTTGCTCACGCAAGTTAATACATGAAGTAGCTGGATGAAAAGAGAAACCTGATCGACCTCTAGGATTTCGTTTTACACTAACTTCATGCTTGACACAAAATTCATATGGATTTCTGGTTCATTTAAGCTATATTTACCTGATTTATAGACTGATCTTGCTCTAAATCTTGAACCTCTTGCATCCCGGCCATTGTGAACGACGTGATGTTGAGCACCGGTTGAGCCTGCATTCTTCGATTCAAGCATGCGCAATCCAAGCACAACCAAAAACTCGACCAAAAACTCGACCGAAAACTCGACCGAAAACTCGACCGAAAACTCGACCGAAAACTCGACCGAAAACTCGACCGAAAACTCGACCGAAAACTCGACTAAAAACTTGACCAAAATTTAATAGAATGCATGGCCCTTAGAGGGCTCCGTAAATACTGCATGGAATTAGACTTTTCAATTTCACATCCAACCACGATTAAGTGAAAGCCTGTACCAGGAAAATCACCAAATACTGTAATCCAAAAACAGGGATTATTTGTTTTTATATGTAGATATGAGTCGCCTCAATGTTGACGTTCTTTTCTAGCCTATTTTTTGGTGTTTTTATAACTATACTTCCTGTCTGTCTGTCTGGAGCAAGTATAGGTAATGAAGGGTTATTTGTGCATGTTCGTTTGCCCAGAATGTTTTTTGAACAGAACTTATCGGGATCACTAAATGTCGAGAACGGATTTCAGATATTTAATTGCTCATAAAAGTTTATCATGATTTCAAACGTGTCCGTACGTATATATCGTAAAGAATAGAATTCTGGCAACAGCTTTATACCAACACCATCATTCTTATCTTGCCAACTATAGGTGCTCCTAAGATAGTCGCTCCTTATCCAGATAATCTGTACGCTATTGAAAATGAAAAGGCTAAAGTTACCTGCGTAGTGGAAGACACAGTTTCCAATCCAGATGAGATAATATTTGTGAGGAAGAGTCGTTTTGGTGACGTTGAACTCATAAGAGATGAAGGACCTGATGGACGCATCTATTATCAAAATGAAACCTTGGGTTAGTGATCATGAGCTCAAAGAGATTGCCTAAATCATAATATTTTTCAATTCTAATGATGCAAAATGCACTAAAAAACTTCGGTTGGACCAAAATAAAAATTTTAAATTTTATCAAAACCTGAAACAACCTCTGGTTTGACCAAAGTCAGGGGAAGGTTAACTCACACATCGAAACCTGAAACAATTGACTTATCAAAGTCAGGACGGCACAGCTTATTGAAAAAACCCTCACATCAAGAGAGAGACCTAACAAACTCTGCTGATATTTCTAGATGGTGGAAGAAAGTTACGTGTGACTCTGCATTTTAATGAAGTCATAATGAATGATGATTCAAGAAATGGTCGTTATGAATGCCAAGGACACACAGGAGGTAGTCAACATGAATATGGATTCACTGTCACTGTTATTGAGAGTAAGTACTTCTCAATTCTCATCGAATCACAACCTGGAAAGATCCAAATCATGACGGATCGTTACATTTTTACCCACAGGAAGCGAGTTTCCTATAGTTCAGGCCTCTGGCAATGTAACAGCAAAGTTTGGGGAGCGAATTCAACTCAGCTGTAATGTCACCTTTAATAAAAAAGGCCCGTTAATGACAACCATCGGCAAGTTTACCTGGGCAAAAGATGGAAGGGTTGTAATCGCAAGTTATTGTCCCCATTTCTCATCAATTAAACCTTTGGTTTTGAACGTAAGCCTAGCTGATGTGGGTGGTACATATTCTTGTTACTTGGAGTACCTGCTGAGAGGAATTAGAAAGAGAAACATCACGAAAACTATTATCGTAGTAAAAGGTCAGTTCAATTACTCATATGGGTACTGATACATTGCTGTAGAAAACATCGGTAAAAAAAACTTACAGCAACATGATCGTTACTGGAATTATTTCTGTAGTTCAGCCTAGATTTTTCCCTGAAAAGAAAGAAGAAAAGAATATGAAGCGGCTTGTGTGCACTGCTCAGGGAAATCCACTGGTGACCGAATGGAAAAGAAAAAACCTGCTCAACGATGACATCTCGGTCATTCATACTAAAGTTATAAATAGATGAATGAATGAATAGATGGGATAGAAGAGATGGGGAGTGGATTGGAGTAAGCCGGATAGATGGGACGGACGGACGGACGGACCTGTAGTTCGATAGATACTATTACCGTTGTGGATGTAAAAATCAAACATTTTGTTTTTCATTCCAAAGAGTTTAACGCATTGTTTTCTCTCATTATTATCAGATAACTCATCCAAAGGAAAGTACGTTTTTTCTAACATGGATGGCTTCAAGGATCACACCTTGACCATCCATGACGTACAACCTAAAGACGCCGGCCAGCATTATTTCTGCATCAAAAGAACATCACAAGTCCCAGACACCCCGAAGATATTAGTAACTGTCAGATCTTTGACGTCCAACCTCCAGGTCAGTATCAGTCTGTCATCGATAATCACGTGACATGGTTAAAGTTAACAACTGCTTTTATCTTTATTTCCCTTTTACAAATTTACTTGGTTTTCATCTCAGGTTCTGTAGTTGGTAAAGCAAGTCTCACGTTTTCCATCATTCTCCTCGACCTGCTGCTGATTTGGCTGCTGTAATGGTCACGTGACTACTTCACCAGGTCACGTGAGGCCTGAGGATGGAATGGTATCCATCATTTGACCAATGTAATTCCTTGTCAATAAGATAAAGTGCACTCTTATTCTTATTGCTGAATTGTATTGAATGCCTTCATTGTACTAGGATAGCATGGGTGGCCTCTCACCACTGTGGTCCGGGTTCGAGCCCAGGCTCAAGACTGGATCTTAAGTGAATTGAGTTTGTTTGATGCGTTTGTTTGATGCGTTGAGTTTGTTTGATCCCTTGCCACAAGGGTTTTCTCCGGGATTTCCAGTTTCTTCCTTCCGTAAAAAGCAACATGTGAGTTGAGTGTTGTATATTGTAAATGTTTCGTTTATAAAATTATATTAGTGATTTGAATGTTATTAACTGTCAAGATACGATTGCAATAGATATTGCGGAAAGTTAGTCATTAATTACTCTCTCTATTGGATTGATTGGTATTGATTGACATTAAGTAAATAGAGGTAAAATGAGCACGTGTAGTTAGTCAGAAGGAGTTGTTTCAGAGATAGATGTACGAGCACTGAGCTTGTCAAGATACTATAGGCTAACCAGATAGAAAACGCTAACCAGGACAACAAGAGAACTGTATACCCGCAACAGAAGTAAGTACAGTTGCTAGTAAATGAATTTGTATAGAATGAAAGTATTATGAGAATTATGCATGTATTTTCAGATCGAATAATAGTTCAAGGATCAAGAATAATAAACTCATCAATTATACGAGTCGTGGCGTTTAAGTACAGTCTATTGAAGCAACGGAATTTACAGCAAAACAGTAAATATAGAATGTAGTGGTAGTGCGTGAGGAGGGAACCTCACGGAAGAGCCCCGCATGGGGAGTGGTGGTTGTAAAATATAATCTGTTTTATCTTACTTTATTCTGTAAACAAAATGAATATGTTTGAGTTTTCATTTGTGTACTCCAACAAGACAATAAAATGGTAAAAGATCTTAGCTTGTGTGATCTTTTAGCTCGTAGTACTAGTCTTTTGAAAACCATCCCTTCTCAGGTGAGCAAGCGTTACTTGGCGGGCTATATTTCAGTAGTATCGCACCAACCCAGAAATCTTGTCTCAACAGGTGATTTGCATGTGATGTGAAAGCAAAGACCACAAGATGACTCATGATATAGTCTCGAGTATAGTTTTATTAATGATATTGGATCATTCACTGACCTACTAACAACATGATCACTAGCTACTTTTAACAAGACTTGTAGACCAACTAGTAACTGATAGTCACACACTACTGAAAAGGTTGTGAAAAACGCTTAAACCTCTCTTCATAATAATCTATTTGTAATGTCACGCCGTTTCTGTCACGACATACAGGTCAATACTAAACAGGCGTTGTCAAAATAGTCCAAGTGAAATCAAAACTTTGACATTTTGGTTTCTTCATATAACAGTGTGTCTACATTCATTGTTGCGTGACCATTGAATAACTGTATTGCTTTACAAATATAAGTCATGTGAGTCTACGAGATCAACATGAGCCCAGCCAGTACACCAACAAGAACAGTGTGGAAGTTCACCATAACACCAACACAACCTGATGATTCCAAAGAAAATAAACAGAGTTTTTGCAAAAAATATCTATAACGATTAATCGTTATTTGCAGGCTTAGTATTCGTGCCGAATAGTCCATAGCCAATTACCCTGTAGAAATTCTGCCATGGTAGTGTCGTTGTATTTACTTCAATATGGAGAAGACAATAGATATAGACAGGAAAAATGCGTGACTGTCATGAAAGCCAAGGTTGACTCGCCGCATGTTACATATCACATGTATGCTGCTTGCATGATATCTATGTCGGCTGGATGACCTACCTGCCCGGTTCTCAATAGCATTTGTTTATCTTTGTTTCAGCTTATGGAGGAGAGTTGACGGGGAATACTGGAACATTTTAAAGCCCTAATTACCTATCACATTACCCTAACAGAATAGTAAGTAGTTCACAGGAATAAATAGACGTTATATGGGTATCAGACTAGTCTTATTCGTTTTTTCCTTTTTAGGTCTGTGACTGGGAGATCCAGGCGGAGCCAGACATCCAACAGATTCTCATAACATTCGAGGATTTTGCCATCGATGACTCCCCCCTTACATGTACCTATGACTATCTCTTAATCCTCGACTCTCAACACCGACAACAAGTAGGGAAGTACTGTGGCATGACTAAACCACTGTCCAAAAAGATCGCAGGCAATGCAGCCAATATTCGTTTCCAGGCTTCTCACTTAAGCTCTGCGCGTGGTTTTAAGGCTCATTATACAACACTGTAACTATGCAAGAACAGTTTTGACCTGTAACTTTAATTGATCTGGAAATGCTGAATAAAATAATGAATTATACATATTGTTTTGTGTATTTTACTGAATACTAAATACTTTTAATAAAAGCTGACTGCCAGGGCCGCCACGTCCCAAGTATGACAAAATCAACTTCCGTGTTAAAATTCTAGGACTAAGAAAGTGAAAAGCTAAAGCCGGTAAAATAAGCCACCAAGAGTGCATGACAAAGAAATGGAAATGAACATAGTCTTATGAGATAACTCAGAGTAGTAGTAACACCTGTCGAAAACTAGAATAGCTCTGTTTGAGGTTGTCATAGGTCCAAAAACGTTTTGGACCATAGCGTGAACGTACCGTAGCATGAACCTAGGTACCGTAGCATTAACCTGGGTACCGTAGCATGAACAACAAGAATATTACACTTATCTTGGCCTCATGCGTATGTCAGCGACGAGAGTGAAAAACGTCTGCGCATGCTCTGAATCCGTATGCAAATTAGTCATATCATATGTAAATTTGGCTCTAAAACATGCCTGATACATTGGATTTCACAAAATGCCAAAACTTAGTGCCCATGCTTGAAACTTAAGGTTAATTCTTTCATATTGTGTTTGAAAATACAGTATCTCTCAAACTTTTTAGTATACTTGGAGAAAACACACATTTATTTTCTCACTCAAACACAGGAAGCCCATACAAGCTTTGAGAGCTGAATGTAATATAACGAGAAAAATAAAATAAATGAAAGCTAATACTTACTCATATGAAGTGTTTTATACGTCATCCTAGTTCTTTAGTAGTGATTTCGAGCGCGATTTAAAAAAAAAATGAATTCCCTTCCCCGTTGTATGAGAAGACAAGTCGCTAAAACGGCTCGAAATGACTACTAAAGAACTAGGATGACGTATAAAACACTTACTTCATGTGAGTAAATATTAACTTTCAATTATTTTATCTATTTTTTATTTTTATTTTTGTTAAACCACAGACAACCCAAGCTCACTTTATTTACTGCAAGTTCGTAACTACAGCTAGATCCAATTGAATCTTACAGATTTATTGTTATACTTCGTGCTCATGTGAAGCCAATCCCTCATCGGATTCGTATTTACTGAGAACAAGGCTATATTGCTCTTAGAGCAATGATGTTTCGGCCCGCTAAGCTTCGTTTCAGGTGTGTGCGGTTTGCGGTTTTTGGGTCAAGTGGCTTTGTTTTACTTTTAAAAAGACCTAACAGTTCCGAGCGCAATCCAATCACGACAGTCAGACAGTGAGTAATGTTTAGGAGTTCTATTTTTAGCTTTCTCCATGGGAAAAAATGAATGAACTCATACATGTAAATGGTTGGCACCTAAAACGGAATATGATATATAAATTGCTTATATACAAAATCTCCATAACAAGAACCTCAAAGTATTCTATCAAAAATAGAGTGATTATTAGTGAATTGTTGACTAAGTTTTTTGTCATTCAAGCACTCGAACTACACGTGGTCGAAGGATCTCTCTTTCGTGAAACCACAAGTTTTATCTGCATCTGTAATTTTTTCTTTATTCACTTGAAGAAATAGCAGGTACTTGAGTAAGACAATGTCCAAATCCTTTACTCTACATTGTTGGTCGCAAATGCCGAAATATCTATCTCGCATTGTTTGTTGGAGTGCAAGCATGCACACACACAAGTCTTTTTAAATACATACGCTTCGACAAGGATGTCAAACAATAAATTGTTATTTAAATAAAACAATTATTGAGCTATTGAGCTTATGACCTTAGCGAATCACGGATCATGTATATAAATAAAACAAAAGGTATACAGGACGTCATAAATACACTTGTTGATGACGACAGGTGAAAAGATTACTGTAAACAATATTGTAAACAGATCTTGAATAGCCTCACCTTAAGAGAACTTCATTCGTTATTTATGAAGTAATAACGAAGCCGAATGTGATTCGATACGATAGAACTAATGACAGCTGATTGACAGCTTCACAGAATATTATGGGTTACCCAAACTGATCTTAGTAGCGTTTCGGCCTGAGGGCCGAAACAAAAACGGTTCGTAGTGGACACCAGTTAAAGCAAATTCGGGTCGGCAGCTTCCTACCTTGTTGGAATTCTTTTCTTAAATGCCCTTCAAAACTAGCTCAAACTGCATGCAGGAGTTCAAAATAAACAAATTGACACAACAGGTAAGACGACAACTTTAATTCACGTTTTTCCAAATAAAATACGGCATATTCTAAATCCCCATACATTCTCTTATAAATATAGTGAGCTTGGGTTGCCTGTGATTAAATTACATCTAGCTCTCAAAGCTTGTATGGGCTTCCTGTGACTCAAACTCTTCAAAATTCTTGGAAAACGTGCTAAAATCACGCATGCGCAAACGTTTTTCTCTAGTGTCTATGTCAACAGGGAGATTTTTGTTCTGTCATGGTTCATTGCTTTGACTGTTCCATCAGGGTGTGACATCGTGGCTGAAGCTTTACCAAAGCAAAACATCTATAAGCACTAGTATTCACTAGATTCGTCAGTTCAGCTTGGAAGAAAGACACAGTCATGGATCAATCCCTGTGGATCACCAAGAGTTTTGTCGTCCTTTTATTGTTGTACTTCAATTCGTCTGCTCAAGGTAAGTGTTAATCAAATGGATAACCAAAAGCAATAAGACAGACGACTCTTCAACAGATAAAAATAGACGCTCCATGAGCGCATGTGGCTACTGCAGAATTACGAAACTGGAGTTTAGTTCATTTATTTTTATTGGATGCTTTAACAACATGTTGTTACGGGTTTGCTGAGGAAGCAAGTGTAATCTATATATTTTCGTCCGCGTTGGGGGGTATACCCAGGATTTTCTCCGAGGTATGCACTGCAATTCAGCTTCATTGATCTTTTTTTGTCTTATAATTTAGTTTCTCACTAAATTACTTATGTCGTGTTTTTATGCTTGTCAAAGAGGCTCTAAATATCGAAGACTGATATATATTTGTCGAAAGGAAATATATTTGTCCAAGTCCTCATATATACATCGAAACACGCATATATATAAAATATAACCGCTAAATCAAATACGTCTAATATTCATGTCTTTTCGTTATATATATTTTTACTTGGAATTCCGTTTTATACATATATTTGTGCCTTGGAAGATGACGTCACCCGAGAACATGGAATCGAGGCGTTATAACTGTGTTTTCAAAATGGCGGCTCTGCGGTGGATACCAAATGTAGAAGAGTTCTTCTCTTCTTTAGTAAGAATTCTACAAGGTGCAAGAGTACATTTATCAACAAATCAGATTGATAGTGCGGAATTCTACTGTAGAAGACTTGATGATTACGAAAGAACAATTAGAGTACTGTTGGCTAGAGTAGAAGAATCGAGACCTGATGTTGTGTCTTTTCGCAGAGACTTCCAAATTCTAGTTGGGATTCTTGGGAATCTACGAGAACAGCTTCATGCTAGAAGCTTGCGCGGTGATTTGAATGACTTGAATGAGCAACATGTCGCTCAAAGCCTTTATTCTGTAAATCATACTGGCGCTAGGGGAAGACCCAGGTACATCATTTCGGAGGAAATAAAATCATTTTGAGTAGCCATATTTTAAGGTAACGTACTTTAAATTGCAAAATAATTTAATAAAGAAGATAACGACAGAAAATAACAGTGTAGTGCAAAGTATTTAATAGCCCACTTCTTTATTTCATTCATAAAAGTGTTCCCCTACCCCATAAAATACATGTACAGTCTGTAACTGAAATGTTATCAATTTTAAAACACAGTCTCTTGAAATATTTTTACAGGCACATAGATGGCAACCACAAGATGATCGAGCCGTACAGATTTGTAATACATAGTGCCATTGATGGTTATTCACGTCTGATAGTTTTTCTGCATGCTTCATCAAATAATAAGGCACACACTGTACTTCAGTTATTTCTAGATGCAGTACAGATACAACTGGCCTTCCAGGGTAAGAACTGATAAGGGTTTAGAAAATGTTGGTTTGGCTCATGTAATGCTTACCAGACAAGGTTTGAATCGAGGTAGCATAATATCAGGCACATCCATGCATAACCAGAGAATAGAACGCTTGTGGAGAGAGGTTAATAGGATTATTTGCAGTCGTTTTGTCAATATATTTTCCTACCTAGAAGCAAATGGACTGTTGGATCCAAATAATTAGTTACATTTGTATTGCTTACATCAAGTATATCTTCCTATTATAAATGATGCTCTGCAACAGCTAACATCTTCCTGGAACTGTCATCCAGTGACTTCTGAAAATAATTACAGTCCAAGGCAGTTGTGGATTGACAGCATGGTTCAGATGAGATCTTGTAATTATTCAGCTGTACAAGAAGTATTGCAAAATGATGATTCCCAGGTTGACATGGCTACTTATGGAGTTGAGGAAGGTGGGCCCATTCCACAAATTCAAAGCAATAATCAGGTGGAGGTTCCAGAAATACCAGTTCAGCCCAGTGAGCAATGCTTGAATGAAATTCAGAATTTTTTAGCTAACATGGATGAGATTGAGGACAGGGATGGTATTCTGTTTTCAAATTGTACTTAACATCTTGCAAGATCATGTAGCTCTTTCTTGAGGTATGGCTCAGTGATTTGTTTTAATACATGTATAATACTCCATCATGAAGACATCAACCAAACAGTTTAATGGTAACTTTTATTGAAAAATTTCAACATTTTAATCAGAACAATATAAACGTTATTCTTGATATTGTTCTTGATAAAACCATGTAATGTTTTCAAACCCAAGGACAGTGTTTTTGAACAGTGCAATTCACAATAACTAAATGCCAGCTGAAAACAGAAAATCTGAATGGTTATTAACCTAGACATTCAAGTATCATACAATATTGTATATTGCTGAGATCAAAACCATAAATGTGTATTATACTAGCTTCAAGTAAATACCATGCACAATATAATATACTGTATTGTATTCTTTTATATTTGATGTGTCAACACACTGAACAGCAATCAGAGTTTAAGGCTTTTTGCTTTTCTTGTCTTCTTTCCTTGTTTCTTATGCAAGAAATCAAACAACTAAAAGCTGAATGTAAAATTCAAAACTGTAATTTAAACAATAACAAAAGCCATGCTGTAAACTAGTACATGACTGGGGCATGTTTGTTAAAATTATTGGGTATTATTCTTAGGAATTTCTCTGGAATTACAAAAAATCCTCATACTGAAAGAACTTCTTCCCAGTCACTTGCTTTTTTTACAACATAACTAATGTTGAGAAATATGGCCACTGCATACATGTGTCTCTTTTATACATCTTGAGGGTACTGTTAAAGTTTCTTTTATTAAAAGAAATTTAAAAAAAAATCATTTAGATTGAGGTCAAAATTATGTATTATCACCTTGTTGATGTTATTCTGACACAAGCTAGAAATCAACTTTAGGATATGATTTCAAATTACCTTAAAAATGATTCTGAATATATAAACTTCAACATCTTATATTAGAAAGATGAACTGATTTCCTTTAAGTCACTTTGCAACAAATCAAGCAACAATAAATAATAATTATTGATATTGCTAGACAATTGCAAAGTTAGAGTTCATTTAGTGTAGTCCCTAACCACGGCCATAACCTACATACTGGCAATTAATGCATGTATTCATTGCTGCCCTAAATGTTTGGTAACCATCATGGTTAAGAGGTAAATATATGATTCCAAAACAAGACTCGGGATCTGGGAAATGTGCCTCTTTAAAAGCAATCTTGATAGGGGAGCTTTTTGACAGCTTGGAGTCACCAAAGATGAACTTAATTAGTTGTTGCAGTGTTGGCAAGGAAGACAGTCCGAGCTGATTGCAGTTGTCTTGTTGATCTGAAATGTTTATTAATAAGGAAAAATAATATTTATCACTTTAGTTACTAAATATTTCAAAATTTTATTAGATAAAACAATACAGGACCTGATAATTTTTTGCTTAGTAATGATTGACTGCTTTAGCTTGGGTACGTTGTTTTATTTCAGACCACATGCCATTCCCTTGAGCATCATGCCTTTGTTAGTTTAATAGTTGTCCATGAGAAAACACAATTTATGAATATGGATAGATCTTAAACAAAGAATCTTATCCTCAAGAGAATGACACTTTGTCGGAAATGGGAAAATATCACAGCCATGTTAAAGAAGTCTATTCTTAGACATTTTCATTCAAATCAGATTCAGTCTGCAGTCTGTTTGTTAAAGGCTTATCCAGCAATCATGCAGTCAGCTCCAATAACTGAAAGACAGCATATGATGTGCATAGGTCTGAGGTGATTGCATCAAAGGTATATAAATTAGAAGCTTAATGACCAGCAGATCACAAAATTGTTCATAAAATAAAACATTTTCAACACATGTACAGCTTAATATAACTTTAATTTAGTTATACTGACCATGTTCCAACTCTTTTATGTAGGTTTTAAACCATTCAACTACTTCTTTTTCCTTTAAAGGCAAGCTTCCATGTTGGTCTGAGGCTATAGCATCTATAACTTGGTTTGCTGTGTAGGTGATATCAGATGTCAATGGAAATACCAGTTTGATGCAATGTTCATTTGCCATCAAGAATTCTGTAAGACATACTGAATCTAGTCCCTTCCTCATGTCTTCAATTTCATCCCTTCTGACCTTGAAAACTTGATGAAGCAAGATATGCTGCACTGCTCTACCTCTACTTTTCAATGTAAGAAGTTCATTGGCAAATCCTGCTTGAGTCAGAAGAAACTGAATATCATCTCTTGCCTCAATATTACTAAGGGTCTCTTCATCTTCTGCCTTTTCCAACTACATTAAAAGATTTTAAACATTTAACATGAATTTAAATGAATTTTGTAAAATGAATTTCCTAAAGATTTGTAAATCATAAGTACACACCTCCTCTAAACACATTTGCACTGTAAGGTCTGGAACATCTGATAATGTAATTTCAGGCAGGGCCTCATCTATGTTCCCACTAACTAGGTAGTAGGCTAGTGCCCGTGACATGCCATAAAACCCAACACCACCTTGAATTATGGAAAGTGCTATGGCCTTGCCCACGTACTTAAAATATCCACTTTGTAAATATTCTTCCTTGTGGACTGGGACCATGTGGTCTGGTTCTCCTTCAAACAATACCAGATCACCTGTTCCATCTCTAATCTTGGTCATAACTATTTCCATATACTCCCTTGTGAGTCCTTGTGCATCAAAACCATCTTCATTTTCAAATTCTATATCAAAAGCTCTTCTTGGGTCAATTTCTCCTCTTTTCATCAGTTTGAACAGGTCTTTTAAAATTGTCCCAGAGTGCCTATTTACCACCAAATTTTGTCTTTGTAGGCTGCTATCAAGGATCCTATTCTGGAACATGTTTATGTCTGTTGAAGGGTCTTGTCTCACAGAACTGAGAGGAAATGCATCCCCCTGAACTAAAGTATCTGTACCTAAAAATAAATGTGTATATAAATGTGGATATTTGTAACATAATCCTGGCTATAAGTAATTAATCAGATTAGATAAGAGGGTTTTGCTTGAAAAGTGATCAAGGGTCTTCATGTGTTCTTGACATATGAAGACTGACCAGACTTATATAAGTTTAAAAAAAAGATACTTAAACATTAGCAGTAGTATGGTACATGGTTGAACATGGCAGTGCATAACAGCAGGGACAGCAGACAAAGCACAATGTTGTTATTCAGGGAGCTAACCACCACCGCCAAAGGTGAGAGCATCTAGAGAAGTTAGGGGTATGTCTCACCCTCCCTCCCCCAAGAAAAACTTTAATCCAAAATGGCATCAAAATTAATAGAAGACTATAGCCCAGCCCGCTGGCTCCACAGTCCCTGTAGTACATAGAGAATATGGTACTAGTATATGGTAGTACATGTCAGTACATGGTAGTGCATGATAGCACATTGCAGTATATGGTAGTGCATGAGTGATAGTATGGGTATGGTACAAATGGTAGACCATGGCAGTGCATTATAGTTAGCTGTACTATTTTCTATCATACAAAAAGAAATAGAAACAAAAAAGAACACAGTTTAAGTAAAAACACTCTATTGACAGAAAAATCAATTCCATGAAAAGGTGGTTTGTTCTTTATATTTTTTAATCATTTGGGAAGGTTTTTATTTTTCAAATCAGTTCACATTTTACACCCCAAAATTATGGAGTATCCCCAATTTCTAATCAGTACCCCCCTAAAAAATTTGGGGGCCGATCAATGCTCTCTTACAATCATGGTTTATATTATTTGTAGTTAATTAGATTTTCATCAAACTTTCATCAAACTTAGCAATATTAACCTGCAGTACATTTGTAGATACAGTAAGAGAATAACTAGTAGCTTACCTCTTTCATTTGTGCTGTTGGAACTGTCAAGAATGGTATTTATGGCGTCAACTCACCTCACCACATTTTCAAAACTATCAACCAATTGCTTTTGAAACACTTTCGTAAGGCACTCTTTTAATTCTGCTTCCGAAGAATGCTTTGAAAAGCGCATTGCATCAATCTGTAATCCAAGACTTTGGATTTCTACTTTAGCTTTTTCTCTAGGTACTTTATCCCATTCAGGGTATGGTAGCAATATGACATCTTTGGTAAAACTGCCAGATGATGGTGACTGTAAAGAAGAGGAAGTGCTGGTTTTGGCTGTACTTGTTGATCTAGTTCTTGAGTAAAAAGGCAGAGTTCTTTGGCGTCTAGATCGGGCAGATCGTATCTCATTCAAGCTCCGGCCGTAATTTTGTGAAGGGTTAAACTGATTTATCTGATTCCTTGGTATCCCAAATCTTGCTTGGATTTCCTGATTTACGGATTGAAATTGCTTTGCCCTCCATTTTCGACTGGTACAGAAGAAATATTCGAGGTTTCATTGCTTACTATTTCTCTAACAATTCTCTGAATTCTTTCCTCCATGATTCCAGCATGCATAACATGAAGGGAGGAATACGGACCACGAGGCGTCCCAAGAGGCCTGTAGCGCCTCGGTTTAACCTCGATTCCATGTTCTCGGGTGACGTCATCTTCCAAGGCACAAATATGTATAAAACGGAATTCCAAGTAAAAATATGTATGACGAAAAGACATGAATATTAGACGTATTTGATTTTGCGGTTATATTATATATATATATGTGTTTCGATGTATATATGAGGACTTGCACAAATATATTTCCTTTCGACAAATATATATCAGTCTTCGATATTTAGAGCCTTTTTGACAAGCATAACTAGGTACACTACTGTGGTTGCTGTTTTCATATTATGGCTCGCCCTGGCACTAGTTTCCTGTCTTTGTGTTTGGTAGTTTTAGGCCGGGCTGGGAGCTGAATGTTTTGGAGGGAGACGTCAAAAGAGCTGTTTTTAGTGTTCTCAAGTTTCGTTGAAAATGTCCAAATATTATTTTCAGGGGCGGCGGAAGCGGGAGGGCCGGGGGGGCACTGGCCCCTCCACTAGATTTTTTGGGGGGACCTGGCCCCCCCAGAATATAATGCCTCACACACACAAAAAAAAAAAAAACGCATGAGATTTGGTTGTGATTACCATTATTTTTTATTTTGATATTACATAATTTTCTGTATCTAAAAAATATACGATATATCTAGCGACGACTTCCATCATTTTTGTGTCTCTCAGAACAATTGCAAGTGGTTTAATACGCGCAAAATGTTACTGATTGAAATATCACACATACACGTTTGTAATCAAGCTAAACAGGGAGGGGAGGGAGGGGAATGGGGGGGGGGGGGGGGGTCATTTCAAGGTACCGTGAAATATTGGAGTGCCCCCCCAAAATTTTTCAGCTTCCGCCGCCCCTGATTTTCTGTTTGTTGTGGTCGCTACATAATTTTTTTTTTTTTTTTTTGAGCGGGCAGAGTGTAATAGTGCCAGCTTTATATTGAGAAACCTGTAGAATGTAGAACGAAGCAGACCATTTAACGTATATACACAAGTTATTAAAATAAGAAGTAGTTCAAGGTATTTTACAACTTCTTTCTTTGTTATCAGGTTGCGTGACATTTTAAAATTTAATCCAATATAACGAAAAATAATATTCGAAAAGAACATTGCCAAAATTAGTAAAAGAGGCTCAATAGGCCCTTTGCAGCTAGTGGTCACGTGCTTGGATACCGCTTAGCAACACAAAACTGGAGAGCAAGCCTTCCAGTAAACAAAAGTTGTAATAGGTCAAGCACGCGTGGTTTTATACGATAGTTTCATCGTTCAAAACGCTTAATCCTTTTGCCCTATCTACAAACACAGTAAGATAATCTTAAATTCTCTCCTTTGGACTCGATTTTTGGTTCGAAGTAACGATATTCTTCGCGTTATCGCGAAAAAATTGTCACCGCCGGCCCGCTCGACGGCTGAAAAACATGGCGACTTCGCAAGGTATGTACTTCAAAACTCTCCTTTTTTTTTGGTTTCTTTTCAATTATTGGACTTCTAAAATCTCTAAAATAACAGTTTAGATTGTGAATGGTGATCGATTGTAATTGGACGGCATTTTAATGGACGATTTGTTTATTTTTTGTGAGAGTGATTCCACGTCTAAAGTCAAGACTAACCCATGTTTACATATATTCGCTGTAGATGTTAGAACTCCCGACGAGCCATCACATACCAAGAAAAATTCTTCGTACTGATATTTTTATATTTATTTTTGTTTTAGATGAAGTAGAAACTCAAGACATCTCTATCTTTCCTTCCCTCACCTTCGATGATGTAGGGAGCTACGCTATAGAGAAGTCTGGCTGCACAAGCACTTCGAAAGCGTACAAATTTATGGCGGAACCAGGCTATTTACATGACGTTAAAGGTACTTGATAGCCAAAATGTTTTTTCTATTTCATTATGATATGAATGGCAGACAATTCACACTAATTTTTCCAATTTTTTAGTGATATATACCGACCAGTGCGTGAGAGTTAAATGCAAGTGTTACCGCTCAATGAGGAAGTCTGAACCACCGCACATTTTAGAGGTGTCAGTCCAGAACAACAATTTGACATTGCTGTCTGGGCTGTGCTCATGTGTAGCCGGGGCAGGTGGATACTGCCATCATGTGATCGGGCTTCTTTACTATTTAGCCCTTCTTAAGCAACTGGGACATCGGACATTGCCTGATGAGCTAACATGTACCAGCATGAAGCAGCGTTGGAGCATACCTAGAGGATCCAAAATCGCACAAAAAGAAATACAAGACGTGCTAGTGAAAAAACCCCAACTTGGCGCTTCGTACAGTAGATATATCAAGAGTAATTTGTATTCCCCATCTACCCAGTATCCTACCCTCACAAAAGAGCACTTTAATGGCTTCCAACCACCTTATCCTCTCTTTACAACCATTCTGCCCAATCAAGATCAACTTGGCAATATCCCATTTGTACAGAGCAAGTTTGGAAATGTCCCAAAAGGCTGTGTCCTGTCATATCAACAAAAGATGTCAACTGACTACATCATAAATGATTTTACTTGCACTTCTTTCCCAGAGCTTCCCCTCTCAAGTGCAGAGGACAGATTTAATAACAATGTGTCAATCTGTCTTGACAGTCGTCAACAATCTATATTTGGAACATTGTCTGTGACAACAGAGTCATCACTGAGAGTGCAGCAGCAAACAGTCACTCAAAGTCAGAGTGATGTATGGCACCTGCTCAGAAAAAAAAGGGTAACAGCAAGCAAATTTGGCATTGTCGCTCGCCGGGTGTCACATTTTGACACCCTTGTCAATCAGCTAAACCCCACCAGATTTGTACAAACTGCAGCAATGAGAAGAGGCATTGAACTTGAACCACATGCTGCCATGGTCTATGCTAGCAATGCAAAGGGTGGAAGAGTAAACCTCTTCCCATCTGGGCTGATTGTCCACCCAAAGTGCCCATGGCTAGGTTGTAGCCCAGACAGGAAAGTTTATGACCTTGATGCCGTAAATAATGGTCAGAATCCCTTTGGCTTGTTAGAAATAAAGGTCGTTAAAGAGGGGGAAACATCATTTGACAATGTGAGGTATCTCACCAAGGACCAGAACACTAACCAGTACAAACTGAAAACAACAGACATTTATTATTACCAGATCCAGTGCCAGCTTGGACTCACAGGATTAGAATGGTGTGATTTTTTCAGTTACATTGACGAAAATTTGTTTGTTTGCTCTAGAATTAATTTTGATTCAGTGTTTTTCCAGCAAGCAAAGGACAAAGTTGATAGTTTTTTCTTCAATTACTATTTACATTAATACACTAAGATTTTTGTTGTTGTTCTCAAACCATGGCCAGATTTCTTATGATAACAAATATTATATTATTTTTATTAATGACAAATCAATTCATAATCTTAATTTATTTTTTATTATATTTATATCATATTAGTATTATATTTATTTGTGCTATTTAGATTTTGTGTTTGTTCATTAGTTTTTTTTTTTTGAGTTTTCATTTACAAACAAATTGAAATAGTTACAAAAAGCAATCCAAGACACATGATAAACCAACCTGCATTAAAGATTATCTAATGGGTTATGTAAGCCACATTAATCATACATTCACCAACTTCTTACAGACACTATGCCTCATTATTACCATTGGATAAAATAAGTGGGCCTTGAAAATTTGTAAGGAGGCAGGCTACAGTATATAACTGATTGACTGAACCTAAAGTGGACAATGGCACATCTGAATCAAAAAAGTGGTACTCTTTGACTCTTCTTATTGCCCTCTCGACATGAATTCTAAGACTTGCTAGTGTCTTTGTTTTTTGAACATCTGCGGCAGAGAATTGTTCCTGACTTTCAAGAAACGGAGGAATATTTAACTCTACCCGCTTCTCCCTAAGTAAATCTTCAATGTCAAACCCTTTGTCTGCCATGACTGAATCACCAGGTTCTAACAAATCTAGAATGCCGCTGCACCTTGTGATTTCCTTATCACTAATCCCCCCTGTGTAAAGGCTAGAAACGAAGCTAATAGCTCCATTAGGGGTAATGCCTATCAAACCCTTGAGTGTAGTATTACTCTTATAACTAGAATAAAGCTGCGACTGAAGTAGTAGGGAGGTAGGTGTTTGAACAAAAATCTCTGTACAATCTAAAATGACACGTGTGCTTGCATAAAGCTTTTTAAAACCTTCTGGCATAAACCTATCAACATCTTGCCTTGAAGGCCAGATCACTTGACTACCAAGAAGAAAATACAAAAAATTAGTCCATGTGATCAATTTCCTGCAAACTGACGATTTATGTATTCGGAACCTATGAGCTAAATCCTGTCCGAATAGACCTAGTTTGAGGCGTACACAAAACATAAACAATTCATCCACAAGAAGCATATTTCTTGAGTCTGGTCTACTTTCTCTTTCTCCAGAGGCATAACAATATGTCATTTGTGCAGCACATGGCTGCAAAAACTTAAAAAAGAACTGAATATGTAAATAGGATGGGAAACCTGTATAAAATCTTATGATCTCATTGTCTGTGCCAAATCTCTCAAGCCCAAATTTATTAAGTGCTAATTGTTCTGCAGCTTGCCTCTTAATGTCCTCAATTTCTTTTGCAGCTTCAACTTTAACCCTTTTTATTTCAGTGAGGGCAGCTGCAGTTTCATTTCTACTTTGTTCAAGTTGCTTTTGTGCATCTTGGAACTGTGCTCTGAGTGACTGGACTTGTGCTTGTAGGTCATCCATGCTGAAGGTTGTAGAAGTGCTGGGACTATTATCTTCATTGTCATCACTTTCATCTGTCTGAGTGTCTCTGTAAAAAGGTTTTGAAATTATGATGACACTCAGTTCACACTCAGTTCACACTAAATAAAAAATTATAAAAGACTAAATTATTAAAATTATAAAATTATTTTGGTTTAAACCAAAATAAACATCAAGTACAATTCCATCAGTCAAGTCTAAATGAAATGTATTGAAGTAGAAATATGTGATATTCATTACCTATCTACTTGTCGAATTATCTTTCTTCTTGCTTTGGATTTGGTTGACCAGTCAAAGATTGATGGTACAGCTCCTCTTTTTAGCAACTGACGTCCAGAATCAGTGGGAGGATTGTAATCTTCCTCAGTGAAGTGTTTTGAGCACACTCTGGTACTTTTGTTAACCTATTATAAATCAAATGTCCTTTTAATAACAATGTAACTGTATTCAACTATTTTTATCTTCATTACAGTTTTTTAAAGATCCACAGGCAATTCGTATTGTGCATTGATATTGTTAGATTCCTATATACCTTGAAGTGTGGGCCCACATCTCTTCGTATCTTCACCAGCCATTCCTTTTTCAATTGCTCATCCCTTGCACGGCCTGGTAAGCGGTGAAACTTTAAATCAGGATGATATCGAGAATCTCCGTTACACAAGGGAACACAACAATGGTACGAAGAATTTTTCTTGGTATGTGATGGCTCGTCGGGAGTTCTAACATCTACAGCGAATATATGTAAACATGGGTTAGTCTTGACTTTAGACGTGGAATCACTCTCACAAAAAATAAACAAATCGTCCATTAAAATGCCGTCCAATTACAATCGATCACCATTCACAATCTAAACTGTTATTTTAGAGATTTTAGAAGTCCAATAATTGAAAAGAAACCAAAAAAAAGGAGAGTTTTGAAGTACATACCTTGCGAAGTCGCCATGTTTTTCAGCCGTCGAGCGGGCCGGCGGTGACAATTTTTTCGCGATAACGCGAAGAATATCGTTACTTCGAACCAAAAATCGAGTCCAAAGGAGAGAATTTAAGATTATCTTACTGTGTTTGTAGATAGGGCAAAAGGATTAAGCGTTTTGAACGATGAAACTATCGTATAAAACCACGCGTGCTTGACCTATTACAACTTTTGTTTACTGGAAGGCTTGCTCTCCAGTTTTGTGTTGCTAAGCGGTATCCAAGCACGTGACCACTAGCTGCAAAGGGCCTATTATCCTCCAAAGAGGCTCAATCATCCTCCGAAGAGGCTTTTGCTTTCCCAATAAATGATTTTTTATCTGCATACAAAGCTCATTGTCTGTGATCAGCCAGGTTTGTCTTCGCTGTCATGCCTTGTAATTTCGGAGTAAAGATCGGCCTAAAATTTGAGTAACACTTGCAAAACCTTTCATTTAATAGTACAGAAAAACCAAATGGAAGTTGTGATAAATGAAAGTAAAAATTTTTATAAAAACACTTCACTTACTTGAACTTTGAACAATCAACCATGAACAGACGAGTCTCCCACCACGAGGTTCCAAGGCCGTCATCGTTTGTCATCCCCCTCGGCAATAATCGGAGTACAGCGAGATTTTGTTGTTCAAGCGTTGATTGGTTGCGAAGTTTGTTCATTGTTTCGTATCGAATTGTTTATTATTGATGATGATTGCTGATTGGTTCCGAAGTTAATCACAATGCCTCCAAACCCTTTCGACTAATTCCGAACGTTTGCCGAGTCACACTCACTCTTACGGACGGACGGACGGACGGACGGAAGGACACAACTCGATGACATAGTGGCTTCGCCTCTTCGAGGCAATAGCCACAAAAATGCCTACAAAATGGAAATAATAAAGCAAATGCATGCTATTAGTCTTTTCAATTTCACATCCAACCACGATTAAGTGAAAGCCTGTACCAGGAAAATCACCAAATACTGTAATCCAAAAACAGGGTTTATTTGTTTTTACATGTAGATATGAGTCGCCTCAATGTTGACGTCTTTTCTAGCCTATTTTTTGGTGTTTTTATAACTATACTTCCTGTCTGTCTGGAGCAAGTATAGGTAATGAAGGGTTATTTATGTATGTTCGTTTGCTCAGAATGTTTTTTGAACAGAACTTATCGGGATTTCTAAATGTCGAGAACGTATTTCAGGTATTTAAGAGGCAGTCTCTGTAAAAGCGGCCCACTGCATTTCGGGTCAGAAAATAGTTTTCCCTCAAACTTTTACCATAGAAAGGTAATTACTAGTAAGTAATGAAAATGACTTTATTTTCTCGAAATTCATCAAAATGATTTTTTTACAGCGCATAAATCCTGGACCACCGTTATCGCTAAATTTGCATTTATTATTAATTGAAAATTGCCCATATCTAAGTCGTCACTGCTCGCAAAATATTAAACGCTTGAACAAACTATTATTTTTCCTGACTTTCACATTCATTCTAGTGTCAAAAATAAGCAAAATTTTGAATGTTAAGCAAAAGGGAAAAAAGGAGAAAAATAAGTATTCATACCGATTTGACGGCTTTTTGAAATCAAGACAAACCTCCCCTCACTAAAAAGCTTTTTTCTCCCAAGTCCAGAACGGGTTACTTAAGTTTTTTACTTCAATCTACTGATCAAAGGTTGATAAAAGTGGATTCATAAAAAAAAGTTTGCGCTTTTTATGTATCTTCTTCACAGCAACCTCGGACTTTTTTCGTGTTTTTATGCACCTATCAGCGGCTTCCCCGTGGGGTCGACCCCCGGGCTGACCAGGGAGATGGGTGGGAGAATATAGGAGGATTGGATCCAGCAGCAGTAAGGGGGACTCGCGAAATCCGAATCACTAAGCATCGAATTTCACGGGTATTATCTGCGTTTCAGGCCCCTCTAAATGTATGCGTCGGCAGCGGGTATTACCCACGCGACGATTCCCTTACTGCTGCTGTGTTTGCGAAATCTATGTATTAAGTTAAAATATTTGTCTTATATACGATGCACGAATGTAAAGAGTTTGTTTATGACTTCTGTGTAAAGTGCTTGAAACCCAAGTTTAAACCCACTAAGCCAAATAAGCTTCTTTGTTGTGGTAAGAAAATGCAAATAGAAGACGACACGTCGGCACAGTGTTACGAGTGTGGTAAGAATATTCGTAATGCCGTACCAAATGCTACCAGAGAGCAGTATTACGCCAATGGAGGTCGTAAGAAAACACCTTATAAGAGAATAAAATACTTTAGGGACTGGATGAGTCATATCCAGGGTTTACGACCAGTATATTTAAACAACGAAGTAAAGAAGAAAATCATAGACCACTTAGAAGAGCCAACCCCACAAAGTCTACGGAAAACGCTGAAAAAATTAAAACTAGGGAAATATTACAAAGCTATTCCCTATCTTTTGTCTGAAATTACCGGCAAGTCTATTCCCGAGGTTTCTGATATGAGCAGAGCCGAGTGGATGTTTTGTCGGCTGGATAAGGATATTCCTTATTAAAAGTTTATCATGATTTCAAACGTGTCCGTACGTAATATATCGTAAAGAATAGAATTCTGGCTTTGCATGATGAGTAACAATCAGATCAGATTACATGTCATATTTCGGTAGCCCACAAACCAAAAGCATGATTATTATTACAACAGCTTTATACCAACACCATCATTCTTATCTTGCTTAACTATAGGTGCTCCTAATATAGTCGCTCCGTATCCAGATAATCTGTACGCTATTGAAAATGAAAAGGCAAAAGTTACCTGCGTAGTCGAAGACACAGTTTCCAATCCAGATGAGATAATATTTGTGAGGAAGAGCCGTTTTGGTGACGTTGAACCCATAAGAGATGAAGGACCTGATGGACGCATCTATTATCAAAATGAAACCTTGGGTTAGTGATATTAATGAAAGCTGTCACATCAAGAAATGTAACATCACACTGTTACATCACGCAAGAGTAACACCGTGCACCACACCGCACTGTGGTTATGCCGTGCATCGCTAACACCACACTGTGGTATATCACGCATGTAAAAGTAACACCATGCTTCATATGTCTACATCACACACGACATTCACACTGTGGTTACATCACGCAAAACTAATAAAAGTGCGCAACACTGTTGCAGCGGAAAATTCAGAGCAAATTTTGCTGGTATTGCCACTCCGCGTGCAATATATTTTCATTGGTGCGTTAAGTAGATACTCTTTACTCAATAATATTTTGTTGTACACAACAGTGTAGCGTGAATAGTTGCGCGATTTTGTTGCCCTAGTGCCGCACCTTCAGACCAAACTGCGATTTGATGAACCAATACCAAGAGTTTATTCAAACAACAGTTTATAGACAACTATTGAGCAGAGAGAGTATGGTTTGTTTCTGATATTTCTAGATGGCGGAAGCAAGCTACGTGTGACTCTGCATTTCAAGGTAGTCGTATTGAATGATGATTCAAGAAATGGTCGTTATGAATGCCAAGGACACACAGGAGGTAGTCAACATGAATATGGATTCACTGTCACTGTTATTGAGAGTAAGTACTTCTCAATTCTAATCGAATCACAACCTGGCAAGAACCAAATCATCACGGATCGTTACATTTTTACCCACAGGAAGCGAGTTTCCTATAGTTCAGGCCTCTGACAATGTAACAGCAAAGTTTGGGGAGCGAATTCAACTCGGCTGTAATGTCACCTTTAAAAAAAAAGGGCCGATAATGACAACCATCGGCAAGTTTACCTGGGCAAAAGATGGAAGGGTTGTAATCGCAAGTTATTGTCCCCATTTCTCATCAATTAAACCTTTGGTTTTGAACGTAAGCCTAGCTGATGTGGGTGGTACATATTCTTGTTACTTGGAGTACCTGCTGAGAGGAATTAGAAAGAGAAACATCACAAAAACCATTATCGTAAAAGGTCAGTTCAATTACTCATATGGGTACTGATACATTGCTGTAGAAAACATCGGTATAAAAAACTTACAGCAACATGATCGTTACTGGAATTATTTCTTTAGTTCAGCCTAGATTTTTCCCTGAAAAGAAAGAAGAAAAGAATATGAAGCGGCTTGTGTGCACTGCTCAGGGAAATCCACTGGTAACCGAATGGAAAAGAAAAAACCTGCTCAACGATGACATCTGGGTCTTTGATACAAAAGGTATGGATAGATGAATGAATGAATAGAAGGGATAGAAGAGATGGGGAGTGGATTGGAGTATGGATAGATGGGACGGACGGACGGACGGACGGACCTGTAGTTCGATAGAAACTATTACGGTTTTGGATGTAAAAATCAAACATTGTGTTTTTCATTCCAAAGAGTATAACGCATCGTTTTCTCTCATTATTATCAGATAACTCATCCAAAGGAAAGTACGTTTTTTCTAACATGGATGGCTTCAAGGATCACACCTTGACAATCTATGACGTACAACCTAAAGACGCCGGCCAGTATTATTGCTGCATCAAGAACATCACAAGTCCCAGACCCCCCGAAGATATCAGTAACTGTCAGATCTTTGACGTTCAACCTCCACCCCTACTCCAAACCCAGCCCCCATCCCCACTCACTACCCCACATCCAGGTCAGTATCAGTCTGTCATCGATAATCACGTGACATGGTTAAAGTTGCCATTTGCTCTTATCACTATATCCCTTTTACAAATTTACTTGGTTTTCATCTCAGGTTCTGTAGTTGGCAAAGCAAGTCTCACGTTTTCCATCATTCTCCTCGACCTGCTGCTGAATTGGTTGCTGTAATGGTCTCGTGACTACTCCACTAGGTCACGTGAGGCCTGAGGTTGGAAGTGTATCCATCATTTGACCACAATAATTTCTTGTCAATAAGATAAAGTGCACTCTTAGTCTTAGTGCTGAATTGTATTGAATGTCTTCATAATACTTTATATAAGATAGTTAGCAGTACACTGTATGTAAAAACTGCCTGGTCGAAACAACCAATATAAACTGGTTAAATTTATACAACTGAGACAACCAGTTTTAAAATGGTTGAAATATTGGTTGTCATAAACGATTTACTTTGGGTTATAACCACCACGATATTATTGGTTATTACAAACAATTTACTTGGGATTATAACTAAATACTGTATACCGTAAATCCTCTATTTAGCCCCCCGGGGGCTTATTTATTTCAGGCACGTTTGAGGGAGGGCTTATTGGAGAGGGGGGGCTTAATTGAGAGGGGGGCTTATTGATTTAGTCGAAACGCAGTAAATTGTACGCTGTCAGGATGTAGTATGATTGTAACTCAGGATTAAACGGAAGCATTAATATTGACCTTCTCGCATAATCTGTAGCGATGTACATGGCATTTTCATTATTTGATTTACATGTGTTAGTCTCTCAGGTATAATTTATGATTATTGTGAATAGCAAAACTAAAACACGGTAACATTAACAAAGCAAGCTAAAAAGAAATGTTCTGAACAATCATTAAATGTTCCATTGGTTCATTAACACGTGATTCTTTAGTTGTGAAGGGGGAGGGGAGGGGGCTAAAAAGAGAGGGGGGCTTAACAAATTTTTTTCCTTTAAAAAGGGGGGGGGGGGGGGGCTTATTAGAGAAGGGGGCTTATTTGAGAGGGGGGGCTAAATAGAGGATTTACGGTATTGCTTATAATAACCAATATTTTTAAGGTCAAGGCAATGCAACTGAGACAACCAATTTTCTAGGTTAGTTCCTTAGGTTACTTTGACAGGCTGTCAATTCAAGCAATTGTATTATGATTTAAATTTCATTGCTAAGATCAAGCAACGATTTCAAATTTGGTAGAAAACAATAACGAGAGCGAACATACAATTTCAACACTTTGTAAAAACTTCCAAAAAAAAAAATTTTCATAAAAAATTTTTCTTTACTTCTTTCAACTTTGACAGCGCTACTTCCGCTAGCTGAATACAGTATATAAACATATTTACCATGTGATGCTTTTATTATTATTATTATTATTATTATTATTATTATTATTATTATTATTATTATTATTTTTATTATTATTATTATTTTTATTTTTATTTTTATTTTTATTTTTATTTTTATTTTTATTTTTATTTTTATTTTTATTTTTATTTTTATTTTTATTTTTATTTTTATTTTTATTTTTATTTTTATTTTTATTTTTATTTTTATTTTTATTTTTATTTTTATTTTTATTTTTATTTTTATTTTTATTTTTATTTTTATTTTTATTTTTATTTTTATTTTTATTTTTATTTTTATTTTTATTTTTATTTTTATTTCTATTTTTATTTTTATTTTTTGCTTGGATAGTTATTAAAGATGCGAATTATTTTTCTTCAAGAAAATTTTTCTCGGAAAGAAATTCCGAGCTCCAGGCGGGATTCCAACACTTGACCTTCTGTTTGATAGTCAGACGCTCTAACCAACTGAGCTATTTCCACTTCGAGAGGTTTTCGAACAGCCGTCCGTCCTAAGTGATCAGGCTTAAATACCATCTACACCTCCCTCACCAACAAGAGGTCTAGTGGCTCAGTTGGTAAGGGCGTCCATTTTGTTTGGTTGCAGTATTGATAACCTTATTGGTTATTTTGTCAATAAGAAATTGGTTGAAATGGCTGTTTCAATTGGTTATCTATTTCAAACTTCATTTGAAGATGCCTAACATTATTTGGTACTTTTCCTTTTTGCGTTATAAGATGTATGTAAATGCTTTTGAAACCATGCACTTACAGGTCAAGAGCATATATAACTAAACTGTTGCATTTAATTAATAAACACTTACTGAATATTAATGTGTACAAGTAAAAAGCAATCCAACGGCTCAATAGGTCTATTTTTTCGATGATTTTACGATATCAATATATTTAGCCCATGAAAAATAGAAACATTAATAGCTGTGGGTTGTAAAACAACATAATTTACGGTTTTCTCTCACGAGGGAGATAAAGCAATTGCAATTATAAACTTTATTTGTTTTATTCCAATTATAATTTCACTTATTGTTATATAAACATTTTACTATTGAAGATATGACATAAGCTTGCTGTTTTTTACTTTTTTCCATGGAAACAAGTTTTCCCTTTCCTATACCATCTCATTATACTGACTCTCCCATAACACAATGTGAAGGAAAAGGATAAATCAATCCGCAGCACTTCACTTTCAATCTGAAATGACTAGTAATGAGTGATGATATTCCACTATTTTGGAGATGACGTCTCACGCATATGTCAGCAGCGAGCTATTGTTCTGCCACCAAAAACAAAACATCTGTAAGCAAGCTGAACTGACGAATCTAGTGAATACTAGTGGAAGAAAGACACAGCCATGGAATCCCTGTGGATCACCAAGAGTTTTGTCGTCCTTTTATTGTTATACTTCAATTCTTCTGCTCAAGGTAAGTGTTAATCAAATGGATAACCAAAAGCAATAACACAGGCGACTCTTCAACAGCCTGAATATCTCTATCTATTGAATATAAGCGTGTCAGATCTGTGAAGGATCGTGATCCCTATCAACACTGACTGAGATCTGTCTGGAGCAAGTATAGGTAATGAAGGGTTATTTATGTATGCTCGTTTGCTCAGAATTGTTTTTGAACAGAACTTATCGGGATTACTAAATGTCGAGAACGGATTTCAGATATTTAATTGCTCATAAAAGTTTATCATGATTTAAAACGTGTCCGTACATATATCGTAAAGAACAGAATTCTGGCAACAGCTTTATACCAACACCATCATTCTTATCTTGCCAACTATAGGTGCTCCTAAGATAGTCGCTCCTTATCCAAATAATGTTTACGCTATTGAAAATCAGAAGACACAAGTTACCTGTGTATAGTGGAAGACACAGTTTCCAATCCAGATGAGATAATATTTGTGAGGAAGAGTCGTTTTGGTGACGTTGAACCCATAAGAGATGAAGGACCTGATGGACGCATCTATTATCAAAATGAAACCTTGGGTTAGTGATCATGAGCTCAAAGAGATTGCCTAAATCATAATATTGTTCAATTCTAATGATGAAAAAAGCACTAAAAAAACCTAGGTTGAACCAAAAAACTACTTTTAAATTTGATCAAAACCTGAAACAACCTCTGGTTTGACCAAAATCAGGGCAAGGTTAACTCACACATCGAACCCTGAAACAATCACTTGACTAATCAAAGTCAGGGCACGGCTAATTTACAAAAACCCTCACATCAAAGAAGAGACCTAACAAACTCTGCTGATATTTTTAGATGGTGGAAGAAAGTTACGTGTGACTCTGCATTTTAATGAAGTCATAATGAATGATGATTCAAGAAATGGTGGTTATGAATGCCAAGGACACACAGGAGGTAGTCAACATGAATATGGATTCACTGTCACTGTTATTGAAAGTAAGTAAATTTGTTTTATACAATCAATCATCGGTTGAATTCACACTTTGTTTTTGCTGTCAAAACCTTAAAATTTAATCAAACCTCAAAACCACTGGGCTAATCAAAGTCAGGGCATAGCTCACTAGAGGATGGAATCCTGAAACACCCACTGTTCTGATCAATATATGGGCATCACTTACATACATATTAAACCCAAAATGAATAGGAGAATCAGGATAAAAGCCCTCACACCAAGAGATAGACATCATGAATTCTGCTAACGTGATGCTGAGTCAGTCCAGAAAAAAAACCTGAAACCTCTGCAGAGGTGAGACTATACACTACCCTTGATTTAGAATAACTCTGTAAAATCTTCATCTTCACGACATATATGTTTTACATGCTTGATACTATTTGATTATAACAGGAAGTGAGCTTCCAGGCATTGAAGTCTCTAACAATGTATCAGCAGAATTTGGAGATAATATCGTACTTAGTTGTAACCTTACCATCAGTCAAGCCGCTTCTGCAAGTCAGACTGAACTAACCAAGCTGATGTGGGCCAAAGATGGTCGGCTTATTGAAAAAGTTCTTTACCCAAGAGAACAGTCCCTTAAATCCCTCAAGATTTATGTGGACCGTCCTGAAGTTGGTGGTATCTACTCTTGTCACTTGACATCCAAGCTAAGAAAAGTCAAGGAGTATAATGTTACTGGTAGCATCTATGTGTCAGGTATGAAATGTTTCTAATCGAGAGTGTTGGGGAACGAATCAACTCAGTTGTAATGTCACCGTTACTAACAAAGGCCGCGCGTTAATGACAACCATCGGCAAGTTTACCAGGGCAAAAGATGGGAGGGTTGTAATCGCAACTGATGTGGTCGGTACATATATATTCTTGTTACTTGGAAAACTATTATCGTAAGAGGTCAGTTCAATTACTCATATGGGTACTGATACATAGTTGTAGAAAACATCGGTAAAAAAAAACTTACAGCAACATGATCGTTACTGGAATTATTTCTGTAGTTCAGCCTAGATTTTTCCCTCAAAAGAAAGAAGAAAAGAATGTGAATCGGCTTGTGTGCACTGCTCAGGGAAATCCACTGGTAACCGAATGGAAAAGAAAAAGCCTGCTCAACGATGACATCTCGGTCATTCATATAAAAGGTATGGATAGATGAATGAATGAATAGAAGGGATAGAAGAGATGGGGAGTGGATTGGAGTATGGATAGATGGGACGGACGGACGGACGGACGGACCTGTAGTTCGATAGAAACTATTACGGTTTTGGATGTAAAAATCAAACATTGTGTTTTTCATTCCCAAAAGTATAACGCATTGTTTTCTCTCATTATTATCAGATAACTCATCCAAAGGAAAGTACGTTTTTTCTAACATGGATGGCTTCAAGGATCACACCTTGACCATCTATGACGTACAACCTAGAGACGCCGGCCAGTATTATTGCTGCATCAAGAACATCACAAGTCCCAGACCCCCCGATGATATTAGTAATTGTCAGATCTTTGACGTCCAACCTCCAGGTCAGTATCAGTCTGTCATCGTATTATTAAGTTAGCAAAATCTCAACATACTTATAATACCAGATATGCTTCAACAAACAATCTTTTCCCTCCACCATCTCGTACTAACTATGGCAAATTTATGTTCCGATCTGCAATAACCAAAAATGGGTTAAAAACAACAAATTACTGACTGCATTTAAATCATATTTAAAAAGACACTTAATAAGACTACTATAAATTTGATGTTAGTTACCTTTTATCTTATTAAAAACATGTATATGTATATATATATGTATATTGATATATAATTATGTAATTTTTTTGTAAATAGCATATATGTTATATCTTAATGTAAATCCATTTCCAATTCTTCTTGTATGTAATAGCTATCATTAATTTGTATAGGAAATCGCACGATCTCGAGTACAATTTGGAAATTAATAGTCACGAGTAATGTTTTGAAAGTTCTTGTAATTGCACGAGCCTTTAGGTGAGTACAATTAAAGAACTTTCAAAACATTACGAGTGTCTATTAATTCCAAATTGTACGAGAAGATCGTGCGATTTTTTGTTTACAGTTCACTCAACAAAATTTCAGTAAAAAATGCGAAGCGACGCCGTTCATCTTTGTCTATTTGGCGGCCGATTTCCAGTCCATCGTGCAACGGAAATGCATAAAAAAGATTAGTTCTTACGGCTTTAAAATTTTATTTATGCTTTTTAAGTACAAAATGATAGAAAATAATTGTTTTGACATTGTTTTGGCCGTGTTGCCATAGCGACTTAATTCGGTACTCCTACGGAGTACAATTAACGCTATAATTGTACTCCTCTCGACCAATCAGAGTCGAGTAATTTTGTTGAGTGTACTATAAAAACTGTAATTGGTATAATATACTCCCCCATCTTGATCCTCATGACGAGCTACACGGCTTAGTTACCGGCGTGAAGCAGCACTTTCAAAGTGCTCGTCTCAGATTTCATTTCTATTCATTGCATAGGGAATACTTGCGTAATGCATGTCATCGTACTGATTAACACAGCATGAGCACATAGCATGCCAGGGATTCCGGATGTTTCGAGTTGGATACCGAGTTCGAGTTCGAGTTCGAGTTCGAGTTGGATTTCGAGTTCGAATTCGAGTTACCATGGATAAATATATTATTTATTTAAACTATTAGATTCGTCACCTCGAATATTCAGGGATACGATGACGAACCATTGCGTTAACAACGAAATATATTTTGCAGATATTTTGCTTTTACAGATGTAATAAAACTTAATATTTACATGAGAACATGAATAGAGTTCACGAACAGCTACAAAGTTACTCAATGATAATAAAAGAAAAGATATCTCCGCGAATCAGCGGCCATCTGTTCATGTCATAAGTCATTTCGAAAAAAACAAACTCGTCCTTATTAGTCCGCAGCCGCTATCATTGTCGTCGCACAACGCTTCACTCCCTTGCCCCATTGATCGTTCCCCGTCCCCGTCACACTCGTCCCTCTGATCGATGATTTTGCTGTAACTTGATAACTAGAAAAACGCAAAGTTACAAAATTAACTTACACGAGGTTGAAACTGATATTCGGATATCTGTTCACGAAGTAGCTTTTTCAATTTATTATGTATAAGAATATAAGAAATACTCTGAAAAATTTCACCAACATGAGCAAAAGGAGCTATGCAGATGTTGTTTCTAACAAAGGTAAGGCGGAAAATTCTTTCAAATTGTTTATTCAAATTTATCATTTGTGTCCGTAATCACGTGGATTTGTCTCTACTGTAGGGACTGTAGGATCGTCCCAAAACATTGGAAATATGGGTGTGAGGTGAGAGTTAAGTGTAAAGTTTTTATTGTTATTTTCATTGAACAAATACTGGGATAAGGTTTAAGAATAAATCCTAGTGTAAGTTTTTGTAAAAAAAATTCTACTGTCATCGTTGCTTGGTACGATCCTTATCATTATGACCCCCAACGCTGCTTTTAGTTTTTTCATACCTGTCGATGATGCTATTTGAAGATTGCATGTTGTGCAGTTTTTTAATGATCAAAACGCCTGTGTTATCTAAAGAAAATTTCAAAGATTTATTCAGTTAAGTTTAGTCTTTTTCTCGGAGGAATTCTCTGAATACACATAAGCCGGAATTTATTGGACAGGCTATTAGCTGGCTTTTTAAAAAATGGTGGTCTTGGGGTGATGGCTAGCAAGATAAGACTTTTTTAAGTAACAATAAGTAGTTCATATTTTTTGTTAACGGATGACGCAAACTCAGGTTTGACTTCTATTATCTATCTTTTCTGAGAGCATCTATAGCCTAGCCCAAAAGAAATACTATCAGTATCGGCTTTTAGACATTAGGCTCTTGAAAAGTTAACCGACAACAATGCTAAGAACAACAATGGGGTTTCCGTTGACTGAAAACTGATGAAATGCGCCCCTCGTCCCCCCCCCCCCCCCCCCCCCCCCCCCCTCGTGTGCGAGATGCAGAGCCACTACCATATTTTGTTCTGCCGATCATTAACTAGATACCATTGTAACAAAATTTGCTTTTTTATACCGAGGAACGCGTTTATTGTCAACGTGATGGAAATGACAGGGTAGACAGTAAGGAAATTAGGAAACTGCGATTATCTACCGATGTATCAGCACTATCACTAGCTGATTACATAGCGGCATATATAAAGTTATCTGAACGGGCGTTTTCTTTTATGTATTATCATCACTCCTACGTTTGCACCACTTTTTCTTGGCTTTTGATGGCATGAAAATAATTTTAAAACTTCTTTTAGAGATACAAATTCATTCCATACTAACTATAGGCTTGACAATCCTAAGAGGTCTGAATCTGAACCGGAAATTGAAATTTAACCTCTTACGCCAACAGACACCATAAAATGTATAAGGTAAAAAATGATCATGCATTAGGACGTGACGGCAGCAATATGTCTAAGGGTAAAACAATAGAAATTTTATTTTCTCTGAGGAGTAAATTTTCTAACTCATGCAAAAGCATTGAGTGAAAAACCGCTATCAATCCACATATTTCTTTCTATAGCGCACTTGAAAACCCTCCACTGGCACAAAAAAGCGATTGGGTTGGAAAAAAAGTGCATTTTTTTGACTGCCGGTCATTTAGGAATTCGTGTTGCCTTTTGACCGGCAGTCGTGTGGTGATTTCTCTGTCTCACTGAATTCATGGCTTCGTATTCTATGTCGGGCATCGACGAAAAGTACAATATGAGATCTAAAACGTTTTTCGTGTTCGCTTGGGGTAATAGAATAAAGTTAGAGTAGCTTGGAAGCGATTGGCTATATTTCCAGCTAGATATAAACAAAAATTCTTGACTGCCGGCCATTTAGTAATTCGAAGGCCCTGGCCGGCTGCCGGCCATATCGACACAGCGTTTAACGTTTAATAAATGAACCTCTGGCAAAAAAAAATGTAGATAATACTCAGTGGTGAGTGGAATTTGGAAAGTCTGGGTTCGATCCATATAATTTTATATGAATTCTATATTGTACTAATTATAGTGTATATTTAGTCAAATAAACATAACAGCAAACAAAAGAATTAGAGTGAAGTAGTTCTAAATACGCTAAAGCATTTTATACCACTCTGTCATTTGTAATAAACATCTTTCGGGCATTAACATGTTAAACAATATACCAGCTATATATAACGAGTGAGTGGTTTTTGTATGTTTATTTTCGAATTAATTCGCGAATTAAAGTAGTAGACCCAGAAAGGAAGTCACAAGATATCTTCAGGTTTATTTATTTCGAAATTCGCATTTCGAGTTCTTTAAAAAAGATTGATAGAAAATATAACGGTAAATTCCCACTGGCTAGTGATCTTGTGCTATTGAGTAGCTATTTATGACGGACTCAACTCGAACTCGAACTCGAAGTCCAACTCGAAGTCCAACTCGAACTCGAACTCGAAGTCCAACTCGACGTGTTACGACTCCCAGCATGCCACTATCAATGGACGGCACATTACATCACTGAAACAATATTTACGTCGTTATAAGATATCATGTGACTCTACTGTGGCGCTTTATTTGAAAGGGTCACTGAGAACGTTCCGATGAACTTATTGCCCAAGATCAAAGGATTTCAGGTTTTTCTTTCACATTATCACTACCTATCTAACCCTTTTGCTGTTATTTTATGTATGTGATGTGCGTTTATTGTCTTTGTATTAGATCTGTAGGCAGCATTTATGCTTAGGTACTTGTATACCTGTATAATTTGCATGCTTACTTAGGTCACTGTCCGTGTTATGTATTAGATCTGTAGGCAGCATTTATGCTTAGGTACTTGTATACCTGTATAATTTGCATGCTTACTTAGATCACTGTGTTTTGTGATAGATCTGTAGGCGCATTTATACTTAGGTACTCGTATACCTGTATGATTTGCATGCTTACTTAGATCACTGTGTTTTGTGATAGATCTGTAGGCGCATTTATACTTAGGTACTCGTATACCTGTATAATTCGCATGCTTACTTAGATCGCTGTCCGTGTTATGTATTAGATCTGTAGGCACATTTGTACTTAGGTACTCGTATACCTGTATAATTTGTATGCTTACTTAGATCACTGTGTTTTGTGATAGATGTGACTCTGTTTCTGTTTTGTACATAATACGTCTGTTCTTAGCTTGTGTTGCTGGTGTTGTTCTTTTGGGAGCGGGTTAAAGGTATATATTTTCATAAATGTTTATTTCAATCAAATTGTTTCATTGGCATTTTTAATGCTAAAGGTAATAAGTGATTATATGACAAGTATATTGTTTTGGGTGTCTTATTGGGACTTTCATAGCCGAGCGACCTATTTGTGCGAACGACTTGGTTTATAACTCTAAATAGATCGAGTGTAGGCATATTTACAGATGCTTGATGTTTTTGACTGGCATTCGTCATCTTGACATCACGGAAATCGGATTAACTATCATCTGTAGCAACCAAGACTACATGCTGTTTACCGTAAAATGGTCTCTCCAGCTCGTCATGTTTCACCCATGTTTTTTTACTATTATTTAAAGTCGCTGTCGACTTGAAAGTTCACACTATTTCGACAACCACACACACTGTACCATGAACAACACTCTGGTAATTTTTTTCCTCAAAAAATCTCGTATTTTATTTCAAAATGTATTATATGTATATACACACTTGTAAACATTTATATGTGTGTAAATAAACAAAAGTTCAAAGTTCAAACTGCTAGTTCTAGGGGGTCGTAAACAGGTATGCCAGGTAAATGGTAAATGGAGTGTTGTCTTCAGAGAGCCGGATCGGCTGCGGATTTCCTCAGAGTTACATTCTTGGCCCGCTCTTCTTCCTCTTGTACATAAATGGTTTACCAGAGTGTCTAAGGCAAACAATACCTCGTATGTTTGCTGATGATACTAATCTGACAGCAACTGGGAGATCAATAGAGGAAGTTGAGGAAGTTCTTGGTTTGGGGATTGACCAGTTTTTGTCTTGGGATGAGCATGTTGATAGCATATCAGAGAAAATCTGATTGGCATACATAATGCTATAGTACAGCCGCATTTTTACTACTGTAGTGAGGTATGGGACACCCTTGGTGAAGGTCACGCTAAAAGTCTTCAGAAATTACAAAACAGATCTGCAAAAGTAATCACTTATACGAGTAATGAAACTCCCCACCAGGAACCTTTGAAAGCTCTAGGCTGGGAACCTCTCAAAAACCAAAGAGAGAAAACAAAAGCCAAGCACATGTACAAAATACTTAACGGAATGGCACCTGACTGTCTTGTAGATCTCTTTACAAAACAAAAAAAACAAAGCGATACAAAATTACAACTTAAGGGGCTCCAGTACCTCACTGCAGTTACCTCTTCCCAGAATTTGGTAAAAGAAGCTTTACTTATGATGGGGCAAAAGTCTGGAACTCCCTACCAGAAAACTTAAGAAATCGTAAATCACTGGCCATATTTAAATCTGAAATTGCCACTCACACTCTATCTATTTCTTAGTATCTATAAATTAATTTATTACTTAATTTACTATGTATTATTGTAGCTTAATTAACAGTTATATATATGTTATTTTCATTATCTTTATTGATTATTGATTAGAATATAAAATAGTATTAATTTTTCATTGTAATATTCATCCACACGCCCCTTGTGGAAATCAGCTTCAGTTAATGGGTCAAGTGTCTTTAAATAGAGTGAACCTACCTACCTACCTTTTATCACTATTTCCCTTTTACAAATTTACTTGATTTTCCGTCTCAGTTTCTGTAGTTGGCAAAGCAAGTCTCACGTTTTCCATCATTCTCCTCGACCTGCTGCTGAATTGGTTGCTGTAATGGTCACGTGACTACTCCACCAGGTCACGTGATGCCTGAGGATGGAAGTGTATCCATCATTTGATGTGTGCACTCTTAGTCTTACTGCTGAATTGTATTGAATGCCTTCATTGTACTTTATATAAGATAGTTAGCAGTAGTTTAGTTTTTTAATTATCTGTAAACAAAATGAATATGTTTGAGTTTTCATTTGTGTACTCCAACAAAACAATAAAATGGGAAAAGATCTTAGCTTGTGTGATCTTTTAGCTCGTAATACTAGTCTTTTGAAAACCATCCCTTCTCAGGTGAACAAGCGTTACTTGGCGGGCTATATTTCAGTAGTATCGCACCGACCCAGGAATCTTGTCTCAACAGGTGATTTGCATGTGATGTGAAAGCAAAGACCACAAGATGACTCATGATATAGTCTCGAGTATAGTTTTATTAACGATATTGGATCATTCACCGACCTACTAACAACATGATCACTAGCTACTTTTAACAAGACTTGTAGACCAACTAGTAACTGCTAGTCACACACTACTGAAAAGGTTGTGAAAAACGCTTAAACCTTTCTTCATAATAATCTGTTTGTAATGTCACGCCATTTCTGTCATGACATACAGGTCAATACTAAACAGGCGTCGTCAAAATAGTCCAAGTGAAATCAAAACTTTGACATTTTGGTTTCTTCATATACTCCTACTTGCAAGAACGTTGTCATACGAAAATAGAACATTAGTGATTTAGTGAGAAAGAAATTATATTAAAAAACAAAAGAAGATCACTGAAGGTGAACTTTTTCTTTTGTCTTTTAATGTATTCTTTTCTCACTAAATTACTAATGTTCTAGAGTGGTCACACTAAATCCGTGAAACAAATACTAATTTTTAGCACTAAATAGTGATAATTAAACAATAGAAAACAAAGGATTCTGTATGAAATAGTACTGATTAGTACTATTTAATGTTCACGGTTTTAGTGCTTGCACTCTAATATCGTATGACAACGTTCTAGCAAGTAGGTGTAACAGTATGTCTACATTCATTGTTGCGTGACTACTGATTAACTGTATTGCTTTACAAATATAAGTCCTGTGAGTCAACAAGAACAGTGTAGAAGTTCACCATGACACCAACAAAACCTGATGATTCCAAAGAAAATAAACATAACATAACATAACTTATTATATAATTGCCAATGAAATATCTAATTTTCTCTATTTCCAATTTTCTCTATTTCCCCCCTTACTTCATTGATAATTATATAATAAACAGAATATTACATGGCCGCTGGGAGATACGATCTCCGCGAGCCCATGTAATACATATATTTAGGCACTGCCTAAAAGCGGAGCTCCCGATACGGAAGTCACAGGGAGAACAATTTGAATGAAACTGAAAGGTAAAAATACGATCGAGGAATAAATCTTCAATTATTTTTTATTCGAAATGATGATAATTTCTCCCATAATAAAAACCATGCAGTAAAATCTAATCAAAATGCACTACATGGTTTTTTGTTTTTTTGTTTTTTTCGCGAGTATACTCTCCCACTTAGGAATTTTGTACACAACTTACCACCACCCCCAGGGGCTAGTTTTGTTCTTGGAAGATTCTTCGACAAAAAGTTTTCCAAGGCCTACAGTTTTAGGCTTTGAATCTCTTTTACTTAAAGAAAAACGAAAGCTAACTACAGATAATATAATCCAATACGATATCAAGTTTAGTGGAATTTGCCTCGGATGTCTTTCATTGAAATCGAAAATCTGGAGATTTAGGACAAATCAAGACCAAAAAACAGACTTGAAAACTGGTTAAGGTGAGCAAAAAATGAGGTTTACTTAATAGGTCTTTCACAGTTTTCCAAAAACAGAGCTTACATTCATTTAAACAATTGACAAGAAAAACTGAGACAAAATAAAAAATAATGCAAAAGGCAATGCAAAATACAAAATGACTCATTTCTTTGGCAGTAATATTTTTTAGCTTTTTAGAGTGAAAGTCTAGTAGGTCTTTATACAATAACATCTTTCAACAACACAAATTTAAGCTCATTTTTATAATCATACTTGCTCGAACAGCTTAATAAACAGTTGAATATTTGGTAAAAATTTATATTTCATTTAATGATTAAATAAATTATCTGTAGAAAGATATAAAATTATTGAATGAAAGTCTTTTTTGTTTTGCCGATTGGACCCCGCAATAGGAGGCGAGCAAAGCTTTTTCTTTAACGAAAAACATACGATAGCTTTTTAAAAACAACCGAATTGTTAAAGATTTACAAAGCTAAATAAAGGACGAATATTTGGTTGTAATATGCTCTTCATGTTATATTTCCTCCCGCATTAAAATAAATTAAGCTTATCGATAGAAATATAAAACGTTTTGAGAGGAAGTCTTTGATTTGTCAATTCGTCGAGAAAAATGATTGTCAAAAAAATATATATATACATATATACGATTGTTTGCTAAAAAAAAAACACACTTGAATTCTTGAAGATCACTTCTTGATCCATCTTTGAATATATGAAAGTTTTTTAAAATTGTTTTTGGTCTATAACTTGTCCTAAAGCGATTTTTTTTCTGTGCATTTGAGAGCCGCATTTGTGAGTAGTTTTGCTTTGACATCAAGCGGTATTCCTGTGTTTTGTACAGGGACGGACGGATGGACGGACGGACGGACGGACGGAAGTGACGTCAGCCAAGCCATGAAAAATCAACTCGATGGTTTACCATTTTTTCTTAAGTATGGGGCTCCGAACGCAACGTAACGTAACATAACATAACATTCATAGCGGAGCACCAAACTTAAGGAGGCTGGAAAGTGTTTTGTGCTCTCACATACAGTCACAATTATGAACTAAAAAAGACTGATACGGTTATAAATATGACAGCAAGTAAACCAAGGGAGCACGGCAAATGCGCGCACGCGCGCGGTTTTGCAAAGTTGGGTTTCCTGTGGTGATGGCGTAATTTGTTAAAGGAAGACCGTTATAGCAGTTGTCGCGCTTTGGTAGGCTTTGGTATAAATATACACGGGGAGCGAAACTCAGGTTATGTGATCAGGTCTCGGCCAATGACCCCCAGGCAATGCTCCAACGGTCATCTCACATGCTCATCACGGTGTTTTTGGACAGCTGTGTATCGTTCAAAGATACATTACCGTAAGTTTGCATAATTAATGAGATAATTATCAAAATTGGCATTTGAAATTTAAAATGACGTGTGTTTTGTTGTTGTTTTTTGCCTGCGGCAAAAGTGCAGCAAAATGCCAATTTTTTGGTATCGGAACTGGGAAGAAATCTTCCCATGAACTTCTAACTGCAGTAAAAGCTAATGAAGGTGCCAAAAGCCGGATCGACAAGTGCCGCTGCCTAATCATAGATGAGATATCAAGTCGGAGCTGATCTACTTGAAAAGATTGAATACGTCGCTCGCGGCATAAAACAAAACAACAAGCCATTTGGAGGGTTGCAGTTGATTGTTACCGGAGATTTCTCTAAATTTCTCTATAGTTGGATTTCTTCACAATGACTGGAGTAAAACTCCATTACTTCGTCCATAAACTTAACAGAAGCCATTTTATTCACAAAGAGAGAATGTATAATGTTTCTGAAAAAAAGACAATGTTGCACATTATGAATTGATTAAGCTTAATCATTCATTTTAAAAACAACAGTACTGAACATCAGGGTTGACAAAAATTTAAGAATTAGATAAAGTACAATTCGTGAAAATAGCAAAGCATTTTTTAAATTAAACTAAGCGATTTAAAACATAGAAAAACAAGTTTTTAATTCATCAAAATTATCAAACTTACGAGTGTGGCCGCAAATGTTCCGAAACAGTCTCTGATTAGTGATCATTAGTCCATTTTTCCCCTTTTTGCAAAAACGCTCGGCCAAATCCAAAAAGACTACACACAAATTACATGGTAAAAAATTTGCCTTTCAGTCCTTTTTTTAAGTCCTGCATAAATTAACTTTCCTTCCACAATCCACGTCAGATCGCTAGGGACAGTGTCCCTGAACGTTTGTAAGAGTTTCACTCCCCGTTTAACTTATTTGTAGCGTTGTGTTATGTGTTATGTTGTATTTTTTCAATAATTTTATATCTTTCTACAGATAATTTAATTAAATATCGAATGAATACGAAATTACACCAAATATTCAACTGTTTATTAAGCTGTTCGAGCTAGTATGATTATACAAATGAGCTAATAAATTTGGGTTGTTGAGATATGTTATTATATAAAGACTTTGTCTTCCACTTTAAAAAGCTATAAAAAAACATTCAAAAACATACAAATGCCAATTTACTGACAAAGAAATTAGTCATTTTGCATTTTGCATTTTGCATTTTGCATTTTGCATTGCATTTTGCATTGCATTTTGCATTGCATTTTGCATTGCATTTTGCATTGCATTTTGCATTGCATTTTGCATTGCATTGCAAAATGCATTTTTTTCTATTTTGTCTCAGTTGTTTTTTCACAAGTTTAACTGAATGTAAACTTTGTTTTTCGAATAATTTTCGGTCGTTCGTGATTTCCGTATCTTTCTCGCGCATGAAAACAGATGGAAAAAAAGTCGAATTTCAATCGAATCTCAAAATCTAGTATTTACAGCTTAAGTTTTCAAGCTTATCGAAAAGTAGTTAAAGAATAAAAATATTTTGATGAAGGATTAGGATCAGAAAACTATTTTTTAACTGATGACACATTTGGTGACAGTTATGATCTCCAGCCAATTTCCTACCAAATCATTTATTTTCTTAATTTCATTGCGGTAAAAATTGGTTCTTATAAAAACCTAAACTCTTAATATGCATAACCTAACATTGTCATGTAAAAGAAGTCAAAGTACTGAGCTTTTGTTTTGCGCACCTTTTCTTAAGCAGTTTTCTAGTCTGTCTTTATATGCTGTGTTCATTTGTCCATAAAAAATTAGGAAAATTTCGAAATTTCGATTTCAATGAAAGACATCCAAGGTAAATTTCACTAAACCTGATATTGTGTTGGATTGTCTGTAGTTATCTTTCGTTTTTTACAGTAAAATTAACCAGGAATTCAAAGCTTAAAAATGTCAGCCATGGAAAACTTTGTCGAAGAATTTTCCAAGAACAAAACTAGCCCCTGGGGGAGTAGGTGGTGAGTTGTGTACAAAATTCTCTAAAGGGGAAAAATAATATTAAGGGGAAAATATTACTAAGGGAAAAATAATCTAGAAAAAGAAACTTAGTTGTTAAGCCTTCTGTAAATAACAAATGTAAGGTAATTTCTTTATTCTAATGACATGTCAATAGACAACCTGTCATTGACCAATGGTAAGTCATTTATAATGACTAGTTCATTAACTCCAGGGTCAAGGATGTTTGTTCATTGACATGGCCTTACACTTCTAATTGGGAAGTACTTTTTGTAGTAAACAACAGCTGCAAATCTACTGTACTTTTCCAGTGAAATCGGGTTTTCATCATGTACAACTTTGTAGATGCGTACTGGAAAAGAGCAGGGTTTTTTACTGTACAAACAACTACTTCCTAAGCCTTTTTCTGTTCACTTTTTCAGAATGATCTTACTTATAACTTTAGAATATCTCTAGTGCAATCTGCTCTATACTAGTTAAGTTAGCGAACACCATCGACAGATTGTTAGGGTCAGCTCTTAGAACTGAGTGCTCGTACTTTTTCCTAAAGTCAACACCTGTCTCAAGCTCTCACTTGACCTAACTGGTCTAATCTAGTTTGACCTAGTATAAACCGGTTATGTGAGGTATTGCGTAAGCTTAGCCCTTAAATACGAGCTCACTCAGGGTTCAGTTCAGTGTAAGAGAGCAAGAGTGAGAGCTGATAGCACAGTGCACAGCGAAGTAGCAGCTAGTCAAGAGCCATAACCAGAGTTCAGATGAGTTCATTGTAAAGTACTACAAGCAACAGAAAATAAAGCAGAAGGAAGCAACCGAAGAACGACCCGAATCTTTGTGTCCGTTGGGAAAGTATTACTCCCCCACTTCCCCTTCCTTAGTCGGGAGAGTATACTCGCGCTAACAAAACAATGTAGTGCATTTCGATTCGATTTCACTGCATGGCTTTTATTATGGGAGTCAGTATCTTCATCTCGAAAATAAAATAATGGACAATTTTTTTCCGATCTTATTTTTACCTAGCCTGCGTCACATCCGGAATTTTCTTCGTAAATACCGTATTTACGATGAAAATTACGGATGTGAAGCAGGCTAATTTTTACCTTTCTCATTCATTCAAATTGGGCTACCTGTGACTTTCGTATCGGGAGCTCCGCTTTTAGGCAGTGCCTAAATATATATATTAACATTGGAGGATTTTACCATCGATGACTCCCCTCTTACATGTTCCTATGAGTATCTCTTAATTCTCGACTCTCAACACCGACAACAAGTAGGGAAGTACTGTGGCATGACTAAACCACTGCCCATAAAGATCGCAGGCAATGCAGCCAATATTCGTTTCCAGGCTTCTCACTTAAGCTCTGGTTTTAAGGCTCATTATACAACACTGTAACTAGGTAACAACTGTCTTGACCTGTAACTTTAATTGATCTGGAAATGCTGAATAAAATAATGAATTATTCAACTTACTATCAATATTGTTTTGTGTATTTTACTGAATACTGAATACTTTTAATAAAAGCTGAATGCATCAAAGATCGACTGTGCAGTGGTTGGCACAGGTCCAACTATGATCAAGATTATAGAGTGGGTAAAGTGCATTGTTTCTACTAATGTGCATAGGAATCTATCCATCATAATATTCTGTCATTATATTAACAATTATATTACACTATTTTGGAGATGCCGCCTCATGCATATGTCAGCAGCGAGCTATTGTTCTGTCACCAAGAGCAAAATATCTATTAAGCAAGCTGAACTGACGAGTCTAGTGAATACTAGTGGAAGAAAGACGATGCCATGGAATCCGTGCGGATCACCACGAGTTTTGTCGTCCATTTATTGTTGTACTTCAATTCTTCTGCTCAAGGTAAGTGTTAATCAAATGGATAACCAAAAGCAATAACACAGACGACTCTTCAACAGCCTGAATATCTCTATCTATTGAATATAAGCGTGTCAGATCTATTAAGGATCGAGATCCCTATTCAACACTAACTGAGATCTGTCTGGAGCAAGTATAAGTAATGAAGGGTTATTTATCTATGCTCCTTTGCTCAGAATTTTCTTGAACAGAACTTATCGGGATTACTAAATGTCGAGAACGGATTTTAGATATTTAATTGCTCATAAAAGTTTATCATGATTTAAAACGTGTCTGTACGTATATATCGTAAAGAATAGAATTCTGGCAACAGCTTTATACCAACACCAACATTCTTATCTTGCCAACTATAGGTGCTCCTAAGATAGTCGCTCCTTATCCAAATAATGTTTACGCTATTGAAAATGAGAAGACACAAGTTACCTGTGTAGTGGAAGACACAGTTTCCGATCCAGATGAGATAATATTTGTGAGGAAGAGTCGTTTTGGTGACGTTGAACCCATAAGAGATGAAGGACCTGATGGACGCATCTATTATCAAAATGATACCTTGGGTTAGTGATCATGAGCTCAAAGAGATTGCCTAAATCATAATATTGTTCAATTCTAATGATGCAAAATGCACTAAAAAACTTCGGTTGCACCAAAAAAAAAAATTAAATTTCATTAAAACCGGAAACAACCTCTGGTTTGACCAAAGTCAGGGCAAGGTTAACTCCGCACACATCGAAACCTGAAGCAATTGACTTATCAAAGTCACGACGGCACAGCTTATTGAAAAAACCCTCACATCAAGAGAGAGACCTAACAGACTCTGCTGATATTTCTAGATGGCGGAAGAAAGTTACGTGTGACTCTGCATTTCAAGGTAGTCGTATTGAATGATGATTCAAGAAATGGTGGTTATGAATGCCAAGGACACACAGGAGGTAGTCAACATGAATATGGATTCACTGTCACTGTTATTGAGAGTAAGTACTTCTCAATTCTAATCGAATCACAACCTGGCAAGAACCAAATCATCACGGATCGTTACATTTTTACCCACAGGAAGCGAGTTTCCTATAGTTCAGGCCTCTGACAATGTAACAGCAAAGTTTGGGGAGCGAATTCAACTCGGCTGTAATGTCACCTTTAAAAAAAAAGGGCCGATAATGACAACCATCGGCAAGTTTACCTGGGCAAAAGATGGAAGGGTTGTAATCGCAAGTTATTGTCCCCATTTCTCATCAATTAAACCTTTGGTTTTGAACGTAAGCCTAGCTGATGTGGGTGGTACATATTCTTGTTACTTGGAGTACCTGCTGAGAGGAATTAGAAAGAGAAACATCACGAAAACTATTATCGTAAAAGGTCAGTTCAATTACTCATATGGGTACTGATACATTGCTGTAGAAAACATCGGTAAAAAAAACGTACAGCAACATGATCGTTACTGGAATTATTTCTTTAGTTCAGCCTAGATTTTTCCCTGAAAAGAAAGAAGAAAAGAATATGAATCGGCTTGTGTGCACTGCTCAGGGAAATCCACTGGTAACCGAATGGAAAAGAAAAAATCTTCTCAACGATGACATCTGGGTCTTTGATACGAAAGGTATGGATAGATGAATGAATGAATAGAAGGGATAGAAGAGATGGGGAGTGGATTGGAGTATGGATAGATGGGACGGACGGACGGACGGACGGACCTGTAGTTCGATAGAAACTATTACGGTTTTGGATGTAAAAATCAAACATTGTGTTTTTCATTCCAAAGAGTATAACGCATCGTTTTCTCTCATTATTATCAGATAACTCATCCAAAGGAAAGTACGTTTTTTCTAACATGGATGGCTTCAAGGATCACACCTTGACCATCTATGACGTACAACCTAGAGACGCCGGCCAGTATTATTGCTGCATCAAGAACATCACAAGTCCCAGACCCCCCGAAGATATCAGTAACTGTCAGATATTTGAAGTCCAACCCCAACCCTTACTCCAAACCCAGCCCCCATCTCCACTCACTACCCCACCTCCAGGTCAGTATCAGTAGTCTGTCATCGATAATCACGTGACATGGTTAAAGTTAACAACTGCTTTTATCACTATTTCCCTTTTACAAATTTACTTGATTTCCCATCTCAGGTTCTGTAGTTGGCAAAGCAAGTCTCACGTTTTCCATCATTCTCCTCAACCTGCTGCAGAATTGGTTGCTGTAATGATCACGTGACTACTCCACCAGGTCACGTGATGCCTCAGGATGGAAGTGTATCCATCATTAGACCAAAGTAATTCCTTGTCAATGAGATAAAGTGCACTCTTATTTTTAGTGCTGAATTGTATTGAATGCCTTCATTGTACTTTATATAAGATAGTTAGCAGTAATTTACTTTTTATCGGTAAAGAAAATGAACATGTTTCAGTTTTCATTTGTGTACTCCAACAAAACAATAATATGGGAAAAGATCTTAGTTTGTGTGATCTTTTTGCTCGTAATACTAGTCTTTTGAAAACCATCCCTTCTCAGGTGAGCAAGCGTTACTTGGCGGGCTATATTTCAGTGGTATCGCACCGACCCAGGAATCTTGTCTCAACAGGTGATAACATAACTTATTATATAATTACCAATGAAATATCTAATTTTCTCTATTTCTAATTTTCTCTATTTTCCCCCTTACTTCATTGATAATTATATAATAAACAGAAAATACGTGGACGCTTGGAGATCCGCGCGCCCATGTAATATCCTCTAATAACATAACGTAACGTAACGTAACGTAACGTAACATAACATAACATTCATAGCGGAGCTCCCGCGCGAGCCTTCGCTGGTAAGTAGGGTGCTCCGCTCGCGCGGGCCTTCGGCGAAGAAAAACCGTTTCTAGCCTCCTTAAGAAAAAATGGTAAACCATCGAGTTGATTTTTCATGGCTTGGCTGACGTCACTTCCGTCCGTACGTCCGTACGTCCGTCCAGGGGAGGAGGGGGGTTGGACACAGCGCGCGAAGCATCAAGGGGCAAAAAGTAAAACTAATCTCTTCATTGGCGGCCGGACGTCGAGAAGTGAAGAGCTCACGAGATAAAACTTGATGTAAACAAACAAGGGACCCGAGGATTGTCAAAAGTTACGTTTATGGAAACACAGAAAGTTAGTAAGCTATTTTACGAATAATGTCTTACATACATATTCTCGAATAAATGAATAAAATTTTAAAGGTAAAACAATTAACTATTTGTGCCCTAGTTTTACGAAGTAAAGATGTTCGCACGAAAATGAGTTATCTCAACTCAAATGATAGCTAGGAATTTGCCTATTTTTATAATTGTTTTTAAAACAAAAATTGAAAGTATTACTAAATCCTACTACTTATGAAAACGGAATGCTAGCAGAATATGGGTTACTCAAATAATCAAATAAAAGACAAAAAATATTTAGCAAACAGCCAGTGAATTGGTTTCAACTGAGCCGTACAATACACTAGAAGTTGAGAAACCAAATATAAGTTTACTAAAACTCGTATGATAGGGGCGAGATGGAAACTATGAAAGTATAATAGATTGTTGAGTGTCGGCAAAGAAAACCTTTCTCTTAATTGAGGAAGCTACTAGCTTGTCCGCTTGTGTGTGCAGAGCCAGACGAGAGCCGGACCCTGTAAGCCCTGCAAGTGTTACAGTTTTTATGTAAATTTCTCATGAAAAATTGGCATAAGTTAAAAAAGAAAAAAACAAAAACACAAACCAAAAAAAAAAAGAAAACCAGAAAATCTCTAAGAACAAAGCGAAATACAAAATGCAAATGCAAAGCAAATGTCCGTGTATCTGATCAACAAAACGTCTACGGTCTTGGTGGTCAACACTGAGTATGGAGAATTCGGGGTGTGATTATTAAAACCTTTGGTCCTGTAAACAATCAAAATTTTAAGCTTTCTCAAGGAATCTTTCAACATAATTAAATAAAATATTAGGACAGAGTATAAGGACATTAGAATATTAGAAAAGGATATATTTGTTTGTTTAACGACAAATTCCTTCCTTTTTCGGTGAAAAAGTGCCAACCTATAAACGAAGAAGTAGTTCTATTGCATCTAATTTCACTGTTATACAGCTGTACACCTTTTCCTTTTCCCAACAAAACAAAAACTTCAATGGAAATTCATTTTAGAAAAACGTTTTGCAAGTGGTGTTGAAAAAGAACGGAAAAAGGGCCCATTTGGAGCATTGAGTGGGTTCGATGAAGTGTGGAGAAAGTAATAAGAGTATATGAACTACATCAAATAGTTTATTATACCATCTGAGACCTTAAATATCACTTAAACGACTCTAATTTTTAATGCGAGAATATACAGCAGCTACCACGTATGTGAATGATCCTCGGCTGATATTATCTTGACATTTTAAATCTGATCAAATTGGCTTTAAGGATATATTTATTCTCTCTCAAATGTTAGAAGAACTAACCCAGCTGCAACGACGAGTACCTCAAAAAGGCATCACTTTGAGTCTCTATATTTCAAAAAGTATTGGGGAGCCCTCATACCACATGAAAGGAAATTTCCTCCATTACTTTTCGTTATAGTTTCAACACGAGATCCCATTTATTTAAAGAGTAAACGATAGAAATATGAAGCAAGCAGTTTCAGACAAAATGAATCGAGATCAAAAATAAACACGAAGACGAATGAGCAAAATTTTGAAGTCAAACTTTTATAACACCTTCAATATGACATGCACTTTAATCCTACAAGATTTCATTCCAAAAGCATACAAATAAATACTACAAAGTCTAAGAAATCTATCACTTGCCTTTTCATTTCTCTCCGCCATTTTTGCCTTTCCCTCTCCTAAAATACAGGGCTGTGATTGGCCAATTTTCGCTACCGTGAAGCTTCGCGCGCTGTGTCCAACCCCCCTGCCGTCCGTCCGTCCGTGTACACAACACAGGATTCCCGCTTGATATCAAAGCAAAACTTCTCACAAATGCGGCTCTCAAATGCACAGAAAAATATCGCTATAGGACAAGCTATAGACCAAAAACAATTTAAAAAAAACTTTCATGTAGTCAAAGATGGATCAAGAAGTGTTCTTCAAGAATTCACGTGTGTGTTTTTTAGCAAACAATCGTATATATATATATATTTTTTTGACAAGCATTTTTTTCGACGAATCGACAAATCAAATACTTTCTCTCAAAACTTTTAAAATATTTCTATAGATAAGCTTGATTTATTTTAATGCTGGAGGAAATGTAACACTGAGAGCACATTACGACAAATATTCCTTCTATTTAGGTTTGTAAATCTTTAACAATTTGGTTGTTTTTAACCAACTATCGTATGTTTTTCGTTCAAGAAAAGTGCAGCTTTGTTCGCCTCCTATCGCGGGGTCCCATCGGCAAACCAAAGAAGACTTTCATTTAGTAATTCAATATCAAATATTCAACTGTTTATAAGCTGTTCGAGCTAGTATGATTATACAAATGAGCTTAAATTTGTGTTGTTAGAGATGTTTTTCTGTAAAGACCCAGAATTTCACTTTAAAAAGCAAAAAAATATTCAAAAACATTTACAAATGCCAATTTAATGACAAAGAATTTTGGCGTCATTTTGTATTTTTCTCGACGAATCGACGAATCAAAGGACTTTCTCTCAAACTTTTGATATTTCTATAGATAAGCTTATTCTAATGCTGGATGAAATATAACACGAAGAGCATATTACAACAAATATTTGTCCTTTATTTAGCTTTGTAATTCGGTTGTTTTTAACCAGCCATCGTATGTCAGTTCGTTCAAGACAGCTTTGTTCTCCTCCTGTCGCGGGGTCCCATTGGCAAAACAAAGAAGACTTTCATTCAATAATTTTATATCTTTCTACAGATAATTTAATTAAATATCGAATGAATATGAAATTACACCAAATATTCAACTGTTTATTAAGCTGTTCGAGCTAGTATGATTATACAAATGAGCTAATAAATTTGGGTTGTTGAGATATGTTATTATATAAAGACCTTGTCTTCCACTTTAAAAAGCTAAAAAAATATTCAAAAACATTTACAAATGCCAATTTACTGACAAAGAAATTAGTCATTTTGCATTTTGCATTTTGCATTGCAAAATGCATTTTTTTCTATTTTGTCTCAGTTGTTTTTTCACAAGTTTAACTGAATGTAAACTTTGTTTTTCGAATAATTTTCGGTCGTTCGTGATTTCCGTATCTTTCTCGCGCATGAAAACAGATGGAAAAAAAGTCGAATTTCAATCGAATCTCAAAATCTAGTATTTACAAGCTTAAGTTTTCAAGCTTATCGAAAAGTAGTTAAAGAATAAAAATATTTTGATGAAGGATTAGGATCAGAAAACTATTTTTTAACTGATGACACATTTGGTGACAGTTATGATCTCCAGCCAATTTCCTACCAAATCATTTATTTTCTTAATTTCATTGCGGTAAAAATTGGTTCTTATAAAAACCTAAACTCTTAATATGCATAACCTAACATTGTCATGTAAAAGAAGTCAAAGTACTGAGCTTTTGTTTTGCGCACCTTTTCTTAAGCAGTTTTCTAGTCTGTCTTTATATGCTGTGTTCATTTGTCCATAAAAAATTAGGAAAATTTCGAAATTTCGATTTCAATGAAAGACATCCAAGGTAAATTTCACTAAACCTGATATTGTGTTGGATTGTCTGTAGTTATCTTTCGTTTTTTACAGTAAAATTAACCAGGAATTCAAAGCTTAAAAATGTCAGCCATGGAAAACTTTGTCGAAGAATTTTCCAAGAACAAAACTAGCCCCTGGGGGAGTAGGTGGTGAGTTGTGTACAAAATTCTCTAAAGGGGAAAAATAATATTAAGGGGAAAATATTACTAAGGGAAAAATAATCTAGAAAAAGAAACTTAGTTGTTAAGCCTTCTGTAAATAACAAATGTAAGGTAATTTCTTTATTCTAATGATATGTCAATAGACAACCTGTCATTGACCAATGGTAAGTCATTTATAATGACTTGTTCATTAACTCCAGGGTCAAGGATGTTTGTTCATTGACATGGCCTTACACTTCTAATTGGGAAGTACTTTTTGTAGTAAACAACAGCTGCAAATCTACTGTACTTTTCCAGTGAAATCGGGTTTTCATCATGTACAACTTTGTAGATGCGTACTGGAAAAGAGCAGGGTTTTTTACTGTACAAACAACTACTTCCTAAGCCTTTTTCTGTTCACTTTTTCAGAATGATCTTACTTATAACTTTAGAATATCTCTAGTGCAATCTGCTCTATACTAGTTAAGTTAGCGAACACCATCGACAGATTGTTAGGGTCAGCTCTTAGAACTGAGTGCTCGTACTTTTTCCTAAAGTCAACACCTGTCTCAAGCTCTTACGTCATATTTGACCTAACTGGTCTAATCTAGTTTGACCTAGTATAAACCGGTTATGTGAGGTATTGCGTAAGCTTAGCCCTTAAATACGAGCTCACTCAGGGTTCAGTTCAGTGTAAGAGAGCAAGAGTGAGAGCTGATAGCACAGTGCACAGCGAAGTAGCAGCTAGTCAAGAGCCATAACCAGAGTTCAGATGAGTTCATTGTAAAGTACTACAAGCAACAGAAAATAAAGCAGAAGGAAGCAACCGAAGAACGACCCGAATCTTTGTGTCCGTTGGGAAAGTATTACTCCCCCACTTCCCCTTCCTTAGTCGGGAGAGTATACTCGCGCTAACAAAACAATGTAGTGCATTTCGATTCGATTTCACTGCATGGCTTTTATTATGGGAGTCAGTATCTTCATCTCGAATAAATAATAATGGACAATTTTTTTCCGATCTTACTTTTACCTAGCCTGCGTCACATCCGGAATTTTCTTCGTAAATACCGTATTTACGATGAAAATTACTAATTTTTACCTTTCTCATTCATTCAAATTGGGCTACCTGTGACTTTCGTATCGGGAGCTCCGCTTTTAGGCAGTGCCTAAATATATATATTAACATTCGAGGATTTTACCATCGATGACTCCCCTCTTACATGTTCCTATGACTATCTCTTAATCCTCGACTCTCAACACGGACAGCAAGTAGGAAAGTACTGTGGCATGACTAAACCAATGCCCATAAAGATCGCAGGCAATGCAGCCAATATTCGTTTCCAGGCTTCTCACTTCAGCTCTGCACGTGGTTTCAAGGCTCATTATACAACACTGTAACTGGGCAAGAACTGTCTTGACCTGTAACTTTAACTGATCTTGTTATGCTGAATAAAATAATGAATTATTCAACGAAATATTAATAATGTTTTGTGTATTACTGAATACAAGGAAATGGGAATAAACAAAATCTTATGAGATAAGTCAGAGTAGTAGTAACACCTGTCGAAAACCAGAATAGCTCTGTTTGAGGTTGGCATAAGCAGCAGTAAGGGGGACTCGCGAAACGCCGGCATTGCCAAAAATCACAAATCGAAAAACACCAGGGGGGGTGGGGTTTTTGGAGCAGTGACGAGGCCCTGCAGGGGGTCTTGCGCGATCCGTCGGCAGCGCGAAAAGTCCCTTACTGCTGCTGTATTTGGGTACCGCAAACGGAGGTTAAGATATTCCTTAGATATAGATGGACGCCATCAAGAGCATACGAAACAAAACTGTGCGTAAGCTAAGAACTCAGGTGTTGGATCGCCTGGACGCCGACTTTGCCTTCACAACATTTATGGAGGGAGATACAGATGAGACGATGAACGAAGAAAGAGCAGAAAGAATTATCGACATGATGCCCGAAGGTAACTACCGTTTGGAGTTGACGTTTATAAAGTATTTAGACGGCGAGTGGATAATCGAAAAGGGCCGTAATCCTATTCGGGCGTCAGGTAAGCAAAACCTGTTTGTCTTAAGTGAAAATACGCGCCCGGGAGCGTTAGTAGGCATTGACATGATGTTTTACGAGGTCGCTTACCCAGTTACTGTGGTCATTTACGGTGCGTACGAGATTAAGAAGCCCGACGTTAAGGAAGCTCAAACCAATGCGACATCCAGGTAACTGTGTTGCGAAGTTAGTAAGAGAGTTCTTTGAGGACTCCACCCGTGGTAGTAAGTTAACTTTAAAGAGAAGAGAAGCCATCAGGAAATGGGAAAAAGACACACATAAGGCCGGAGCCACCATAGACAACATCAAGAAGTTAGAGACTGCCTTAGAACGCCGCATACACGTAAAAGATATCACTGACGGGTTCATTTACCCAGGTACGCACAAATACGGAGGTAGAGGTGCCCCCATAATCATTTACCAACACAATGGACACGCTTGGCGAGAACTTAGGTTCCCCAAAAAGAAGGAAACTAAGGTCTATAAAGCTTCACCATTGACAGAATTAGTTCATGAAAACTCCGTTTGGTTGATGGACGCGGAGGGAAGTCAGTTTATGACGCAGGATGGTACTCTTTACCGCCCCGAAATTGAACACCAACGCATTCAAAGTGCCTGTGAAACCCTAGGGGAAGACTTCTCAGACGAGGTCCTTAGCTCTCGTAGTTTGGACTTCTTAGCCGCAAAGAAGAGGAACGGATGGAAGTCCACGCCTAAGGAATTCGCCGACATAGCCAAAGCCTGCGTAGAACACGGTCATGGAGGTCTGTGGAACATGGAGTATGACGAAAACGAATACGTCTCCTTAGACATGAAACACTGTTACCCCGCAAGTTTTAAAGGATTGGGGGATTGTAAGGAGTATTATGACCGCTACGGACATCCAGACTCACAGTTCTTTCGTGTGTCCTTAGACGGCAGCTATGACGCTCAAGCTACGGGGTTTGTAAGATTAACCTCATGGAAGTTAGCAAAGGGCTTACATCCCATAATTTACGCGTGGTACGGGAAGCATCTACAAGAGAAAGAATGGATACCGGTGCCCCTATTGAAGTTCTTTGAAGAGCGCGAACTTTTAAAATACACAGCGCATGAAGCCATACTTTGTCACAGCGCCTTTACGCATTGGCTCCCAGAACACAACCCCACAGCACGCGTTGTCATAGGAAAATTCACGCAGGGCGCAAAAGAAGGAGAAAAACATATGCAGCGACGCCTGATAACAGACGAAGGCGAACTAAGCTTCCTTATAAAGCGCGCACATGATGAAGGAACAATGGTGTCTGTAGAGAAATGGGATTACCTTGTAGATGATAAACTACACAAATGGAATGCACTGTGTTACTACCAAGATCACAGACCGCAATATTACCATTTACACGCCAGTATGTTAGCATATGCGCACATTAACCTTCTTGCGATGCTGCTACGGTTCGACAAAGAGGACATACCACGTGTAGCCACGGATTCCCTGTACGTAAAGCCCGAAGTGTTAGAAAAGATGCAGGAGTTCTACACCGAAGACGAGTTAGCGGAAAGTGGTCAATGGCGCGTTAAAGACGAAGAGATAAAAGCCTGGAGAGAACGTGTGGAATATCATGGTGGACACACAAAAGGCGCCATTACCCCCACAGAAGAGCCATTACCGTTAGTTACGGACCCCATTTCCTACCAACGCTTCTCTTACCTTTACGGAACGGGTGGTAGTGGTAAGACCACCAGGGTTTTGGAACTCTTTCCAAAAATAAAGGTGTTAACTCCTACGCATCGTTTGGAAAGGGAATTAACGGAGATGGGTTACGACGCGCAAACCTACCACAGCTTCTTTCGCTGGAATGGCCAAAAGTGGATACCGGAGGCAGTACACGACATACCTCCGGTAATACTTTGGGACGAGATTTGCACCGTTCCCTTAGAAATATTGCAGGAGTTCGTAGACTTCCTAAAAGGGAAATGCCAGGTGATATTTGCTGGGGATCCATGCCAACCTCCTCCAATAGCCGGAGAAATGCCCCACGAATGGTTAAAAGGAATGGTAGACCACTGTGAAGAAATCAACACCGACTACCGCAGCAAAGACCAAGTACGTAAATTAAAGGCGGAATTAAGGGGCCTTAGCGACGCGGAACAAAACAAGATACTACGTAAGCACATACGAGCGAAGAAATACGAGGACTTCCTTTACGCATGGCATCCAAAGGATTTGGTGCTAAGCAGCAAGCGCGCAGCACAGGCCCGCATACAGAAAGACCTGTTCGAAATACACCAGGAGCGCTTTCCTAGTCATTTGGTGCCTGTTTGTTATAAACCCCACGATACCCGCATGCAAAGAAGAGATGTCTGGGTGCCGGGTACCGACGTTCGACTGCAGAACGCTGTAACGCACGATAAAGCCTGGGTGCCCATAGAAAAGGTGGAAAGAATTACCTCCCACCCAGACTGGCGCTTGGGTTATTGCATGACAGTCCACAGCGCGCAGGGACTTACCATAAAAGAAACCTTATGGATCATAGACCAGCGGCTGTGTTGGAGCAACCTTATCTACACTGCCGTAAGCCGCGTGGAGTATGCCAAACAGTTGAAAAGAGCCTGGGGGCCGCAATTGCGCTACGATAAGACGCCAGAGGACGTAGCTAAGGAGAACATTGCTAAGAAACTCCTTCGCTACAAGCGGCACGACGAAGAAAAAGATATGACGTTCGACCTATGCGTGGACGACGTCTATAAGAAAGGGGCAAGGTGTGCCAAATGTAACATACCTCTACTATGGAGGTTTGACCCAAATGACGATCAGCAGTTCTCCGTGGATCGCATAAATAACAAACGCGGGCATTGTAGAGGCAATGTAAGACTTGACATGCCTAGAGTGTAATCGGGCGCGTGGAGCAGCACTACTTTGAGTCTTTGGGGACTATGAGCAGCTCTTCCATGACAAATCCACGACTTGGGCCATTTAGGTAATACAACACGGGTTGCCCTTCCTTGGTGACGGACTTTGAAATCTCATACGTTTCCAAAGACCAGTTAGGATCCGTGGCTCTCTTACTGCCACCTTCGAGTTCCCCCGGCTGATAGAGGTATCTGACCACTATGTTGCGGGGGAGCTTTTTTTCCTTCAGTCCGACCGCCCTTGAACTTCTGACGTAGGACTTGTGTTCCACGTGTTTCTTTTTTATGGCATCCTTGGGTTTCATTCCCGTAGCCCTGGCCGCCTCGTTGTTCAAAGCCGCGACGACCTGGGGGAGCCGCTGTGTCCATTCCCTGTTGCGTTTGGAGGGATCTTCCAGCTCTTTCCAATACTGGTACCCAAAGAGACGCTCGGCCAGGGTCTTATTAAATCTTTCGACGATGCTCTGACCCCTGTGGTACTCAGCTTCGGCTCTCCTAATTTTGGTGTCGTGGTCTTTCAGGGTTTTGGTAACCACGCCCATGAACTCTGTCCCCGCATCCACTTGCAGCAGCTTGGGCCATTTCAAGACGCGCTTATAAATCCTACCTAGGGCTTCTGCGACTTCCCCAGAATCCTTGCTGGTTATGGGTTCGGCGTCCTTGTATCTGCTTGCGATATCAACTACGGTCAAAGCGTACCTATAGGTCTTTTTTCTCACCTTGTCGTGCGGCAAGAAAAGCAAATCCGCCTGATGAACTTCATTGGGGGTATTTACGGTAAAGCTGGGCCTGGGAATGTACTTAGGCACGGGAAGATAAATCTGCCAGATGGTTTGTTTTCTTAACCAATTCTTAGCCGTTTCTTCTGATACCCTGGCCGCGGTCGCGAGTTTCTTGATGGCCGACGCTCCTTTCCAATAACCTTCGGGCCCATAGTAAATCCTTTTGAGTTTGTCCCCCATTATATGAATTCCAAAACAAGATTGATCTTACGTCCGTTAAAATCCACCGTATTTCCGTCCACCTTAATGGTGATGTTTATGCTTTCTACCAAATTAGACAAGTCATAGCTCAAAGAAATGGGAGTGTATTCTTCTGAGTCAAATGGATTACCTTTGGGTAGAAACTTGGACATAAGAGAAGACCTTTCTCCGTTGTTGTAACTATTGACTAAATCGCAATAGACTTCGTAAGAGGATGCGACTTTCCATTTCACAGGCACGGCTGTGTCGGTAATTGTCTTGCCCGAGGCACATAATAAAGATCCCAATGGGTCAGACTTTCCAAAAGTCATTGAATAATTTGACATATTATGTTTGAGGGTCATTTCGTGCGGCAATCCTGTGGTGAGAGTATAACCGCGCTTGGCGAGCTCCTTAGCAAGTGTGATTGGCGTGTAATGTCCATCGGGTAGCATTTCACCTTGATAACTGCCGGGCGCCTTAAGTACGTTGACAAAGCCATTGACTAAATTATACCAAGAATTGTACAAAGAGCAACTAACCAGCCGAACCCTTTCCGCGCGGATGGGAGGATTGAGATAAGTAGTAAAGTTATTCTTGTCGCTTTCCAAAAAGACGATCATTATATTAGATACGCCAAAGCTACGCCTCCGGCCAGCCCTGCGACACCTACGAAGACCAACTCATTGTCTTTTTGTTTCTTAGACGGTTGGTAGTAATTCTTAAACTGAGGCTTTCTTAACCCCGTTAATGCCGCGGGGTGCGCCTGCGCATAGAGCTTAAAGGCGTAGTCTGTGTTTTCGAAGTTCTTATCCGCCTGCATCTTGTCTTGGTAGTTCTTGTCCAACCAATCCCTGTAAGCTTGTCTTTTTTCATTCCAAGCCGCCACGTCCCTTTGATATTTCTCCAGCGCTAAATCGTGTCTCTTCCTCTCAGCGGTTAATTCTCCGCTTTTGTCGCCTCTGACTAATCTATCCAAATATTGACCACCATAATTAGCTCCAGTGAATGCTAAAGCTGCAACAATTCCGCCTACGACGACGCTAGCCATTTATATATTACGCCGTAGGCAGGTACTTTTCCTTTCGTAGGTAATCCTTTAGCATGATAGCCCCGCCTACGGCAGCGGTCATCTTAGCAAAGTTAGCGAAGCTCTTGCTTGGGTCTTCAGTAAAGTCTTCTTTTAGCACTTTCTTACCTACCCAACCAATACCCGCAACGATGGAAGTAATAATAGCTGCTTCTTCGACAGTTTTCAACAACGCGGTCGACATTATATTACAAAGCGAGAAGGTTATTCCATTACGGGTATTTTGCTTCTAGGCTCCTGCACGGGTGCGCGATATGTTGCGGCCTCCCACTTCACTTTTGGCTTCGTTGCCCGCCATTGTAAGTAGAGGCTGCCTGCTGCTATAGCAATTCCTATCGCGCCGATGACGTAGCCTGGATTCCAAAAGGATTCCTCTTCTTCTACCGTTTCCTCCTTTTTTGCCTTGTTCTTTTTATTCATCTCTGCGAGCTTCTTTCCCGCGGCAACTCTGCCTGGAGATTTAGCTTTGGTAATCTTGGTATCTTCTACGGGTGGTTGTTCTTCGGTGCCACTCATCTTATATCTAAGGACTTGAAGGACTTGCCAAGTAACTTGATGACGACTTGACAATGACTTAACGGCGACTTGACTAAGTACTTGAGAATGACTTGACTAAGTACTTGAGAATGACTTAAGGACGACTTGACTAAGTACTTGAGAATGACTTAAGTAAGTACTTAGGGACGACTTGACTAAGTACTTGAGGTGACTTGATCAGGTACCTCAGTAAGTGCTGCCTGGAAGACCTTTTCGACTTCTCTGTCCTTCTTGAAGTCCTTCCAAGACACCAGTACCTCTTTCAAGTCGACATGCTGAGCTACGTGCAAAGCCACAGAGGCGACTGCCATTAACTTACCACACTTCAAGGACAACCAGCCGCAGGTTATCTTAAGTTCTTGGGATATGACATAGTCATCTCTTATGTCCTTCTGTAGTTGCTCCACGTCGTCTATGGGCAGTGCAAGTCCAAGTAATTTAGTCGCAAGTCGGATAGCGGAGTCTGCTACGGCGTCCGTGGTTTTGCTTGCAAGGGCAGCCTCATACCTCTTATGGAACTTTTTGACTTCCTCTTCTGACAACTTATTTACCTGCTCATGGGTAAGTTCCTTACCTATCATTTCTTTACACTTCTCAGAAGACACCAGGACGTTAAGTTGTTCCTTAAGGTTACTTTCATCTAGCTGTGTGGGGACTTCATCTAAGAGCTGCTCAATGTCCATATATGTTAATGGAATACGGAAACCTCAAAGAGAAGATCATCTTGGAATGTTGGTGCGTTTTTGAATGCCGCATGTATTCATGCAACTGTTCCTTGCTTATCTCACCCCCGTAGTCGCTTAAGATGGTTTCCAGGTCACTCCGGCTCGGCGTGTAGAAGACGACAAGGGCGCCAATGTTTTCCCTGAAGGGTTTAGAGACGCTGGTAAGCTGCTGCGAGAGCAACCAAACGCTGATATTGTCGTGTCGGCCGCTAAAGGCAAGTTTTACCAGCTCCGAGGTGCGCTTTTTTACGTCGTCCCCACAGGCGATGTCATCCAGTATGAGGAGTGTCTGCGTATCCTTGGGGAATTGTTTGTGCCAAAACTTCAAATGGCTGGATAACTCATTAGGATCTAAGATATCCACAAAGAAGTCGTCATCTTTCACTCCTATGCCTTCCCAGGTGCGGTTATTCACGTAGGTGGGACAAAGCAGCACGATATAGTCGAAACGGTATCTAAAGGGTCCTAATAGCTGCTCCACGATGAACTGGGTCTTTCCGCAGCCGGTGGGTCCTACTATCAGAGCATTGCAGGGAATATGGTTCGGATCCATTATATATACGATGGACCCAGTGGACGCAGTAAGAAGGATTGCCGGCGACGCAAAAGATAAAAGAGACACCATAGAAATGCAAAGGGAAGAGATCGATCGGTTAAAAGAGCGCGTGCAGGAATTGTATGATGAAATGTGCGGTCTGAAGCGCGCGGAAAGGTTTGGCGCGCTTTTGACGATGGCCGGTTGGGCGAAAGAAAGCGTGCAGGACTTCATGCGATATCCCCTGTAGAGCCGTTTAAAAGACACTTCAGAACGTTGAGTATAAGGTTGTTAAATTGTTAAGGATGTCTGCGTATGCTGTTTAAAAGACACTTCAGAATGTTAAGCGTATGGTTATCATATTGTTAAAGATGTCTGCATGAGTCATTTAAAAGACACTTCAGAATGTTGAGTGTATGGTTGTTAAATTGTTAAAGATGTGTGCGTGTGTCGTTTAAAAGACACCTAAGAATGTTAACTATAAGGTTATCATATTGTCAAAGATATATGCATGTTACTTTTAAAAGACACTTCAGAATGTTAACTATAAGGTTGTTATATTGTTAAGGATGTTACTTCTAAGATACCTAAGAATGTTAAAGATAAGGTTGTTAAATTGTTAAAGATGTGCTGTTTTCATTAAGAATGGGATTTACACAAACCTTATTCTGAGACATCTCTTAAAATAGTAGTCTTAACAATATAACAACCTTATACTTAACATTCTAAGACATCTTTTAAATGACTCATGCGCGATATCCTATGTAAATTGTGTAAGTCATTTAAAAGACACCTAAGAATGTTGAGTGTATGGTTGTTAAATTGTTAAGGATGTGTGTATGCTGCTTTAAAAGACACCTAAGAATGTTAAAGATAAGGTTGTTAAATTGTTAAGGACTATCATTTCTTTTTTTTTTAAGAAGATACCTAAGAATAAGGATATTCCTTTTCTTAAAAAGGGGAGATAATAGTCTTTAACAATATGATAACCATACGCTTAACATTCTTAGGTGTCTCTTAAGCAGCACGTGCAGACATACTTAACAATATAACAACCTTATCTTCAACATTCTTAGGTGTCTTTCAAACGACTCATGCATATATCTTTAACAATTTAACAACCTTATACTTAACATTCTAAGACATCTTTTAAATGACTCATACGTATATCCTTAACAATATGATAACCTTATCTTTAACATTCTGAGGTGTCTTTTAAAGCAGCATGCATATATCTTTAACAATATAACAACCTTATACTTAACATTCTTAGGTGTCTTTTAAACGCAGCTGTATGCTCCCGCAGACCTGTTTTAAAAGACACCTAAGAATGTTAACAATAAAGTTAAGAATACGTTATATTGTGGTTAAGGTACACTTAAGTATAAATGAACTGTTCAATGTGTAAAAAGGTGTTCAGCACCAAGCAAAGACTACAATACCACGTTCGTCGTGGCGTTTGCACAAAGAAACCAATTAGTAAAGTTTGTAAGGATTGTGGTAAAGAATTCAGTACCGTTCAAAAGATGCGACAACATCAAGACAAACGCATTTGTGGGCTTTGCAAAGGCTGTAATAAGGAATTCCCTAACACCTCCGAGCACCTGAAAAGGGGCGTCGGTGAACAAAGCAGACAGTGTAGTTTCTGTAATAAGATACTAAGCAGTCGTCAACGTTTACAGACGCATCGGAAAACACATGAAGTCAACTATCGATTTCTCTTTGGGAGCTACGACTTGGAAGGCGTGGATTGCTACCAATGTGCGGATATGATGAGTCGCTGCCCGCATAAAGAGGATTACTTAAGGAATCGCATAGATTACCATAAGAAGATAGTCCGTACTTTCCCCTCTTTCGAACGCGCAGAAGGCGTTCCGTGGACTAAAAGGGAGTATTGGAGGCAAGAGTGCGACCGCTGTGGTTGCATCAGAGAAGAGGAACATATCTTCAACTGCCTCGACAAATAAACGTCCTTAACAATATAACAACCTTATACTCAACATTCTGAGACCCTTTTAGAATGGGGTTTGCGCAAAGAGTCTCAAATCCCATTCTTGTTGTTTGTTAAGTATCATCAAAACCCCTTTAAAGGTATATGCTAGCCTACTTTGTGGCATTTCTGGGAGGATTCCTAATCGCCCTTTCAATATATGGACTGTATTACGTGCGAACTACCAGCTGATTGCATTACGCCCCCAAAACCGCGTAAAAAATACACCTGCCTTCATTGCGGCAGTGCATTTTTCGAAGGATCCTTCGTTGGTCATTGGTGCTCGGCGGATCCTAAAGCGCAACGGACCCTATTAGACATTATGAATGCAGAGGACTCTCAGGCTCATACTTAACCACGTCAAATACCCACCTGCCATCCTTTTTACCATGACTCATAACATGGGTAACGTCCTGCCCTTCGATGGCGTACCTTATCCTATCAGGCGCCCAAAGGGTGTATGTTCTTTTTTTATTCTTTAAGACCAAACGCAGGCGGTCCAAGTCTTCAAAGACCACATAATTCTTTATCTCGTAGATTTCCCCCACCACCAAATCCCTCCAGTGTGTTTGTATGAACTTTAACTCGTTAAATTTATCCTTGTCCATATATTCTATGAAATATCTTTAAGTGTGTTGCCAAAGTCTCCGAGGTTTTAAAGACCTTACAACACCACCTGCAGGGAATTCGTAGGTGTTCAGCATACGTAGTGATCTCCCTGCAAATGACATCGTAGTCGCTGCTTACGAGCACCTTATAGCCGTTTTCTTCATACCTCTGTAAGAGTAGTTGCTGATCCTCAGATAACCTGCCATTGCCTTTCGGGGTCTTTAGCTCTATGCAGAATCCACAGTAATGTGTGTGCGCATTCAAGATCATTAAGTCGGGCTGGCCGCGTTGATATCCTTTCTGCCAGCACTTTATGCGTTTGCCGTCCGAATCCTGCAGTTCACCCAGACCAGGGGCTATGAGCATTTGGGGGTAAAACCTGCGGATGTAGTCCACTACTTTTTTCAGGTCGAATTCATTTTCTATTTTGAATACTAACTTGTTTGGACCGTCGAAGCGCTTGTCTATTGCATATTTACCCGTCTTACGCAGCGCGGGTAGGACTTCCTCAAAGACCCAATCACGAAACTCCACAGCTTTTGGCAGCCTGGAGCTAAATATTAGCTGATACAGACCAGGTTCGGAAATGAACACGGAATGTGGCTGTGCGTTAGCAAGGGAGCGGTGATTTGGAGCCCCCCTTAGCTCATCCAACCTTTTCTTGTATTTATCAGAGACGTGATCCTTAATTGCATCTCTGGGGCGCTCATAGCCCAACGCCAAAGCCACCTCCTTCGCTTTGAAGTACAAAGTTTCGCCTTGCACTATGCATTGCAGTTTGGTGTCGTTGTTTTCAAATACGCGTAGCATTGTATATCTAAGAAATATTTTAACCTTAATATGCAACACTTTTAAGTTGGTTCATTTCCACGCTCAGTTGCGCGTCTGAGACGACGAAGACGTACGCGTTTACTTTGAAGTCAGTAGCGGTTCCTTTAGTGCGTTTGATTTCCAATGTGATGCCGTCCTGCGTATTTACCAGCCGCAGACCTTGCCCGTGCATGGTTTCATCATTCGTCGTGCGCATGTCAATCCACAGCGCGTACTTATCCTTAAAGAATTCCTCAGGGTTAATTTGATCGCCAAACTTACGTGCAACTTCCTGGTACATATCCGCGGGTTTTATTCCCTGGGAGTAAACCTTGTTTGGAACACCGTTTATGCTAATACCCACGTTGGTGATGTTAGGATTAAAGAACGCTTCGGAGTCGCGCTTACCGGCTTCGTATGTCTTCGCGAACACCAGCATTATACCCGTGAGACTTCTTCGGGGAATGTTAATGCTTTGGTTAATGACCTCGTCGCCGTTGTTTTGAAAGCTAAACGTCTTATACATCACCACGTGGTCGTAAAGGAATGCCTTTCCGGCGCTATATTCCATACCCGCACTTCGAGCCAGCTCCTCAGAGTAGACTGTCTCGTACTGTAATTCCAAGTTAGTTATCTTGTAGGGATCAACAGTCCCGCTAATTGCGCTGTCCATTCCTCCAATGACGTTCGTAGTGTCCGCCAAGGTTACTTCAAACTGTAACTCGGATAACTGCCTGGGGTAATACACGCCATGGTTCGTAATCACTTCAAAGTCCAAAGGTATGACGTACTTGCTACCATAAGCGGTCTTTACCCTTGTTGCGTCTGCTACTGCGGTCGATCCGCTAGCTTCCGTAGGCGCCGGGTCGGTGTCGCTGCGAAGCTGACGTAGGATAACGCTTCCAATTCCCTGCTCTATCTTTTGTGCACGGTCGAAGGCTGTTAACCATAGGTCCTTATAGGTGGTGTACAGATCGTACCTGTTCAAGTCTAAGAGGGATTCCCCGGCAAACTTGATTCTCATCTTAGAGACGAGGTTCCTACCCACGTTATTGACGGTATAGCGCTTGTCTGCGGTATCTGGCTGCACCGCTAAGTCGAACCTTAGCGCCAAGGTGCCAGGAACCAATACTAGGTTATCCGTTAGGCGGGGAACGCCCACGTACAAGGTTTCTCCAGGTTTAGCGCTAGAAGGTGTGAATGTGACCCGATGAAAGGTGCGTTCTGCTTTCAGCCCGCCAACCTGCTTAGGTAACGCGTTGGGATTTAACTTTGAGCTTATCATATATAATGGAAGTAGAAGGAACGGATTTCGATCCCCTTACCGAAGAAGGCCAAGTAGACATTAACGACGACGAATACGAGTCTTTACTTCCTAATGACAACGTAGACGGACGAAGTCTCTTTGAGAAATTGCTGAACAAGTATGGCGTCAGGGCCCGCGATGCTATGCGTTCCTTGAGAGATAAATTCAAGTCTAAGAACCCCCACACGCCCATTCCAGAATACTTACAAATGGAATCCCTTGGCGTGCGGTCGGACTTAATAGCGGACATCATCGAGGACCTAAGGGAGCAATACCCAAACATAAACCTGGCTCTCTTAGACATCCAAATAGGAGATAAAGGGCAGGTTCAAGTTAGAGAATCGGGTAGGGAAAAATGGTACAACCTGTATCAAAGGAAGAATTCCCACCTGCTTAACAACCAGCTTCCAAAAGGAGTCACAAATGCGCTTGGAACGCCCAACTTGACGATGCTAAGCACTTCGACTCAAAGGGATACAGAAGTTGCCAGGGAGGCCTTTGTTAGTCGCCTTTCACTGCCGGGTAGCGAAGATGCCCTTAGATCCGCAATAAGACTGCAAGAGGAGTGTCAAGAAAAACTTAGCCAATTGGGGAGCGACGCGACTGCTGAAAGGGAAGCACTTAAGAAGGAAATACAGGAAAATAACATAACCATCGATGACCTTACGCGACAACTCGACTACGTAACCAAGGAAGAAGGCGGTATCGTCAGTCGCTTCGAAGCCGTCCAAGAGGAAAACCAAGCATTGCAGGGGCGTACAGAAGAATTGGAAGACGAATTCATTAAACAAAATGAACTAACTACTAAAAGCCATGCCAACGAAATCGTAGACTTTAGGAATAGACTTTCTAAGGCATTGGACGAAAAAAGCGACGCAAGGAATCAGCTAAGGGCTGCTTTGAATGAAGCGGCGGGAAAAGACACGGAACTACAGCGCTTAGGACAAGAATTAATGGAGTCTGTTGACAGAGAAAGACAAGTAATGCTGGACAAGGCAGTGGTGGAGGAACAAATACGACAACTTCAACAGGCCGTCGAAGACTTGGAGTACGAAATAGATCGACAACGGGAAATAATCGAAGATCAAACTCGCCCTGAAGAAGAAAGGGAGGCAGCCCAAAAGGAAGTAGAGGCTCTTCAGGAAAAACTGGCGGAATTACAAACGCAAATAGAAGGTAAGGAAAAGGAGCTGGGGCTTACCACCAAGGAAAAGATAAAAAGAGCCCTTTTGAAGTATGGCGTGCCGCTGGCATTTGCGATCGCTATTTCGAGCGTAGTAGGAGTTATCCTATCCGCGCTTAAGGCTACAGGCGCTGGCGTAAAGAAATTAGGCAATGGGCTGACGGACTTGGGAAAAAAGATGGCAGCCGGCTTGCCTGGGCTGCTTGGTTCGGTTGTTTCCTTGGCACTTAGGGCCGGCGGAGAACTGCTAAAGTTTGTGGGGAATAACATTTGGATATTAGTCGTAGCTATTGGAGTGGTACTCCTGAAGAAGATGAAGGGTTAATCTTATCCTTGTATGTTATGTCGGGCTTATCGTCGTCAGCCGCACGAGGTGTTCTCGACTGGGGATAAGTAAAGATAGTATTCGCGCCGCCTTGATAATGCGGTATTAAGGGTATGGCAGTCATAGTGCTAATGGGCTTATGATTCCAAATAGCATCAGTCGGGGGATTTTTTGACGGGGCGGCATTTATCTGAACGCGGCCCGGCTTACCGGCATTGACGCCCGACGTCATCTTATCACTGGGGCGAATCTGTAACTTCGCATATTGACAATTAGCTATCATGTGAAAGGTTACGGGCGTTATGTCTTCTGGGCGTGTTGAATAGGGTTCAAATGAGAAATGAACTGGATTCCTTTTATTATCTTTTTTTCTATAGGGTAGTAATGGTCGGTTACTCTCATCAACGATCCTAAACCCAACATTACAATGCCACCCCGTTGAAATACTAATAGTACACATGATTAATCCCAGACCTCCAACCTTTACCCACAATTCGGTGTCAAACCATTCATCATTTACGTAGTCCTTCTCCCCCAAGTAATGAAGGAACCAATCTTCCTTCGCGTGTGGGTTATTCATATATTTAAAGGCTAAGCACCGTAAGAGTGCTAATGCTCTTGTGATTATAAACGTAGTCTCTTTGATCCTCTATGCTATTTACCGTAACCTTTCCCGTATCGTCTACTCTTATCTGCAGCTTTACCTTCCCGTGGCAATTGGCAACCATGTGTAAAGTCCAAACGGAATGATTTTCAAGGCTATTCGCTGGCGGCTCTACGGAGAAATGCGCAGGCTCCCTGTTATTATCTTTCACACGCATAGGCTGCAGTATGCCGTTGTCATCCAGGAACCTAAAGCCCACGTTGGCATGGCTGCTCGTGCCAATGCAAATACTGCAAAGGATTAACTTCTTTCCCGAGTAGTTCAAATTCACGGACATTCCGGTGACATCAACCCAAGATGCCTGGGTGTATTTTTTCTCGCCTGTGTAAGTCGTATAGACACAATCTACTCCAGCTACGTAGGGGTTGTTCATCGCCATATATAATAGCTCAGACCAATGCTTGCGGTGGCTAAGCCGGCCTTTAGTAAGTTGTGGTCATATTCCTCAGGCGGCATAACCTTCTTTACTGGTTTCTTTGGCGGCACGTACACCTTTTTTAATGGTTTTTCTACCTCTTTTTTTGGTTTCTCTACGAAGTGAGTAATGCCCTTGGTCATGTCAGAGTTCACGTCATTCACCCCAAACTTCATATCCTTAGTAGCTCGCTGCAGCTTGTTGTTATAACCCACAACGGAATTGGTGTTAATAACCAAATTACTTGGCATTAACCAACAACCAGGCAACAAAGCGTAATCCAGCCGCACTTTAGATTGCTGCACCGCTAATTGATATCTCTGCACCGATTTAGATATGTCATTTTCTATTATTGCAGACTCAAACAGGGTTAGGAATTCTTGTTGCGTTTCCTGTGAAGCGCCTTGGGATCCAACAATGGGGTTGCGGGTATTTACCTGCGCTCCCAGGATGCAGTACACGAATGCTTCTATGCTACGGTTAATCCTGGCTAGGTTTCTTAGACCTTTTCCTTTCATTAACACAAACGGATCCCAAGTGCCGGGGTAGTTAGTTTGAATTCTAGTAATTAATGAATTATTGCCCTTATCACCACCCATATCACTAAACTCTAACTCATCACTTGGATATTCCTGATGCCCGTAGTCGGCCGGCTTCTCACCATTGGCACCCCAAACGTAAACTATACCCAGCCCATGCGTCTTACCCTCCTTATAACGAAAATCTTTTTGCTGTGGTTTGAACTCATTAATTAACCTTTCCAGGGCTGCGGAGTCGTAGCGGTTATTCATTGGATCAAATGCCTTATCTCCCGGTAGGGGTACGTTAAGCTCCTTCAACAACCTCCTTACCGTAAAGGCAACGTGAAACCGCATAATTGGAATATGAAACATGTCCGCGGCAACACCACAACCTTTAGTGGCAGCCCAAATAGCAAAGTTTAACTGCTGCGGCCAATACCACATGTTGGGCCCTGCTAACCATTCCCTGGCCTCTTTACCTGACGTATGCTTCAACATCGTATTCTTAAAGATATTCCTTACTACTACGTCAAACGATTGCTTACCCACTAAAATCTCTAGATGCGTTACCAATTTTTCAAAGTTGTTTACACCACCTTCAGCATCGTAAAATGGGTAATCTTCCGTGGTTAACAATAAGTTTCTAGGAAAATTGGGTGCTTTATGCTCGGGTTTTGGTGGCCTTTCTTTATGAACGGGGTGTACAATTGTCAATTGCTGCACCTGATCACCTACTTGCTCCAAGTCTGCATTGCTGTACATTCTGGAGCCGTTAAAGTAAATCCCATCGGATCTCCTTTCGAACTTACTAGGGTCTGCATGCGGAAACATCTTCCTAAATGCTCTCCAGTTCCAGTAATCCCTGTTGTCATGATGTGGCTGCTCCTCTATGTTATTCCCAAAGGCGTCGTACATTAGTATATATAATGGATGTCATACCATCAGCACCTCAGTTATACCCCGAAATTCCTACCAAGGAGGGACCTAATGAGATGAACGCTGAAAACGTTTGTTTAAATAAAGTAAATCTAATCCTGGCTTACTTGGAGGGGCAAACAAAACACTATGAAGAGGTTAGGAAGAAGTATGCCAGAGCACGAGGCATCTTACATAAGATAGCAATAACTTCCGGCTCCATGTCCGTGGCTCTTACAGGTACCGGCGTTGCTACCTCACTCACCGGTCCTGGAGTAGTCGTTGGTGTTCCCTTGGCTAGCGTCGGCGCCGTCTGCGGCATCGTTTCCGCCGTTATGACAGGCATTATGAAGAAATTGCCCGGTAAGATATCCAAGCACGACACACACATAGCCCTGGCAAGAGCAAAGGCTAACACCATTGCCGATTTGGTCTCCCAGGCTTTGCGGGACCGCCACATAAACGACACCGAATTCTATCTAATCCTCGCGGAGGAAAAGAAATACGCGGAGTTAAAGTCCGCCGATAAAAAAACCATCATAAAAGATCTTTCCGAGGAAACTCGCAAGAAAATCCGCGACGAGGTAAAAAAGGAGCTTCAAGAAAAACTCGCGCAGTAGACATCAGCTTTGAAAAGAGTGTAACAGGATTTCAGCTGCACATATCATCGTCTAGGAATCCATTCTAACTGCGGGTGCTGGGGATCCATTTGCTGGAATATTTCATAGATTACGTCAGGGTAATAGGGAATATCCTTATCCAGCCGACAAAACATCCACTCAGCTCTCTGCATGTCTGGGATATCGGGGATACGCTTACCGGTAATTTCAGACAAAAGATAGGGAATAGCTTTGTAATATTTCCCTAGTTTTAATTTTTTTAATGTCTTTCGTAGACTTTGCGGGGTTGGCTCTTCTAAGTGGTCTATGATTTTCTTCCTTACTTCATCGTCTAAATATACCGGATGTAAACCTTGGATATGACTCATCCAGTCTCGGAAGTATTTTATTCTTTTGTATGGGGTCTTCGTACGACCTCCATTGGCGTAATACTGCTCTTTGGTAGCATTCGGTACGGCATTACGAATATTCTTACCACACTCGTAACACTGTGCTGACGTGTCGTCTTCTATTTGCATTTTTTTACCACAACACCAGAAACCCTTGGGCTTGGGTATGTTAACTTTGAATCTTAGGCAAATCATACAGAAGTCATTGGTGAACTTTTTACATTCATGCATCGTATATCCAACAAATATCTTAACCTCCGTTTGCGGTACCCAAATACAGCAGCAGTAAGGGACTTTTCGCGCTGCCGACGGATCGCGCAAGATCCCCTGCAGGGCCTCGTCACTGCTCCAAAAACCCCCCCCCCCCCCTGGTGTTTTTCGATTTGTGATTTTTGGCAATGCCGGCGTTTCGCGAGTCCCCCTTACTGCTGCTGCATAGCGTGAACGTACTGCAGATTGAACCTAGGTACCGTAGCATGAACCTGGGTACCGTAGCATGAACGTGGGTACCGTAGCATGAACCAGTGCACCGTAGCATGAACCTGGGTACCGTAGTATGAACCATGGTACCGTAGCATGAACCATGGTACCGTAGCATGAACCATGGTACCGTAGCATGAACCATGGTACCTTAGCATGAACCATGGTACCGCAGCATGAACCTGCGTACCCTAGCATGAACCTGGGTACCGTAGCATAAACCATGGTACCGTAGCATGAACCTAGGTACCGTAGCATAAACCATGGTACCGTAGCATGAACCATGGTACCGTAGCATGAACCATGGTACCGTAGCATGAACCATGGTACCGTAGCATGAACCATGGTACCGCAGCATGAACCTGCGTACCCTAGCATGAACCTGGGTACCGTAGCATAAGCCTGGGTATCGTAGCATGAACCTAGGTACCGTAGCATAAACCTGGGTACCGTAGTATGAACCAGTGTACCGTAGCATAAACCTGGGTACCTTATCATTAACCTGGGTACCGTAGCATAAACCTGGGTACCTTATCATTAACCTGTGTACCGTAGCATAAACCTGGGTACCTTATCATTAACCTGGGTACCGTAGCATAAACCTGGGTACCTTATCATTAACCTGGGTACCGTAGCTTAAACGTATGTCCTTTTTCTTTTCTTTGGCCCCTCAACTTGAATTTCCAGACTTTCACAAATGGTTTGCAGATCAACTATCTGGAGGCTATTCAGTTTCCCTTCATAGGACAACTGACACAAATTTCTTTTTCCAGCTGTAACAGGATGACTGGGGACATTCATGTCTTGAAAAACAGCATTTCTAAGGCTTTCTAATGACTCCTCGGCTTCTAGAGCTTCTATGTCCTCATCTGATAGCTCGATTTCCTCATCGCTCGGATTCATTTGCTGTTGTTTCCGCTTGGCTGACAGACGCGAGAAAAAACTCTTTATTTGCTGTGCTGTCCTCCATTCCTGTGGCTTGAAAAGAGGCTTTCCATTTCTGTCTTTTACTTCTTTCATTTCCCTTGAAACTTGAGAGGGATCTACTTTGAGGCCCGTTGCCACACCTGAATCAAACTGTTCGATAAGAAACAATTTGGCTTTCTTTCCTAATTGTTTCCATGCCCTCGTGCTCTTTAATGCCCATCCAATAGCCGTTTCATTTTCTTCGATCTTTGAGTGCTCTTGTTCTTGGTTGGATCGTGGGACACTCTCTGCTGTTGTCCCTACAAATTTTACACCAGTCACTTTCTCAGCCCATGTTTTCCTTACTGAGTCATACATGGACTCCTTCTCAGTTGTTCTCACGTGCTTTCCAGTGTCCATATGTGCTTCTGCTTCATCTCTAGTCTTGAAAGTCAAAATGCAATCAGTCTCACTGCATGAGTAGATGTCGTGCTTGATCACAGGGTTTTCGGCATGCCGTGCAGCTACTAAACCAAGTTCTCTCGTGCGGGAGCTAAATGGCTGGACAATTTCTAAGCCAGTTTCCTGTTGGGCCTGAACTTGAAGCTCCTTGTACTTGATCAGACGTCCTGGTCCGATGTTAAAACTTCGCCAGGCTCGTATCCCATGTTTTTCGTAAGAAAAATTGTTCAAAAGACTTATTCCTGGTATCTTGTTATCTTTACCATTATCTCTCAAAGGATTTACTTTGGCTACAGCAACTCGACATCCTTTGAGGCCACCATGCGACTCGAGAGCTTCTTTCATATTCTCGGCTGAAGTAACATCATGCTTTTCGTTTACCCACCTTCTGATATGAGCTTTCATTGGGGCACTTTGCGGTCGCAGATGTCCTTTCCTGCTTGAGGATCTGAAAAGTCGTATCTCAAAGGCGTAATACCAGTTCTCTTGCCAATGTATGGTAGGCTTAGTAGAAGAGGGCCATTGTGGTAGCATGAAGCATTATCTGAGCGCATGTAGGCTTTCTTGATGGAAGGATAATCTTGTCTGACAGCATGAAACAGGTTTTCGACAATAGATGTTACTGAAAAGGCATCTTGAACACAAACATTAAAGAGATGTACATAGCACTCAACGTGGTATGCTCCGTCCTGTTTGGTGATTACAGCAGAGACGTGCCAACTTCTCCCTTTCTTGCCGAAGAAGTCGCTCATGCGCTCTCGATAACGCTGGGGTAGGAACTTCATAGCCCAGTCCATAACGATTAGGCAAACGTCATCAGTGAGGTTGGATAGGGCTTGTTGCTTTGCTTGCTCTTGATTGATGAGTCGCAGTAAATGTGATTTCCAGGCATTGATAGAACGAATACATTCTGCAACTTCAAACCTATTGATTGCTCGCTGTTCTTCAGTATATGTAATCTCGACAGCCTCGATTTTTTCAGTGATATCTTGAAGAACGCTTTTTAGGGATTCACATCTTTCGCATAATACATCATGGTTGTGTTGACAATCACTTGACAAAGCAACAACGTTTGGGTCGCTGAGGGCATATTTGATGCAATGGTCTTTACAGTGCTCGTTACTGCTAAGTAGTTAACCCCCCCCCAGATACCGGGATTGCTAGGGGAGGGGTGGTCTAAATTCCTGAATACCCCCTTAAGAATGTAGGGGGAGGGGTGGTCTAAATTCCTGAATACCACCTTAAGAATGTAGGGGGAGGGGAGGTTGGAATGTAGAACAGGGTCAAAGTACGAATTCCATTCACCAAGGCGGGAATTTGAAATATGAAATATGAAAACATATTTTTATGGAGAGAAAAGTTTAAAAGCCCGATCAAAATCAGCAGAATCACTTGCTCATCACCTTCGTCGGAAAAACCCCACTTGCACTCAGCTATAATCCATCCAGCCAGATTACGGATAGATTAGTTAACATGTCATCTGGAAAAGTAATACAAATAGGAGACCGTGGATACGTTATTTTTGCGAAGGATGTTCGAAGGGAGAAAAAAATATGTATCCGCAAACAGAAGAAAGATTTATCGAGCGGGAAGACGGTTCTAACTAGCTCAGGAGTGTCTTTGACTTTAGACGAATGGACATCACTCAAATCGGCAATTGAAACAGTGGATACGGAGTTAGTGAACAATGAGGCAACAACTGCATCCAGTCATTCCAAAACCACCGATATTCATCAGGAGCCAACGTTCTCTGGATCCATCCAAACCCTTCTGGATGATGGCAATGCGCAAAATTATGAGGCACAAGGAAAAGATTATTTACCAAGAATTTTCACCACTTCTGAACTGGACACTATTTTTAATGCGCTTGGTCCGGAAATGGAACTGACAACAAGGGAACAGCAAAGTGGATTAGCTACTGGACAGCAGCAAGTACCCAGTTGGGGATCTCGAATGTACTATTATCCGCCGTCATAGAAAATAATTATACCAAAGACATATTGTTTTGGATTTGCTGTAGCATTTATTGAAAAGTTTCTTACAAATGAAGTTGGTGTCATAATTAATGTACATGTTTGATATGATTTCGAGCTCTAATATTGCACTCAGCATCATTAAGGCATGGCTCTCAGATGAAAAACCTGGTTTCCTGGGTGACCCGGTTTCCATGGTAACAGATATGCGGTAATTGCTTGCCTTGAAGAATTACTACTACGAGCCAAATTTGGGAAAGATTCTTAGTAAACTGTCAAAGATATGAATAAATAACTGATTTTCCATCACTTCCTCAAAAGAGCCATGCCTTAATGGTGCTGAGCAGTGTTGACAGGCACCATCATTTTTACCTGTCATCTAGGGTCAAACTATTATTATATTCCTTGTTACAAATTCTTATTCCATGTCTTCTGCTTCGTCCGTTTGTATTTGTAGATGTTGTGTAGTGAATAAATTGTTCAAGAGAAATTTACGTTCATCAATAGCAACCTGATATTTCGCTCATCTTCATGACCACCCCTCCCCTCACATTCTCCAAGGGTATTCAGGAATTTAGACCACCCCTCCCCCTACATTCTTAAGGGGGTATTCAGGAATTTAGACCACCCCTCCCCTAGCAATCCCGGTATCTGGGGGGGGGGGGGGGGGGGTTAACTACTTGGATGGATGAATGGGATGGGATAGGATGGGATGGATGGTGCGTCAGTGGGTTGGTGGGTGGATGTGTGTGTGAATAAGTAGATATTTTTATAGTTCTTTTTTTCAAGAACTCTCGGAAACGTCTGTGGAACCATAGAAAGCGTAGTTCGATAGAAACTATTACGGTTGTGGATGTAAAAAGCAAATATTTTGTTGAGTTTTTCATTCCAAAAAGTTTAACGCATCGTTTTTTCTCGTTATTATCAGATAACTCATCCAAAGGAAAGTACGTTTTTTCTAACATGGATGGCTTCAAGGATCACACCTTGACCATCTATGACGTACAACCTAAAGACGCCGGCCAGTATTATTGCTGCATCAAGAGAACATCACAAGTCCCAGACCCCCCGAAGATATTAGTAACTGTCAGATCTTTGAAGTCCAACCCCAACCCCTACTCCAAACCCAGCCCCCATCCTCACTCACTACCGCACCTCCAGGTCAGTATCAGTAGTCAGTCATCGATTATCACGTGACATGAACTGCTTATCTTTATTTCCCTTTTACAAATTTACTTGATTTTCCTTCTCAGGTTCTGTAGTTGGCAAAGAAAGTCTCACGTTTTCCATCATTCTCCTCGACCTGCTGCTGATTTGGTTGCTGTAATGACCACGTGACTACTCCACCAGGTCACGTGATGCCTGAGGATGGAAGTGTATCCATCATTAGACCAAAGTAATTCCTTGTCAATAAGATAAAGTGCACTCGTATTCTTAGTGCTGAATTGTATTGAATGCCTTCATTGTACTTTATATAAGATAGTTAGCAGTAATTTACTGTTTTATCTTACTTTATTCTGTAAACAAAATGAATATGTTTCAGTTTTCATTTGTGTACTCCAACAAAACAATAAAATGGGAAAAGATCTTAGCTTGTGTGCTCTTTTAGCTCGTAACACTAGTCTTTTGAAAACCATCCCTTCTCAGGTGAGTAAGCGTTACTTGGCGGGCTATATTTCAGTAGTATCGCACCGACCCAGGAATCTTGTCTCAACAGGTGATTTGCATGTGATGTGAAAGCAAAGACCACAAGATGACTCATGATATAGTCTCGAGTATAGTTTTATTAATGATATTGGATCATTCACTGACCTACTAACAACATGATCACTAGCTACTTTTAACAAGACTTGTAGACCAACTAGTAACTGATAGTCACATACTACTGAAAAGGTTGTGAAAAACGCGTAAACCTCTCTTCATAATCTGTTTCTAATGTCACGCCATTTCTGTTACGACATACAGGTCAATACTAAGCAGGCGTCGTCAAAATAGTCCAAGTGAAATCAAAACTTTGACATTTTGGTTTCTTCATATAACAGTGTGGTCTATATTCATTGTTGCGTGACTACTTATTAACTGTATTGCTTTACAAATTTAAGTCATGTGAGTCTACAAGATCAACATGAGCCCAGCCAGTACACCAACAAGAACAGTGTGGAAGTTCACCATGACACCAACACAACCTGCTTCGCTCTCAGCAATAATGACAGAATATTATGATGGATAGATTCCTATGCACATTACTAGAAAAAATGCACTTTACCCACTCTATAATCTTGATCATAGTTGGACCTGTGCCAACCACTTCACAGTCGATCTTTGATACAGTCAGCTTTTATTAAAAGTATTCAGTATTCAGTAAAATACACAAAACAATATTAATAGTAAGTTGAATAATTCATAATTTTATTCAGCATTTCCAGATAAAGTTAAAGTTACAGGCCAAGACAGTTCTTGCAATAATGACAGAATATTATAGATTCCTAAACGAAGGTGACAAGATGTATCTAAATTTTTTTTTTTAATTTTTTTTTCTAGGTTCCAGTTATTTATTTATTTATTTATTTATTTATTACATTTTTACATTATTACATTTTCATTATTACATTTTTTACTATTAGATTTCCTGAAGTCCCATATATAAATCTTTCCTAATATTAACAGATAATTTTGTAAGTTAAACATTTTTGACTGTTCAACTCCCAAGATAATATCTTGCAATCTAAGATTTCTTTGGTTTTCAAGAACCAATAACTCTCAAAATCCTCCCAAAACCTCTTAACAAACACACAAAGAAACATAACGTGATGTAAAGTCTCAACTTGTATATCACAGAATGAACAATTATTTGAGGTCACGTAACCTATTTTGTAAAGTTTGTCATTCGTATACAAAATGGAATTTAGGATTTTGTATTGAAAGGCTTTCTCATTAGGCTCCCTACAAACAAAATGAGGGCTCATAAAAATGTCCTTCAAACTTATATTATCCTATTTCAAACTTCATTTGAAGATGCCTAACATTATTTGGTACTTTTCCTTATTGCGTTACAAGATGTATGTAAATGCTTTTGAAACCATGCACTTACAGGTCAAGAGCATATATAACTAAACTATTTGCCTAATACTATTTGTTCGCCTTTTGCTTTCGATAGCAGTACAGTATCTTCGAGCCAAACGCTTTGAGGACAAAATTGTTATACGGTTTGTTACTGTTCAGTATGTGAATACCCGGGTAATAGTTATGGACTATCAAATACAATACACTAAGATATTATAAATGATCCAAAGACTGTTGCATTTAACCAATAAACACTTACTGAATATTAATGTGTACAAGTAAAAAGCAACCCAACGGTTCTATAGGTCTATATTTTCGATGATTTATAGTTGTGGGTTGTAAAACAACATAATTTACGTTTTTCTCTCACGAGGGAGATAAATCAATTGAAATTATAAACTTTATTTGTTTTATTCCAATTATAATTTCACTTATTGTTATGTAAACTTACATTCTTGCTGTAGTATTACTCTTTTCCATGGAAACAAGTTTTCCCTTTCCTATACCATCTCATTATACTGACTCTCCCATAACACAATATGAAGGAAAAGGATAAATCAATCCGCAGCACTTCACTTTCAATCTGAAATGACTAGTAATAACAATTATATTACACGAATCTAGTGAATACTAGTGAAAGAACACAGACAAGACACAGTCATGGAATCCCTGTGGATCACCACGAGTTTTGTCGTCCTTTTATTGTTGTACTTCAATTCTTCTGCTCAAGGTAAGTGTTAATCAAATGGATAACCAAAAGCAATAACACAGGCGACTCTTCAACAGCCTGAATATCAGGCTATCAATACATGCGTGTCAGATCTGTAAAGGATCGAGATCGCTATTCAACACTGACTGAGATCTGTCTGGAGCAAGTATAGGTAATGAAGGGTTAATTATGTATGCTCCTTTGCTCAGAATTTTTTTGAACAGAACTTATCGGGATTACTATTTAAATGTCGAGAACGGATTTCAGATATTTAATTGCTCATAAAAGTTTATCATGATTTAAAACGTGTCCGTACATATATCGTAAAAAATAGAATTCTGAATTATACCAACACCATCATTCTTATCTTGCTTAACTATAGGTGCTCCTAAGATAGTCGCTCCTTATCCAGATAATCTGTACGCTATTGAAAATGAGAAGACACAAGTCACCTGTGTAGTGGAAGACACAGTTTCCAATCCAGATGAGATAATATTTGTGAGGAAGAGTCGTTTTGGTGACGTTGAACCCATAAGAGATGAAGGACCTGATGGACGCATCTATTATCAAAATGAAACCTTGTGTTAGTGATATTAATGAAAGCTGTTGTGACAAGAAATGTAACATCACACTGTTACATCACGCAAGAGTAACACCGTGCACCACACCACACTGTGGTAACATCACGCGAGAGTAACACAACACCTCACTGTGGTTACATCACGCAAGAGTAACTGACACCACACCGCACTGTGGTTATGTCGCGCATCGCTAACACTACACTGTGGTATATCACGCATGTAAAAGTAACACCATGCTTCATATGTCTACATCACACGACATTCACACTGGGGTTACATCACGCAAAACTAATAAAAGTGCGCAACACTGTTGCATCGGAAAATGCAGAGCAAAGTTTGCTGGTATTGCCACTCCGCGTGCAACATAATATCATAGGTGCGTTAAGTAGATACTCTTTACTCAATAATATTTTATTATACACAACAGTGTAACGTGAATAGTTGCGCGATTTTGTTGCCCTAGTGCCGCACCTTAAGACAGCACTGCGATTTGATGAACCAATACCAAGAGTTTATTCAAACAACAGTTGATAGACAAATATTGAGCAGAAATGGTATGGTTTGTTTCTGATATTTCTAGATAGCGGAAGCAAGCTACGTGTGACTCTGCATTTTAATAAAGTCATAATGAATGATGATTCAAGAAATGGTGGTTATGAATGCCAAGGACACACAGGAGGTAGTCAACATGAATATGGATTCACTGTCACTGTTATTGAGAGTAAGTACTTCTCAATTCTCATCGAATCACAACCTGGCAAGAACCAAATCATGACGGATCGTTACATTTCTACCCACAGAAAGTGAGTTTCCTGAAGTTCTCGCCTCTGGTAATGTAACAGCAAAGTTTGGGGAGCGAATTCAACTCAGCTGTAATGTCACGGTTACTAACCAAGAAGCGTTAATGACAACCATCGGCAAGTTTACCTGGGCAAAAGACGGAAGGGTTGTAATCGCAAGTTATTGTCCCCATTTCTCATCAATTAAACCTTTGGTTTTGAACGTAAGCCTAGCTGATGTTGGGTGGTACATATTCTTGTTAGTTGGAGTACCTTCTGAGAGGAATTAGAAAGAGAAACATCACGAAAACTATTATCGTAAAAGGTCAGTTCAATTACTCATATGGGTACTGATACATTGCTGTAGAAAACATCGGTAAAAAAAAAAAACTCACAGCAACATGATCGATACTGGAATTATTTCTTTAGTTCAGCCTAGATTTTTCACTGAAAAGAAAGAAGAAAAGAATATGAATCGGCTTGCGTGCACTGCTCAGGGAAATCCACTGGTGACCGAATGGAAAAGAAAAAATCTGCTCAACGATGACATCTCGGTCATTCATACTAAAGGTATGAATAGATGAATTGATGAATCGAAGGGATAGAAGGGATGGGGAGTGAATTGGCGAGTATGCCGGATGGATGGGACGGACGGACGGACGGACCTGTAGTTCGATAGATACTATTACGGCTGTGGATGTAAAAATCAAACATTTTGCTTTTCATTCAGAAGAGTATAACGTATTGTCTTCTCTCGTTATTATCAGATAACTCATCCAAAGGAAAGTACGTTTTTTCTAACATGGATGGCTTCAAGGATCACACCTTGACCATCTATGACGTACAACCTAAAGACGCCGGCCAGTATTATTGCTGCATCAAGAACATCACAAGTCCTAGACCCCCCGAAGATATTAGTAACTGTCAGATCTTTGACGTTCAACCTCCAGGTCAGTATCAGTCTGTCATCGATAATCACGTGACATGGTTAAAGTTGACAACTGCTTTTATCACTATATTACTTTTACAAATTTACTTGGTTTTCATCTCAGTTTCTGTAGTTGGTAAAGCAAGTCTCACGTTTTCCATCATTCTCCTCGAACTGCTGCTGATTTGGTTGCTGTAATGGTCACGTGACTACTCCACCAGGTCACGTGATGCCTGAGGATGGTTTATCTATCATTTGACCAAAGTAATTCCTTGTCAATAAAATAAAGTGCACTCTTATTCTTAGTGCTGAATTGTATTGAATGCCTTCATTGTGCTAGGGTAGCATGGGTAGCTTCTCACCACTGTGGTCCGGGTTCGAGACCTGGCTCAGACTGGATCTTAAGTGAGTTGAGTTTGTTTGTTGTGTTGTTCTCTCCCTTGCCACGAGGGTTTTCTTCGGGATCTCTAGTTTCTTCCCTCCGTAAAAAGCAATTTGTGAGTTGAGTGTTGTATATTGTAAATATAGAATGTAGTGGTAGTGCGTGTGGAGGGAACCTCACAGAAGAGCCCCGCATGGGGAGTGGTGGTTGTAAAATATAATTTAATTTAATTTATATAAGATAGTTAACAGTAATTTACTTTTTTATCTGTAAACAAAATGAACATGTTTGAGTTTTCATTTGTGTACTCCAACAAAACAATAAAATGGGAAAAGATCTTAGCTTGTGTGCTCTTTTATCTCGTAATACTAGTCTTTTGAAATACTAGTCTCCTTGAGCAAGCGTTACTTGGCGGGCTATATTTCAGTAGTATCGCACCGACCCAGGAATCTTGTCTCAACAGGTGATAACATAACTTGTTATATAATTACCAATGAAATATCTAATTTTCCCTATTTCTAATTTTCTCTATTTCCCCCCTTACTTCATAACTTAACGTAACGTGACGTAACGTAACATAACATTCATAGCGGAGCTCATGCGCGGGCCTTCGGCTGGTAAGTTTGGTGCTCCGCTCGCGCGGGCCTTCGGCGAAGAAAAACTGTTTCGAGCCTCCTTAAGAAAAAATGGTAAACCATCGAGTTGATTTTTCATGGCTTGGCTGACGTCACTTTCGTCCTTACGTCCGTCCGTCCGTCCAGGGGAGTTGGACACAGCGCGCGAAGCATCACTGAAGGGACAAAAAGTAAAACTCTCTTCATTTGCGTCTGGACGTCGAGAAGTGAAGAGCTCCCGAGATAAAATTTGATGTAAACAAACAAGGGACACGAAGATTGTCAAAAGTTACGTTTATGGAAACACAGAAAGCTAGTAAGCTATTTTACGATTAGTGTCTTACATACATATTCTCGAATAATTGAATAAAATCTTAAAGGTAGAACTATTAACTATTTGTGCCCTAGTTTTACGAAGTAAAGATGTTCGCACGAAAATGAGTTATCTCAACTCAAATGATAGCTAGGAATTTGCCTATTTTTATTAATTTTTTTAAAACAAGAATTGAGAGTATTACTAAATCCTACTACTTATGAAAACGGAATGCTGGCAGAATATGGGTTACTCAAATAATCAAATAAAAGACAAAAAATATTTAGCAAACAACTGAGCCGTACAATACACTAGAAGTTGAGAAAGCAAATATAAGTTTACTAAAACTCGTATGATAGGGGCGAGATGGAAACTATGAAAGTATAATAGATTGTTGAGTGTCGGCAAAGAAAACCTTTCTCTTAATTGAGGAAGCTACTAGCTTGTCCGCTTGTGTGTGCAGAGCCAGACGAGAGCCGGACCCTGTAAGCCCTGCAAGTGTTACAGTTTTTATGTAAATTTCTCATGAAAAATTGGCATAAGTTAAAAAAGAAAAAAACAAAAACACAAACCTAAAAAAAAAAGAAAACCAGAAAATCTCTAAGAACAAAGCGAAATACAAAATGCAAATGCAAAGCAAATGTCCGTGTATCTGATCAACAAAACGTCTACTGTCTTGGTGGTCAACACTGAGTATCGAGAAATCGGGGTGTGATTATTAAAACCTTTGGTCCTGTAAACAATCAAAATTTTAAGCTTTCTCAAGGAATCATTCAACATAATTAAGTAAAATATTAGGACAGAGTATAAGGACATTAGAATATTAGAAAAGGATATATTTGTTTCTTTAACGACAAATTCCTTCCTTCCTTCGGTGAAAAAGTGCCAACCTATAAACGAAGAAGTAGTTCTATTGCATCTAATTTCACTGTTATACAGCTGTACACCTTTTCTTTTTCCCAACAAAAGAAAAACGTCAATGGAAAGTCATTTTAGAAAAACGTTTTGCAAGTGGTGTTGAAAAGTAACGGAAAAAGGGCTCATTTGGAGCATTGAGTGGGTTCGATGAAGTGTGGAGAAAGTAATAAGAGTATATGAACTACATCAAATAGTTTATTATACCATCTGAGACCTTAAATATCACTTAAACGACTCTAACTTTTAATGCGAGAATATATAGCAGCTACCACGTATGTGAATGATCCTCGGCTGATATTATCTTGACATTTTAAATCTGATCAAATTGTCTTTAATGATATATTTATTCTTTGTCAAATGTTAGAAGAACTAACCCAGCTGCAACGACGACTACCTCAAAAAGGCATCACTTTGAGTCTCTATATTTCAAAAAGTACTGGGGAGCCCTGGGGAGCCCTCATACCACATGAAAGGAAATTTCCTCCATTACTTTTCGTTATAGTTTCAACACGAGATCCCATTTATTTAAAGAGTAAACGATAGAAATATGAAGCAAGCAGTTTCAGACAAAATGAATCGAGATCAAAAATAAACACACGAATACGAATGAGCATAAAAATTCTCAAAAGCAAAATTTTGAAGTCAAACTTTTATAACACCTTCAATATGACATGCACTTTAATCCTACAAGATTTCATTCCAAAAGCATACAAATAAATACTACAAAGTCTAAGAAATCTATCACTTGCCTTTTCATTTCTCTCCGCCATTTTTGCATTTCCCTTTCTCAAAATACAGGGCTCTGATTAGCCAATTTTAGCTATCGTGAAGCTTCGCGCGCTGTGTCCAACCCCCCTGCCGTCCGTCCATCCGCGTACACAACACAAGAATCCCGCTTGATGTCAAAGCAAAACTTCTCTCAAATGCGACTCTCAAATGCACAGAAGAAAATCGCTATAGGACAAGATATAGACCAAAAACAACTTTTAAAAAACATTCATTTAGTTAAAGATGGATCAAGAAGTGTTCTTCAAGAATTCAGGTGTGTGTTGTTTAGCAAACAATCGTATATGAAGAGGTTATTACACAGAAAGTTGTGTAGTACGGGTGTGTATTTTTACGAGTCATTTTAGTATTTTGACGAGTAAAAATGCACACCCGTATTACACAATACTTTCTGTGTAATAAATTATTTATTATACGACCAAAAATGAAAAAGAAAATAACCTTTATTTAGCTTTTTACAAAGTTTTTCAGGACGACGAGCGACCTTCGCTCGCGCTCGCGAAAAGAAAAAAAAAACAAATGACCATTTCTTCAACCTGATTGGTTCTCGTAAAATGTTTTGTTTTTCTATTGGCTCTCGTGAGAAAAACCCTTCAAATGTTTGGTAGGGAAAAAAGGGTTGTTAGTTTTTGAAATTTAGTCAAACAACAAGTTTAATTATGTTCTCAAAACTTCCATAAAATATGATGAAGCGATTACAAATTGATTGCCTAAACTGTCAAAACTGAAGGGAAATATTCCTAATGGCAAGTGAAAAACGAAAGCGACGTTCGAAAAGATAAAACAGCCAAAATGAAGCGTAAAGTTTGATTTTTTTCTGCCTCGTGGAATCTGGTGTTGGCTTCATCACTCTTGGACATGCTTGGTTTTTGGTCGCTTGAAAGGCTGTTGATCTATTTCTTCTTGTTGTAGCATTGTTGGATAGTTAAATGTTATTGTACAGTTATTGAACATTGCACCAGGAAGCACTGAACTAGGAGCAATTGAGCTACTTGGTGGATTAGAAATTTGCAAAGGCAACGGCCAGCACTGGGTGCGATGGTTTCCTTCACTTCGTTTGCTGATGATCAGCGACATTCTTCTTTGCTGTTCTTTTGAGTCTTTGGCAACGTCGAGACGCCATCTCTGGAAAATATTGAGGTCAAACGCCGTCTTTTTCACTGTGTTCAGTGTTTTCTTGTATAAATTTATCCATCTCGCCAGCATCCAATTTTGTTGGCTGCTATTGTGGTTGTGGTTCTGTGTTCTCGTTAATTTTTCATCAAGTGTGAAATTTGGAAGGTCTTCATCCGAAAAAATGTCACATATCAGGATTTTAAAAGCGTCGTCGTCCATTTTTTTCCAGCAAAACAAACTAGCTCGCTCGCGATGTGTACACGTGAGCACTAAACTGGCTATTAAAACGTGTAATACGGAATTCCAAACCGTGTAATACGGTTTTTTTGTGGCTACTGCCTCGAAGAGGCGAAGCCACTATGTCATCGAGTTGTGTCCGTCCGTCCGTCCGTCCGTCCGGCAAACGTTCGGAATTAGTCGAAAGGGTTTCGAGGCATTGTGATTAACTTCGGAACCAATCAGCAATCATCATCAATAATAAACAATTTGATACGAAACAATGAACAAACTTCGGAACCAATCAATGCTTAAACAACAAAATCTCGCTGTACTCCGATTATTGGGGGATGACGATGACGGCCTTGGAACCTCGTGTTGGGAGACTCGACTGTTCATGGTTGATTGTTCAAAGTTCAAGTAAGTGAAGTGTTTTCATAAAATTTTTCACTTTTATTCATCATAACTTTCATTTGGTTTTTCTGTACTATTAAATGAAAGGTTTTGCAAGTGTTACTCAAATTTTAGGCCGATCTTTACGCCGAAATTACAAGGCATGACAGCGAAGACAAACCTGGCTGATCACAGACAATGAGCTTTGTATGCAGATAAAAAATCCTTTATTGGGAAAGCAAAAGCCTCTTCGGAGGATAATTGAGCCTCTTTGGAGGATAATTGAGCCTCTTTTACTAATTTTGGCATGTTCTTTTCGAATATTATTTTTCGTTATGTTGGATTAAATTTTAAAAAGTCACGCAACCTGATAACCCCCATTAACAAAGGAAGAAGTTGTAAAATGCCTTGAACTACTTCTTATTTTAATAAATTGTGTATGTATACGTTAAATGGTCTGCTTCGTTTTACATTCTACAGGTTTCTCAACATAAAGCTGGCACTATTACACTCTGCCCGCTCAAAAAAAAAAAAAAAAAAACAAAAAAACAAAAAAACACAACAAGACCACAACAAACCGAAAATATTATTGGGACATTTTCAACGAAACTTGAGAACACTCAAAACAGCTCTTTTGACGTCTCCCTCCAAAACATTCAGCTCCCAGCCCGGCCTAAAACTACCAAACACAAAGACAGGAAACTAGTGCCAGGGCGAGCCATAATATGAAAACAACAACCACAGTAATTTACCTAGTTGTATGCCATTACGCACATGCGTTCCAGAAAAGTTGAGGGAAATCAATAAATAAATATACCTACTTGCAAAAACGTTGTCATAGAAAAACACGACATAAGTAATTTAGTGAGAAACTAAATTAAAAGACAAAAGAAGATCAATGAAGCGGAATTGCAGTCCATACCTCGGATAGCCTGTTAACGAGGCTCTCCAGGGCGCGGACGAAAATATATAGATTACACTTGCTTCCTCAGCAAACCCGTAAAAACATGTTTGTTAAAGCATTCCATTTAAAAAAATGAACTAAACCCCAGTTTCGCAATTCTGCAGTAGCCACATGCGCTCATCGGGAGTCTATTTTTTATTTATTTATTTTTTGACAAGCATTTTTTTCGACGAATCGACAAATCAAAGACTTTCTCTCAAAACTTTTATAATATTTCTATAGATAAACTTAATTTATTTTAATGCTGGAGGAAATGTAACACGGAGAGCATATTACGACAAATATTCCTCCTTTGTTTAGGTTCGTAAATCTTTAACAATTTGGTTGTTTTTTTACCAACTATCGTATGTTTTTCGTTCAAGAAAAGTGCAGCTTTGTTCGCCTCCTATCGCAAGGTCCCATCGGCAAACCAAAGAAGACTTTCATTTAGTAATTCTATATCAAATATTCACTGAACTGTTTATAAGCTGTCCGAGCTAGTATGATTATACAAATGAGCTTAAATTTGCGTTTTTAAGAGATGTTTTTCTATAAAGACCAAGTATTTCACTTTAAAAAGCTAAAAAAAATATTCAAAAACATTTACAAATGCCAATTTACTGACAAAGAATTTCGGCGTCATTTTGTATTTTTCTCGACGAATCGACAAATCAAAGGAATTTCTCTCAAACTTTTGATATTTCTATAGATAAGCTTAATTTATTTTAATGCTGGATGAAATATAACACAAAGAGCATATTACAACAAATGTTTGTCCTTCATTTAACTTTGTAATTCGGTTGTTTTTAACCAGCTATCGTATGTCAGTTCGTTCAAGACAAATGCAGCTTTGTTCGCCTCCTGTCGTGGGGTCCCATCGGCAAAACAAAGAAGACTTTCATTCAATAATTTTATATCTTTCTACAAATAATTTAATTAAATATCGAATGAATATGAAATTATACCAAATATTCAACTGTTTATTAAGCTGTTCGAGCTAGTATGATTATACAAATAAGCTAATAAATTTGTGTTGTTGAGATATGTTATTATATATAGACCTTGTCTTTCACTTTAAAAAACTAAAAAAAAATATTCAAAAACATTTACAAACGCCAATTTACTGACTAAGAAATTAGTCATTTTGCATTTTGCATTTCATTGCAAGATGCATTATTTTCTTTTTTGTTTCAGTTGTTTTTTCACAAGTTTAACTGAATGTAAACTTTGTTTTTCGAATAATTTTCGGTCGTTCGTGATTTCCGTATTTTTATCGCGCATGAAAACAGATGGAAAAAAAGTCGAATTTCAATCGAATCTCAAAATCTAGTATTTACAGCTTTTAAAGTTTTCAAGCTTATCGAAAAGTAGTTAAAGAATAAAAATATTTTGATGAAGAATTAGGATCAGAAAACTATTTTTTAACTGATGACACATTTGGTGACAGTTATGATCTCCAGCCAATTTCCTACCAAATCATTTATTTTCTTAATTTCATTGCGGTAAAAATTGGTTCTTATAAAAACCTAAACTCTTAATATGCATAACCTAACATTGTCATGTAAAAGAAGTCAAAGTACTGAGCTTTTGTTTTGCGCACCTTTTCTTAAGCAGTTTTCTAGTCTGTCTTTATATGCCGTGTTCATTTGTCCATAAAAAATTAGGAAAATTTCGAAATTTCGATTTCAATGAAAGACATCCAAGGTAAATTTCACTAAACCTGATATTGTGTTGGATTGTCTGTAGTTATCTTTCGTTTTTTACAGTAAAATTAACAAGGAATTCAAAGCTTAAAAATGTCGGCCATGGAAAACTTTGTCGAAGAATTTTCCAAGAACAAAACTAGCCCCTGGGGGAGGTGGTGAGTTGTGTACAAAATTCTGCTAAAGGGGAAAAATAATATTAAGGGAAAAATATTACCAAGGGAAAAATAATCTAGAAAAACAAACTTATTCGTTAAGGCTTCTGTAAATAACAAATGTAAGGTAATTTCTTTATTCTAATGACATGTCAATAGACAACCTATCATTGACCAATGGTAAGTCATTTATAATGACTTGTTCATCAACTCCAGGGTCAAGGATGTTTGTTCATTGACATGACCTTACACTTCTAATTGGGAAGTACTTTTTGTAGTAAACAACAGCTGCAAATCTACTATACTTTTCCAGTGAAAACGTGTTTTCATCATGTACATTTGTACTCCGATTTTCATGTACTGGAAAAGAGTAGGGTTGTTTACTGTACACACAACTACTTCCTAAGCCTTTTTCTGTTCACTTTTTCAGAATGATCTTACCTATAACTTTAAAATATCTTTAGTGCAATCTGCTCTATACTAGTTAAGTTAGCGAACACCATCGACAGATTGTTAGGGTCAGTTCTTATAGAACTGAGTGCTCGTACTTTTTCCTAAAGTCAACACCTGTCTCAAGCTCTTACGTCATACTTGACCTAACTGGTCTAATCTAGTTTGACCTAGTATAAACCGGTTATGTGAGGTATTGCGTAAGCTTAGCCCTTAAATACGAGCTCACTCAGGGTTCAGCTCAGTGTAAGAGAGCAAGAGTGAGAGCTGATAGCACAGTGCACAGCGAAGTAGCAGCTAGTCAAGAGCCATAATCAGAGTTCAGATGAGTTCATTGTAAGGTACTACAAGCAACAGAAAATAAAGCAGAAGGAAGCAACTGAAGAACGACCCGAATCTTTGTGTCCGTTGGGAAAGTATTACTCCCCCACTTCCCCTTCCTTAGTGGGAGGGTATACTCGCGCTAAGAAAACAATGTAGTGCATTTCGATTCGATTTCACTGCATGGCTTTTATTATGGGAGTCAGTATCTTCATCTCGAATATAAAATAATGGACAATTTTTTTCCGATCTTATTTTTACCTAGCCTGCGTCACATCCGGCATTTTCTTCGTGAATACCGTATTTACGATGAAAATTACGGATGTGACGCAGGCTAATTTTTACCTTTCTGATTCATTCAAATCGGGCTACCTGTGACTTTCTTAACGGGAGCTCCGCTTTTAGGCAGTGCTGAAATATACATATTAACATTCTAGGATTTTACCATCGATGACTCCCCTCTTACATGTTCCTATGACTATCTCTTAATCCTCGACTCTCAACACGGGCAGCAAGTAGGGAAGTACTGTGGCATGACTAAACCACTGCCCATAAAGATCGCAGGCAATGCAGCCAATATTCGTTTCCAGGCTTCCCACTTAAGCTCTGCGCGTGGTTTTAAGTCTCATTATACAACACTGTAACTAGGCAAGAACTGTCTTGACCTGTAACTTTAACTGATCTGGAAATGCTGAATAAAATAATGAATTATTCAACTATATATTAATATTGTTTTGTGTATTTTACTGAATACTGAATACTTTTAACAAAAGCTGACTGCCAGAGCCGCCACGTCCCAACTATGACAAAATAATATCATTAGTGTCATAGGACAAAATGTTTGTCAAGTTTGATTATTGTAGGTCATCATAGAAAACAGATTATCGAGCACGAAACTTAAGTAGGAATCAATTAATCAATTAAGAAAAGTAGGTCTATTTGCTCTGAGCGTCATTTCTAGGATTACATGAATAGGCTCGACATTTTGGTTCCACATGTCGCAAGGGAGAACAGAAACGCGTGTCAAAGTTAAACAGAATCAATTGATCGGTAAGCAAGAAACGTGTTCTCGGAACCAAAATGTCAGTCCTAATGGTTTGCTTGAGGTTAAGGTCGACAGCTCAGCACGTGGAGTTGTTGGCCATCTGAGCAAACATTCTATTCACTTTTGACATCTCTAAAGCTTTTGTTCTCTGATAGTACTGCATAATCGGGTGTGTCAACAATCTATTGACGCCCCAACTTTAGTCTCAATAATCTCCTTCATTTTTGTTTCAAACTTGAATCACCTTCAAGTGGTAATTAGTTAAGTTAAGTGTATAGCGACTACTGTATGATCTATGCGATTTAGAGTTGAGTAAATCATAGGAATTTGGGTTAGTTCAAATTCCTCCTCGGGAATTGGGAACTAGCTCATTAACTCCTCTGAGTCGCATTGACCAATCACAGTTAGCGTCAGGTCATTATCGGCTTGACGTCACTTTCTATAGACCACAAATAATACTTAAGTGCTTGTAGCACACACTAAGAGTTAGTTCGAGTTTTAGTTCTAGTTCAAGTTCAATTTCCAATTCACACTAAGAGTTAGAAGAGAAGTGTACAGACCAATAGTCAGACGAGCGAAGGAAACAACCAAGCGAATAAAAGACCAGAAAATCCATAAAGGTCTATATGTGTGTACGTGGGACGAGCTAGTCCGCCCCATCCCAGTCATCGGGAAAAACATCCCACGTCACATTAGTCAATGATATCTCTAAATCAGTACTTCCGTGTTAAAAGAAAGTGAAAAGCTAAAGCCGGCAAAATAAGCCACCAAGACTGCATGACAAGGAAATGGGAATAAACAAAATCTTATGAGATAAGTCAAAGTAGTAGTAACACCTGTCGAAAACCAGAATAGCTCTGTTTGATGCTGGCATAGGTCCAAAAACGTTTTGGACCTTAGCGTGAACGTACTGCAGCATGAACCTAGGTACCGTAGCATAAACCTGGGTACCTTAGCACGAACCAGTGTACCGTAGCATAAACCTGGGTACTTTATCATTAACCTGGGTACCGTAGCATAAACCTGGGTACCTTATCATTAACCTGGGTACCGTAGCATAAACCAGTGTACCGTAGCATAAACCTGGGTACTTTATCATTAACCTGGGTACCATAGCATGAACCAGTGTACCGTAACATGAACCTGGGTACCGTAGCATAAACCTGGGTACCTTATGATTAACCTGGGTGCCGTAGCATGAAGCGGTGTACCGTGGCACGAACCTAGGTACAGTAGCATGAACCTAGGTACTTTATGATGAACCTGGGTACCGTAGCATGAACCAGTGTACCGTAGCATAAACCTGGGTACCGTAGCATAAATAACATTCATATTACACTCATCATGGCCTCATGCGTATGTCAGCGACGAGAGTGAAAAACGTCTGCGCATGCTCTGAATCCGTATGCAAGTTAGTCATATCATATGTAAATTTGGCTTTCAAACATGCCTGATAAATTGGATTTCACAAAATGCCAAACCTTAGTGCCCATGCTTGAAACTTAAGGCTAATTCTTTCATATTGTGTTTGAAAATACAGTATCTCTCAAACTTTTTAGTATACTTGGAGAAAACACACATTTATTTTCTCACTCAAACACAGGAAGCCCATACAAGCTTTGAGAGCTGAATGTAATTTAACGAAAAAAATATAAATAAATGAAAGCTAATAGTTACTCATATGAAGTGTTTTATACGTCATCCTAGTTCTTTAGTAGTGATTTCGAGCGCGATTTTTTAAAAACAAAATCCCTTCCCCGTTATATGAGAAGACAAGTCGCTAAAATGGCTCGAAATCACTACCAAAGAACTAGGATGACGTATGAAACACTTCATGTGAGTAAGTATTAGCTTTCATTTATTTTATTTATTTTCTATTTTTATTTTTGTTAAACCACAGGCAACCCAAGCTCACTATATTTACTGCAAGTTCGTAACTACAGCTAGATCCAATTAAATCTCACAGATTTATTGGTAAACTATTCCTTCGTGCTCATGTGAAGTCAATTCCTCATCGGATTCGTATTTACTGAGAACAAGGCTATATTGCTCTTAGAGCAATGATGTTCCGGCCTGCTAAGCCTAGATTCAGGGGTGTGCGGTTTTCACTTTTTGGGTCAAGTGGCTTCGTTTTACTTTTAAAAAGACTTACATTTTTGTGGTTAGTCCGTCGATAGACGGCTAACCACTATGCTATCGCGTAGCGTGAACCACTTCCCCTCCCCTGGTAGGGCGAATCATTTTTCGCGTTTTATGCAGTAAGTTTTTAATTTACTGAATTTATAAGTTTATTTAACTGTTAGAGCTTTCATTATACATCCCTAATCAGTGGAATAACAGTTTTCATGGCCGATCTTGACAGCGAAATTGAAAAAAAAAAACGGATGACCAATTCGTGTCGTGCTAATGTGGGCCACTTCCCCTCCCTTGGTAGGGCGAATCATTTTTCGCATTTTATTCAGTAAGTTTTTAATTTACTGAACTTATAAGTTTATTTAACTGTTAGAGCTTTCATTATACATCTCTAAACAGTGGAATAACAGTTTTCATGGCCGATCTTGACAGCGAAATTGCAAAAACAAAACGGCTGACCAATTTGTACCGTGCTGCTGTGGACCACTAGACTTTCCCCCTGGGGTTAATTGTTGGAATCGTGCCACAAATCATGCTTCCTGTCATCTATCCAGGTCTGATGTTCGGTCATGTTGAATGCGATAAACTTCCGATAAAATGGTATGCCATTTTCACTCGTGGATTATATCATCATATAAATCATAATAATTCCTTTTCCTCGTGGCTCGAGTTGCTACAGCAAATTTTCTGACGTCTTAATCAACTCCGGGCCAAAGTAAGAGCGCACGACAGTCTCGAAAAGATAGTTTCATACAAAACAAACTCATTACTCATATACTGAAAACTATAAAAAAATATATGTATATTGAAAACAATATTGAAAACTATATTGAGCATCCTAATTGGAGGATAAATGAGGCCGTACTTTACAGGATATATTCAGCCCTTCGGGGAATTTAATATAAACAAACCAACAAACAAAAAACGCATCGTCGGATGTGAATTAAATCAGACCTTGAATCTCTTCCGATGAATTTTAAGATAATTCAGCCTTTTGCTCATGGGATTTTCGAATTCATTCTTAGAACAATCGACAAACCATATCTTTGCAATAATCTAATATGCAGTTTATTGTGAACGATCAACAAGGCAACATTGTCTTAAAACTATTTCTATTTCTTTGCAATCATGTGATAAATAGGTTCTTGCTATGTATACAGCAGATATGACCTGAACAACAAAGATCAATGAAAACAGTCGTTCAACGAGCAGCAGTGTTTATTCAAATGTAAAAGTTTTTAATAAAACATATGGTTCGAATTTTTTATATGGCATTAAAAACCTCCAACACTAATAAAACCAAAAAAATTAAATAAAATAATCGAAATTATACAAATATTGAAAGTTATGAAAACTGAAATTTCCCATGTATGTACCCTGAGGATTTACGTTTCACTTTTGACCAATTTTTAAAAGTTCATGGGAAATACCCTTTCTTGATTCTATATACAAGTTCATTTCCTTGGTCAGTTCTGATCACATGGTCGAAATCATGAATTATTAATGACTTTGGAAGACTTTAGTATTAACTCTCCTGTTCCTCGCACGGTTCATTTTGCTTCTTTGGACATGCGCTTCTTGAGCGCCTTTAATTAACAGTTCCGAGCGCAATCCAATCACGACAGACAGACAGTAAGTAATGTTTAGGAGTTCTATTTTTAGCTTTCTCCATGGGGAAAAATGAACTCATACATGTAAATGGTTGGCACCTAAAACGGAATATGATATAGATTGCTTATTGTATAAATATAAAAAATCTTCATAAAAAGATCCTCGACGTATTCTATCAAAAATAGAGTGATTATTAGTGAATTGTTGACTAAGTTTTTTGTCATTCAAGCACTCGAACTAGACGTGGTCGAAGGATCTCTCGTTCGTGAAACCACAAGTTTTATCTGCATCTATAATTTTTTCTTTATTCACTTGAAGAAATAGCAGGTACTTGAGTAAGACAATGTCCAAATCCTTTACTGTACATTGATGGTCGCAAATGAAATATCTATCTCGCATTGTTCGTTGGAGTGCAAGCATGCACACACACACGAGTCTTTTTAAATACATACGCTTCGACAAGGATGTCAAACAATAAATTGTTATTTATATAAAACAATAATTGAGCTATTGAGCTTATGACCTTAGCGAGTCACGGATCATGTATATAAATAAAACAAAAGGAATACAGGACGTCATAAAAACACTTGTTGATGAAAAGCTTATGAAAAAGAAAACCGATCACAACACAGGAAACCCACAAAGAGCAAATTACTATTCTAAAAGAAGAAAACAAATATAGCCGGGTTCCCTGTGGTAATAAGAAAGCCGAACGTGATTCGATACGATAGATGATCATGACAGCTGAGGAGCTTATTGTTCTGTCATGGTTCATTGCTTTGACTGTTCCATCAGGGTGTCACATCGTGGCTAAAGCTTTACCAAAAGCAAAGCATGTATAAGCACTCAATTACCAGAAATCCGAGACATCTTGCATCACGAATATCCAGTTTCCCCCGAATGGGCCTTTAAAAATGGCTATCCAGCGATACAAAGAAATGTATGTGATCTTAAACTTAATGTGGTATTTTTGAACCATAACAACTTCGAATTTTACGTGCCGACCTTTTGATGAAAAGTACAGCTCAATTAACATCAAACGTAACGCTTTTTGTATCATTCAATTCGTCCTTATGGACGCAAAATTGATCAAAAACTTAAAGGAATATCTTCAATATATGCCCCTTAATTGAAGCAAAAAGCTTGGTACCTGCATTAGTTTATGGACTTGGACTTATGCTGTTTTGCATGGATCCATCCGTGCCGACCTCTGAAATTATTCTTCACTTCATGTTGTGTCTAAAACCGTCAAAATTAACCTTTTATTATAAAATAAAAGGCCGCAAAACAGCAGGAGAAAAGAGCTATTTTTCGATACCAGTTGACCAGCATCTGAAGCCGCAAATGTCTTGCAAAAAGCAGAGAAATGACTCATTTTAATCGTTTTATTCGCTCAAGAAGCGGCCATGTTTACAGCTTTGTAGCCTTGTAGTTTCCCTTGTTATACCGCTGTTTTAGAATCTGTAGGCTCCCAAAAAGCGGGAAATTACGAAACAACAACTATCAAATCGCATGCACGTGTAATGTAATTACGAAATAAAATTTAAAGCCCACCTCGTGTACACTGTATTTTCATTATTTCTAAATAGCAAAATGTCCGACGCTCTGTTAGAATTTGAAAAAAAAGCCATTGATTTTAAGCTTAAGGTTGCTGAACCTCCTCTATCTTATATACTGCAGTCGCATGTTGATGAATCATCTATAGCTCTAGCAATAGAAATCCCTTACCCTATTTTGATGAAATGGCATGAACTTGTTGGGATAAAAGACGACCACGGAAAAACCCTGGATTACGTCGACCTACTTAATTTTTGGATCCCTGGACAATGGTTTAAAGTAAGTAAAGCGACAGGATTGAGGATTCACGAAAGGTTAAGACGTGAAGCTGGATCAGTTGTCAAAAAATACACAGGGAAAAAAGCTAGTGGAAGTAAGAGAAAAGAAGCCCAGGGAAAAAAGTTAACTCTTAACATCTATGAAAGAGAGCTTGTGGTACCTAAAGAGGTAGAAGAAAATCTTTCTGCTGCAGAACAAGAAATAAAGGAATGGAAATTAAAGTACAAAGATCTGGAGGGGGAGAAAGAATACTTAGCTAGTGAAATGAAGGAGGCGTTAAAGTGCACATGAACCCTTCGATAATACTTTCAGTACTGATTCTACATAAAGTAAATAGTTGAATGGTAAAATATTTCTTGATTTGAGTGATGCGTTTCTAAGTTATGAAGGTTTATACTTCCAATATGCTAATGAGTGTGACGTCTATTAAGGCTTAATCAAATATACAAAATCGAACTGGTTCATAGATACAGTATTTAAGAAGCATCATTATTTTACTCATGGTTTACATGAAAGCTATTTACAATTTGTATTTTCAAAATGGCCAGCATTTAGTATTATTAGTTACAACAAAAACACTCAAATACCTTACCTGACGTCATCATCATTAACATATTGGAAGTATAAACCTTCATAACTTAGAGACGCATCACTCAAATCAAGAAATATTTTACCAATCAACTATTTACTTTATGCAGAACCAGTACTGAATGTATTGTCAAAGGGTTCATTTGCACTTTAAAAAATAAAGAAAATGAAGTGGGAGAAAACATAAAAAGCTTTGAAGAAAGATTCAAAGAAATAGAAGAAAGAAATGTAGAGCTCTCCGCGTACGTCCAGAATTTAGAGAAAAAATCTGGATTTCTCTGCGAAGGCAAAACTATAGACGAATTGGGGAACAAACAAAGTTCCAGAAGACTCAAGGCATTAAAAGGAAAAGCAGATGTTGCCCTTTGGTTCCTTGAGTCACATGGGCTCAAACTTTCTTTCCTAAAGGTCCAGGAGACAAACACTGGGAAGTACCACACTTTGAAATTTGAAAGTGAATTGTCTAAAGAAAGTGCAGATGCCACTGACCAAGAAAACTTAGAAACTCTTTTGTTTTTGCTGGATAAATTTTGTGCCAGTGATGAATTTTATCATGAACTTTCTGTTATTTCTGAAGACTTACCGAGATCCTATTAAATAAAACAAAAGCGAAATGAGCTCAATAAACTTTGTCATATAGAAAGAACTCCTGGTCAATATCCTGGTGCTCAGCTCTTATTTTCCGACACTTTACAAGAGCATATTAGTCAATTCCTTAAGTCTAATCCAAACCATCCAGTGGATGAGCCAATAAAAGTGAAGATCAGTTGTGATGGGGCAAAGATGTCAAGATCAGCAAATTTTATGATCATGTCATTCTCTCTATTGCAAACCGGGGATCTGGTTATGTCTTCAAAAGGTAACAGAACCATTGGAATAGTTAATGGCCCAGAAAAATATGAAACATTAGAAAAGTCATTTTCAGAGATAATACACAAGAGCAGCAGTAAGGGGGACTCGAGAAGTCCCCAGGAACCTATGTCATTTTCACGGGAATTACCAGCGTTAGCGCCTATGGGAAACTTTTTGGCGGCATGGAAATAACCCGTGTGAAGTAGGTGCGTTACACTGTTTGCTTTCGCGAGAAGTCCCTTACTGCTGCTGTGTTGGAAATATTTGTCTTATATATGCATGAATGTAAAAAGTTCACCAATGACTTCTGTATAATTTGCCTAAGATCCAAAGTTAACATACCTAAGCCGAAGGGTTTCTGGTGTTGTGGTAAGAAAATGCAGATAGAAGATGACACGTCAGCACAGTGTTACGAGTGTGGTAAAAATATTCGTAATGCCGTACCAAATGCTACCAGAGAGCAGTATTACGCCAATGGAGGTTGTAAGAAGACCCCATACAAAAAAATAAAATACTTTAGGGACTGGATGAGTCATATCCAAGGTTTACACCCGGTATATTTAAACAACGAAGTAAGGAAGAAAATCATAGACCACTTAGAAGAGCCAACCCCGCAAAGTCTACGGAAGACATTGAAAAAATTAAAGCTAGGGAAATATTACAAAGCTATTCCCTATCTTTTGTCTGAAATTACCGGTAAGTCTATTCCCGAGGTTTCTGATATGAGCAGAGCCGAGTGGATGTTTTGTCGGCTGGATAAGGATATTCCTTATTACCCTGACGTAATCTACGAAATATTTTACAAAATAGACCCCAACCACCCCCTCTTGGGATGGATTCCAAGAAAATATAAATGCGAAACTGGCGTTCATTTTGCCAGAAACCCCACTGGGGAATGCATCGCGCAGAACACCAAGCTATCCCCAGTGGGGTTTTTTGCATTTTGGGCTTACGGGGCTTATTTCATCCCGCGCCAGAGGCCCTCTAGTACATACACATATATCTTTCTTACGACCCACCAGAGGGTGAACTCCGGACAGCGTCCCGAGACACCCCCTGACTTTTCCAATCGCGAAACCCCCCATCGCGGGGTTGAATCGCACTTTCCACCCCTCCCCCCACGGTTGCTGTGAGTGGGGGAGGCTATTTTTTCACTCACAGCAACCGGTCCAAATGCGTCTACAGCGAGGCTCGAACTCGGGACTTTAGGCCTCCCCAGCTCCAAAGTCCACGATCACGAGCGAACGCCAGACACATCTGGACGCTTATGTATGTGAAAATTATTATATTTAATCTGCATATTTTCTAGACTGACGTTCGATATGTAAATAGAATCCCGTCACGCTCTTTTCGAAGCAGATGTTCAATGAGCGAGCTTTCTTTGAAGCTCTTCTTTCGCTTCTTGATAGATCTTTTTGCGAGATTCCTCGGAAAGATCTTTTACGACTGTTTTTTTATTCCTTATGTCCGACTTTAATTTCTCGTACTTTTCCTCTTCGGTCAGAATAAGCGAGAATTCTACGTCGTCTATCTTTCTGTCACGCAGAGCCTTTGAGACAAGATCGGTAATTGTATTTACTTTAGCCCTTGACAGAGCTATTGTCGTGTCATGCTTGGATATTTTGCTTGACAACTGTTTCATAATGCCCGTAGCAACAGCAGAAATAATACCACAGGCTGCCCCAACGCCGGCCAAAGGAACTCCAACGAATATTTCCGGCCCAGTAAGCGAAGTAGCAACGCCGGAGCCCGTTAACACAACAGATATGGACCCCAAAGTTATCGCAATCTTATGTAGCGTACTCCGGGCTCTGACGTACTTTTTTCGGACTTTTTCGTAGTGTTTTGCCTGCCCTTCCAAGTAAGCCAAGATTAAGTTCGCTTTATTCAGACGAAAGTTTTCGGCGTTTAGTTCGTTAGGTGTAGTATAGGGAACATCTGGGTACAACTTAGGTGCTGATGGTATAACATCCATTATATATACTAATGTACGACGCTTTTGGGAATGATATACAGGAGCAGCCACATCACGACAACCGGGATTACTGGAACTGGAGGGCCTTCAGGAAGATGTTTCCGCACGCGGATGCTAGTAAGTTCGAAAGGAGGCCTGATGGGATTTACTTCAACGGCTCCAGGATGTACAGCAACGAGGATTTGAAGCCTACGCTGGTTAATCAAATAGACGATCAACTGAAGCATTCGCCAACGCCAACATATGTCGAGCATAAGCCAACGCCAGCGCCAACGCATGTTGAACCCGGTTGGTCAAAGGAATTATTGCTGGGTACCAGTACTTATCCGATACCCGCAGTTTCATTTGATAAACACCCAAGCTTGGGCCTAACGCTGAATATGCGGATCTCTAACAACCATTCCTTTCCGTTAAAGGTGCGAGATATCTTCAAAGAAGTTCCCATTGTTCATACCACCGCTAAGGAATCTCATGAATGGTTAAGTGGTCCTAACATGCGTTATTGGCCGCCGCAACTAAACTTTGCGGTTTGGTGTGCCACTAGCGGTTGTGGTGTGGTGCGAACTTGATGAAGAATTCGATATTTATGTTTCATTTTCACTTCACGGTTAGAAGAATACTGCACGAGATGGGTGTTACTGCATTACCAGGAGATGCTGCGTTTTATCCTAGAGATAACAAATACGACGTTCCGGCCTATAACAGGCTTTGTAAGGAGTTCGGTGTTGTAGGGAAGGATTTTAGATGCACTGTCGGTGCTAACAATGGTCTAGGGCACATTTGGGCTTATTGGGGGATTGGTGGACACGAGCTAAGCGATAAGGAAGTTCATGCATTGCGGCTACGGTGGAACACGGGATATCATAAGGAAACTCACGACAGTAGCACCTTCTTCGAACCAAATGCTAAGACCACTAAGGAAGTCAGAGACGGACCTCTGTTCAAAGACGAGGGCGGTAAGTATGCAGGGGCTAACCCGCTGATTATTAAGATTACCAACGACGAGCAAACGAAGCAATACTTTAATTTCATACCCCCAGAAGGTTAAGGACTAACCAAAGCCGGCCTTGCCCGTTTGAACCGCAGCATAGAAGCTTACGTGTATTCTATCCTTGGAGCCCAAGTAAATACCCGATCAAGCATAGTGGGGAATACCGGCGCCGCAGAAGAAACGCGAGCCGAAGCCTTGATCTTATTCGAAAGTTCAATCTTGGAGGGCGACATTAGCAAGGGCGTACAGCGTTACCAACTAGCTATACAAAATTCTAAGACAAGGTTGGACTATGCAGTAGCCCCGGGTTGTTGGTTAATGCCTAGTAACTTATCTATAAATACTGGCTCTGTAGTAGGATACAACAACAAACTTCAACGAGCTACTAAGGATATGAAGTTTGGGGTGAATGACGTGAACTCTGATACTACCAAGGGCATTCCTCACTTGGTAGAGAAGCCAAAAAAGTCACACGAAACGAAGCTACCCGTAGTTAAGAAACCATCAAAGCATATTCCCGCAACCATACCCGAGGAATATGACCATAACTTACTAAAAGCCGGCTTAGCCACCGCAAGCATTGGTCTGAGCTATTATATATGGCGATGAACAACCCCTACGTAGCTGGAGTAGATTGTGTCTATACGACTTACAGAGGCGAGAAAAAATACACCCAGAGCTCTTGGGTTGATGTCACGGGCATGTCCGTGAATTTGAACTACTCAGGAAAGAAGTTAATCGTTTGTAGTATTTGCATTGGCACGAGCAGCCATGCCAACGTCGGCTTTAGGTTCCTGGATGAGAATGGCGTACTGCAGCCTATGAGAAATAAGACACACAACAGGGAGCCTGCGCATTTCTCCGTAGAGCCCAACCCAGCCAGCGCCGAAAATCTATCGGTTTGGACTTTCCACATGGTGGCCGATTGCCATGGGAAGGTAAAGCTGCAGATAAGAGTAGACGATACGGGAAAGGTTACGGTAAATAGCATAGAAAATCAAAGGGATACTATTTATAATCATAAGACCATTAGCACTCTTACGGTGATTAGTCTTTAAATATATGAACCCACACGCGACGGAAGATTGGTTTCTCCATTACCTGGAGGAGAAGGACTACTTAGAACAGCATTGGCATGACACCGGGCTGTGGGTGAAGGTTGGGGGCCTGGGATTGATCATGTGTACCATTAGCATTTCGACGGGGTATTCGTGTAATGTCGGGTTTAGGATTGTCGATGAGGATAACCACCCATTACTACCCTACAGAAAAAAAGATAATAATAGGAACCCAGCTCATTTCTCGTCGGAGCCCCCACCGTTAAGCACAGAAGACTTAACGCCGGTAACTTTTCACATGATAGCCAATTGTCAATATGCGAAGCTTCAGGTTCTTCCCAACGACGTTGCCTACCTTCGGATAAATGCCGCCCCGTCAAAAGATCCTCCAACGAATGCTGTTTGGAATCATAAGCCCATTAGCACCATGAGTGTGCTGCCGCTAGTTCCGCATTATCAGGGCGGTGTGAATACTATCTTTACTTATCCCCAGTCGAGGACGCCTCGGATGCCCGACGACGATAAGCCACCAGTAATACACAAGGATAAGATCAACCCTTCATCTTCTTCAGGAGTACCACTCCAATAGCTACGACTAATATCCAAATGTTATTCCCCACAAACTTTAGCAGTTCTCCGCCGGCCCTAAGTGCCAGGCCAAGAACGCTACCCAGCAGCCCAGGAAGACCGGCTGCCATCTTTTTTCCCAAGTCCGTCAGCCCATTGCCTAATTTCTTTACGCCCGCGCCTGTAGCCTTAAGCGCGGACAAGATCACGCCTACTACGCTCGAAATAGCGACCGCAAATGCCAGCGGAAGACCATACTTCAAAAGGGCTCTTTTTACCTTTTCCTTCGTGGTAAGTCCCAATTCTCGTTCCAGGTTGTCCTTTTGCGCTTGTAATACCGCGACTCTTTCCTGAAGGGCTTCTAATTCCCTTTGTGCTGCCTCCCTTTCCTCTTCGGGACGAGTTTGGTCATTGATTATTTCCTGCTGCCGCTCTATTTGTCCCTCCAGGTCTTCAATAGCCTGATCTCTTTGCCGGATTTGTTCTTCCTTAGTGTTAATTTCGGCAACCAACTGCCGCCGTTCCTCTAAAGAGCCAGCTATGGTGGTACGTAAGTTCTTAGCTTCTTCCTTGCTTATGTCTAGGTCTTGCAGGACAAGTTCGAAGGCCTTTTGGGCTTGGTCCCTATCGCGTAGGGCTTTGTCTGTTTGTTCTCTCATTTCTATTATTCTTTGGTTTTTATCGTTAAGTTCTCTCTTTTGAGCATCGAGGAGTAGTCGGTTTTGTCGCATGTATTCTGCCTCCCTTTCCTCCATTGTTTCCTTTAGTCCTTCGACTTCCCTTATCGCTTCGATGCCTTTTTGTTGCCGCTGCATTAGGGTATTGAACTTTTCAAAGGCTTCGCTGGTGTTTTCATCGTTTTCTCTTAGTCTTTCCACCAAATTAGGTCTTCCTAATGCGTTTTTGATTTCTTTTGGGAGATTACTGGTGAGCCTGTCGGAGTCTCTCCTTTGGTAGAGATTATACCACTTATCCCTTCCTTGATACTGGATTTGAATTTGCCCCTTATCTCCGGTTTGGAAATTAAGGCGGGTCAAGTCCACATTTGGAAATTTCTCCCTTACGTCGTCTAAAAGCCCCCTTAGCATTTCAGTTCTTAGGTCCGTGGAATCCAAGTTTTGCAATTCCAAATATTCTGGAATAGGTCGCCCTGGGTTCCTTGATTGCCACTTATCCTCTAAGGAACGCCAGGCCTCGCGGGCCCTGCTGCCATATTTGCGTCTTAGCTTGTCAAAAAGGTCCCGCCCGTCAACGTTGTCATCAGGAAGTAAAGACTCGTATTCTTCGTCGTTAATGTCTACTTGGCCTTCTTCGGTAAGGGGGTCAAAATCCGTTCCTTCTACTTCCATTATATATGATAAGCTCAAAGTTAAATCCCAACGTATTACCTAAGCAGGTTGGCGGGCTGAAAGCGGAACGCACCTTTCACCGGGTCACATTCACGCCATCCAGCGCAAAACCAGGGGAGACGCTGTACGTAGGCGTACCCCGCCTAACGGATAACCTAGTCCTAGTACCCGGTACCTTGGCGCTAAGGTTTGACCTAGCAATACAACCAAACACTGCGGACGTGCGTTACGTCGTTAATAACGTGGGTAGAAACCTCGTTTCCAAAATACGCGTAAAGTTCGCCGGGGAATCCTTGCTGGACTTAAACAGGTATGATTTGTATACCACGTACAAAGACTTATGGTTGACTGCATTTGACCGCGCGCAAAGGATAGAGCAGGGAATCGCCAGTGATGCCATACGCAAGGTAAGGAGCGCAGCCTCTGGCGCCTCAGGAGAAGACGAAATAAAGACGGCTTATGGTACTAAATATGTCGTTCCATTAGATTACGAAGTTATCACGAACCACGGTGCATACTACCCAAGGCAGCTAAGCGAACTGCAGTTCGAAGTAACCCTAGCAGACACTACAAACATCCTGCAGGGAAAGGACGTAAGTTCCTCAGCCGTCCACCCATACTCCGTTACTAACTTAGAGCTGCAGTACGAAACGGTATACAGCGAAGATTTAGCACGTAGCGCCGGTATGGAATACAGCGCCGGGAAGGCTTTCTTTTACGATCACGTCGTGATGTACAAGACGTTCAGCTTTACAAACAACGTCGAAGAGGTCATCAACCAAAGCATTAACCTTCCCAGGCGCAGCCTCACAGGGATAATGTTGCTGTTCGCAAAGACATACACGGCAGGATTGCGTGACTCTGAGGCGTTCTTTAATCCTAACATCACTAACGTAGGCGTTAGCATTAACGGAGTGCCTAATAAGGTTTACTCACAAGGGATAAAGCCCGAGGACATGTACCGGGAAGTCGCGCGTAAGTTTGGCGACCAAATTGGCCCAAAGGAATTCTTTAAGGATAAGTATGCGCTGTGGATCGACATGCGCACAACGAACGACGAAGACCTACATGGTCAGGGTTTACGCCTGGTAAATACCCAGGACGGCATTACGTTGGAGATCAAGCGCACCAAACATGCCAGCGACACTACTAAGATAAACGCGTACATTTTCGTAGTCTCAGACGCGCAGCTAAGCGTGGAAATGAATCAGCTAAAAAGCGTTGCCTATTAAAATATTCCTTACGTATAATATGCTTCGCGTATTTCAAAACAACGAAACCAAACTGCAATGCATAGTGCAAGGCGACAAACTGTACTTCAAAGCAAAGGAGGTGGCTTTGGCGTTGGGCTATGAGCGCCCTAGAGATGCAATTAGAGCACACGTATCTGAGAAATACCAGAAAAGATGGGTTGATCTACAAGGGGCTTCAAATCACCGCTCCCCTACTACGCAACCACATTCCGTGTTTATATCCGAACCTGGTTTGTACGAACTGATATTTAGCTCCAAACTACCCAAAGCTGTGGAGTTTCGTGATTGGGTCTTTGAGGAAGTCCTACCCGCGCTGCGTAAGATGGGTAAATATGCAATAGACAAGCGCTTCGACGGTCCAAACAAGTTGGTATTTAAGATCGAAAATGAATTCGACCTGCATAAAAAGGTGGTGGATTACATCCGCAGGTTTTACCCCAAAATGCTCGTGACCCCTGGTCTAGGCGAACTGCAGGACGGCGACGGTAAACGCATAAAGTGCTGGCAGAAAGGATATCAGCGAGGGCAACCCGACCTGCTCATCCTGAATGCGCACACCCATTACCGTGGCTTCTGCATCGAGCTGAAGACTCCAAAAGGCAACGGGGTATTATCCGAGGATCAACGCCGCCTCTTACAGAGGTATGAAGAAAACGGTTATAAGGTAATGATTAGCAGCGACTACGATGTCATTTGCAGGGAGATCACGGAGTATGCACAAGGAATTCGCCTGCCATGTAGGTGGTGCTGCAAGCGCTTTAAAAGCGCGCAGACTCTGGCAACGCATTTGAGAATATTCCATAGGTATAATGGATAAGGATAAATTTAACGAGTTAAAGTTCATACAAACACACTGGAGGGATTTAACCGTGGGGGAGATTTACGAGATAAAGAATTACGTGGTCTTTGAAGACTTGGACCGCCTGCGTTTGGTCTTAAAGAATAAAAAAAGAACATACACCCTTTGGGCGCCCGATAGGATAAGGTACGCCATCGAAGGGCAGGACGTTACCCATGTCATGAGTCATGGTAAAAAGGATGGCAGGTGGGTATTTGACGTAGTCAAGTATGAGCCCGAGAGTCCTCTGCATTCGTAAGGACGTCTAATAGGGTCCGCTGCGCTTTAGGATCCGCGGAGCACCAATGCCCCACAAAGGATTCTTCAAGGAATGCACTGCCACAATGAAGGCAGGTGTATTTTTTACGCGGTTTAGGTTTGGGTGTCGCAATGCAATCTGCAGGTGGTTCGCACGTAATACAGTCCATATATTGAAAGGGCGATCAGGAATCCTCCCAGAAATGCCACGAGGTAGGCCAGCATATACTTAGGGCTCTGCAGGGCGCTTTAAAAGAGGTCCTTATTTTTCTTGTTGTTTTGTTGAGGTATTGTTGATCCCTAACAAACAACAAGAAAAATAAAGTCGTATCTTGAGACTCTTTGCGCAAGTCGTACTTTACTACCTCTCTGCAGACCTTCTTCTAAAGGGGTCCTTATTTTTATTGTTGATTTGTTGAGGTATTGTTGATCCCTAACAAACAACAAGAAAAATAAGATCAGGATTTGAGACTCTTTGCACAAACCCTGCTTTACTATTAAAGGCCCCAAGAAATGCTATTGCGTATCATATATTTCAAAGAGTGTCTCAGAATGTTGACAATAAGGTTAAATCTTTGTTAAGGTTGCCTGGAAACTATTTCAAAGAGTGTCTCAGAATGTTGACGTTTAGGTTAAATCTTTGTTAAGACAGTTGAAGATATGTTCCTCTTCTCTAACACAACCACAACGATCGCACTCCTGCCTCCAATACTCCCTTTTAGTCCACGGAACGCCTTCGGCGCGTTCAAAAGAGGGGAAAGTACGGACTATCTTCTTATGGTAATCTATGCGATTCCTTAAGTAATCCTCTTTATGCGGGCAGCGACACATCAAATCCGCACATTGGTAGCAATCCACGCCTTCCAAGTCGTAAGCGCGGGAGAGAAACCTATAATTCACTTCATGCGTTCTCCGGTGCGTCTGTAAACGTTGACGACTACTAAGTATCTTATTACAGAAACTACACTGTCTGGTTCGATTACAGACGCCCCTTTTCAGATGCTGCTGCATTTCGAAGGGGTTGTGGAATTCCTTATTACAGTCCTTACAAAGCCCACAAATGCGTTTATCCTGATGTTGTTGCATCTTTTGAACGGTGCTGAATTCCTTACCGCAATCCTTACAAGCGCGGCTAAGGAGTTTCTTTGTACAAACGCCGCGACGAACGTGGTATTGAAGTCTTTGTTTGGTGCTGAACACCTTCTTACACAACAAGCAGTCCATATATACTTAACAATATCTTAGCCTCCATTTAACATCCTTAACAAAGATTTAACCTAAACGTCAACATTCTGAGACACTCTTTGAAATAGTTTCCAGGCATCCTTAACAAAGATTTAACCTAAACGTCAACATTCTGAGACACTCTTTGAAATAGTTTCCAGGCATCCTTAACAAAGATTTAACCTAAACGTCAACATTCTACAGGGGATATCGCATGAAGTCCTTAACGGACTCCTTAGCCCACGTTGCCATCGTTATCAGCGCGCCAAACCGTTCTGCACGCTTCAGACCGCACATTTCATCGTACAACTCCTGCACGCGCTCTTTTAACCGGTCTATCTCCTCCCTTTGCATTTCTATGGTGTCTCTTTTATCTTTTGCGTCGGCGACAATTCTTTGCACTGCTTCCACTGGCTCCATATATAAATATAAATGAACCCAAATCACATGCCTTGTAACGCTCTGATAGTAGGACCCACCGGCTGCGGAAAGACCCAGTTCGTGGTAGAGCAGCTATTAGGACCCTTTAGATACCGTTTCGACTACATCGTGCTGCTTTGCCCCACCTACGTGAATAACCGCACCTGGACGGGCATAGGAGTGAAAGACGACGACTTCTTCGTAGATATCTTAGACCCTAACGAGTTATCCAGCCATCTTAAGTTCTGGCACAAGCAATTCCCTAAAGATACACAGACTTTACTCATACTGGATGACATTGCCTGCGGGGACGACGTAAAAAAGCGCACCTCCGAGCTCGTTAAGCTCGCCTTCAGCGGTAGACACGACAATATCAGCGTTTGGTTGCTCTCGCAGCAGCTTACCAGCGTCTCTAAGCCCTTCAGGGAAAACATAGGCTCTCTCGTAGTATTTTATACTCCAAGTAAGTCTGACCTGGAAACCATCTTAAGCGACTACGGCGGTGAGATATCCAAGGAACAGTTACACGAATACATGCGGCATTTAAAGACGCACCAACATTCCAAGATGATCTTCTCTTTGAGGTTTCCGTATTCCATAAAGATCTGCGATCTTTAACTCCTAATGTATATGGACATTGAGCAGCTCTTAGATGAAGTCCCCGCGCAGTTAGACGAAAGTAACCTTAAGGAACAACTCAACATCCTTGTGTCATCTGGGAAGTGCAAAGAAATGATAGGCAAGGAACTTACCCATGAGCAGGTTAATAAGTTGTCAGAAGAGGAGGTTAAGAAGTTCCATAAGAGGTACGAGGCTGCCCTTGCAAGTAAGACCACGGACGCCGTAGCAGACTCCGCTATCCGACTTGCGACTAAATTGCTTGGACTTGCGCTGCCCATAGACGACATGGAGCAACTGCGGAAGGACATAAGCGAGGACTACGTTATTGCTCAAGAACTTAAGATAACCTGTGGGTGGTTGTCTTTGAAGTGCGGTAAGTTAATGGCAGTCGCCTCTGCGGCTTTGCACGTGGCTCAGCACGTCGACTTGAAGGAACTTACGGCCTCTTGGAAGGACTTCAAGAAGGACAGAGACGTTGAAAAGGTCTTCCAGGCAGCACTTGCTGAGGTACCTGATCACTTAGTCAAGTCGTCCTCAGGAATTACCCAGGTCGCCTCAAGTACCTAGTCAAGTCCTATTAAGTTACTTATCAAGTCCTTCTCAAGTACTTAGTCAAGTCCTATTAAGTTACTTATCAAGTCCTTCAAGTCCTTAGATATAAATGGAACCAGAGTCGAAGGTAGAGCAGCCCCAAGAGGAGCAACGAATCACCAAGGCTAAATCCCCAGGCAGAGTTGCCGCGGGAAAGAAGCTCGCGGAGATGAATAGGAAGAACAAAGCCAAAAAAGAAGAAAAGGTGGAGGAAAGAGAAGAGGAATCCTTTATTAATCCTGGGTACGTCATCGGCGCGTTAGGAGTCATCATAGCTGCAGGCAGCCTTTACTTACAATGGCGGGCAACGAAAAAGGTAGAACCACCAACATATCACGCGCCCGTGCACGCACCTGTGGAACCAGCTGTTAGAAAAAGTAAGATCCCTGAAATGGAGTAATAATCTTCTCGCTTTGTAATATAATGTCGACCGCGTTGTTGAAAACTGTTGAAGAAGCAGCTATTATTACTTCCATCGTTGCAGGTATTGGTTGGGTAGGTAAGAAAGTGCTCAAAGAAGACTTTACTGAAGACCCAAGCAAGAGCTTCGCTAATTTTGCTAAAATGACCGCTGCCGTAGGCGGGGCTATCATGGTATAGGATTACCTACGGAAGGAAAAGTACCTGCCAACGACGTAACTCGTGAAAATCTCTGTGATTTTCTAATATATAATGGCTAGCGTGGTCGCAGGTGGAGTTATTGCAGCTTTAGCATTCACTGGAGCTAATTATGGTGGTCAATATTTGGATAGATTAGTTAGAGGTGATCACAGCGGAGATTTGGCCGCCGAAAGGAAGAGGCACGACTTAGCGCTGGAGAAATATCAGCGAGACGTGGCGGCTTGGAATGAAAAAAGACAAGCATACAGGGATTGGTTGGACAAGAACTACCAAGACAAAATGCAGGCAGACAAGAACTTCGAAAATACAGACTACGCCTTTAAGCTCTATGCGCAAGCACACCCCGCGGCATCGATGGGATTGAGAAAGCCCCAGTTTAAGGATTACTACCAGCCTTCTAAGAAACAAAAAGATAGCGAGTTGGTCTTCGTAGGAGTCGCAGGGCTGGCAGGAGGCGTAGCTTTGGCGTATCTAATATAATGATCGTCTTTTTGGAAAGCGATAAAAATAACTTTACCACTTATTTGAATCCCCCCATTAAAGCCCATAAGGTTAGGCTGGTTAGTTGCTCTTTGTACAATTCTTGGTATAATTTAGTCAATGCCTTGGTCACTGAGCATAAAGACGGCGGCAATTATCAAGGCGTAATGCTGCCCGATGGACATTACACACCAATCACCCTTGCTAAGGAGCTCGCCAAGCGCGGTTATACTCTCACCACAGGGCTTGCCGCACGAAATGACCCTCAAACATAATATGCCAAACTATTCAGTAACTTTTGGAAAGCTTGACCCATTGGGATCTTTATTATGTGCCTCGGGCAAGACAATTACCGACACAGCCATACCTGTGAAATGGAAAGTCGCATCCTCTTACGAAGTCTATTGCGATTTAGTCCATAGTTACAACAATGGAGAAAAGTCTTCTCTTATGTCCAAGTTTCTGCCCAAAGGTAATCCATTTGACCCAGTAGAACACACTACCATTTCTTTGAGCTATGACTTGTCTAATTTGGTAGAAAGCATAAACATCGCCATTAAGGTGGACGGAAAGACGGTGGATTTTAACGGACGTAAGATCAATCTTGTTTTGGAATTCATTTAATGGGCCGCGTAGAGGACAAACTCAAGAGAATTTACTATGTGCCTGAAGGCTATTGGAGAGGAGCGTCGGCCATCAAGAAACTCGCGACCGCGGCCAGGGTATCAGAAGAAACGGCTAAGAACTGGCTAAGAAAACAAACCCTCTGGCAGGTTTATCTTCCCGTGCCCAAGTACATTCCCAGGCCCAGCTTCACCGTAAATGCCCCCAATGAAGTTCATCAAGCAGATTTGCTTTTCTTGCCGCACGACAAGGTGAGAAAAAAGACCTATAGGTACGCTTTGACCGTAGTCGATATCGCAAGCAGATACAAGGACGCCGAACCCATAACCAGCAAGGATTCTGGGGAAGTCGCAGAAGCCCTAGGTAGGATTTATAAGCGCGTTTTGAAATGGCCTAAGCTGCTGCAAGTGGATGCGGGGACGGAGTTCATGGGCGTGGTTACTAAGACCCTGAAAGACCACAGCACTAAGATTAGGAGAGCCGAAGCTGAGTACCACAGGGGTCAGAGCATCGTCGAAAGATTCAATAAGACCCTGGCCGAGCGCCTCTTTGGGTACCAGTATTGGAAAGAGCTGGAAGATCCCTCCAAACGCAACAGGGAATGGACCCAGAGGCTCCCCCAGGTCGTCGCGGCTTTGAACAACGAGGCGGCCAGGGCTACGGGAATGAAACCCAAGGATGCCATAAAAAAGAAACTCGTGGAGCACAAGTCCTACGTCAGAAGTTCGAGGGCGGTCGGACTGAAGGAAAAAAAGCTTCCCCGCGACATAGTGGTTAGATATCTCTATCAGCCGGGGGAACTCGAAGGTGGCAGTAAGAGAGCCACGGATCCTAACTGGTCTCTGGAAACGTATGAGATTTCAAAGTCCGTCACCAAGGAAGGGCAACCCGTGTTGTATTACCTAGATGGCCCAGGTCGTGGATTTGTCATGGAAGAGCTGCTCATAGTCCCCAAAGACTCAGAGTAGTGCTGCTCCACGCGCCCGATTACACTCTAGGCATGTCAACCTTACGTTGCCTCTACAATGGCCGCGTTTATTATTTATGCGATCCACGGAGAACTACTGATCGTCATTTGGGTCAAACCTCCATAGTAGAGGTATGTTACATTTGGCACACCTTGCCCCTCTCTTATAGACGTCGTCCACGCATAGGTCGAATTTGACCCCCGCATAGCGGGGATCCGTACTCTTTTCTTCGTCGTGCCGCTTGTAGCGAAGGAGTTTCTTGGCGATATTCTCTTTGGCTACGTCCTCTGGCGTCTTATCGTAGCGCAATTGCGGACCCCAGGCTCTTTTTAACTGTTTGGCATATTCTACGCGGCTTACGGCGGTGTAGATAAGGTTGCTCCAACACAGCCGCTGGTCTATGATCCATAAGGTTTCTTTTATGGTAAGCCCTTGCGCGCTGTGGACTGTCATGCAATAGCCCAAGCGCCAGTCTGGATGGGAGGTTATTTTTTCCACCTTTTCTATGGGTACCAAGGCTTTGTCATGCGTTACCGCGTTCTGCAGTTGGATGTCGGTGCCAGGTACCCAGACGTCTCTTTTTTGCATGCGGGTGTCGTGGGGTTTGTAGCAAACAGGTACGCGATGCGTAGGGAAGCGCTCTCGGTGTATATTTAGCAAATCCTTTTGTATGCGAGACTGTGCTGCGCGTTTGCTGCTCAGCACCAGATCCTTTGGATGCCACGTGTAAAGGAAGTCCTCGTATTTCTTCGCTCGTACGCGTTTGCGCAGTGTTTGGCATTGCTCGGCATCACTGAGGCCCCGAAGTTCTGCTTTCAGGTTTCTTATTTGATCCTTACTGCGGTAGTCGGCGTTAATTTCCTCCGCATGGTCTACGAACCCCTTTAGCCATTCGTGGGGCATTTCTCCGGATATTGGAGGAGGCTGGCAGGGATCTCCTGCGAATATTACTTGACATTTCCCGCGAAGGAACTCTACGAACTCCTGCAGGATTTCTAAAGGAACGGTGCAAATCTCATCCCAAAGTATTACCGGTGGTATGTCGTGGATAGCTTCCGGCACCCACTTTTGGCCATTCCAACGAAAGAAGCTGTGGTACGTTTGAGCGTCGTGGCCCATTTCGCAGAGTTCTCTTTCCAAACGGTGCGTTGGCGTTAGCACCTTTATCTTAGGAAAGAGTTCTAACACGCGCGTCGTCTTACCGCTGCCTCCCGTACCGTACAGATAGGAAAAGCGTTGGTAGGAAATAGGATCGGCAACGGAAGGCAGCGGCTCCACAGTGGGCGTTATGGTACCCCGGGTGTGTTCTCCATTATATTCCACGCGCGCTCTCCAGGCTTTTATTTCTTCATCTTTGACGCGCCATTGGCCACTTTCTGCGAGTTCATCGGCAGTGTAGAATTCCTTCATCTTTTCCAACACGTGCGGTTTCACGTATAGGGAATCCGTGGCTACGCGGGGGATATCTTCTTTGTCAAACCGCAGGAGCATCGCTAATAGGTTAATGTGCGCATATGCGAGCATGCTGGCACGCAGATGGTAATACTGCGGTCGATGGTCCTGGTAATAACACAGCGCATTCCATTCGTGTAGTTTATCGTCGACAAGGTAGTCCCATTTCTCTACAGACACCATCGTTCCTTTGTCATGCGCGCGCTTGATGAGGAAGCTTAGCTCACCTTCGTCCGTTATCAGGCGCCGCTGCATATGTTTTTCACCTTCCTTAGCGCCCTGCGTGAATTTACCTATGACCACGCGCGCTGTGGGGTTATGCTCCGGTAACCACTGCGTAAAGGCGCTGTGACAAAGTATGGCTTCATGCGCTGTGTATTTTAAAAGTTTGCGCTCTTCAAAGAACTTCAATAGGGGCACCGGTATCCATTCTTTCTCCTGCAGGTGCTTCCCATACCACGCATAGATTATGGGGTGCAGACACGCTGCTAATTTCCAGGTGGTCAACCGTACAAACCCCGTTGCCGGCGCGTCGTACTGACCATCCAATGCAACACGAAAGAACTGTGAATCTGGATGTCCGTAACGGTCGTAATATTCCTTACAATCTCCTAGACCTTTGAAGCTTGCGGGGTAACAATGTTTCATATCCAGCGACACGTATTCGTCTTCGTCGTATTCCATGTTCCACAGGCCACCATGACCGTGCTCTACGCAAGCTTTAGCTATATCTTTGAACTCCTCCGGTGTGGATTTCCACCCGTTTCTTTTCTTTGCGGCTAAGAAGTCCAAACTGCGACTGCTAAGCACTTCGTCGGAGAAGTCTTCTCCTATAGTCTCACAGGCGCTTTGAATGCGCAGCTGTTCCACTTCAGGACGATACAAGGTGCCGTCTTGGGTCATAAATTGACTTCCCTCCGCATCCATTAACCAAATGGAATTCTCGTGCATTAGTTCTGCAAGCGGTGACTCCTTGTAAACGCGCGTCTCCTTCTTCTTTGGGAACCTTAACTCCCTCGACGCATGTGCGTTATGCTGGTAAATTACGATAGGCGCACCCCGGCCCCCATACTTGTGCTTCCCGGAGTAAATGAAGCCGTCGGTGATGTCTTTCACGTGTATGCGCCTTTCTAAAGCAACCTCTAACTTCTTGATGTTGTCTATCGTTGCTCCAGCCCTACGCGTATCTTTTTCCCATTTCCTGATGGCTTCTCTTCTCTTTAAAGTTAACTTACCGCCACGAGAGGAATCCTCGAAGAACTCTCTAACCAGCTTTCCTACGCAGTTACCAGGATGGCGCATTGGTTTAAGTTTTTTAACATCTGGCTTCTTGATCTCGTAAGCAGCATAAATAACTACGGTAACTGGATATGCAACTTCGTAGAACAGCATGTCGATGCCCACCAGCGCTCCAGGTCTCGTATCCTTGCTTAAAACAAACAGGTTCTGCTTACCAGACGCCCGTATTGGATTACGCCCCTTTTCTATTATCCACTCACCGTCTAAATACTTTATAAACGTCAACTCCAAACGGTAGTCGCCTTCAGGCATTAAGTCGATTATCCTTCCTGCTCTTTCCTCGTTCATCGTCTCGTCTGTATCTCCCTCCATAAACGTTGTGAAGGCAAAGTCCGCATCCAGGCGATCCAACACCTGAGTCCTGAGATTGCGCACAGTCTTGTTTCGAATGCTTTTGATGGCGTCCATCTATATCTAAGGAATATCTTAACCTCCGTTTGCGGTACACAACACAGCAGCAGTAAGGGACTTCTCGCGAAAGCAAACAGTGTAACGCACCTACTTCACACGGGTTATTTCCATGCCGCCAAAAAGTTTCCCATAGGCGCTAACGCGTGTAATTCCCGTGAAAATGACATACGTTCCTGGGGACTTCGCGAGTCCCCCTTACTGCTGCTTCATATAACAGTGTGTCTACATTCATTGTTGCGTGACTATTGAATAACTGTATTGCTTTACAAATATAAGTCATGTGAGTCTACAAGATCAACATGAGCCCAGCCAGTACACCAATAAGAACATTGTGGAAGTTCACCATGACACCACAACCTGATGATTCCAAATACAATAAACAGAGTTTTTGCAAAAAAAATTTATAACGATTAATCGTTATTTGCAGGCTTAGTATTCGTGCCGAATAGCCCATAGCCAATTACCCTGTAGAAATTCTGCCATGGAAGTGTCGTTGTATTTACTTCAATACGGAGAAGACAATAGATATAGACAGGAAAAATACGTAATGCGTGACTGTCATGAAGGCCAAGGTTGACTCACCGCATGTTACATATCACATGTATGCTGCTTGCATGATATCTGCTGTGTCGGCTGGATGACCTACCTGCCCAGTTCTCAATAACATTTGTTTATCTTCGTTTAAGCTTGTGGAGGAGAGTTGACAGGGAATACTGGAACATTTTCAAGCCCTAATTACCCATCACATTACCCTAACAGAATAGTAAGTAGTTCACAGGAATAAATAGACATTATATGGGTATCAGATTAGTCTTATTCGTTTTTTCCTTTTTAGGTCTGTGACTGGGAGATCCAGGCGGAGCCAGACATCCAACAAATTCTCATAACATTCGAGGATTTTGCCATCGATGACTCCCCTCTTACATGTTCCTATGACTATCTCTTAATCCTCGACTCTCAACACGGACAACAAGTAGGAAAGTACTGTGGCATGACTAAGCCACTGCCCATAAAGATCGCAGGCAATGCAGCCAATATTCGTTTCCAGGCTTCTCACTTAAGCTCTGCTCGTGGTTTGAAGGCTCATTATACAACACTGTAACTAGGCAAGAACTGTTTTGACCTGTAACTTTAACTGATCTGGAAATGCTGAATAAAATAATGAATTATTCAACTTACTATTAATATTGTTTTGTGTATTTTACTGAATACTGAATACTTTTAAGAAAAGCTGACTGCCAGGGCCGCCATGTCCCAAGTATGACAAAATCAACTTCCGTGTTAAAATTCTAGGACTAAGAAAGTGAAAAGCTAAAGCCGTCAATTTAATTGAAATTGTTGATGAATCCCCATACATTTCCTTATAACTGGACACCACAGAAACCAAGCATGGGCTACCTGTGATTCGGGTCGGCAGCTTCCTACCTTGTTGGAATTTTTTTTAAAAATACCCTTCAAAACTAGCTCAAACTGCATGCAGGAGTTCAAAATAAACAAATTGACACAACAGGTAAGTCGACAAACTTTAATTCACGTTTTTCCAAATAAAATACGGCATATTCTAAATCCCCATACATTCTCTTATAAATATAGTGAGCTTGGGTTGCCTGTGATTTAATTACATTTAGCTCTCAAAGCTTGTATGGGCTTCCTCTGACTCAAACTCTTCAAAATTCTTGGAAAACGTGCTAAAATTCACGCATACGTAAACGTTTTTTTTGTGTCTATGTCAACAGGGATCTTATTGTTGTCTTGTTTCATTGTTTTGACTTTTCCATCTGGGTGTCACATCGTGGCTGAAGTTTTACCAAAAGCAAAACATCTATAAGCACTAGTATTCAATAGATTCGTCAGAGTTCAGCTTGGAAAAAAGACACAGTCATGGATCAATCCCTGTGGATCACCAAGACTTTTGTCGTCCTTTTATTGTTGTACTTCAATTCTTCTGCTCAAGGTAAGTGTTAATCAAATGGATAACCAAAAGCAATAACACAGGCGACTCTTCAACAGTCTGAATATCTCTATCTATTGAATATAAGCGTGTCAGATCTGTAAAGGATCGAGATCCCTATTCAACACTGACTGAGATCGCTTTAGAAGCCACAGGTTGGGAAGCAATACTGCATGGAATGTCAAGAGATAAATGCCTACAAAATGGAAATAATAATATAAAGCGAATGCATGCTATTAGCCTTTTCAATTTCACATCCAACCACGATTAAGCGAAAGCCTGTACCAGGAAAATTACCAAATACTGTAATCCACAAAAAAGGGATTATTTGTTTTTCGTTTCTATCCAGGGCACTCTATGTAGATATGAGTCGGCTCAATGTTGACGTCTTTTCTAGCCTATTTTTTTGGTGTTTTTATAACTATATCTTTCTGTATGTCTGTCTGGAGCTAGCATAGGTAATGAAGGGTTATTTATGTATGTTCGTTTGCTCAGAATGTTTTTTGAACAGAACTTATTGGGATTTCTAAATGTCGAGAACGGATTTCAAAAATTTAATTGCTCTTAAAAGTTTATCATGATTTAAGACGTGACCGTACGTATATGTCGTAAAAGATAGAATTCTGGCTTTGCATGATGAGTAACAATGAGATCAAATTACATTTCATATTTCGGTAGCCCACAAACCAAAAGCATAATTATTATTACAACAGCTTTATACCAACACCATCATTCTTATCTTCCTTAACTATAGGCTGCTCCTAAGATAGTCGCACCGTATCCAGATAATCTGTACGCTATCGAAAATGAAAAGGAAAAAGTTACCTGCGTAGTCGAAGACACAGTTTCCGATCCAGATGAGATAGTATTTGTGAGAAAGAGTCGTTTTGGTGACGTTGAACTCATAAGAGATGGAGGACCTGATGGACGCATCTATTATCAAAATGAAACCTTGGGTTAGTGATATTAATGAAAGCTGTCACGTCAAGAAATGTAACATCACACTGTTACATCACGCAAGAGTAACATCGTGCACCACACCACACTGTGGTAACATCACGCGAGAGTAACACCACCTAGCACTGTGGTAACATCACGCGAGAGTAACACCACCCCGCACTGTGGTTACATCACGCGAGAGTAACACCACCCCGCACTGTGGTAACATCACGCGAGAGTAACACCACCCCTCACTGTGGTAACATCACGCGAGAGTAACACCACCCCGCACTGTGGATACATCACGCGAGAGTAACACCACCCCGCACTGTGGTAACATTACGCGAGAGTAACACCACCCCTCACTGTGGTAACATCACGCGAGAGTAACACCACACCGCACTGTGGTTACATCACTCAAGAGTAACTGACACCACATCGCACTGTGGTTATGTCGCGCATCGCTAACACCACACTGTGGTATATCACGCATGTAAAAGTAACACCATGCTTTATATGTCTACATCACACGACATTCACACTGTGGTTACATCACGCAAAACTAATAAAAGTGCGCAACACTGTTGCATCGGAAAATGCAACATATTTTCATTGGTGCGCTAAGTAGATACTCTTTACTCAATAATATTTTGTCGTACACAACAGTGTAGCGCGAATAGTTGCGCGATTTTGTTGCCCTAGTGCCGCACCTTGAGACAACACTGCGATTTGATGAACCAATACCAAGAGTTTATTCAAACAACAGTTGATAGACAACTATTGAGCAGAGAGAATATGGTTTGTTTCTGATATTTCTAGATAGTGGAAGAAAGTTACGTGTGACTCTGCATTTCAAGGTAGTCATAATGAATGATGATTCAATATATGGCAGTTATGAATGCCAAGGACACACAGGAGGTAGTCAACATAAATATGGATTCACTGTCACTGTTATTCAATGTAAGTGCTTCTCAATTCTCATCGAGTCATAACCTGGAAAGAACCAAATCATGACGGATCGTTACATTTCTACCCACAGTAAGCGAGTTTCCTATTGTTGACGCTTCTGGTGATGTAACAGCAAAGTTTGGAGAGCGAATTCAACTCAGTTGTAATGTCACCTTTACTACCAAAGGCCCGTTAATGACAACCATAGGCATGTTTACCTGGGCAAAAGATGGAAGGGTTGTAATCGCAAGTTATTGTCCCCATTTCTCATCAATTAAACCTTTGGTTTTGAACGTAAGCCTAGCTGATGTGGGTGGTACATATTCTTGTTACTTGGAGTACCTACTGAGAGGAATTAGAAAGAGAAACATCTCGAAAACTATTATCGTAAGAGGTCAGTTCAATTACTCATATGGGTACTGATACATTGCTGTAGAAAACATCGGTATAAAAAAAAAACGTACAGCAACATGATCGTTACTGGAATTATTTCATTAGTTCAGCCTAGATTTTTCCCTGAAAAGAAAGAAGAAAAGAATGTGAAGCGGCTTGTGTGCACTGCTGAGGGAAATCCACTGGTGACCGAATGGAAAAGAAAAAATCTTCTCAACGATGACATCTGGGTCTTTGATACAAAAGGTATAGATAGATGAATGGATGAATAGATGGGATAGAAGGAATGGAGGGTGGGTTGGAGTATGGATGGAAAGATGAGATGGATGGATGGTGGGTAGGTTGGTGTATAGATGGGTAGATGGGATGGATGGATGTGGATGGATGGATGGATGGGATGGATAGGATGTTTCGTCAGTGGGTTGGTGGGTGGATGCGTGGGTGAATAAGTAGATTTTTTTTATAGTTCTTTTTTTCAAGAACTCTTGGAAACGTCTGTGGAAGCATAGAACCTGTAGTTCGATAGCAACTATTACGGTTTTGGATGAAAAAATCAAACATTTTGTTTTTCATTCCAAAAGTATAACGCATCGTTTTCTCTCGTTATTATCAGATAACTCATCCAAAGGAAAGTACGTTTTTTCTAACATGGATGACTTCAAGGATCACACCTTGACCATCTATGACGTACAACCTAAAGACGCCGGCCAGTATTATTGCTGCATCAAGAACATCACAAGTCCGAGACCACCCGAAGATTTTAGTAACTGTCAGATCTTTGAAGTCCAACCCCAACCCCTACTCCAAACCCAGCCCCCATCCTCACTCACTACCCCACCTCCAGGTCAGTATCAGTAGTCTGTCATCGATAATCACGTGATATGGTTAAAGTTAACAACTGCTTTTATCACTATTTCCCTTTTACAAATTTACTTGATTTTCCGTCTCAGGTTCTGTAGTTGGCAATGCAAGTCTCACGTTTTCCATCATTTTCCTCGACCTGCTGCTGTATTGGTTGCTGTAATGATCACGTGACTACTCCACCTGGTCACGTGATGCCTGAGGATGGAAGTGTATCCATCATTCGACCAAAGTAATTCCTTGTCAATAAGATAAAGGGCACTCTTAGACTTATTGCTGAATTGTATTGAATGCCTTCATTGTACTTTATATAAGATAGTTAGCAGCAGTTTACTTTTTGCTGGGATACCTGTGGTATACCAGCTGTAAAATGCCTTTGTTTTTTTTGTTTGTTTGTTTTTTTCTGTTTTTTTTCCTCCGCGACAAAATCGCAAAGTTGCGCAATAGTACCCATACATGGATTTAAATGACGTAAACTATTACCCAGAAGACCTTTGCGGTTTTCTGCTATAGGTTTACCGTGTATGTGCTGACTAATTAGCATCTGCCTTGCTGTTAATCAATGTCAATATTTTGGGAAGTGATTAGGAGGGGGCGGAGCTAGATTATCACTTAACATAATTAAAGTCTACGCATGCTCTATTTTGCTGACTGCTGTTATTTAAGACTGAGTCGGATTAGAAATTCTAATTTCTTTGTAAAAAAGAAAAGGTGACAAGGATTTCCAAGAAATATTAATATAATGGCACGTAGCTTATTTTTACGAACTACACAAGCTTTGGTTCAACTACTGAAAGCAGTATTCTCTGTAACCGAAGATCAGTGCTAATAGTCCAGCTGTTAGGTGATAAATTGTTCGTTTTGTGATAAAAGCATGAAACTTGGCACATATACTCCTCTCGACGTGTTTGTTGATTTGTGATATGGAGCCATCTGAGATATGGCCTATCTTTCCAGTAATGCGCATGTCAAAAAACGCTATTGCATGGAAACGAGGCTGATCAAAAGAATCGCGTTTTTACGGCTTTTTAAGGTCGAATAAAGCTGAAAACAGTCGTAAGAGGTTATGTAAATATAAATAGTAATTGAAGGAGGTTGGGAGAGCGTTTTTGAGATTATCACGTGATCACACACGTGACTCAAGAGCTAGCCGATGTACTTTGGTTTCATCATCGTGTCGCAATAAACATAACTTACATCAAGAGTCTCCATTTGTGTAGTCTAACCTGTCTTAAGTTAAAGCGCTTAAAATTTCCTGTGCAATGTTTTTTTTCTTTTTTTTTTCTTTTGTAATTGGACTTCATGAGGTAATAGAATATTGCTGAAAACAGATTAAAAACATTGTGTTAGGATCGAGGATATTGAAACGTTGTGAGAGCCTTTCTGTGTTTATCACTTAACTTTAATTTATTTGTGTCACAATAAATACAACTTACATCAGGAGTCTTTGAGTGAGTGGCCACCACATAAACATAATGCTGTGCAGTCTAAGTTGGCTTTAAAGCACTTGTAATTTCCTGCGCAACTCTTTTTGCAATTGCAATGAATCAGTTCATAGCATGTATCTTTAGCCTGAGTGAGCATCGTCCAGTTTGGCTTCCATCGATTTTCAACCTTCTTCCATCCCCATTCCTCTGGACTAGGCATTTTTGGTGTCGGAATCAGCGTTTGTCCCCACACTATTGCACCTTGGAATAATGCCCTCAGAAGATGTTGTTTCAGTGCGTCTTGACTTGGCGGCACTAACTCGATGTTTTGAGTTCTTGTGGCGAAGAGAAATTGCCTTGCTTTGTTCACCTTACAAAGTAATAGAATTATAGTAAAGAAACCGTAGTTAACATCGGTAACTCGTGACTGAGAATGAAGGCCAGTGCTATTGAGTCCCATCCACGAAACACTGGATAGATCTGCTAATTAATAGATCACTACGTCTTACCTCTGTGTAAATACTGGTCTTGTCGTAGAGCAATATTACAAAGCGCTCTATGGTGGTCATTAAGTGGTTGCTCAATACTGGCAATGGTGTCGAGAGATTAGCCAATACGGTTGTTAAATCTGGACAGAGTTTCCAAATTTCCCAAGCGGTCTTCTTGCCTTTTCCTGCCAAGAACGACACTAAAAATTAAACGAATATGAATTGTTACTATTTAGTCGAATGTAAGAGTTTGTAAATAGTTTATATTACCTGTGTCACAACCTGTCATTGCATGAAATAATGGCAGTGCTTTGCTTATTTCACGTCCCAACGTCCTTGCAATATCATGAACTGCAAGATACCTAAAATGCTTGCCCGTTCCAAATGCCATCCACAATTCTTTGAGGGGAACAATGTAAAATATTGATATCGCTAATGCAACAACGTCAGTGTCAATTGTGCGAATCATTATTCTTTGGTGTCCACTGATAGCGGCATCTTTTACATGTAGCATGATCCTCGTATCTGCTTCTTCATGGGTGCATGCCTCAAGACTGGATAGATCATTACGGTTTGACCCAGAGTGCAGAACTTTTTCCTCGACGGTGGTGTAGATTTCTTTATTTTCTACTTGAAGTGCGGCAACTTGTTCAGACAAAAGATGAAAGAGTTCCACTTTATTCTCATCTACACGCAGAAATGAATGCCAGTCACTTGGAATGGCAGTTGATGGTAAGACTCTACGACGTGTTCCTTTCCCTCTTTTCTCCCTTGTTCCTGTCTTGAGTGAGTCGTCTTTATAGATGTCCCAAACGATGTCTACTCTTTTGTAGCGTTCGAGTTGCTTTGTGATATAAGGCATGAAAACAGTGTCAGAATAGTGTCAGGGGGGTTCATTTGGCCTGTTGGATTGAAGAGCTTCAAGACATTGTACAAGATCCGCTTTTTGGCCTTTTCTTATTTCTCCCCTGTCGGCTAGTGAGGGTGGCCAAGGCTGATTCTCATGGCGAAAAAACTCTTCTAGGTTTCCGTCACGGTTTTGGCAAGCAATATAAAGTCGCGAAAATAAAGAACAGTCATTTTTCAACTGGACAATTTTGGACTTATCCTTCGACGGAACTTTCACTTCCGAATTACGAAATAAAACCAACTTGTTGTTTGAGAGGCTCTGAGATGAGGGTTGTTCTGCGTTTAAGTCTACATTCTACATAAGATGTGTACTGCTCTTGGCCTATTTTATGAACATTCTTTACTGCTTCCACAACACTATTGTTCATAATGTCCCTAGTGTCTACTGCAAGCAGATCTTTTCCTTCTTCCTCAAAGGGATTTCCCAGGTCTTCAAAGCTATCAATAACTGACTGAACATCCTTACAAAATGCTGCTTGGTGGCTATACGACTGCTCGTGGTGCTTTAGATTATCAGCAGGGGATGTTGTTGTTTTTTCAAATTCAGTCACAATTCTGGCGATCTCGGGCCCTGAAATCATCCAGCGTTTTAGCGCACCTGGATTTTCTGTCAGTCCCAGCGCTCCACCTTCACCTTTCACCACTGCATTCTCCTGCTCGTGAGCCTGGTCTAGTGCTATTGCAGAGAATCGTTTTTGTGTCTTATGGACAACAAAAAAGCCATTGGTAAATTTCTCATATACATCAGGGTGTTTGATTGGCAGTTCCTGCATATCACGGATATGAACTGGTAGCCATCTGCTATAATTTGTTTGGTCAAGTGCAAACATCCAGGGCATCATCTTTGTTAAAGAGTCGACATACAAGTTGAAATCCGCTGTTCGGAATGCTTTAACCAACTGCAAGCAAAGTATCTCTAATTCCATGACTCTACACCAATAGAGAAAGTGTGGGCACATTTGTGACATCTTATCTCTCCAATCTGTAAAAGACAGAGGGACTCTTTCTTCTGTTCTTGTTATGTACCTCTCATATGCTCGCTGCTGGAGAACGTAGAGGGATGCGGAAGTTACTTGATGAGCTCTTCTCGTCCTTGTGATATGCTTAGCTGAGATAAAAGAGTCAGCAACGCCAGGTGTCGCAACATCAGCATTTGCCAAGACAGTTGTCCAACCACTTTTATCCAGCCATTTACCTAATGTTCTTAGTATTGCCAGTTCAATACGCAAACCTCCAAACATGACCAACAACTTGTCCTCTCCGTGTGTATGGGGCCATCGCCATTGGATCTGTTTTGCAAGAGCGAACAGTGGCTGGTCCATGGCGATAACAGGAGTCTGTCCTGGATTTACCAGCTGTATTGCAGAGCGGATGACATTCATACCGTGAAGAATCATAGGCGCAGAATGTGCGTTTTCTAGGAACAGGGGCATCAGTGAAGTAACAGCTGGTTCATAGTCAGGTAGTTGTGGTTCGTTGGATGCATGGTAAGCAGCCCATGAAATATTATCATCTGATTCAAGTTTCTCTTTGCTTATGAGTTCCTTTACATTGTCAAGCCAATGTACCTCTTTCTTGTAACCATAGTTCTTTTCATCCTCCACAGCTGGGAGCGGCCCAATCAGCAGTGGAGGGGACAGGTCTTGCTCTGTTAAAACTAAAGGATGGACATCAGTAAATTGCGATGGAAGTGAGGAAATTTTTCTTTCTTTCTGGGGACGTCCATCGATAACAGTCACTTCCCTAACAGTTCCTGGCGTTTGCTTTGTCGGGTGTTGAATGAGAGAGATTGCAGTGCCATGGAATGAATCTCGAGCTGTAGTGGAACTCGGGTTATGATCAATGTTGTCAAATCCAGCGGTCGTAAAGAGTCCACTTCTCAATAAGGGAGGACAGACTACACCGTCTTTGTCAAATCGCTCACAAACAGCGTTTGCGATGTCTGTAGATATGTTTAGGACTCTGTCATATGAAATGCAAAGTCCGAGGTTGAATAGTGCGTCGATTAAACTCCGTCCTCTTGTGAGGCCATGTATTTTTAGAGCGACATATATTGGAAGAGGAGTTTCTCTCTCTCTAGAATGGCGTGTAGTAGCTAAGAGTTTTTTAGTCTGACGTACGGCTGTGTTGTATATGATTAGCTGTGATATAGAACGAGAGGCTTGGTTTTCATTTATTACTTCTTCTGTTTCTTCGTTTTTTGTTTTTCTTGTGGAACTTGGGCCTTTCAATATAAAATTAACAAGAGCTTTCAGAGACTGAGGAATAGAATTCTCTTGACATTCAGTGCCAAACGTTCCTTTGAAAGACTGTTCTTGTTTCAAGATGTCCTTGCGCACTATTCTTGCAGCTCTAGCAAGATGCATAGCCTCAGCGTCGGTGTCTTGTTCATTCGCCAATTTTATTGCTTCTCCAACATCGTGTTCCAGAATTAGTAGTATGTCTCGTCCTTGTGAATGTGCAGAAACGTGTGGTAATGTTGAAAGTATTCTTTCCTTTAGTCTTGTACTATTGACACGACTTGCATCGACACCTGAATCTTCAAGTTTTGCCATGTAAATCTTCGCTAAATCTGCTAACCTTAGATGAGGAACACCATTCGCATCTCTCTCTTCGAAGAATTCTTCAATGTATGAAATAGTTTCTGCAAAAGCAATTCCGTGCAAGCGTTTTGCTTGTTGTGATTCATTTTCGCTGCTTGCGTTGGCATTTGGTCTGCAACGATTATATAATGATGCCAGACAGCGGGAATGATATTTTGCCTCTAGGGCCACCATATCACCGGCAGCGGCCATCTTAGCAGAGCCTATCTCTTAATTGGACAGCACATTGTTTTACTCTTCTATCTAATACTTCAGTAGATGCACAATGGAGGTTTGTAATGCTGTCAATTCCATCACAGAAGAAACATCTTAGTTCCCTACTCTGCCTATTAGTTGAAGAAAGCAATGACCTTCTCGTTTTACATGGGCTTTTTTCTTCGTGCTGTCTTTCATCCTCACACACTTTTCGCTTTTTAGCTCTTTTTAGCTTTTTTATGTTAAATTTATTTCTGTATGATTTATGCCATGAAGCTTTATTTTTGATTAATGAATTTTCAATTCCTGAACCATCATCTATTTTGTTAGGATCGAAGTTTGAGGGAATCTCACCTAGGTCTTGAAATGACTTTATATTATCGGCTAAAGATTTGTATCCTGCTCCCACATCACTTCTTTTAGAATTTGCAGGACATTGTAGAGGCTCATTCGATTCAACTTGACAAATGACACAGAGTTTCCAATTAGTAGGTACTAGAGACTGAGGATTAGCCATCACAAAAGCCTTCAAAGTATATGGAAAAATAATAAAAAGTAATAAGAGAATCGCCTGTGATGATATATATATATGTGTTTTCATTTCAGCTAAAGAACGATTTCTACTGAGCAGTTCCATTTCGATAAAGCTATGTAATTTACTAATATTTCATGAAAACATTGCCTTAAGTTTGCTTAAATTGTATTCATTAAATACTCTTAAAGCTTAATGAATGATAAGAGGGAATGTTAAGCCTATTAAGGGATCAAATACTTACAGTTATAGTAGAGAACAGTTGCACGTACCTTCAACTAATGCAAGCCGCCATCTTGAATACCGACAGAAGACTGAGCACTAAAATAAATAAATCTAGCGAATTCCTATCAAAAAAGGCTAAAGAAATAAAATGAGCGGTTTTTTAAAAATCTTAATCTAGAAGAAACTCAAATAAATGCCTCTGATAATCGCATTTCGTTTTAGTCCACATGAAGTTTGAATTTTTCAAAATTCAAAAGATATAACCCATATAAGACAGCACCATTTAGCTACTAATCACGTGGTTGTTCACATAATAATTCTTATAAACGCTTTTATAATTAAAACCAACACTTGCATAACCTCTTACAACTGTTTTCAGCTTTATTCGACCTTAAAAAGCCGTAAAAACGCGATTCTTTTGATCAGCCTCGTTTCCATGCAATAGCGTTTTTTGACATGCGCATTACTGGAAAGATAGGCCATATCTCAGATGACTCCATATCACAAAGCAACAAACACGTCGAGAGGAGTATATGTGCCAAGTTTCATGCTTTTATCACAAAACGAACAATTTTGATATTTTATGTCGTTTAACAGCTGGACTATAAGGAAGGAAAACAGCGCTTCAAAAACAAGCCAAGGATAAAGAATTAATGCCTTCTTGATCTAAACAAACCGAGCGTATTTCATTCGACTGCCGTACTATTTTTGCAGATTCCTCAAGCTGATTGTCAAGTTATATTAAATGTTTGGCTCCAAAGACTACAAAGTACAGAGAAGTTTATTCGGCCTTTTAATATTTTGTTTAATATGAAGTAATAAGAATAATTTAAATAAACGAATATATTTCGCCTATCTTCTGTTGACCTCAAGTCATTCAACTTCTAGCTCGTTAAACTTTAAGAATATGTCCATTCCGATTTAGAAATATCTGTGAACATAAAAAACTTTAAAATTAAAGCAACTGTGAGGAAAATCTTTGATTTTTACCTTCTTAAGAGCGACTGTCCAGAAATATCGAGCAAAATCGAAAATTTGTGGCCACAATCAAAAAAATAAAAGTCCTTCATTTTTGGTCTGTAGACACTATTAGATGAGTTTATGAACGTACTGGGGTCGGTTTTTCGATCTACGTAAAAAATCCGGATTTTTTTGAAAAAAAACGATTTCACTCCGTGTCGGTCTAAAAATTGCTCAAGAAACGGCTGCGAATTACGCTTTCAAAAACATTATCGCTCCAAGTGAAAACCTAAGTTACAATCAAATTTGCAACTGAATTCAAGAAAAGGGGTGTTGAACAACTGTTCCAGGTGATTTTAGACGTTTTAAACTAAACTTTAGATCGAAAAAATTGCATTCTTCCAGCAGAGTTATTCACAGTCTCGATTTTACCTCACATTTATAAAAGCGATTTTTCGCATGTGGCCATTCTCCAATTTTTACAAAACTCAAGCTGTACAATGTTCAAATGATAGAATAACACGAACTACAAAAATTAGTTTGGGTTTTTCAACAGGCCTTATGAAAACTTTATGCGAAGTTGGAAAAATTTGCCATGTAAATATGCAAATTAGCAGTTTGTTTACATCTCCACACCACAGATCACGGCCGCGAAAAAAGTCATCTAAAATAGTTTTAACGGCTTATTAATCCACACATCAGCCTATCTAAGGACTATAAGCATGATTGGCCTTCGTTATCATTTTAAACGATTATTTGTTGAAGTTAAGCCTACACTTCCGGTGTTGAAGACACTCAGCTTGATTGCCTCGGTGGCATTCCATCGGTGCGTAGTAAACTTAGTAATCATAAATGACTGTTAACATGCTCTATAAACGTTACTATTCCTCACTAGTGGTATCCAGCTTATCACATAGTATTTTCACATACTGAGTATGCTTGAAAGTTTGCATTACTTTGTAAATAAGCAGGGATCAAACCTGTCAAAGCGGATTATGTGAGCTGATGGCGTGACAAACAACAGTTTGCGCGGAGCCGGACGTGAAGTCGTTTTGTACAGTACGTTTTTTATTGCCCGAACATCTTGTGATTTGGCATAAACTAAAGAGAATCACTCGTTATCAAGACTGTCTATGAGCTTTCAATGATATTGTTCTTTACGACAAAAAGACCCCAATTTGAATAAGGCTGCGTTCATATTGTATGGCAGAAGGGTCGGGGGCAGATGAAATCTTTAAATGACAAAACAATTCTTAAGACCACCCAAAATTCCCCCAAAAAATAATATACCCCCCCCCCCCCCCCCCCGCCTGGCAAACTCTTGTAGCTTCTTCCAAAAATTTTGCATCCCCCCCATTTCTCTGAAAAAAGGTTTTCAACCCACCCACACCCCCCCCCCCCCCCCCTTTTATTGGTAAAACTTTTCCGATCCCCCTAAATTTCATCTGCTCCCCCCCCCTCCCCCCTCACCACCACTCTCTGCCATACATTATGAACGCATCCTAATGTCTCATGGAATTCAGACATCAAAGAACTAGTTTATATAATAAGTTCATATAATAGAATCATCGAACCACATCCCACATCGATTTGCAATCAAGTAGCTTGCGTCCCTCGTGTTTTTCGACTTAACAAAGTCAATTCTTCCATTCGTAAGATAACTTCACTCTCTTCGTTGGCCTCCCCAAGACTATTTCTATATGTGTAAGGGACTGGTCATAAAGTATAGGGGGGGGGGGGGGGTTGGGGGGCAAAATCAGGGGATGGGACACATAATTTTGAACTCCTTAAAAGGGGTGGGCTGTTGTTAAAATTTGACAACTAAAATGGGTGGGCCTGCAATTTTGCTTCTAAACTGGTTTTGGGTCATCAGGATTTTCAGCATCATTTTATGTGGACCACGATAAAAAGCACTGATTCTATTCTGATTTTGCCCACCCCCACCCCCCCTATATTTTATAAGCAGTCCCTAATCAATGATGTAGTAGCGTCAAGCTTGCACAATTTCACGACTGAGCACTGCGCAAGTAGTCATGGCGTCGTATAGACCGTATATATTAGTCAATTTAATGCTAGCAATCCACCAACCTTCCTGAACCAACAGTAAGAAAAACACCAGTCTCTTTTAACACAGTTTTCGATCCACTTTTGCTCAAACCCCACTCTGCTTTTGGATTCCTTTTGACATCGCCTTTGTGCTGAGAAAGAGTTACGGGTACAGAACATTTCGCTGATGTCCGTTTCCAGCTGACGCCCAAACGCACGGTGATTCCGACAGATTGTAGGGCTGTCTATGTTTCTAGAGGGCTCAAAAATACATACTCTTGCGAGAATTAATTAGACCTCGGTTTCAACTTCAACTATACTAAAACATCGTTTGTCCTCGGCGATATCCTGTTTACATCTTGTCAAAGGAACGTTAGTGACAGATCTACTTCTTTCTTTTGGGTCAAACCCACAATGACCACAAATGATAGCTTGAAAAGAACATGATTCACGAGCCTCCATAACTGATGCTCACCATAATTAACAAATTTCTATACTGACTATAAACACGTTGTTAAATGCTGCTTTTATTTTTGTCTACCTGGTAATGTACAACAAATTTTTGGAATTTGATTGAAACTATCAAATTCCTGGACATTTCGGCCACACACACGTCATGTTCAGATCACAGTTCTATCAAATCGCACTATCGACATAAAATGTTATATATATACTTTAAAATGTATTTTCTTTTTTCTCATAGTCTTATATCAGATTTACGCTTCCACGAAACCAGACGAGTCTATCATACATTCGATCTATTGTACAGCCATGAAGCTAGTGGGGTAGGGGAGGGGGAATTGTATATCAGGCTACAACTGCACTCATTATACATGTAACCAATTTTAAACATGACTTCGATCAAGCAAGAAAACATATGACAACTAAAAAAACAAATCTTGATAACGAGTGATTCTCTTTAGTTTATGCCAAATCACAAGATGTTCGGGCAATAAAAAACGTACTGTACAAAACGACTTCACGTCCGGCTCCGCGCAAACTGTTGTTTGTCACGCCATCAGCTCACATAATCCGCTTTGACAGGTTTGATCCCTGCTTATTTACAAAGTAATGCAAACTTTCAAGCATACTCAGTATGTGAAAATACTATGTGATAAGCTGGATACCACTAGTGAGGAATAGTAACGTTTATAGAGCATGTTAACAGTCATTTATGATTACTAAGTTTACTACGCACCGATGGAATGCCACCGAGGCAATCAAGCTGAGTGTCTTCAACACCGGAAGTGTAGGCTTAACTTCAACAAATAATCGTTTAAAATGATAACGAAGGCCAATCATGCTTATAGTCCTTAGATAGGCTGATGTGTGGATTAATAAGCCGTTAAAACTATTTTAGATGACTTTTTTCGCGGCCGTGATCTGTGGTGTGGAGATGTAAACAAACTGCTAATTTGCATATTTACATGGCAAATTTTTCCAACTTCGCATAAAGTTTTCATAAGGCCTGTTGAAAAACCCAAACTAATTTTTGTAGTTCGTGTTATTCTATCATTTGAACATTGTACAGCTTGAGTTTTGTAAAAATTGGAGAATGGCCACATGCGAAAAATCGCTTTTATAAATGTGAGGTAAAATCGAGACTGTGAATAACTCTGCTGGAAGAATGCAATTTTTTCGATCTAAAGTTTAGTTTAAAACGTCTAAAATCACCTGGAACAGTTGTTCAACACCCCTTTTCTTGAATTCAGTTGCAAATTTGATTGTAACTTAGGTTTTCACTTGGAGCGATAATGTTTTTGAAAGCGTAATTCGCAGCCGTTTCTTGAGCAATTTTTAGACCGACACGGAGTGAAATCGTTTTTTTCGAAAAAAATCCGGATTTTTTACGTAGATCGAAAAACCGACCCCAGTACGTTCATAAACTCATCTAATAGTGTCTACAGACCAAAAATGAAGGACTTTTATTTTTTGACTGTGGCCGCTACGTGTTCGATATTTCTGGACAGTCGCTCTTAAGTAAAGAATTTCGATTCACAGTCAAATAACCAGTTAGAAAATTCCCGTGTGAGACACTCTTTGCTAAGCGCGTGACCCCAGGCACGACTTTTAAATTACGTATGCTAAAAATAGGAATGGAATGGACATGACGGAACTGGAATTTGGACTGATTTTTATCCATACCTTTACTTTTTGGCATACACTTTTTATTCAAAATGATTTTCACTACTTTTATTTAAAAAAATAGAATAAAATAAAAAAAGTATTTTCACTTTATTATTGTTCGGATCCATGTCAAAACAACAGCATTTCTGCACAGACCCATATTTCGACTAGAAGTAATGCCTAACTTCCTGTGAATAAATTTGTTGTTCTAGTGATCCTATGGTTTAAAACAAACAGTCTACACACACTCTACCTCTGGCAAAAAATGCCAGGTTAAGACCCCATCATCCCTCCACTCCCCACGACCCCGCACCCGTCCTAGCGTCTTTTTTACTGGGATAACTGTGGTTTACCAGTAAGTTGTAAAACACGTCTGTTTTTTCTGATTCCTGCTGGTTCCTGTCCGACAAAATGAACAAGTTGCGCAATAATTCATTACGTCGTTATCTTGTTTTGGAAGCTCAACCAACTAAATACTCCATGCATGTTGAAACCAGGTCCTCCAGGTCCTCCCAGGTATCCCAGCTTACCCTGGAACCAGGGTCTAGTTTATCTGTAAACAAAATGAATATGCTTGAGTTTTCATTTGTGTACTCCAACAAAACAATAAAATGGTAAAAGATCTTAGCTTGTGTGATCTTTTAGCTCGTAATACTAGTCTTTTGAAAACCATCCCTTCTCAGGTGAGCAAGCGTTACTTGGCGGGCTATATTTCAGTAGTATCGCACCGACCCAGGAATCTTGTCTCAACAGGTGATTTGCATGTGATGTGAAAGGAAAGACCACAAGATGACTCATGATATAATCTCGAGTATAGTTTTATTAATGATATTGGATCATTCACTGACCTACTAACAACATGATCACTAGCTACTTTTAACAAGACTTGTAGACCAAGTCAAGGGCGCCAGGACAGACGGATTGGGTTTTGAATATGTGTGATTGTTTCAGTTATTTGTAGATTATATCGTAATTTATATATGTTTGTTTCTAAATGGATACTAAATAGTGTTCACTTATCTTTAAAAATAAACGTCCTTTCCAGCCAACGGTCTTTCTGGTTTGAATCAGCTGAACGCTCTGAGTATTTACCGCTGCGCTATCCGTGCCAAGCAGCGGCGGCGCCGCTTCGTTAGCGATTACTCACCTTTAAACCTTTAATAAGTTAATCAAATTTACCTTCAGTACAGTAAAATAGTAAAATTTGACTGTACTGAAGGTAAATTTGATTAACTTATTAAAGGAGAGTAATCGCTAACGAAGCGACAACGGCGCTGCTTGGCACGGATAGTGCAGCGGTAAATACTCAGAGCGTTCAGCTGATTCAAACCAGAAAGACCGTTGGTGGACGTGGTAAATATATTCATATCGTACGGCTGATTCGAACCAGAAAGACAGTTGGATGGAAAGATAAGTGAACACTATTTAGTATCCATTTAGAAACAAACATATATCAATTCAATTAGAAATCTACGAATAAAACTGAAACAAACACACATATTTAAAACCCAATGCGTCTGTCCTAGCGCCCTTGGTATTTATGTTACACACTTATTATGTTTGTACTCTATTGTTTGCACTCTACTGAAAAGGTTGTGAAAAACGCTTAAACCTCTCATTATAATTTATTTGTAATGTCACGCCATTTCTGTCACGACATACGGCGGGTCAATACTTAACAGGCGTCGTCAAAATGTCCAAGTGAAATCAAAACTTTGACATTTTGGCTTCTTCATATAACAGTTTGTCTACATTCATTGTTGCGTGACTATTGCTTTACTGTATTGCTTTACAAATATAAGTCATGTGAGTCTACGAGATCAACATGAGCCCAACCAGTACACCAACAAGAACAGTGTTGAAGTTCACCATGACACCAACACAAACTGCTTCGCTCGCAGCAATAATGAAAGAATATTATGATGGATAGATTCCTATGCAGATTACTAGAAACAATGCACTTTACCCACTCTATAATCTTGATCATAGTTGGACCTGTGCCAACCACTGCACAGTCGATCTTTGATGCAGTCAGCTTTTATTAAAAGTATTCAGTATTCAGTAAAATACACAAAACAATATTGATATTTAGTTGAATAATTCATTATTTTATTCAGCATTTCCAGATAAAATTAAAGTTACAGGTCAAGACAGTTCTTGCAATAATGACAGAATATTATAGATTCCTAAACGAAGGTGACAAGATGTATCTAAATTTTTTAATTTTTTATTCCAGGTTACAGTTTTTTATTTATTTATTTATTCATTACATTTTTACATTATTACATTTCCATTATTACATTTTCTACTATTAAAACATTTATATATTAAAACACCATTTTTCATAAAATTGCTCTAAGGTCTGGTTTTTTATAGCAACATATTTTTCTACTTCGTATTTCCTTTGCATAAAGTTTTTAAAGACACTGAACTTTGGGATTGACCTAGATTTCCTGCAGTTCCATATATAAATCTTTCCTAATATTAACAGATAATTTTGTAAGTTAAACATTTTTTACTGTTCAACTCCCAAGATAATGTCTCGTAATTTAAGATTCAATTTAAGAACCAATAACTCTCAAAATCCTCCCAAAACCTCTTAACAATCACACAAAGAAACATAACGTGATGTAAAGTTTCAAGTTGTATATCACAGAATGAACAATTATTTGAAGTCACGTAACCTATTCTGTAAAGTTTGTCATTCGTATACAAAATGGAATTTGAAACAAAATGAGGCTTCATAAAAATGTCCTTCAAACTTATATTATCTATTTCAAACTTCACTTGAAGATGCCTAACATTATTTGGTACTTTTCCTTTTTGCGTTACAAGATGTATGTAAATGCTTTTGAAACCATGCACTTACAGGTCAAGAGCATATATAACTAAACTATTTGCCTAATGCTGTTTGTTCGCCTTTTGCTTTCGATAGCAGTGCAGTATCTTCGAGCCATACGTCTTTGAGGAAAAAATTGTTATACGTTTTGTTACTGTTCAGTATGGTAATACCTGGGTAATAGTATGGACTCTCAAATATAATAAAAGATATTACAAGTGATCCAAAGATTGTTGCATTTAACCAATTAACACTTTCTGAATATTAATGTGCACAAGTAAAAATCAATCCAACGGCTCTAAAGGTCTATTTTTTCGATGATATTACAATATCAATGTATTTAGCCCATGAAAAATAGAAACATTAATAGTTGTTGGTTATAAAACAACATAATTTACGGTTTTCTCTCACGAGGGAGATAAAGCAATTGAAAGTATAAACTTTATTTGTTTTATTCCAATTATAATTTCACTTATTGTTATATAAACATTTTACTATTGAAGATATGACATAAGCTTGCTCTTCATTACTTTTTTCCATGGAAACAAGTTTTCCCTTTCCAATACCATCTTACTATATTGACTCTCCCATAACACAATATGAAGGAAAAGGACTAATCAATCCGCAGCACTTCACTTTCAATCTGAAATGATTAGTAATGAGTAATGATATTACACTATTTTGGAGATGACGTCTCACGCATATGTCAGCAGCGAGCTATTGTTCTGCCACCAAAAACAAAACATCTGTAAGCAAGCTGAACTGACGAATCTAGTGAATACTAGTGGAAGAAAGACACAGCCATGGAATCCCTGTGGATCACCAAGAGTTTTGTCGTCCTTTTATTGTTGTACTTCAATTCTTCTGCTCAAGGTAAGTGTTAATCAAATGGATAACCAAAAGCGATAACACAGTCGACTCTTCAACAGCCTGAATATCTCTATCTATTGAATATAAGCGTGTCAGATCTGTAAAGGATCGAGATCCCTATCAACACTGACTGAGATCTGTCTGAAGCAAGTATAGGTAATGAAGGGTTATTTATGTATGCTCGTTTGCTCAGAAATAGAGAACTTATCGCAATTACTAAACGTCGAGAATATCGGTAGCCCACAAACCAAAAGAAAATGATTATTATTACAACAGCTTTATACCAACACCATCATTCTTATCTTGCTTAACTACAGGTGCTCCTAGAATAGTCGCTCCTTATCCAGATAATCTGTAAACAAAATATCTATTAAGCAAGCTGCACTGACGAATCTAGTGAATACTAGTGAAAGAAAGACACAGTCATGGATCAATCCCTGCGGATCAACAAGAGTTTTGTCGTCCTTTTATTGTTGTACTTCGATTCTTCTGCTCAAGGTAAGTGTTAATCAGATGAATAACCAAAAGCAATAACACAGGCGACTCTACAACAGCCTGAATATCTCTATCTATTGAATATAAGCGTATCAGATCTGTAAAGGAACGAGATCCACATCAACACTGACTGAGATCTGTCTGAAGCAAGTATAGGTAATGAAGGGTTATTTATGTATTCTCGTTTGCTCAGAATTGTTTTTGAACAGAACTTATCGGGATTTCTAAATGTCGAGAACGGATTTCAGGTATTTAATTGCTCATAAAAGTTTATCATGATTTAAAACGTGTCTGTACATATATCGTAAAGAATAGAATTCTGGCAACAGCTTTATACCAACACCATCATTCTTATCTTGCCAACTATAGGTGCTCCTAAGATAGTCGCTCCTTATCCAGATAATGTTTACGCTATTGAAAATCAGAAGACACAAGTTACCTGTGTAGTGGAAGACACAGTTTCCAATCCAGATGAGATAATATTTGTGAGGAAGAGTCGTTTTGGTGACGTTGAACCCATAAGAGATGAAGGACCTGATGGACGCATCTATTATCAAAATGAAACGTTGGGTTAGTGATCATGAGCTCAAAGAGATTGCCTAAATCATAATATTGTTCAATTCTAATGATGAAAAAAGCACTAAAACACCTCGGTTGAACCAAAAAACTACTTTTAAATTTGATCAAAACCTGAAACAACCTCTGGTTTGACCAAAATCAGGGCAAGGTTAACTCACACATCGAACCCTGAAACAATCACTTGACTTATCAAAGTCAGGGCACGGCTAATTTACAAAAACCCTCACATCAAGAGAGAGACCTAACAAACTCTGCTGATATTTTTAGATGGTGGAAGAAAGTTACGTGTGACTCTGCATTTCAAGGTAGTCATAATGAATGATGATTCAAGAAATGGTGGTTATGAATGCCAAGGACACACAGGAGGTAGTCAACATGAATATGGATTCACTGTCACTATTATTGAAAGTAAGTAAATTTGTTTTATACATACAGTATATAAATCGGCTGAATTCACACTTTGTTTTTGCTGTCAAAACCTTAAAATTTTATCAAACCTCAGAACAACCACTAGGCTAATCAAAGTCAGGGCACAGCTCACTAGAGGATGGAATCCTGAAACAACCACTGTTTTGACATACAGATTGAACCCTAAATGAATAGGAGAATCAGGAGAGACAAACTAACAAGCAAGTTAGGAAGCACGTTAGGAAGCAAGTTAGGAAATGAAGCACTATGAAACTTTAATCATGAGTCTTCGAAGGCGTATAAAATGATAAGAAGTTATCAGGTTTTTTTGGATTTAGCCAAGATTGTCTTAAGGTGACTAGCTACTTTATCAAGAAATCATTGCAAAATGTTCATAGAAAGATATTTTATAGAGAATTTAACGCTGATTTCAAAAATGAAAAGAAAAATTGGGTGTCCCGACAACACTATGTTTGAGCCAGCAAACATTTTTGTCAGCGAACGAGTGATAGTCAACACGTCTCTTATGTCTTACGTTGCGTAACACCCATAATATTAAAAATTACCGGCTGATGCAGACGTTTTACTTGCGATTTCTTTTTTTGGCATTAATATATATATATATATATATATATTTAATATTCTGTAATAAAATACCATTCGATTCCTAACTCGATTTCTAACTCGATTCCTAACTCGCTTCCTAACTCGCTTCCTAACTCACTTCCTAACTGGAAAGATAGGCATCCACAAATCAGGATAAAAGCCCTGACACCAAGAGATAGACATCATAAATTCTGCTAACGTGATGCTGAGTCAGTCCAGAAATAAAACCTGAAACCTCTGCAGAGGTGATAGGCAAATCTACTGATGCTACACTAGCCTTGATTTAGAATAACTCTGTAAAATCTTCATCTTCATGACATATATGTTTTACATGCTTGATACTATTTGATTATAACAGGAAGTGAGCTTCCAGGCATTGAAGTCTCTAACAATGTATCAGCAGAATTTGGAGATAATATTGTACTTAGTTGTAACCTTACCATCAGTCAAGCCACTTCTGCAAGGCAGACTGAACTAACCAAGCTGATGTGGGCCAAAGATGGTCGGCTTATTGAAAAAGTTCTTTACCCAAGAGAACAGTCGCTTAAATCCCTCAAGATTTATGTGGACCGTCCTGATGTTGGTGGTATCTTCACTTGTCACTTGACATCCAAGCTAAGAAATGTCAAGGAGTATAATGTTACTGGTAGCATCTATGTTTCAGGTATGAAATATTTCTAATCTAGGAGAGTGTTGGGGAACGAATCAACTGAGCTGTAATTTCACCGTTACTAACAAAGCCCGCGTGGTAATGACAACCATCGGCAAGTTTACCTGGGCAAAAGATGGGAGGGTTGTAATCGCAACTGATGTGGGCGGTACATATATATCCTTGTTACTTGGAAAACTATTATCGTAAGAGGTCAGTTCAATTACTCATATGGGTACTGATACATAGTTGTAGAAAACATCGGTAAAAATAAACTTACAGCAACATGATCGTTACTGGAATTATTTCTATAGTTCAGCCTAGATTTTTCCCTGAAAAGAAAGAAGAAAAGAATGTGATTCGGCTTGTGTGCACTGCTCAGGGAAATCCACTGGTGACCGAATGGAAAAGAAAAAACCTGCTCAACGATGACATCTGGGTCTTTGATACGAAAGGTATGAATAGATGAATGGATGGATAGATGTGATAGAAGGGATGGGGTTGGATTGGAGTATGGATAGATGGGATGGATGGACGTTAGGTAGGTTGGTGTATAGATGGCTAGATGGGAGTGATGAATGGATGGCTAGATGCCATGGATATGGATGGATGGCTGTGGCGGATGGATGGATGGATGGATGGATGGATGGCTGTGGATGGATGGATGGATGGATGGATGGATGGATGGATGGATGGATGAATGGATGGATGGATGGATGGATGGATGGATGGATGGATGGATGGATGGATGGAGTGATCCTATAGATGGATGTATGGACGGATGGAGGTATGGATGGATGGATGGATGGATGGATGGAAGGATGGATGGATGGATGGATGGATGGATGGATGGATGGATGTAGTGATCCTATAGATGGATGGATGGAGGGATGGATGGATGGATGGATGGGGTTGGAGGGATGAGGGATGGAGGGATGGCGGGATGGATGGATGGAGGGATGGAGGGATGGAGGGATGGAGGGATGGAGGGATGGAGGGATGGAGGGATGGAGGGATGGCTGTGGATGGATGGATGGATGGATGGCTGTGGATGGATGGATGGATGGATGGATGGATGGATGGATGGATGGATGGATGGATGGATGGATGGATGGATGGATGGTTGGCTGTGGATGGATGGATGGATGGATGGCTGTGGATGGATGGATGGATGGATGGATGGATGGATGGATGGATGGATGGATGGATGGATAATAATAATAATAATAATAATAATAATAATAATAATAATAATAATATCAACTTTATTCAGACACGAAAGCTCTATCAAACTTAAGTACAATGATATAAAAAGTCTCATACAAAAGAACTTAACTTTGGTCTACCTAGAGGCCGTGTAGAATATAACAGTAAAGATATAAATACTATTTACACATTATATTGTAATATGCTAAACTATCATTACGAAAGAGAAAAAACAGATTCTAAATAATTAATTAGATAAAAACAATCCTTATAGCTATTGATGCAGAGATCATACTGTTTAATTCTCTTTTTAAATTTTGAGAGGGAGCGCTCCTCTTTCAAGGAATCAGGTAAGGAGTTCCATAATTTTGCACCAGTGTACGCAAAACGTTTCTTATAGATATCGGTTCTGACCTTGGGAAGTTGGAAATTGTTTGCAGAACAGCGTAAAAAGTAAGAATCGGTTCCGAGGTGATTTTGGAATATATCTTTCATATAGGGTGGGGCTAAACCATTAACAATTTTAAACAGCTATCTGCTGTAATCTGCATTCAGCTAATGGCACCCAACCAAGGTCTTTAAATATATCGTTTGTCCGTACACTGGTGTATGGTGCTCCAGTAATTATGCGCGCAGCACGATTTTGTAATTTCTGTAATTTTTCTGCTAATATTTCATCAAAACCATCCCAAACAAGACAGCAGTAGTTGAAATATGGTTCAACTATTGCCTTGCACAATTTGTTAAGGCAGTCTTTGTTTAGGAAGGGCTTAATTTTCTTAATGATGGATAAGTTACATGAAATTTTCTTCTTGATATTTTCGATATGACGGCACCAAGTCAGATTATTATCTATCTGTACTCCAAGACATTTTGTTTCGTTGGTTTTTTTCAAGTTGAGGCCATTTATAGACAGAGTTACATCCTCCTCGCGGAAAGCAGATAATCTCTGTCTAGAGCCTATTAACATGAATTCTGACTTAATGACGTTTAAAGTTAGTTTGTTTGCACAAAGCCAAGATGATACATGATCTACATCTATGTCCATCTGCTTTTTTAGGTCAATTGCGTTACCATCAGAGAAGGTCAGACTCGTATCGTCAGCATACAATCTTGCTTTACTAACTGTTAAGCACTTCGGCCAATCATTGATGTACACAAGGAAGAGGATCGGACCTAGGATCGTACCTTGTGGAACACCATACGCTATTGATTTCATATATGATAAAACACCATTAACAGAACACTGTTGGGATCTATCAGTCAAATACGACCTGAACCATTCTCCGGCACATGAATCAAAACCGTAGTAATATAACTTTGTAAGCAGAACATCGTGGTCAACGGTGTCAAATGCTTTTTTTAAATCAAGGAAGATGACACCGTTGACCAATTTTTGATCAATATTAAAAGACCAATGATTGGTGAGATCTAGAAGAGCAGTCAAAGTAGAATGTAATGGTCTAAATCCTGATTGAAGAGAATAGATTAAGTTATTTTCCTTAAGATAAGATTTTACTTGACTACAGATCAATTTTTCAAAAACGCGAGAAATTGTCGCTGTCACAGAAATAGGTCTATAGTTGTTTGAGTCATTATGATCTCCAGACTTAAAAATGGGAGTTACCTTAGCAATTTTCCATTCATTTGGATACACACCGGAATGAACAGAAAGATTAAACAATTCGGATAATGATTCACAAATATATGATGCAGATAACTTAAGAATGTTGTTTGTAATTCCATCGAGAGCTGTAGCTTAATCGGTTTTGATATTTTTGAGTATCTTTTCAACTTCAGTTGAGGTAACTGAGTGAAGAGTAAACACAGTCTTAACCTTGGAAATGTAATCAGCAGCACTGATATTGCATTGATCAGCATCAATATCTGAAGCAAGCTTTGCTGCAATACCCGTGAAATGCGAGTTCAAGATGTTGGGTATACTTTTGGAATCAGTAACCGCTTCAGATGATGGTGATTTGATTTCATTAATCACAGTATTATTTGATTTCTTACCTCGTAATTCATTGATTATTTTCCAAGTTGATTTTGGATCTATCTATTTTCTAGGATTTATCTATCTTGTCTCGATAGAACGTTTTCTTAGTTTTTGCTATCAACTTATTAACACAATTCCTCTTTTTCTTATACGATGTCCAGTCATCCGTATTGTTGGATTTCATGGCTCGTTTTTTTTTACTAAATCGCGTGCATGCATCTCACGTTTGATGTCAGAACTGATCCATGCAGAGGATTTATTTCGAATTCTCATCTTTTTAATTGGGGCGCGCTTATCAAGAATTTTGAGAAATAAGTTTTTCCAGTTTTGCCAAACATTATCAACATTTGCTAAATGATTGACAATAGGCCATTGTGTGTTTTGAAGATCACATATAAAACTTGATTTATCGAAATTCTTGAAACGTCTCCTAGTAATTATTTTGGGTTTGCCTCTAGGGATTCCAATTTTCCGGACTCCGTAAATCAAACAATGATCACTTATTGAAAGAGAGTATGCTCCTGAACAGAGAATCTTTTCTTCATCATTTGTAATGAAGTGATCAATAACTGATTTACAATCTGGTGTCACCCTAGTAGGTGCATTAATCAACTGGCTTAAAGGATAATTGTCAAGCAGGTCAATTAGATGAGAAGTATGCGACTCCGGGGGGATTCAAAAATAGGTTGCAAATTAAGTCTTCTAATATGTAAATCTCTTTGTAAGCAGAGTCAGCTAGTCTTAGAAACATCTCAAAATTATCAAAACAGTCCATACAAGTTTTAGGAGGACGATCCCAGGTTGTGAGAGGAAGGATGAGAGGATAGATGGATGGATGGATGGATGGATGGATGGATGGATGGATGGATGGAGTGATCCTATAGATGGATGGATGGAGGGATGGAGGGATGGAGGGATGGAGGGATGGAGGGATGGAGGGATGGAGGGATGGAGGGATGGAGGGTTGGAGGGATGGAGGGATGGAGGGATGGAGGGATGGAGGGATGGAGGGATGGAGGGATGGAGGGATGGAGGGATGGAGGGATGGAGGGATGGAGGGATGGAGGGATGGAGGGATGGAGGGATGGAGGGATGGAGGGATGGAGGGATGGAGGGATGGAGGGATGGAGGATGGAGGGATGGAGGGATGGAGGGATGGAGGGATGGAGGGATGGAGGATGGAGGGATGGAGGGATGGAGGGATGGAGGGATGGAGGGATGGAGGGATGGAGGGATGGAGGGATGGAGGGATGGAGGGATGGAGGGATGGAGGGATGGAGGGATGGAGGGATGGAGGGATGGAGGGATGGAGGGATGGAGGGATGGAGGGATGGAGGGATGGAGGGATGGAGGGATGGAGGGATGGAGGGATGGAGGGATGAATGGATGGGATGGATAGGATGGGATGGATGGTTCGTCAGTGGGTTGGTGGGTGGATGCGTGGGTGAATAAGTAGATATTCTTATAGTTCTTTTTTTCAAGAACTCTCGGAAACGTCTGTGGAACCATAGAAAGTGTAGTTCGATAGCAACTATTACGGTTTTGGATGGAAAAATCAAACATTTTGTTTTTCATTCCAAAGAGTATAACACATCGTTTTCTCTCATTATTATCAGATAACTCATCCAAAGGAAAGTACGTTTTTTCTAACATGGATGGCTTCAAGGATCACACCTTGACCATCTATGACGTACAACCTAAAGACGCCGGCCAGTATTATTGCTGCATCAAGAACATCACAAGTCCCAGACCCCCCGAAGATATTAGTAACTGTCAGATCTTTGACGTCCAACCTCCAGGTCAGTATCAGTCTGTCATCTTATTATTAAGTTAGCAAAATCTCAACATACTTATAATACCAGATATGCTTCAACAAACAATCTTGTCCCTCCACCATCTCGTACTAACTCCTATTAAAAACAGCAAATCACTGACTGCATTTAAATCATATTTAAAAAGACACTTAATAAGACTACAATAAATTTGATGTTAGTTACTTTCTATCTTATTAAAAACATGCATGTGTATATATATATATGTATATTGATATATAATTATGTAAATTTTTTGTAAATAGCATATATGTTATATCTTAATGTAAATCCATTTCCAATTCTTCTTGTATGTAATAGCTATCATTAATTTAAACTGTAATTGGTATAATATACTCTCCCATCTTGATCCTATTTCACCCACATCATTTTACTATTATTTAAAGTGGCTGTCGACTTGAAAGTTCACACTATTTCGACAACCACACACACTGTACCATGAACAACACTCTGGTAATTTTTTTCCTCAAAAAATCTGGTATTTTATTTCAAAATGTATTATATGTATATATACACACTTGTAAACATTTATATGTGTGTAAATAAACAAAAGTTCAAAGTTCAAACTGCTAGTTCTAGCGGGTCGTAAACAGGTATGCCAGGTAAATGGTAAATGGAGTGTTGTCTTCAGAGAGCCGGATCGGCTGCGGAATTCCTCAGAGTTACATTCTTGGCCCGCTCTTCTTCCTCTTGTACATAAATGGTTTACCAGAGTGTCTAAGGCAAACAATACCTCGTATGTTTGCTGATGATACTAATCTGACAGCAACTGGGAGATCAATAGAGGAAGTTGAGGAAGTTCTTGGTTTGGGGATTGACCAGTTTTTGTCTTGGGATGAGCATGTTGATAGCATATCAGAGAAAATCTGATTGGCATACATAATGCTATAGTACAGCCGCATTTTTACTACTGTAGTGAGGTATGGGACACCCTTGGTGAAGGTCACGCTAAAAGTCTTCAAAATTACAAAACAGATCTGCAAAAGTAATCACTTATACGAGTAATGAAACTCCCCACCAGGAAGCTTTGAAAGCTCTGGGCTGGGAACCTCTCAAAAACCAAAGAGAGAAAACAAAAGCCAAGCACATGTACAAAATACTTAACGGAATGGCCCCTGACTGTCTTGTAGATCTCTTTACAAAACAAAAAAAAACAAAGCGATACAAAATTACAACTTAAGGGGCTCCAGTACCTCACTACAGTTACCTCTTCCTAGAATTTAGTTAAAGAAGCTTTTCTTATGATATTGCGCCAAAGTATCTCTGCGATTTACTTGAGCCTTATGCTCCTCAACGCTGTTTGAGATCTGGTTCTAAGAGGTTACCCAAGGTTTCAAATTATAATCTAAAGTCTTATGGATACCGCGCTTTTTCTATTTCTGCTCCAATGCTTTGGAATGCCTTGCCACTGCGAATTAAATGTAGTACATCTTTAAATATTTTCAAGAGTTATCTCAAAACATATTTATTTCGCAAAGCTTTTCATTGATCATTCGTTAAATCTTATTGGCTTTTAGATTACATAGTTTTTTGATTTTGATATTACAGATATTGTTATTATTAATTATTATCATTAATTATTATTTGCTTGTAAAGCGCTTTTGGACATTTTAGGAAAGGGCGCTATATAAATGAAATATTATTATTATTATTATATTCAAATCTGAAATTGCCACTCACACTCTATCTATTTCTTGGCATCTACAAATTAATTTATTACTTAATTTACAATGTATTATTGTAGCTTAATTAACAGTTATATTTATTTTATTATTCATTTCTATTTTGATTGATTATTGATTAGAATATAAAATAGTATTAGCTTTTCATTGTAATATTCATCCACACGCCCTTTGTGGAAATCAGCTTCAGTTGACGGGGCAAGCGTGTTTAAATAGAGTTAACCTACCTACATACCTTTTATCACTATATCCCTTTTACAAATTTACTTGGTTTTCGTTTCAGGTTCTGTAGTTGGCAAAGCAAGTCTCACGTTTTCCATCATTCTCCTCGACCTGCTGCTGATTTGGTTGCTGTAATGGTCACGTTTCTACTCCACCAGGTCACGTGATGCCTGAGGATGGAAGTGTATCCATCATTTGATGTGTGCACTCTTAGTCTTACTGCTGAATTGTATTGAATGCCTTCATTGTACTTTATATAAGATAGTTAGCAGTAGTTTACTTTTTTATCTGTAAACAAAATGAATATGTTTGAGTTTTCATTTGTGTACTCCAACAAAACAATAAAATGGGAAAAGATCTTAGCTTGTGTGATCTTTTAGCTCGTAATACTAGTCTTTTGTAAACCATCCCTTCTCAGGTGAGCAAGCGTTACTTGGCGGGCTATATTTCAGTAGTATCACACCGACCCAGGAATCTTGTCTCAACAGATGATTTGCATGTGATGTGAAAGGAAAGACCACAAGATGACTCATGATATAGTCTCGAGTATAGTTTTATTAATGATATTGGATCATTCACTGACCTACTAACAACATGATCACTAGCTACTTTTAACAAGACTTGTAGATTAACTAGTCACACACATACTGAAAAGGTTGACATACAGGTCAATACTTAACAGGCGTCGTCAAAATAGTCCAAGTGAAATCAAAACTTTGACATTTTGGTTTATTCATATAACAGTGTGGTCTACATTCATTGTTGCGTGACTACTGATTAACTGTATTGCTTTACAAATTTAAGTCATGTGAGTCTACAAGATCGACATGAGCCCCAGCCAGTACACCAACAAGAACATTGTGGAAAATCACCACGACACCAACACAACCTGATGATTCCAAAGAAAATAAAGAGAGTTTTTGCAAAAAATATCTATAACCATTAATCGTTATTTGCAGGCTTAGTATTCGTGCCGAATAGTCCATAGCCAATTACCCTGTAGAAATTCTGCCATGGAAGTGTCGTTGATTTACTTCAATATGGAGAAGACAATAGATATAGACAGGAAAAATACGTAATGCGTGACTGTCATGAAAGCCAAGGTTTATTCACCGCGTGTTACATATCACATGCTACCCTGGTCCCAGAGGCTCGACGATTTTTCTCCCGGCCACGTATATTTTGAGCCGCGAAGCAGCGAGACCTCGTCGGAGCCTCTGGTAGGAACCTCATACAACCTCATTTCCATGCTAAATCAAAGTGTCAATCAATCATTTAGAACTAACCAATCACACAAGAGATCCCCGTGGCGCTTTTGGTATTTAGGGAGGGGAGGTTGTAGTTGACCAAAATAACTTTGCGGAGTCCACCTAAGTGCTTTTGTCATGTACACGTGTCCAAATATGTCAAAGTGACAGTCCGGTGTTTACATTCAGCAACACGAATCGCAACCAATTGTGAACGAAATTCAAACAAAAATACTCCATTGAAAAGCGCAATCTCACATCCTTCAAAGTCCTGTCGACTTTGCAAATGTAGTATTACGTCTGGAAGACCAAGAATTCACCTCTTTGGCCCAAAGTCTCGCAACGAAAATCTTGTGAAACGACTAGCTGTTGTTCTCGATGCCGAGGTTCTTGGCTTCCTTTTTTTGGTGTTACAAGTTACAAAGTTACGAAGTTACAGAGTTACAAAGTTACAAAGTTTAAGACCAAATGCTCTGTCAAATTTCTGTCAACATGTCGTGATATTGATGTGATCGACACCCGTTGTGTTACTGATTAGTTGCCTAGGCCTTGTAGATATTTATTGTATTTTCTATTGTATTTTATCGGTAGTCAAAGGGAGAAACTCGTATAAATGACTACACACACTCACCAACTCTATAATGGATATTGATTTTAAAATCGGCTTTAAAATCGGCTTTCAATGGTTATTGCGTGAAATTATCAAGCTAACCTCTGTACCCTGTTCAGTTAGTATCGTCAATGACCTTTGTTCTCCTTGTCTTTTGCTCTTCCGGTAACGTTTCAATGTTCTCAAACCGTTTTTCAAGCGTTGTTGACAATATTTCGTCGAATAGCGCTTCGGATATACAATGTGGCATCGAGAAATGTTCACTGTAGCTAGAACTATAAAATAACACCTTGAAATCTCTTGACATTACAAACAAACTGACATAAGATAATGAGCAATGTATACTTGTACCTCCCTACCCTTCATTACAAATAATTTAGCCAATCACAAACTGGACTTCAAATCAGCCAATCAGTGAACCAGAACAATTTTGAGCAATCTGTAATTCTATTGGTGCGGCCTGATCAATCAACTATGCGGTTCCTACCAGAGGCTCCGACGAGGTCTCGCTGCTTCGCAGCTCGCTCACCGCTTCGCGGCTCAAAATATACGTGGCCGGGAGAAAAATCGTCGAACCTCTGGAACCAGGGTAATCACATGCATGCTACTTGCATGATATCTATGTCGGCTGGATGACCTACCTGCCCGGTTCTCAATAGCATTTGTTTATTTTTGTTTCAGCTTGTGGAGGAGAGTTAAACTCAGACTTTTGATGCTCTGGGAATTCTATATTGTTTGCTAATGATCGTAACATCAAATTCTTTCGCACCATGCACGGTCCATACTCGATTGGCTGCTTTCCGATTTACTCCCGAAGTTTGGTAATAAACAGGTTTTTTTAAATTCAAACGTGGGACGTTTGTCATGATGTACTTTGTCAGTGTGAGTGAATAGAATCGGCGAACATGTCTCAAATAAAACTTCAAGAAAGATGCGAGCCAGACTTTTGAGTTTAAATAAAGAACCATACTTCGGGAGTAAATCGGAAAGCAGCCAATCGAGTATGGACCGTGCATGGTGCGAAAGAATTTGATGTTACGATCATTAGCAAACAATAGAATTCCCAGAGCATCAAATCGTTGGGAAACGATCAATGTTTTCTGTATTTCCCGTTCGCTTTAGATCGCGTTAAATGAGTTCAATGCTTTTGCAATTTTGTGTAATATTAGTTTAAGTTCTAATTTGTATCCTGACGTAGTTTTGAGAGAAATGATCAGCGATTTTTAGAATAATGGAAGATCTAGTAAGATTGACTAGAAAACGGCAATGAAAAGTGCGCATCAAATGTTTAACCCGTCTTATGCATTATACGTTTTCACAAAATCGCATAAGTCGATTACCTTCAAAATGTTCCTTTTAAAACTAGATACAGAGTAAAACTAAATGAGCAATGACTTTTGTGAATATATTGCTCTGAAATATTAATTTCGGCCGTATCAAATCCATTGTTTAGTTTTGAAGTAGATTATGCACTATATTTAGACAATCTCAAATATCTCATAATTAGCTAGATAGATTATTTCAAAAATCCCTACAAATGGAGGCATCTAGTGTATAATTATACACTATATGTGGTACGAAGCATTTTAGTGTTGAACGCTCTGCAAGGCTAAAATTGCTCTCTAAACGAAAACAAATATTTAATCATAATCGCGTGTTATGACGTCCGATTTCATTAAAAACTGCATCAAACATTAATTCAATCTTTATGTGACTTATGTGCAAAAAAGATTTGCAATCGGATAAAACACGTTTACGCACCAGCGTTTCAAACGTGGAAGGTAGCGGTCAAGCGTGAGGGTGTCCAGCCACCTTAAGGGTAGATGTCCACTAATATCGAGCAAAATCGAGAATTCGCGGTCACAGTCAAAATTTCGATGTTGCTCATTTTTGGTTTGCTGGAAGGCATTACCGAGTAAACAAACGTGGTGTAGTTAGTTTTTCAAAAAACCGCTAAAATTCTGAGAAATCCGAGAAAAACTGGTGGCCTAGCGGCGTTCTCAAAAGTATGCAAATTTTCAGTTAAATCAAACCGGTCCAAAAACAACTAACCCATACAGAATAGGAAAAAGATATGAAAACTATATGTTTATAAATTGATAGAAGAGATGTTTGAGACTTGATTGGGTATAAAATAATGGTTTTAGCTATTTATTGAAAGCGGTCAGGTGATATTTAGAATTGAGTGGTATTCACACATAGATTTGACCCTTGCTACGCCAAAAAAAAATAATAATCAAGTACGCAACTTTTTTTCTCAATGAAACTCACTTCATGAACTATTTGGATGTTCTTCTAGAACATATCCAAAAATCAGTTTGGGATTATTGTATTTAGGGTTCATACGGAGGCCGTGAACATTGAGTATTTTCGACATATACCGTAACTGAAATCCACAAGTGTTTGTTGTTTCTGGTCGCTATTTTCTCATTCGTTTCTATTTTTATCCGGAATTAAAGCCCAAAAATGTGTTTCCTTTTAAAAAAATACCTTTAATTAGCAGTTTACATTATTTTAGCAGTTACAACATTCATTTCGGGTAGATTCTCTAAAGAAAATTAATAACAGTCGGATTAAGCCAGTAAAACTGACACAATTAAAAACCTACTGTACGATTTTACCTGCTCCACCTGATAAGATAGTGTCAGCTTTAAAAACTTTCCTTTTGAGAAATCTCAAAATTTTGGGTACGGTATACATCGCACGAAATCAATGCAGTTTAAAAAGGAACATGGACATGCAAAAGCCATTAAAGATAATATATTTTGAAATTAAATTATAAAGCAGTTTCATGCACGTTAATTGACGGCATTATGCAAAATCCTAAATGATAAGATGTACATGCCCAATTAGAACAACGTCCCTGGACGAAAACTTTGGTTAAAAGTTCGGTTCGACGTGCTGCTCAGCTGAGCGGCCGGAGTTAAACACTAGTCAACTGAAGCTCCTTCAATGGACCCCGGGACATGGCGGGGAATTAATGTGACGAGACCGGGAGTTTAACGCGCATGCATTTAACAGCGTGAATGCACGGAGATACGAGAGATTTAATGCGTAGCTCAACAATTTTAACAGCTAATATTTTCCTGTGTACCCTGGGCAGGGCGGGGAATTTAACACTGCATAAATGTTAAATTCCCCGCCCTTTCTCGGAGGTCGAGGGGTGGGGGTTTCAATTGACTAGTGCATGAAAACAAATAAAAGAAAAAGAAAGAAAATAAAGAAACATAGAAACGAACGAATGAGGGAGGGAGGGAGGGAGGAATAGGAAGGAAGGAAGGAAAAGCAAGGGAAAAAAGGAAGGAAGAAAGGAAGGACAGAGGAAAGCATAAGGTCATCCTCCCCCTCCCAAAAAAAAAGGTCAAATCACAAACGAATGATTTTTTTCCTGACAATTAGAAATTACTGCTGAAATTTAAAATATTTCTCCTCATGAAAACACAAGTAAAAGACTTCATGACACTTTGAGGTGTACCCTTCGAGCAGAGTTTCCCTTTTACCTGGGGGGGGGGGGGGGGGGGGGGTACTTCGCCAGAATTTGGGTAGGGGTGTTCCGATGGGATTCTGAAAGGGGTACCCTGTTTATGACAAAAAAAACTCTCAAATTTCTAGACCCTGTTTATGATAAAAGATATATTTTATTGCACTGAGTTCCTGTTTCAATTATCATGTCAACTCGCGTATCTTTTTTTTTTACGACAATAATAACCAGTTTCGGTCAATGCGAAAGTAGAAACCCTGAATATGACAGGAAGCTAAGGAAAAATTTGCAATTTTAGTGAAATTGCATACCCTGTTTATGACAAGAAGCTCGAAAAACCATACCCTGTTCAGCGGATCATCCCCGTATAGTCTATATATGGGAGTACCCCTCCCCAGGCGAAAGTGGTTAAAGGAGACTGCTCGTCTCAGTATCCATTCCGATTCCACAATCACGGTAATTCCCCATTGCCTATTTTAATAAATATCCACTTCGCGGCGAAGGATCGTCCCTCTTTTAAAACTAAATGAAAATATACAAAAGTTTACAAAAAGACGCCGAATGGCCGAATAGGAAAATAAAATACCGGGATTGTCGAAAATACTCAATGTTCACGGCCTCCGTATGAACCCTAAATACAATAACCCAAACTGATTTTTGGATATGTTCTAGAAGAACATCCAAATAGTTCATGACGTGAGTTTCATTGAGAAAAAAAGTTGCGCACTTGATTCATTTTTTGGCGTAGCAAGGGTCAAATCTATGTGTGAATACCACTCAATTCTAAATATCATCTGACCGCTTTCAATAAATAGCTAAAACTATTATTTTATACCCAATCAAGTCTCAAACATCTCTTCTATCAATTTATAAACATATAGTTTTCATATCTTTTTCCTATTCTGTATGGGTTAGTTGTTTTTGGACCGGTTTGATTCAACTGAAAATTTGCATACTTTTGAGATCGCCGCTAGGCCACCAGTTTTTCTCGGATTTCTCAGAATTTTAGCGGTTTTTTGAAAAACTAACTACACCACGTTTGTTTACTCGGTAATGCCTTCCAGCAAACCAAAAATGAGCAAAATCGAAATTTTGACCGTGACCGGCCGATGCTCGATATTAGTGGACCTTCGCTCTTAAGCTCTACGCGTGGTTTTACGGCTCATTACACAAAACTGTAACTAGGCAAGAACTGTCTTGACCTGTAACTTTAATTGATCTGGATATGCTGAATAGAATAATGAATTATTCAATGTATGACAAAATAACGTCATTAGTTAATGATACCTCTAAATCAGTACTTCCATGTTAAAATTCTAGCACTAAGTAAATGAAAAGCTAAAGCCGGAAAAATAAGCCACCAAGAGAGCATGACAAAGAAATGGGAATGAACATGATCTTATGAGATAAGTCAGAGTAGTAGTAACACCTGTCGAAAACTAGAATAGCTCTGTTATAGGTTGGCATAGGTCCAACTATGCATATAACCTTAAAACGTTTTGGACCATAGCGTGAACGTACCGCAGCATGAACCATGGTACCGTAGCATGAACAATGGTACAGTAGCATGAACCAGTGTACCGTAGCATGAACCAGTGTACCGTAGCATGAACCAGTGTACCGTAGCATGAACCAGTGTACCGTAGCATAAACCTGGGTATCGTAGCATGCTATCAACTGCATTCCTGTTATCAAGGAATTTGGCCACCAGCATGGAGTCAGATATAGGTAAAATATATATATATGATTTAGAAATGTAATAGCCTAATTATGTGGGGCTTCAAAATTTGATATCTATATATATGTTTAAATCAATATTTTTGTTTTGGTGAAAGCAACATTGGTGTGGTGTTCTCACGAGAACGAAACGTTGGGAAGTCTCTTACCCTCAACATCCTTGCTAAAGGACAGGGGCTTCCCACAAAAACGCACCCTTTGTTGGTGCTCTGGAGGGGATTAAAATGTTTGCGGCACATCACTGTAAGTTTGTTGTCATTATTAATTCATGTACAGTCCATATTAGGAAGCATCCTTTCTGAATGACAAAGCTAGCATAAATTTTCCAGTGTGTGCTATAGCCGCAAACAAAAGTTATATTTGGATGGACATATATATGAGCAAGGAGAGTATTGAGTACGAGCTCACAGTCGGATTAAATTGTTCCTTTGCCAATATTATATACACAATTAGCATATTTATATCAAGGTGTCAAGACTTTTTTAATATTGGACAAATTCTGTTGGCTCATAATTTTCTGAAACCAACTTGTATGTATATCATTCAAATGTATATTAATTAAACTAAATGATTATTCTTGTTTTCTTATATATTTTTTTAGTAAAATGCTGATGAATATCCTCCAGAGTTCGACTCTAACATGCTTTGTCGATGATCCAAAGCTGACTGAGGCATTGGGGGAGTTCCTCTTGCAAGTCAACAGTGGGTTGCTTCAGGGCTCTTCTCAAACAGGCCTAAATGCACCAAAAGGAAGTTTGCTTCTTTCAACAAACTCCATCGAATGCGATAGGTATGTATTGGTTGTGAGCGCTTTTTAATTAAATTATATTTTGTGATTTTAATGAAATTGCTTAATAATTACATAGCTAATGCCTATTTTCTTTTTTAGAATACATGGAAGAGTTCTCAGGATGGATTATGTGAAAGATGAAGATTTCACAATAACCCATGAAAGTGGGCTTTACAATCTTGAGGAGTTGGTGGAAGAAAACAAGGCAAGTTGAAGAAAAATAAAATTGGAAAAAAATTCCATTTTGATCCTATAGTCATTATGTGACTAATTTAGAAACCAACTTTTTCGAATTTATCTTGGAAAATCCAAAGTTATTTAAGTCTAATGGAATCGCTTTGAAAAATCCATGTGCTTGCTGACATATTTCTGCAATGAAATTGACCAATCGCAGTGCTTGTGCGGTAGTTAGTGATTTCATAATGTGACAAAAACCATAGCTTAATGTACACATATAATGCAAGATATTACAATTTCTATTTTTTATTTCACAGGGATTCCTTCTGGCTTGGGTCTTAAGATATAGAAAAATGTGGTGCAGCTATGAAGGAGCTAACCAAAATCTCTTGAAAATCAGAGCTGTTCTGGAAATGGAGATTCCACATCAGCAACCACGCTGGTACAAAGGAGCAATGCTGCTTATGTATACCTATACCCTAGTAAGTAGTTTTGAAACTACATATTAACACACTTTGTCACACTCCTGTATTCTTAGTGTCTATCCTGACTATTACACTCTACTAATTAGTATACTTTGTTGAATGGGTTATAGAAAGCCCCTCTAATGTATGATTAATTGTCTAATATAAAAATGAGTGTAAAAAGTTACCTATTTTGTTTCATTTTTAGTTCCATTCTACAGCTGGGGTTAGAGCTGATATAAGGGAAGCACTGAGAAGACTTGGGAAGTCATGTTTACCCACCAAAAAAGTCCAGCCTTTTTGGGAGAGAGTACAGCTTGCCATTCAAGCAAAACTCGATCAACAAGACGTATGTGTGCACAAATATGTATCGTTTCTTCACTAGTAACGACACATTAATTAATTGAGAATGCTATTATATAATTTATGTATGTAGGAACATGCATGGCCTGGGTGATAATAAAATACACATTAAACACACATTTCTAAGTCCTAACCCTTTCAAAAACAAGCAACTCAAAAAAGGTTGGAGGGTGGGGCAATCTCTGTTTACTCCTTTAACCTTTAACATATGGTACTGATACTTTTTTCAACACAGGAATCCCCATTAGTGTGGCTGAACCCACTTGTCAACCTTAAGGTTGATGATAATTTTGTGCCAGGAATTGGCATTTTGTCATCAGCAATGCAGCATTTTCCTTCTATTTCTGGGCAGGCAAGTGTTCTTGGGCTTTATAATAATAATATAAATGAGATGTATGCACACTCATATGGTCTCAGATGGAGAATGTATAATAATATATGTATAATGTGACTATAAAAATCATAGACTGAAATTTAGCATGTAAGAGCTACAATAAGAGTGGATGTGTAATAGAGAGTATGCCTTCTTTCCTATTGATTTTATTAAATTTTTCCCCCCATAATTTCAATTTTAATAGGAAATTAAAGACGAGCTGGATTTAGTTTCCGACATGGGGAAAAAAACCATAAGTATTTTTTTTGCAACAAGGAACGAGTGCTCTTTGCAGGATATAAAAAAAAAGATAGAAACTGTGGCAAAGCAGCCAAAGGATACAGAATTCCAAGAAACATCCTTGATGAGAGGATTCTAAAACAAATTGACTCAAGTAAGTGTATTACTTAAAAAAAACAATAAACAAAGTCCACCCATACTTGCAAGCTAATGATTGTGTGCAGTAAGATTGGTTTGGTATCCATTATATATAAAATACACAACTTAAGATTTAATTTGCATATCACAAGCAACACAAGGTCTATAGAATAATAATGCTCCAGGCTTTCTTTTTTTATTAATTAGTGATTAGATGACGAATAATTGTATCAATGTAATAGATAAGAGTATTGAAACAATGGTAATAAATATCAAATGCATATACATTATAATGATTTATGGTATTTTCCCAATAATGCAGAATGCGGAGTAATGGAAGCTCAATTGACACCAGAGGACAGGTATAAGTGTTCCACAATGGCAGAAGAAGAAGAGACTCTGTGTGAAGAAAGTGTTTCCCTCATTGAAGAAGTACAGCAGGATGTTTGGATGTTAGGTATATTTTAAACAAACATATTATATAAATTTTGATATGAAAATGTAATAATCATATGCATGAAACAACATAATGAGCATTCTATCACTGAGAACATTTGAAATAAATGTAGTGTCTGCCAAACTACTGACCTAGCCTCACAGTCTGTATCTGAGAAAGTTTTAAGGACACCAAAAGGCTTAAATTGATTGTTGAAGTGTGATTACTATGAATGGTTCCATATTTTTTGTTTAAAGCTGAAAATTTTGGATTGGAAAATGAGGAAGTTAAAGCAGGAACTCCAGAAAATGCATATTTCATACAGGTATTTATTTGTACTTCTAAAATTGAACAAGTGTCCATAAAATGAGAAGCGCAAGCTAAGCATGCTGACCCATGATAAGATTACACTTATTTAAGAAAATAACTTCTTGACTTATTGATATTTATTGAATTGTGACTTTTAGGAGTTAACACCAGACTCAAGACAGAAGTACATGAGCTTTACTCCACGACGCAAGGAAATATTCAAAGAGGTAACATTTACTTGAATGAAAAATTTATGAGTACATTATGCACCATTAGGTACTATCTCTTTATGGTGCACACTTTTAGAGTTTGTACTCTATATGTCTTGTGATGCATTAATTAAATGAGTAATGATAACTTTATATCACAGGGGTTTATGTCCTGCAAAAGACAAGCAGATGCAGCTAAAGGTATTTATTAAACTGATTAATTAAAAAAGTACATAATTTACCATATTATGAATGATTAAAAATAAAATATAGAAATACCATAAAGTTCTAGATTCCTTTTCATATTTCATAACTTTTTATTGGCAGGCAGTCAAGATGATAATGCTGAAACTGTGAGCTCCGGTACGTTAGTGACAATAATTACCAACATATGAAAATAAAATATGAATTAATGAATTAGGACATTTACTACAACTACCATAATTCCCAATTTGCACACTTTTTTGGTTAAAACAGAATAAATTTGAACAAAAAAAGAAAGTCTGCCAAGCATTTTGGTAGCAACAGTTGTAGTGAAATGATGCTATTATGCAAACATACTGTCACATTGGTTTAATTGCATTGAATATTCAGTTCATATTGGGACTCAAAGTTCATATTGGGACTCATTGAAATGAAAAGTCTAGGCTGCCCAGCAGTACATCCAATCTAAAATCAATGTGAATGGCCATCAACTCCATTCAACTGTCTGTTATTTTGGGCCATGAATGGATTTCTTGTATGTGTTCGTCCTATTAACATTTTTCATCTAAAATACTTGTTTTTGTTTTTGTAATGGTTAATCAGAACAAGAAAACCCTGCACCAAAAGAAACAAAACGTCACCGGTTATTTGCAGAAGGAACTGTTGGTGTACTACCAACTGAAAGAAGTAAAAAAAAAGGTAAAGCAATGGATTACTTGAAAAAAATGACGTGTGTACATAGTATTAATGTATAAGAAATGTATACGAAAAGCACAGGTGGCGTAGCGGTGAGAGCACTCACCTCTCACCAATGCAACCCGGGTTTGAGTCCCACTGAGCTCGGTGTCGTATGTGAGTAGAGTTGCTTGTTGGTTCTCTCCTGTGTAGTATGTGAGTAGAGTTGTTTGTTGGTTCTCTCCTGTGTAGTATGTGAGTAGAGTTGTTTGTTGGTTCTCTCCTGTGTATTATGTGAGTAGAGTTGTTTGTTGGTTCTCTTCTGTGTAGTATGTGAGTAGAGTTGTTTGTTGGTTCTCTCCTGTGTATTATGTGAGTAGAGTTGTTTGTTGGTTCTCTCCTGTGTAGTATGTGAGTAGAGTTGTTTGTTGATTCTCTCCTGTGCTTCGAGGGTTTTCAGGGTTCCCCGGCTTTCCTCCCTCCACAAAAATCAACTCCTAAATTCCCATTGGAATGACAGTGGATGAATAGCTACTCTGTAGAAATGCCACTGTTAAATCCCATTTATTTATTTATTTAATTAATTAATTATTTATATGATTATTTATATGATATAATATTTACTAGGCAATAAGAATCAATGTACCAAGTGCAAGGGCTCATCCCCTCCAAAGCATAAGAAAAACAAAGGAGGCAACAACGAGTTTTGGGATTGGATTGAATGTGCCAAGTGTAGCCATTGGTTCCATCTGTAAGTGCTAATATTGATCAATATGATATGCAATATACACCTACTTGCAAGAACGTTGTCATACATACAGCATAGTAGTTTAGAGAGAAAGGAATAAATTAAAAGACAAAAGAAAAAGTTCAGCTTCAGTGATCTTCTTTTTGTCTTTTAATTTATTCCTTTCTCTGTAAACTACTGATGTTCTATTTTCATGTGACAACGTTCTTGCAAGTAGGTGTAGATATAATATTCATAGAATATATTTTTGCAATCCTATCTTTTTGTCAACAACCTTTTTCATGTGCTAATAGTAATTTATTCATTATGCTTTGGGAAAATCCTTTGTGTCTGCTGTACTTGTTTATTTAGGACTATTTTTTTATTTATTACTTAAAAGTCATATATGTTTCACAGTATCAGTACCTATATTCAATGTACGATAATGTGCATAAAATATTTCATCTTTCTTGCAGACAATGTACTCAACTTTCCGAAGCACCAGAGAAAAATGATGCATGGTATTGTGAATATTGCATTAGTTGTTCAGCTTAATTAATAACCACATAAATGGATAAATTGTAAGAATTTGTCTGAATCCAAACAGTTATGTAAATGAACTGCAGAAATCAAATTTGGAAAGTTTTCAATCCATATAACGTTATATTACAATGTTACAATCATTCGTGAAATAATATTTATCACAGATTTGTGAAGTAAATGTGGACTAGTAGATAATTTTACAAATCATTTATTTGGTTTTAAAGTTAAAAGCCATGTTAAGATAACTTGTAGAAATTAGTAAATGATTTCAGGAAACTTTTCCAAATTTCTACAGTTTATCTTGACATGGCTGTTAACTTTAAAACCAAATAAATGATTCGTAAAATTCCAACTAGTCCACACTTAACTTCACAAATCTGTGATAAATATCCCTAGACAAGAATTGGTTAGCTTCTAGTGTTTTCTCAATTTTCTCTTTTTGGGATGATACTATCTTCTCATTATGATAGTAATCCATCAAATAATTGTACAAAAAATGGACTGAGAATGACTGCATAGTTGAGCTTCTCAACCTTAAGAAATTTTTTCTATGGTTTTCACTTTCTTGGTAACTAGTTTTGATTGTGAAAGCTTGTTCACAATACTGCAAGTTGTGAAATTCACAAAGAGGAGACTTGTGTGGCTCTGTTGACGTGTGGAATCGATCACCCATTACATATCGATCTGTGTTACCTGTAATGGGATGTTCCCATTTCAATATGTCTTCTGGTTTTGGTAAAGTCACATTTTCTGCTCTATACTCTAGTGGAACTATGTCAGGAACACTAACCTAGCAAATTAAATTCATATTTTAGTTTGTCTTTTTACTTGCCATTTTTTATAAATGCCAAAACAATATTGACAGTTTTATGTTTAAATCCCAAAATAATACAAAATTGTAGTTAATTATAAAAAATGTCCAATATGTGCAAAACGTCACAAGAAAACGAATTAATGGTTATGAACATGACTGTATAAATGACTTGTATATAATCTGAAAATAAATATTTAACAAGCAAACCATTTGTGTGATGTTTTTAATGTTGTTTACTTTTTATTAATTTTAGAAAGTATAATAAACATCAAATCAATATCTAGTCTAAAGTTTTGGTTGAACAAAATGTAATACCTGAGATGGATTTTTTCCAATTTCTGGTATTTCAAAGCAACCAGCTCTGTCTGCCCACAGCATTTTTGTTACAACAGGATCTCTAATATCCATATGCCGTGCAAATCCACAAGGTGTATCACATATGAACATAGGAGGAGGGTAACGTAGTGACAGATATAAATCTGCAGAAGCTCTAACAGACTCTTGCAACAACAGAAACTTAGAAGCAACAGTAACCTAAAATAAAATGTGTATCAAGTCGTGAGTTCCCAGAATTGACACTTATTTATAAGACAACTATGCCATGGTGCACAAAGTTGCACCATAGGACAGCGGCTCTGGGACAGAAACCGCTATAGAGATTCACTTTACATTATATAAATTATACAAATTGTTAACCCCCCCCTTGATTTACATGTAGAAACCCATGTACAAAAATAATTATTATCCAATAATGAAATTATAAGTGGAGGATCATAAGTGAGGAAATTCGTCCTGCAGGTTTATCCAATGAAGAATGAGGCTTTAGGGACAGAAAAAATAAATGAAGGTAATGACACTTACACCATGTCGACAAACAATATGGTAAAAGCCACCAGTGTTTCCAGGCACTTTGTTGAAACCATGACACGGAGAGTTACCAACTAACAGATGTGCATAAAGAGCATTTATTTCAGCCTGTATGAAGCTCTATGAATACAAACATAGGGATTATAAAATAATATTAAATGCCTTTGCAAATACATTTTAACAAGAAAGGATAGTCAACTAAGAATATTAAACGCAAGCATTGCATTGGATAATAGATCTTACGTTCTGAAGCAATATCTCCCTATTTTAGTTCATGTTATTTGTTGAAGGATGAGAATCTTTTTTGCCAATTGTATCCACATCCATGTATACTCATGTGCAACAATAAAGCAAAGAAATCATATTCCAGGGAATATTTTGACATCATTTCTGTATAATTGGTGAAGCATTGCATTACAAAGTCTGTTATATGCTTTGAGCAATTATCACTTTCAATTACTCGTTGCTTTATAGGTTGGTTGAAGAGAGATATGCATGTAATGTACACAGAAAAACTGTTAACACTGAGCAAATACAAAATACTACGCATGTAATTAGAAAATCAAATACCTTGGATGCGCCAGATGGAAGTGTCATAGAACATTTCTTTGCAATGTCTTTGAGATCTTTGATATTCAACATATCAATAGAAGTTATGTCCAATGCATTAGATGAAATGAGATGGTGCAATAATGCAGGATCCCCTATTAATATTGAAAATTATTATATTACTATTTAATTTAATGGAAAATCATTCTCAAAATTCAAATCCTACATCTTTATGAAATAGTCAACTTGTATAAGAAGCAATAAAGGATGATCAAAAAATACCTTGTGTTGGCTTATTTCGTGATTTTAAATAGATACTTTTCTTTTGCATTTCAGTATTGAACACCTGATTTCCTCTAAGTGAAGGGGCAATGATTGGGGGGACAGTGCTTGCATTGATAATGATGTCCTTGTCAAGCCCCTTCGCATATACATTTTTTTCATGCCAGGCAACTTTCAGGGAATTCAGAAATTCCTCCAAGCTGTAAGGACTAGAAGAGGGTTTTTCGTTATACTTGACCTGTGAATTCAAAGTGTATTTATCAAAGGTTAAAATAATGATTGTATCATGCATGGCAAAGGCTGTTAACTTGAAATGAGTGCAGCATTTTATTTTGGGGATTGGAGTCTCAACTTCTGAGTCCTGATGTTAGCATATAAACACTGTTATCCAACTGAAGATACATTGTCCAGCACAGGTACCTCTGAGTAGTGAATTATTTCTTTGTCTCACAATGAAAGAGGTGAGCATGATTCTTAATTCATCAACTTAAAACCTGTCCAAAATGCAGGGGGACCCAAGCCCATGTACTGGCCCTGCTATAATATATTTGTTGTTACAAACCCCTTTTAGTGAACAACAGTTTTTCTCATTGCCATCACCAAGGTAGAACTCCCCAATAATGCCACACAGCCCACAAATGTTGTCATCCAAGGATCGATTAGTGATTATTTCAAAGAAATAAAAGCTGTTGTATAACAGGCGTGACCAGTAAATAAGTTCTGCTGAGGAAGGCATCATTTCCTGAAAATGTATATACAATAATTATCACTGTCAAAATGGATCAAGTGTATGAAATTGAAGGCTAAATGGTGGCCTTTCTAGGAGGTTTTGTAACTCTATAAGCAATTGTTTTATAATACATTCAAAAGGCTAGAAGATAATCTATATTGGAAATTGGAGTACAAATGAATAATATTAAATAAGGAAATTATAATCAGCCTCTACTTAGTAATAACAGGATTAATTACATAAAAGAAATACCATGGTTGCAATACCACTTCATGTATCTTTCAATGAGAATTTTTTAGCAAAAACCAAACCTTGACACATTGTTTGCACCATGCATCTAATTTGCTTTCAATGGCTGTATATATTGGCACACCACGCTTGAATAGTTCCCTCCACTCTAGCAGCACCTCTATACCAAGAAGAATTTTTTCACAGATATTAAACAGCCCTGAAAATATAGTGAAATGAAAAAAAAAGTCTCATAAGTAATATATAACCCATCTCCACTGGCCATATTTGGTGTAGAGCTTTGCAGTCATTGTTGGTACAGGATTTAACTTTAATGACGCACTGCTTAAAAGGGTTGCCATTGGTCATAATGACAGAACCTCCACGACTTCCAGGATGTTGCTTAGGTTCTCCAAGAATATAACCACACAACCTACAATTCATCTCGTGAGGGTGAAAAACCAACGGCCAACCACCCTAAAGGAAAATATTTATACACAGTTGAGTCTTGAGGAAAATTAAGATATCCTTTAACATTTCTGATTAGAACTCATACTTTTTTACCTCTTTAACTCCCAAACGTGTTAATGAATCACACTTTTTGGCATGGTCCAGCCACATCACAGGGATTTGATATGGGATGGATCTTTGGGAGTTTGCTTGAAGTGTAGCTTGCCGTGAGAGCTCACTGCTTGGGACATCTGCACTTGGCTCTGAAAGTATGCTACTAGTGGATGTTGGTAGGCTGGTATTTGCCAATGGCGCAGTTGAAGATGAATTTGAAGATGACAGAACACTAGTAGAAGTTGATGATGAGGATGATGAAATGCTTTTAGCGGTGGGTAATACACATATGAGAGCATGCTGATGTAAACAAAATTTGATATGCTTTTGCTGTTTGCCTGAACCTGCAAGAGTCTTGCAGTTTTTAGCTGTGCATCTAAACCGATCTCTTGCCAATCTCATCACATGTGTGTAGCCAATCTGAGATGAGGCAGTTGGTGCTCCAAAAACAACAAAAACATTTGTGGCGACTTGCATAACTGAAGGCCAACCTTTATTGTTGTCAACTAAGTTGACTCTCAATACTTCTTTGGTAGTTGCATCACAATGATACTTCCCCAAAGTGTCACTGGTGATGTGCCATTCTTGCACAGCACTTGTTGTATTTGACAGCAATTTAATGTGCTGGCAAGAAAAACCCAATAGACTTGAGGCATCATTTGTCACAGTTATGCCTCTGACTTCTTTGCACTCTTGGTGGTGACAAAAACTGCCTCCTTGATCTTTTATTACAAAACATCTATCACCTCTGGGACTAGTTTTAACTGAGTATATACTAGTCCCACCTTCTTGAGTAATCAATACACATTCTGGGTTTTCCAACTTTTTTTTTTTTGGTTTTGGAACAAACCTACCACCAATGACAATGACAATGACAATGTTTTATTTGCATCACTTTTACAAATTTTAAATTACATTCAACTATTACCTTGAATATTAGATGCAAGCTCGCTATAATAACCTATAAGGGCTATACAGGACAGCAAGCTTCCAACTTATGTACAATATAACTAGGCAAGTAGATAGCAAAGCAAGAATAAGGAAAAATAAGCATATATATGTATGATATGTATATTAGTACTATTCTATGTATAAAGGAAAAAAGTAAGGAAGAATGGAAGAATAAGCATAATTATATTGAACTTATATTTATAATAATGTACATTAATACTTAAATTGTTTATATATTTGTATGTGACGACGTATATTCATACTGGAAATGGATAGAATGATATCTACGAGAGAAAAATCAAGGACATAACATGGAAAATCATGTTTCATAATTCTTTAACAAGGATTTTTTCAATGTATTTTTGAATGACGATATGCTGGGAGCTTGCTTTAAATCCTTTTCAATAGCATTCCAAGTTTTCACACCAGCAAATTTCAGAGCAAATTTACCATAGTTGGTACGTGCTTTTGGGAGAGAGTAACAGCAGTTAGAGGCAAGTCTAGTGTTATACTTATGTATTCTTTCAATTGGTTCAAAAAACGAATCGAAGCATTTGGGGAGCTTCCCAGTTCTAAAGTTATAAACGAAAATGGCATTGTGTAAGAAGACAAGCTCAGGAAATTTGAGTATATTGTATTTTAGGAAAAGTGGGTTTGTGTGATCCCTATAGCCAGAGAATGATATCAGTCTAAGTGCTTTCTTTTGAAGCAAATGTAACAACTTTGTTGTGGATGGATATGTATTTCCCCATGTTATAATTCCATATGTGAGAAAAGGATATATGAGACTGTAATATAGATTAACAAGTATGTTCTCGGAAGTATAGTGTCTAACTTTAGAAAGTAAGCCTATGTTTCTTCTGATTTTTTTGGCCACAAAAGCTACATGAGCTTTCCAATTTAGGTTGGAGTCTATCAGGACCCCTAAGTAACTAGTGTTATTGACCCGTTTCAGTCTTTTAGCATTTATACAAAGTTCAATGTCATAGGTAATCTTTTTCTGAGGTGAATGAAAAATAATATAATTTGATTTGTCAATATTAAGTAACAGTTTATTGGCAAGTAACCAGTTCTGGATGTTAACTAGCTCAATATTAATTTGTAATTCTAGTCCTTGGATAGTATTATTACAACAGAAAAGATTTGCATCGTCTGCAAACAGATGGAAATCAAAAAGTGAGGAAGAGTTATGAAAGTCATTAATGTACAACAAAAATAGAGTTGGGCCAAGGACTGACCCCTGTGGTACCCCACAGAAGATATTCATTACATCTGAATCAACTGCTGAGATTGAGACTAGTTGCTTCCTATTGCTTAGATAAGAGGTGAACCAGCTTTTAGCTATTCCATGAATCCCATAGTGATCTAGTTTGTTAAGTAGGATAGAGTGATTCACAGAGTCAAACGCTTTACTCAAGTCTAAAAATATACCACATGAGTATGAATTATTATCTATAGCTTGTTGTACATTATCTATGATAGAAAGAAGGGCATGGCTAGTAGAGCAAGATGATCTGAAGCCAAACTGTTTACCAAATAAAATATTATTATTATTAATAAACTCTATCAGCCTTCTGGAGACTAGTTTCTCCATCAGTTTATTAAAAATTGACAATAACGAGATAGGACGGTAGTTTTCTAATCTAAGTTGAGAACCCTTTTTGTGAACAGGGATAACTCGTGCAAGTTTGAACTGATCTGGTACAGTACCTTTTGAGAATGATACATTAAAGATAATTTCAAGAGGTTGCGAAATTATGTTCTGAAGCAATTTTAGAATTTAGTAGGTATACTATAGGGGCCTGATGCTTTAGATGGTTTTAGCTTATTGATTTCTTCTTCAATCTCTTTGGCATTTGTTGGACTCAAAACAAACTTTGCAGTTGGTTTTAAAGGCATGTATGCATAGGGTGACATATTAACCCTACCAATTGATGATGCTATCTTGTTGCCAATGCTTGCAAAATGATTATTAAAAGAATTTGCAATGTCCTTACTATCAGTAATTTCACCTTCGCTAGTGATAAGCTTGGATGTTATGTCACGAGCTAATGGCTTAAGGGATATAATTTGTTTTATCCCTTTCCATATATTTTTAATATTTGTCTTGTTATCAAAAAAGTATTTGTTATAATAATTCTTCTTACTGATACGTATAAGGTGGTTTATTTTATTCCTATAGAATCTAAACTTTTGTTGGTAGTAATCTGATCTAGTGTTGATAAATTTTTTGTATAGTCTATTTTTGATGGCTATTGATGTTCTTATCCCACTTGTAATCCATGGCTTTGAGATTGCTTTAATTTCTTTCTTACTTAGAACTTTGTTAGGAATATTATCATCGATAATATCTGATGCTCTGGAGTAAAATTTCCCAAATAGCTCATTCACATCTTCAGTGTCATCGAGAATGCACCCCCAATCAACTGCTTGAAATTCTGACAAGAGTTTTCCTTCATAATAATTTGAATAATCTCTTCTGGTTATCTTTATCTTTTTAGGAAGTGCACAAAATTTGTTGACAATAATGAAATTTGGAAGGTGATCAGTCAGGTCATATATTAGATTGCCACTTATAGTGTGATGTTCTGATGAGTTGAAAAATATGTTATCAATTAGAGTAGAAGAATGGTAAGTTATACGAGTAGGTTGTAATATATGTGGAGAATAATAAAACTGATTTAAAGTATCGAGGAATTCTTCCGTTGGCAAGTGAGAATCTGTATTTAACAAATTAATATTAAAATCCCCCATTAAAAGACAAAATTTACCTTCATTATTTATCTTATCGAGAGACTCGTTAAGTGATTCTAGAAATGCCTCAAGATTGCTGTTCGGATGCCTATAAATGACTGCACAGATCAAATTGTGGTGCAGATTACTATGAACTTCAATAAATAATGATTCAAAATCTTCAGTAATTTTAGAGAGATCATCTCTTACATGAAAACTTAGGTTGCTAGAAATATAAAAGTCAACTCCACCAGCATTCGATAAACTGGGTTGAGACAAAAAAGAATAACCAGGAATAACATTACTGCAGATCTGTTCTTTTGTTGTGCTAAATTTAGTTTCTGTTAAAGAGCAGCAGTAAGGGGGACTCGCGGTCACCCCTCGGAATTACACGGATATTCCCCGTGCTCACGTAACAGCGTCCGAGTCGGGTATTACCCGCGCGCTGATTCCCTTACTGCTGCTAGTTGTCGAAACGATGGGTACCGTAAATGGAGGTTAAGATATCCTTTACATATAGATGGACGCCATCACGAGCATTAGAAATAAAACTGTGCGCAAACTGAGAACTCAGGTGTTGGATCGCCTGGATGCTGACTTTGCCTTTACAACGTTTATGGAGGGCGATACTGACGAGACAATGACATATGAAAGAGCAGAAAGGATAATCAATTTGATGCCTGAAGGTGAATACCGTTTGGAGTTAACATTTATAAAGTATTTAGACGGTGAGTGGATGATAGAAAAGGGGCGCAATCCAATACGGGCGTCAGGTAAGCAAAACCTGTTTGTGCTGAATAAAGACACCAGGCCCGGAGCACTTGAAGGAATAGACATACTGTTCTACGAGGTCGCATACCCGGTTACTGTAGTTATTTACGGCGCGTACGAGATTAAGAAACCAGACGTTAAGAAGCTTAAACCAATGCGACATCCCGGCAACTGTGTAGGGAAGTTAGTAAGAGAGTTCTTCGAAGATTCCTCTCGGGGCGGTAAACTTACCCTAAAAAGAAGAGAAGCCATCCAGAGATGGGAAGATGCTACTCGTAGGGCTGGAGCAACTATTGACAACATCAAGAAGTTAGAAACTGCGTTAGAAAGGCGCATACACGTGAAAGACATTACCGACGGCTTTATTTACCCAGGAACGCACAAATACGGAGGCAGAGGTGCTCCTATAGTCATTTATCAGCACAACGCACACGCATGGAGAGAGTTAAGGTTTCCTAAAAAGAAGGAGACAAAGGTCTATAAGAAGTCACCATTGACAGAATTAGTTCATGAGAATTCCATATGGTTAATGGACGCGGAGGGAAGTCAGTTTATGACCCAAGATGGTACTTTATACCGACCGGAAATGGAACACCTGCGCATACAAAGTGCATGTGAATCCCTTGGTGAGGACTTCTCAGACGAGGTCCTCAGCTCTCGTAGTTTGGACTTCTTGGCGGCCAAGAAGAGGAATGGTCGGAAACCTACCCCAAAAGAGTTCGGAGACATAGCCAAAGCCTGTGTAGAGCATGGTCACGGTGGTCTTTGGAACATGGAGTACGACGAAGACGAGTACGTGTCTCTGGATATGAAACACTGTTACCCTGCAAGTTTTAAAGGTCTAGGGGATTGTAAGGAATATTACGACCGTTACGGACATCCAGACTCCCAATTCTTGCGCGTTTCGTTAGACGGTCACTACGACGCCCCAGCAACTGGATTCGTACGATTAACGTCTTGGAAGTTGGCTAAAGACTTACATCCCATAATTTACGCGTGGTACGGGAAGCATCTACAAGAGAAAGAATGGATACCCATACCCCTATTGAAGTTCTTTGAAGAGCGCAAGCTTTTAAAATACACAGCGCATGAAGCCATACTTTGTCATGGCGCCTTTACGCAATGGCTCCCAGAACACAACCCCACAGCACGCGTTGTCATAGGAAAATTCACACAGGGCGCTAAGGAGGGCGAGAAACACATGCAGCGGCGTTTAATAACAGACGAAGGAGAGTTAAGCTTCCTTATTAAGCGCGCCCATGAACAAGGAACGATGGTGTCTGTGGAGAAGTGGGACTACTTCATAGAAGGTCAGAAAGAAAAGAAATGGAATGTACTTTGTTACTACCAAGACCACAGGCCGCAATATTACCACCTGCGTGCGAGTATGTTAGCATATGCGCATATCAACCTATTAGCGATGCTCCTACGGTTTGACAAAGAAGATATCCCCCGCGTAACCACGGATTCCCTATACGTAAAACCGCACGTGTTAGAGAAGATGAAGGAATTTTACACCGAAGATGAGTTGGCGGAAAGTGGTCAATGGCGCGTTAAAGATGAGGAGATAAGATCTTGGAGGGCACGTGTAGAATATCACGGAGAACATCTTTGCGGTAGCGTGGAACCAACCGGGGAGCCACTGCCTTCGGTTGCTGATCCGATTTCTTACCAACGCTTCTCTTACCTTTACGGTACGGGAGGTAGCGGTAAGACGACGCGTGTGTTAGAACTCTTTCCTAAGATAAAGGTGCTAACGCCAACGCACCGTTTGGAACGAGAACTCTGCGAAATGGGCCACGACGCGCAGACCTACCACAGCTTCTTTCGTTGCAATGGACAAAAATGGGTACCAGAGGCCATCCATGACATACCACCAGTAATACTTTGGGATGAGATTTGCACCGTGCCTTTGGAAATCCTGCAGGAGTTCGTAGAGTTCCTTTGCGGGAAATGTCAAGTAATATTCGCCGGAGATCCATGCCAGCCTCCTCCAATAGCCGGAGAGATGCCCCACGAATGGCTAAAGAGGTTCGTAGACTATTCTGAAGAAATCAACATAGATTACCGCAGCAAGGATCAAATAAGAAACCTGGAAGCAGAACTTCGGGGCCTTAGTGACGCCGACCAATGCAAGACGCTGCGCAAACGCATACGAGCGAAGTCCTACGAAGACTTCCTTTACGCATGGCATCCAAAGGATCTGGTGCTGAGCAGCAAACGCGCAGCACAGTCTCGCATACAAAAGGATTTGCTAAATATACACCGAGAGCGCTTCCCTACGCATCCCGTACCTGTTTGCTACAAACCCCACGACACCCGCATGCAAAAAAGAGACGTCTGGGTACCCGGTACCGACATCCAACTGCAGAACGCAGTAACGCACGATAAAGCCTGGGTACCCATAGAAAAGGTGGAAAAATAACCTCCCATCCAGATTGGCGCTTGGGCTATTGCATGACAGTCCACAGCGCGCAAGGGCTTACCATAAAAGAAACCTTATGGATCATAGACCAGCGGCTGTTGGAGCAGCCTTATCTACACCGCTGTAAGCCGCGTAGAATATGCCAAACAGTTAAAAAGGGCCTGGGGGCCGCAACTGCGCTACGATAAGACGCCAGAGGACGTAGCTAAGGAGAACATTGCTAAGAAACTCCTTCGCTACAAGCGGCACGACGAAGAAAAAGATATGACGTTCGACCTATGCGTGGACGACGTCTATAAGAAAGGCGCCCGCTGCGCAAAGTGTAACATACTTCTACTATGGAGGTTTGACCCAAATGACGATCAACAGTTCTCCGTGGATCGCATAAATAATAAACGCGGGCATTGCAGAGGCAACGTAAGGCTAACATGCCTAGAGTGTAATCGGGCGCGTGGAGCAGCACTACTTTGAGTCTTTGGGAACTATGAGCAGCTCTTCCTTGACGAATCCGCGACTTGGGCCATTTAGGTAATACAACACAGGTTGCCCTTCCTTGGTGACGGACTTCGAAATCTCATACGTTTCCAGAGACCAGTTAGGATCCGTGGCTCTCTTACTGCCACCTTCGAGTTCCCCCGGCTGATAGAGGTATCTGACCACTATGTCGCGGGGTAGCTTTTTTTCCTTCAGTCCGACCGCCCTCGAACTTCTGACGTAGGACTTGTGTTCCACGTGTTTCTTTTTTATGGCATCCCTGGCTTTCATTCCCGTAGCCCTGACCGCTTCGTTGTTCAAAGCCGCGACGACCTGGGGGAGCCTCTGAGTCCATTCCCTGTTGCGTTTGGAGGGATCTTCCAGCTCTTTCCAATACTGGTACCCAAAGAGGCGCTCGGCTAGGGTCTTATTGAATCTTTCGACGATGCTCTGACCCCTGTGGTACTCAGCTTCAGCTCTCCTAATCTTGGTGCTGTGGTCTTTCAGGGTCTTAGTAATCACGCCCATGAACTCTGTCCCCGCATCCACTTGCAGCAGCTTAGGCCATTTCAAGACGCGCTTATAAATCCTACCTAGGGCTTCTGCGACTTCCCCAGAATCCTTGGTGGTTATGGGTTCGGCGTCCTTGTATCTGCTTGCGATATCAACTACGGTCAAAGCGTATCTATAGGTCTTTCTTCTCACCTTGTCGTGCGGTAAGAAAAGCAAATCCGCCTGATGAACTTCATTGGGGGTATTTACGGTAAAGCTGGGCCTGGGAATGTACTTAGGCAAGGGAAGATAAACCTGCCAGAGGGTTTGTTTTCTTAGCCAGTTCTTAGCCGTTTCTTCTGATACCCTGGCCGCGGTCGCGAGTTTCTTGATAGCTGACGCTCCTCTCCAATAGCCTTCAGGCCCATAGTAAATCCTTTTGAGTTTGTCCTCTACGCGGCCCATTATATGAATTCCAAAACAAGATTGATCTTACGTCCGTTAAAATCCACCGTCTTTCCGTCCACCTTAATGGCGATGTTTATGCTTTCTACTAAATTGGACAAGTCATAGCTTAAAGAAATGGGAGTGTATTCTACTGGGTCAAATGGATTACCTTTGGGCAGAAACTTGGACATAAGAGAAGACTTTTCTCCATTGTTGTAACTATGGACTAAATCGCAATAGACTTCGTAAGAGGATGCGACTTTCCATTTCACGGGTATGGCTGTGTCGGTAATTGTCTTGCCTGAGGCACATAATAAAGATCCCAATGGGTCAGACTTTCCAAAGTTACTGAATAGTTTGGCATATTATGTTTGAGGGTCATTTCGTGCGGCAATCCCGTGGTGAGAGTGTAACCGCGCTTGGCGAGCTCCTTAGCAAGGGTGATTGGCGTGTAATGTCCATCGGGTAGCATTTCGCCTTGATATTTGCCAGGCGCCTTAAGTACGGTGACCAAGGCATTGACTAAATTATACCAAGAACTGTACAAAGAACAACTAACCAGCCTAACCTTATGGGCTTTGATGGGGGGATTCAAATAAGTGGTAAAGTCATTCTTGTCGCTTTCCAAAAAGACAATCATATATTTCAGGAAACACAGTTTCCTTCGTTAGAGCAGATACGCCAAAGCTACGCCTCCTGCCAGCCCTGCGATTCCTACGAAGACCAACTCACTATCTTTTTGTTTCTTAGAAGGCTGATAGTAATCCTTAAACTGGGGCTTTCTCAACCCCGTCGATGCCGCGGGGTGTGCTTGCGCATAGAGCTTAAAGGCGTAGTCTGTGTTTTCGAAGTTCTTATCCGCCTGCATCTTGTCTTGGTAGTTCTTGTCCAACCAATCCCTGTAAGCTTGTTTTTTTCATTCCAAGCCGCCACGTCTCGCTGATATTTCTCCAGCGCTAAGTCGTGTCTCTTCCTTTCGGCGGCTAAATCTCCGCTGCGATGACCTCTGACTAATCTATCCAAATACTGACCACCATAATTAGCTCCAGTGAATGCTAAAGCTGCAATAACTCCACCTGCGACCACGCTAGCCATTTATATTACAGGGGACAAGTCCCCTTCTAGAAGTAAGCGTAGCTTACTGAGGAATGTACTTTTCCTTCCGTAGGTAATCCTTTACCATGATAGCCCCGCCTACGGCAGCGGTCATCTTAGCAAAGTTAGCGAAGCTCTTGCTTGGGTCTTCAGTAAAGTCTTCTTTGAGCACTTTCTTGCCTACCCAACCAATACCCGCAACGATGGAAGTAATAATAGCTGCTTCTTCAACAGTTTTCAATAACGCGGTTGACATTATATTACAAAGCGAGAAGGTTATTACTCCATTTCAGGGATCTTACTTTTTCTAACAGCTGGTTCCACAGGTGCGTGCACGGGCGCGTGATATGTTGGTGGTTCTACCTTTTTCGTTGCCCGCCATTGTAAGAAAAGGCTGCCTGCAGCTATGATGACTCCTAACGCGCCGATGACGTACCTAGGATTAATAAAGGATTCCTCTTCTCTTTCCTCCACCTTTTCTTCTTTTTTGGCTTTGTTCTTCCTATTCATCTCCGCGAGCTTCTTTCCCGCGGCAACTCTGCCTGGAGATTTAGCCTTGGTAATCTTTTGCTCCTCTTGGGGCTGCTCTACCTTCGACTCTGGTTCACTCATTTATATCTAAGGACTTGAAGGACTTGATAAGTACTTGAGAATGACTTAGTAATGATGAAAAGGTAAATTATACACCGTGAAAAGATGAAAAAACTTACTGACGTTTCGGACGCTAGTCCTTCGTCGGAGTAAAAGAGAAAGAAGTGGTAGAAAGGAGTGTATATATGATAGAATAAGACAAAAGAAACCAATGAGAGCAAGGTAGGCAAGGAAACAAAAACAAACAATCAAAAGACAAAAGAAAAGGTTAGTTGAAAATAAAGCGTTCATTAATCCCGTTGGGACTAAGAGTGCCCAATAGGTGAATAAGCCGCATTTCTTTGGTCTTGCGACAATCATTGTTGCCGTTAAGCAAAGAAAGACCGAAAACAATGAAGTCAGAAAGAGAATGGTTAGCTAGATTAAAATGGCGGGAAACTGGTTTGGTGGGATCGTTATTGCGAATATCATAAAGATGATTGCAAATGCGATCACCAAGACGGCGGCCAGTCTCGCCCACATACAAAAGATTACAGCGGGTACATTTAATACAATATACAACATTAGAAGTGGTACAAACAAAATGGTCAGTGATTTTAACAGTTGATTTAGGACCGACAACAGAAGTGTGAGAGACTATGTGAGGACAAGTATAACAACGTTTACGAGAACAGCGAAAAGTACCAGGTTCTTTGTTAGAGGGAAGAACTCCCTTGACCAAGAAAGAACGGAGATTACGATCACGTTTATAGGAAAAGAGAGGGCGGTTGTTGAAAATAGCAGAAGTGCGAGTATCAGAGTCAAGCAGAGAAAAGTTGCGGTTAACAATGGGTTTAATGGAAATGTTAATAGGATGATACGTAAGAGTGAAAGGAATGCGGTCATTAGAGGGACGAGTGTGAGGAGTGAGAGCGGTGGTACGATCAATAGTAGAAACTTTACGAATGGCGCGATCAATAACATGAGCAGGATAATTACGCTTAAGGAAGAAGGAACGCATCTCAGAACATTTAACAGAAAAATCAAGATCATCACTACACAAACGACGAAGACGAAGAAATTGCGAGAACGGAATAGCGTTAAGTTCATCTTTTCACGGTGTATAATTTACCTTTTCATCATTACTGTTTCATTAGAAACACCGACGCAGCTCACACTAGTTTTTAGCTAGTTATATCTTTTTGAGAATGACTTAAGTAAGTACTTAAGGACGACTTGACTAAGTACTTGAGGACGACTTGACTAAGTACTTGAGGACGACTTGACTAAGTACTTGAGGCGACTTGATCAGGTACCTCAGCAAGTGCCGCCTGGAAGACCTTTTCAACGTCCCTGTCCTTCTTCAAGTCCTTCCAAGACACCAGTACCTCATTCAAGTCGACGTGCTGAGCTACGTGAAGTGCCGCAGAGGCGACTGCCATTAACTTACCGCACTTCAAAGACAACCACCCGCAGGTTATCTTAAGTTCTTGGGCGAAGACATAGTCCTCGCTAATGTCCTTCCGCAGTTGCTCCACGTCGTCTATGGGCAGTGCAAGTCCAAGCAATTTAGTTGCAAGTCGGATAGCGGAGTCTGCTACGGCGTCCGTGGTCTTACTTGCAAGGGCGGCCTCGTACCTCTTATGGAACTTCTTAACCTCCTCTTCCGACAGCTTGTTAACTTGCTCATGGGTAAGTTCCTTGCCTATCATTTCTTTACACTTCCCCGAAGACACAAGGATGTTAAGTTGTTCCTTGAGGTTACTTTCGTCTAACTGTGTGGGGACTTCATCTAAGAGCTGCTCAATGTCCATATACATTAGGAGTTAAAGATCGCAGATCTTTATGGAATACGGAAACCTCAAAGAGAAGATCATCTTGGAATGTTGGTGCGTCTTTAGATGCCGCATGTATTCGTGTAACTGTTCCTTGCTTATCTCGCCGCCGTAGTCGCTTAAGATGGTTTCCAGGTCAGACTTACTCGGAGTATAAAATACGACAAGTGAACCTATGTTTTCCCTGAAGGGCTTAGAGACACTGGTAAGCTGCTGCGAGAGCAACCAAACGCTGATATTGTCATGCCTGCCGCTGAAAGCGAGTTTAATGAGCTCGGAGGTGCGCCTTTTTACGTCGTCCCCGCAGGCAATGTCATCCAGTATGAGCAAGGTTTGCGTATCTTTAGGGAATTGTTTGTGCCAGAACTTAAGGTGGCCAGATAACTCGTTGGGGTCTAAGATATCTACGAAGAAGTCGTCATCTTTCACTCCTATACCCGTCCAGGTGCGGTTATTCACGTAGGTGGGGCAAAGCAGTACGATGTAGTCGAAACGGTATCTAAAGGGTCCTAATAGCTGCTCTACCACGAACTGGGTCTTTCCGCAGCCGGTGGGTCCTACTATCAGAGCGTTACAAGGCATGTGATCTGGGTTCATTTATATTTAAACTTATTCGCTAAAATATATGGAGCCAGTGGAAGCAGTGCAAAGAATTGTCGCCGACGCAAAAGATAAAAGAGACACCATAGAAATGCAAAGGGAGGAGATCGATCGGCTGAAAGAGCGCGTGCAGGAGTTGTACGATGAAATTTGCGGTCTGAAGCGCGCAGAAAGGTTTGGTGCGCTCTTGACGATGGCGGGCTGGGCAAAAGAGTCCATTAAGGACTTTATGCGGTATCCCATATAAGGGTTATTAAATCCTTATTATATATGGAGTGTGAGCGATGTAACAAGGAGTTCAGCAGCAAGCAAATGTTAAAATACCATGTCGAAAAGAAGGTGTGCGCTAAGAAGGCACGCGAAAGGCGTTGTAAGGAGTGTAATCGCCTCTTTAGCAGCGCGCAGATGTTGGATTACCACGTGGATAACCGCGTTTGCCTAAAGAACGTATGTGAGCGCTGTGAGGAGGACAAGAACGACGAATGGCATCGACATCGGTGCCGCGGCAATTACGACCTGTTGAGCGTGGCTTGCGAGGAGCACGGCGACGTTGCTGCACGATGTTGCCCAAAGGAAACCCAAAGGAAGTTAACGCGCCGGAAGAAGGAAATTGACCAGCGCTTTGCGGAGTTTGACTGCGTCGAAGGCGTAAGGTGGGAAAACAGGGAACATTGGGAGGCGCTTTGTGAGCGCTGCGGCTGTCAAAGAAGTGACCAACATATTTGGCAGTGCCTCTACGACGGCAAAGGCGGCTTTAAAGAGTACTTAGATCGCTTCGAAGCTTGGCATGCCGACAATGAGGCGGCAAGGAAAGCCCGTAATGATTAGTAGGCGGCTTAAAATAGTAAAGTAGGGTTTGTTCAAAGAGTCTCAAATCCCATTCTTATTTTTAATTATTATTATTAAGAATAATGGAAGGATATTTAATAATAATAAATAAAAATAAGGACCCCTTTTAAGGGCGCTTGCATAATCTTATAATAATAAATAAAAATAAGGACCCCTTTTAAAGGCATATGGTAGCCTACTTTGTGGCATTTCTGGGAGGATTCCTAATCACCCTTTCAATATATGGACTGTATCACATGCGAAGCATCCAACGACTGTATAATCCCTGAAGTCCGTGAAGTCATCCGGGAAGTTATCCAAGAGCGCGCGGACCAGCCGCAGAAAATCGTTAAAAAAAAGCAGTCCTCTTCGCAGAGGAAAGGTACGACTGCCTCTACTGCCGCCGCACCTACTTAGGATGCGACTTTACCGACCACTGGTGTCGCGCCGATCCTAAAGCGCGCAGGACGGTTGTCGACGCTTTATTCAGCTGCAGAGCGGAGACTGACTAACCCTACGTTCGATGTCGAACTTCCAACGGCCGTCATGCTTACCATGTGATCGCAGGTGGGTGAATTCCTCGCCTTGAATTACATAGCGTACGCAGTCGGGCGCCCACAGCGAGTACTCCACGCCGTCGTGGTCTTTGAGGACTAACCGTAGGCGGTTGATGTCTTCGAAGACGATGTAATTTTTTATTTCGTATGCGATGCCGTGCGTTAAATCGCGCCAGTGAATTTGTTTAATTACCGTCATTATACCTATGAAATATCTTTAAGTGCGTTGAGCGCGTTTCTAAGGACTTAAAGCGCTTACGACACCACTTACAGGATATGCGAATGCCGTCCGCGTAGGTGCTTATCGCACGGCAAATGACGTCGTAGTCGCTGCTAACCATTGTTAGATATCCGTTAGCTTCGTACTGCGAGATTACCCTGCGTTGATCTGCAGATAACATGCCGTTTCCTTTTGGGGTCTTTAATTCGATACAAAGCCCACGATAACGCAGATGCGCATTTAGTATCAAAAGGTCCGGCTGACCACGTTGTTAACCCTTCTGCCAACACTTTATGCGTTTGCTATCCGAATCCTGTAGTTCACCAAGTCCGGGTGCTATGAGCATCTGAGGGTAAAACCGGCGTATGTAATCTACGACCTTTCTATGCAGGTCAAATTCGTTTTCTATTTTGAATACCAACTTGTTTGGGCATTCGAACCGCCCCACCTTTCTTAGCGTTGGTAAGACGTCCTCAAAGACCCAATCGCGGAATTCCACGGCTTTAGGCAGCTTAGAGCTAAATATCAATTCATACAACCCCGTCTCAGCTATAAATACGGCATTTGGTTGGGCGTTGGCAAGGGCGCCCTGACTTAGGGCCCCCTTTAGCTCACCCAATCTTTTTTGGTACTTTTCGGAAACGTGTTCTCTAACTGCGTTCCTTGGCTTTTCGTAACCCAACGCGGCAGCCACCTCCCTTGCCGTAAAATACGGTTTGTCGCCTTGCATTACGCATTGCAGTTTCGTGTCGTTATTTTCGAATACGTGAAGCATATTATACCAACGATATTTTTTATCAAAAATATCCTAGACACTAGGATGAGTGAGCGCAGCGAACGAATCAATACGCAACGCTTTTTAGCTGATTCATTTCCACGCTCAGTTGCGCGTCTGAGACTACGAAAATGTACGCGTTTATCTTAGTAGTGTCGCTGGCATGTTTGGTGCGCTTGATCTCCAACGTAATGCCGTCCTGGGTATTTACCAGGCGCAAACCCTGACCATGTAGGTCTTCGTCGTTCGTTGTGCGCATGTCGATCCACAGCGCATACTTATCCTTAAAGAATTCCTTTGGGCCAATTTGGTCGCCAAACTTACGCGCGACTTCCCGGTACATGTCCTCGGGCTTTATCCCTTGTGAGTAAACCTTATTAGGCACTCCGTTAATGCTAACGCCTACGTTAGTGATGTTAGGATTAAAGAACGCCTCAGAGTCACGCAATCCTGCCGTGTATGTCTTTGCGAACAGCAACATTATCCCTGTGAGGCTGCGCCTGGGAAGGTTAATGCTTTGGTTGATGACCTCTTCGACGTTGTTTGTAAAGCTGAACGTCTTGTACATCACGACGTGATCGTAAAGGAAAGCCTTCCCGGCGCTGTATTCCATACCGGCGCTACGTGCGAGGTCTTCGCTGTATACCGTTTCGTACTGCAGCTCTAAGTTAGTAACGGAGTATGGGTGGACGGCTGAGGAACTTACGTCCTTTCCCTGCAGGATGTTTTCTACCCACGTTATTGACAACGTAACGCACGTCCGCAGTGTTTGGTTGTATTGCTAGGTCAAACCTTAGCGCCAGGGTGCCAGGAACCAACACTAGGTTATCTGTTTGGCGGGGCACGCCTACGTACAGCGTTTCTCCAGGTTTAGCGCTAGAAGGCGTAAAGGTGACCCGGTGAAAGGTGCGTTCTGCCTTTAGTCCGCCAACCTGCTTAGGTAATGCGTTGGGATTTAACTTTGAGCTTATCATATATAATGGAAGTAGAAGGAACGGATTTTGACCCCCTTACCGAAGAAGGCCAAGTCGACATTAACGATGAAGAATATGAGTCTTTACTTCCTAATGACAACGTAGACGGACGAAGTCTCTTTGGGAAATTAAGGAGTAAGTATGGCAGCAGGGCCCGCGAGGCCTGGCGTTCCTTAAAGGACAAGTGACAATCGAGAAACCCAGGGAGATCTATTCCGGAGTACTTGGAATTGCAAAACTTGGATTCCACGGACCTAAGAACTGAAATGCTAAGGGGACTTTTAGACGACGTAAGGGAGAAATTTCCAAATGTGGACTTGACCCACCTTAATTTCCAAACCGGAGATAAGGGGCAAATTCAAATCCAGTATCAAGGAAGGGATAAGTGGTATAATCTCTACCAAAGGAGAGACTCCGACAGGCTCACCAGTAATCTCCCAAAAGAAATCAAAGACGCATTAGGAAGACCTAATTTGATGGAAAGACTAAGAGAAAACGATGAAAACACCAGCGAAGCCTTTGAAAAGTTCAAGACCCTAATGCAGCGGCAACAAAAAGGCATCGAAGCGATAAGGGAAGTCGAAGGACTAAAGGAAACAATGGAGGAAAGGGAAGCAGATTACATGAGGCAAAACCGACTACTCCTCGATGCTCAAAAAAGAGAACTTGACGACAAAAACCAAAGAATGATAGAAATGAGAGAACAAACAGACAAAGCCCTGCGCGATAGGAACCAAGCCCAAAAAGCCTTCGAGCTCGCCCTGCAAGACCTGGACATGAGCAAGGAAGAAGCTAAGAACTTACGTACCACCATAGCCGGCTCTTTGGAGGAACGGCGGCAGTTGGTTGCCGAAATCAATACTAAAGAAGAGCAAATCCGGCAAAGAGATCAGGCCATCGAAGACCTGGAGGGGCAAATAGAGCGGCAGCGAGAAGTAGTTGCGGACCAAACTCGTCCCGAAGAGGAAAGGGAGGCAGCACAAAGGGAATTAGAGGCTCTTCAGGAGAGAGTTGCGGAATTACAAGCGCAAAAGGACAACCTGGAAAGGGAGTTGGGCCTTACCACCAAGGAAAAGGTAAAAAGAGCCCTTTTGAAGTATGGTATTCCGCTGGCATTCGCGGTCGCTATTTCGAGCGTAGTAGGCGTGATCTTGTCCGCGCTTAAGGCTACGGGCGCAGGCGTAAAGAAATTAGGCAATGGGCTGACGGACTTGGGAAAAAAGATGGCAGCCGGTCTTCCTGGGCTGCTGGGTTCGGTTGTTTCCTTGGCACTTAGGGCCGGCGGTGAACTGTTGAAGTTCGTGGGGAATAACATTTGGATCTTGGTTGTCGCTATTGGAGTGGTACTCCTGAAGAAGATGAAGGGTTGATCTTATCCTTGTGTATTACTGGTGGCTTATCGTCGTCGGGCATCCGAGGCGTCCTCGACTGGGGATAAGTAAAGATAGTATTCGCGCCGCCTTGATAATGCGGAACTAGCGGCAGCACGCTCATGGTGCTAATGTGCTTATGATTCCAAACAGCATCCGTTGGAGGATCTTTTGACGGGGCGGCATTTATCCGAAGGTAGGCAACGTCGTTGGGAAGAACCTGAAGCTTCGCATATTGACAATTGGCTATCATGTGAAAAGTTACCGGCGTTAAGTCTTCTGTGCTTAACGGTGGGGGCTCCGACGAGAAATGAGCTAGGTTCCTATTATTATCTTTTTTTCTGTAGGGTAGTAATGGGTGGCCATTTTCATCGACGATCCTAAACCCGACATTACACGAATACCCCGTCGAAATGCTAATGGTACACATGATCAATCCCAGGCCCCCAACCTTCACCCAGAGCCCGGTGTCATGCCAATGCTGTTCTAAGTAGTCCTTCTCCTCCAAAAAATGTAGAAACCAATCTTCCTTCGCGTGTGGGTTCATATATCTAAAGGCTCACCACCGTAAGAGTGCTAATGGTCTTGTGATTATAAACCGTATCTCTCTGATTTTCTATACTATTTATGCAAACGCTCCCGGTGTCATCTACGCGCATTTGCAGCTTTACCTTCCCATGGCAATCGGCGACCATGTGGAAAGTCCAAACCGAGATGTTTTCGGCGCTGGCTGGGTTGGGCTCTACGGAGAAATGCGCAGGCTCCCTGTTGTTTGTCTTATTTCTCATAGGCTGCAGTACGCCATTCTCATCCAGGAACCTAAAGCCCACGTTGGCATGGCTGCTCGTACCAATGCAAATACTGCATATTATCAGCTTCTTTCCCGAGTAGTTCAAGTCTACAGACATGCCCGTGACATCAACCCAAGATGCCTGGGTGTATTTTTTCTCGCCTGTGTAAGTCGTATAAACACAATCTACTCCAGCTACGTAGGGGTTGTTCATCGCCATATATAATAACCAAGAGCAACACCCGCGACTGTTAGACCGGCCTTTAGTAACTTATGGTCATATTCCTCCTCCTTTTTAGGCGCTCGGTATGGCTTTGGTGGGTCTGCGGGCTTTGACTTAGGTTTCGACTTAGGCGGTAATAAACTTAAGTGTATCTTTTTAGGCTTATCGACAAAGTTGGGAATGCCCTTCGTGGTCTTATGGTTTATGTCGTTTATTCCCGGCTTCATATCAATCGTAGCACTTTTAAGTTGGTTGTTGTATCCTACTACGGAAGCAGTATTTATGGATAAATTACTAGGCATCAACAAGCAATATGGCGCTATTGCATAATCCAGCTTTTGCCTAGCATTTTCTATTGCTAACTTGTAGCGATTCGAACTTTTGTCAATATCACCCTCCAAAATCGAAGTTTCAAATAAAATCAAGGATTCTTCTCGCGAATTCTGTGCGGTGCCACTATCCCCAACTATGTTCTTTAGGGTGTTCACTTGAGCTCCAAGGATGGTATACACGTAAGCTTCTATGCTACGGTCCAAGCGTCCACGACCAACCTTGGTTAACCCCTTGCCTACTTTAGGTATGAAATTAAGGTATTGCTTATCATGCTCATCGTTAACCATTTTAATAATCAGCGGATTAGCTCCACCATATTTACCACCCTCATCTTCGAATAAAGGTCCATCCCTCACTACTTTCGTTTCCCCCTTTGGACCCGTTAACATCCACGCCCAATTCTCGAGTTGATAATGGGTTTCGTTGTGCGAAGCCATGGTCCATTTTAAATTTAACGCATGAACCTCCTTATCACTTAACACATGCCCACCAATACCCCAATAAGCCCAAATGTGCCCCAAACCATTGTTAGCACCAGCAGTACATCGAAAATCCTTCCCTACAACACCAAAATCCACACAAATTTTATCATAAGCTGGAACATTATATTTATTATCTCTCGGATCAAACGCAGCATCTCCCGGCAGCGCAATAACACCCATTTCATAAAGTATCCTTCGGACGGTAAAGTGAAAGTGAAACATAAATATCGGATCTTTCATCATATTAGCGCTTACCCCACAGCCACTGGTAGCACACCAAACCGCAAAGTTCAACTGCTGCGGCCAATAACGCATGTTAGGACCAATCGTCCATTCGTGGGCTTCTTTTGCCGTCTTATGAACAATGGGGACTTCTTTAAAGATATCTCGCACCTTTAACTCAAATGAATAGTCTTTAGAAACTCGCGCGTTCAACGTTAAGTCCATGTTTAAACGCTCGTCAAATGAAACCGCTGGCACTGGATAAGTGCTCGTGGTGGGTAAAAGCTCCTTCGACCAACCCGGCTTAGCCGTAGGCACAGGTGTGGCTGGGTGGTGTACAATCGTTAATTGCTGCACCTGATTACCTACTTGCTCCAGCTTTGAATGTTCCAAGTCCGCATTGCTGTACATTCTGGAGCCTTTAAAGTAAATCCCATCAGGTCTCCTTTCAAACTTACTGACGTCTGCATGTGGAAATAACTTCCTAAATGCTCTCCAGTTGGCATAATCCCGGTTGTCGTGATGTGGCTGCTCCTCTATGTTATTTCCAAAAGCGTCGTACATTAGTATATAATGGATGTTATACCATCAGCACCTCCACTTTATCCTGATTGACCTAGGGAGGGACCTAACAAATTAAACGCGGAAAACTTTAGGCTCAACAAAGCAAATTTAATCCTGGCTTACTTAGAAGGGCAGGTAAAACACTACGAAAAAGTTAGAAAAAAGTACGTCAGAGCCCGGAGTACGCTACATAAGATTGCGATAACTTCAGGTTCCATATCCGTTGTGTTAACGGGCTCTGGCGTTGCTACTTCGCTTACTGGGCCGCGAATAATCGTTGGAGTTCCTTTGGCCGGCGTTGGGGCAGCCTGTGGTATTATTTCGGCTGTTGCTACGGGCATTATGAAACAGTTGTCAAGTAAAATATCCAAGCATGACACGACAATAGCTCTGTCAAGGGCTAAAGTAAATACAATTACCGATCTTGTCTCAAAGGCTTTGCGTGACAGAAAGATAGACGACGTAGAATTCTCGCTTATTCTGGCCGAAGAGGAAAAGTACGAGAAATTAAAGTCGGACATAAGGAATAAAAAAACAGTCGTAAAAGATCTTTCCGAGGAATCTCGCAAAAAGATCTACCAAGAAGCGAAAGAAGAGCTTCAAAGAAAGCTTGCTCAGTAAACATCTGCTTTGAAAAAAGCGTGACAGGATTCTATTTACATATCGAACGTCAGTCTAGAAATTATGCAAATTAAATTTAATAATTTTCACATACATAAGCGTCCAGATGTGTCTGGCGTTCGCTTGTGATCGTGGACTTTGGAGCTGGGGAGGCCTAAAGTCCCGAGTTCGAGCCTCGCTGTAGACGCATTTGGACCGGTTGCTGTGAGTGAAAAAAAAAGCCTCCCCCACTCACAGCAACCGTGGGGGGAGGGGTAGAATGTGCGATTCAACCCCGCGATGGGGGGTTTCGCGATTGGAAAAGTCAGGGGGTGTCTCGGGACGCTGTCCGGAGTTCACCCTCTGGTGGGTCGTAAGAAAGATATATGTGTATGTACTAGAGGGCCTCTGGCGCGGGATGAAATAAGCCCCGTAAGCCCAAAATGCAAAAAACCCCACTGGGGATAGCTTGGTGTTCTGCGCGATGCATTCCCCAGTGGGGTTTCTGGCAAAATAAACGCCAGTTTTGCATTTTTATTTTCTCGGAATCCATCCTAATAGGGGGTGGTTGGGGTCTATTTTGTAAAATATTTCGTAGATTACGTCAGGGTAATAAGGAATATCCTTATCCAGCCGACAAAACATCCACTCGGCTCTGCTCATATCAGAAACCTCGGGAATAGACTTACCGGTAATTTCAGACAAAAGATAGGGAATAGCTTTGTAATATTTCCCTAGTTTTAATTTTTTCAATGTCTTCCGTAGACTTTGCGGGGTTGGCTCTTCTAAATGGTCTATGATTTTCTTCCTTACTTCGTTGTTTAAATATACCGGTCGATAACCTTGGATATGACTCATCCAGTCCCTAAAGTATTTTATTCTTTTGTATGGGGTCTTCTTACGACCTCCATTGGCGTAATACTGCTCTTTGGTAGCATTTGGTACGGCATTACGAATATTCTTACCACACTCGTAACACTGCGCTGACGTGTCGTCTTCTATTTGCATTTTCTTACCACAACACCAGAAACCTTTGGGCTTGGGTGTGTTAACTTTGGATCTTAGGCAAATTATACAGAAGTCATTGGTGAGCTTTTTACATTCATGCATCGTATATCCAACAAAATATCTTAACCTCCATTTACGGTACCCATCGTTTCGACAACTAGCAGCAGTAAGGGAATCAGCGCGCGGGTAATACCCGACTCGGACGCTGTTACGTGAGCACGGGGAATATCCGTGTAATTCCGAGGGGTGACCGCGAGTCCCCCTTACTGCTGCTTAAAGCAATAACAGAAAAGTTATGTTTCACTTCATTAATCATTTGTAGTAAATGATCAAAATTAGCATTTAAGCTTCGAATATTGGAATGTAGTGCAGAGAAATGTTTAGTAGAAGTACAGTTGACAATTGTTGGATCTTTTATAAAGTCATCTAAACTATAATATTTGAAATTACTTTGTAATGGCAAGTTACTATCAGGATCAACATTATATAATAAATTTCTTGAGTTCAAAAATGATAATAAATCCAATTGAGGAATATTAATGTTAGTGTCAGTAAGATTGAATGATTTATGGAAGTTTTATTACTTAGCTCTGCTAGGTGTAGATCCTTGACTGTACTTGCGAGTAAACTTGGATAGATCTTGTTCATTTGCGATTGTCCAGACAGGTTGGTTAACATCTTTTCTCATGAAGATCTTTCCATTTGATGTCCAGACAAACTTAACCTTTTTCTGTTTTTTCTCTTCCAAGCACTTATTGAATAACTCTCTATTTCTCCGCGTTAGACTTTCTGAGATGTAGATGTACTTTGGATGTTGTCTTTCGAAGCCGTGTAGATCTCTTGATGACTTGTTTTTTAAAGGGACTCTGAGGTGCCAGACACATCATAGCTTAAAATGTACATCAAACCTTGTTGATTTTGAAAATCGAAATGAAAATTCCATGAAATGCGTTTTTTGGGGTGATATCGTCCGTCAAAGTTGCGAAATGACTTAAGCTGGGCTCCCTGTGGAATATCGCGGATTTGATGGCTTGGGATGAATAAGGTGTGATGACGTCAGATAGTGGAACATGTTGGATAGCTGGAGCTGAATCAACCAAATTTCGCTATGGAAGTATGGCTGTTCTTTGTCAATTTGAGCCGGAAATTGCTTGAGGAGAAGAATATAATACACCCGATGAAAGTGTGATCGAGGACAGTGAGCTAGAAGAAGTGGCGAACGAGGAAAGGCTTCTAGGAATCGATCTTAAAGTCAACAATGTGTCGTGATGAAAACAGGTAGCTGATATGTGTTTATGTTGTTAAATGAGCTTATTAGGTAAAAGATTATGAGGTAAATGAAACATTTTATTTCACTTAAGATTTCAATATTTTCTGATGTTAAACTCAACGTAATTATTAGACATGACATGCATCACGACTATTGTGTCTGAACCGAGATGTGCTTAGGACTGCATTTAACAGTTTCTCTTCATGACAGAGAAGGCTCATTCCAAATTGAACAAATATTACAAATAAGTGAGTTTTTTTAAGTATTTTCTATTACGTTCTTATATTCCAAATAAGTGAGCTTTTTTCGGTATTTTCTATTTCATATATATACACGTTCAATGCATATTCATTTCGCTGAAATGCTTTTTCAGCCCTCTGCGTTGTGCTAGTTCTGATATCGCCAATTTATAATTACATGATGAATGCACGGTTATCTTAGCAAAAAGATCAGCATGTGTGGTATCTAAGATATTAAAGATCTACCTTCCCTGAATGTATGAGGAAGATACTGGCTTTAAAGAAGATGGAAGTGAAGATGAATTTGCTGACACGTACACCACATCGATTTCTTGAAGCCTTTCCTCGTTCGCCACTTCTTCTAGCTCACTGTCCTCGCTCACACTTTCATCGGGTGTATTATATTCTTCTCCTCAAGCAATTTCCGGCTCAAATTGATAAAGAACAGCCATACTTCCATAGCGAAATTTGGTTGATTCAGCTCCAGCTATCCAACATGTTCCACTATCTGACGTCATCACACCTTATTCATCCCAAGCCATCAAATCCGCGATATTCCACAGGGAGCCCAGCTTAAGTCATTTCGCAACTTTGACGGACGATATCACCCCAAAAAACGCATTTCATGGAATTTTCATTTCGATTTTCAAAATCAACAAGGTTTGATGTACATTTTAAGCTATGATGTGTCTGGCACCTCAGAGTCCCTTTAAGTTCTTCTTGGCTGCATAAAACTTATTCCTGATGTCTCGTGAAGTAAATTTGACAATGATTGCCGGAGGTTCTGACTTGGCTGAGTCTTGTTTTAGACGATGACTGGTGGAAATATCGTTATCTTGAACGGTTACACCGATCAAATTTCCAACCTCTTTGACGACATCATTCGTTGTGATATTTGGAGCAGTAGGTGGAATACCTCTTAATTCTAAACAATCCCTTCTAGAGTACTGTTCGTGTTCATTTAGTACATCTTTAATCAACTTTATATCTTTCTTAAGTGTCTCAACATTCTCCTTGTGTGATTTCAGTTCTTGATCTAGATCGACTTTACCATTTCCAGAGTTGTTAGATTTCTTCTCTAGCTTGGTGTAGCTGGTATGTAACCAATCTAAAGACTTCTCTATTGATCTTATCTTATCGAATACGGGTGCAAGTTGCTTATTAATAAGCTCGAGTATCTCTTTTTCTTCCATTTTCAGTGCAAAAGTACTAAGCAAATATGAAATAACTGTAATTAAACGCGAGTAAGTTGCCTTTTAAGACGGAGCTAAAAGTTTGCCCGCCATCTTGCCCGATGACCGCTGACCAAGATCATAGCCACAAGGACATGTCTTTGGCTTCCATGCTGTTGAATATGATGACTTACAATTAGGACATGTCCCTGTACCCCTTTTTGTCCATTTGGTTGTTTCCTGACATGGTAAAAATAATTCTATTAAAAAAAAACATACATAAATATCATCATTCTTACTGTAGTTTTTAAATACTGTAATAATACTATAATATTGGATGGTCAACCACATTAGTTTTTTTGGGGGAGTATTATACTATATTTATTTATAGTAAGGTGTTCGTAAAAAAATACCTAGTATTAGTTTATATGGAAGACGTAATGCTTTCAAAAAAAAAGATATATGTTTTGTAGCTTTCCAAAAACGAAGACCATCCCTAGCTACTTTTGAGTACAAAAGTAGTGAACATTTTGATCACAACATTCCACGAAATATAGTAAAACATATGACAAATTCTGGTAAAGCATAAGCCTTCGCTGTGCTACATGTCGTATAGCATATATATTAAGCAGACGAAGTTCAAACACTTATAATGATTGACATCCATCGACAAAGTAAGAATCATTTATTTCTTATTGGACAATGTTAATATATATATGGGATATTCAGGCAATTATTACTTACCATTATATATATAACCTTAGAAGTGCGGTATAAAGAAACGAATGACCGAAATCAACAGCGGCAGCCATGATGACCAGGGTTCGGAGCTCAGCCGTTAAACGATGCAATCCAACTAAATCTAAATTCAAAGCTATTTTAAAAATATACGATACTAAGAGGTCTATACGACGGTGATCTAGATAAAAACTCAAAACAGAGCAATAATAATTCGCAAGTGAGTAGTTTCAGCAGATTCAAACGTGACACGACGCGCGGGAAACAAACTAACAGCAGGAAATTACGAATTGCGATGAAAGAAGCAACGGCATTGGCTACAACCCCCGCAACCACACGATCGCTGCGAACCAACGAGAAAAGCCGTTCAGACAGAGGTGCATTACCGGAGTCATACACCAGGTTTCCCCTCGTGGTTGAAGCTCTTTGTAATACCAAAAGCAAAACATCTATAAGCAAGCTAAACTGACGAATCTAGTCACAGTCATGGAATCCCTGTGGATCACCACGAGTTTTGTCGTCCTTTTATTGTTGTACTTCAATTCTTCTGCTCAAGGTAAGTGTTAATCAAATGGATAACCAAAAGCAATAACACAGGCGACTCTTCAACAGCCTGGATATCTCTATAATCAGGATGCTTTGCAGCCAACCTGATTATTGGAATCAGAAATCAGGAATTGTACCAGAGTTATTTTAGATTCCTGTTTCAGAAATCAGAAAACTGACTTTTCGGCACTGCCTAGATATATTGCATGGGCGAAGATTTTGGTCGATGAAAAAGCCGAAAGAAAAACCGTAGCTTATCGTGATGTTTAGAAGTTAGAAATGATTCCTGGTTAAATGTGACATTCATTCACTGCCATGTTTAATTCGTTTGGTCAATGATTCCTTCATTTAACTCGAGAAAGGATATTTACATAGTTTTTCCATCTATTAAAATGTTTATGTACTAGATGTACGACAAGAAATGTTCTTTAAGTCAGTCCATGCAGCAAAGCCAAATTAGAGCTGAATTTTGTGACAAAGGCACCCGGCCTTGGGCTGGTCCCACTGGCCCGTTTATTTCGATTTCATTTGACCAGTTTCTTCAAAATTTTAAAGGTCAATGTATGGCTTTTTTCGTCAATATAAAGATTTCTAAGATGTCGAGTTCAAATAGCAATAAAATTCCTTGTATTATTTATCTAAATTAAGAATCTTGACACCTGCAATCTGCTTACTTGTTTTGTTACCCGGAAACATCTCCCCATATATCTTTCTTGGCTATATTCGGTATTACTTCGCGAATTCACTTACTATTCTCTGTACCAACTTCAATTTTGCCAACGAGTAACGCCGTATGAAAATCTGTATGAAAATCTCTTACATGCTTGTTTTTAAACATCATGGTTTTAATATGTACGACACCAGTAGCGTAGCGAGGGGGGTCACTGGGGGGCACGTGCCCCCCCAAAATTTTTGAAAAAAAAATTTTGAAAAAAGAATAACAACAAAAAAAACATATTAAACCGAAACAAAAGAGGAAAATAAATTATTACAACCTACAAAAGTGCGAATTTATACGAAGTTATCCGGAAGGGCTACCTGTGCACTGCGAACCCGGTCAGAGCCTGGAATCTGCACGTGGGAATTTGAAATTTTCTCTTATTTTGGATCAGTGCCCCCCCAGCTCCTAGGTCCTCGCTACGCCCCTGTACGACACAACCAAACTCAACAACATTTGCAATCAGTCGCTCTAAAAATCATTGACCTTGGGTCAAGTAATCATTAGGCGGCGTAATTTATGCATATATAAACTAACCGTTGAAACCGCTTTTTTATCGACTCAAAACTTATTCGACTAAAACAAGATTATAAAGCTATTTAAAGAACGTTTCTATCGTAATTTTTAGCGTTCATTTAACAGTAATCAAACTTCTACACGTAAAGTTGAACCTCGGTCACGCAATCACCAAAGATCGCGTTTTTTGCTCATCAGTACCGACAATCCCAAAACCTTTCCAATGGAGCTTAAATTTACCAAACCAAATTTAACTTTCAAACAACGGCACAAACATTAATTTCCTAGTTTTCAGGGTAAATTTCATGGCAATCTTTGCGAAAATCCTTAATCCTGCGTTGATTCGGGAAGCGTGATTTTCGCATGTATTTCAACCAAATTCAACAGGTTTCTGTGCAGTCAGAATTAATTTCCCCAAATCAATCTTTAAAGTTTTGAAAAGATGCATTCTTCCTCAACTTGCAGCATAAATATTATTTCAATTAGAGAACTTGCCCATAGTTAAATCTTTTTTTCTTTTGAGGCAACCAATTAGCATATGTAAACGAAGGCCTCCTACTTTTTCTCGCCAAAAATTCGTCTCTTTCCCAATAAGCTGGAAATCCAGTCCAATAAACGAAAAAGGGTGATACATTAAGAAGAAAGATCAAAAATTGTCGTAGATGGTTTATTTTTTACGCGCGCTCTGTTCAAAGTTTGTCCATTTTCGCTCCTCTTGAGCGTCTCTTGCTTGGGTTTCGGTCGAACCTCTTCTGTGGCCGTTTTCTCGAAAATAAAATAATATTTTCGAAAACCAACTACCCAGGGATTCATATCTAATAATGACCTATCTAACTTCAAAAGAAGAGCGAATTTGATTTTTTGACCCTTGCCACCATTTGTTCGATTCTTGTGGACATTGCCTCTTAATTGCTCATAAAAGTTTATCATGATTTCAAACGTGTCCGTACGTATATATCGTAAAAAATAGAATTCTGGCTTTGCATGATGAGTAACAATGAGATCAGATTACATTTCATATTTCGGTAGCCCACAAACCAAAAGCGTGATTATTATTACAACAGCTTTATACCAACACCATCATTCTTATCTTGCTTAACTATAGGTGCTCCTAAGACAGTCGCACCGTATCCAGATAATCTGTACGCTATTGAAAATGAAAAGGCAAAAGTTACCTGCGTAGTCGAAGACACAGTTTCCGATCCAGATGAGATAATATTTGTGAGGAAGAGTCGTTTTGGTGACGTTGAACCCATAAGAGATGAAGGACCTGATGGACGCATCTATTATCAAAATGAAACCATGGGTTAGTGATATTAATGAATGCTGTCGTGTCAACAAATGTAATATCACACTGTTACATCACGCAAGAGTAACACCGTGCACCACACCGCACTGTGGTTACATCACGCAAGAGTAACACCACCCCGCACTGTGGTTACATCACGCAAGAGTAACACCACACCGCACTGTGGTTACATCACGCAAGAGTAACTGACACCACATCGCACCGTGGTTATGTCGCGCATCGCTAACACCACACTGTGGTATATCACGCATGTTAAAGTAACACCGTGCTTTATATGGCTACATCACACGACATTCACACTGTGGTTGCATCACGCAAAACTAATAAAGGTGCGCAACACTGTTGCATCGGAAAATGCAGAGCAGATTTTGCTGGTATTGCCACTCCGCGTGCAACATATTATCATTGGTGTGCTAAGTAGATATTCCTTAGGCAATAATATTTTGTTGTACACAACAGTGTGGCGCGAATAGTTGCGCGATTTTGTTGCCCTATTGCTGCATCTTAAGACCACACTGCGATTTAATGAACCAACACCAAAAGTTTATTCAAACAACAGTTGATAGACATAAAAGTACTGAGCAGAGAGTGGATTGTTTGTTTCTGTTATTTCTAGATGGCGGAAGCAAGCTACGTGTGACTCTGCATTTCAATAAAGTCATAGTGAATGATGATTCCATAAATGGTGGTTATGAATGCCAAGGACACACAGGAGGTAGTCAACATGAATATGGATTCACTGTCACTGTTATTCAATGTAAGTACTTCTCAATTCTCATCGAATCACAACCTGGCAAGAACCAAATCATGACGGATCGTTACATTTCTAACCACAGTAAGCGAGTTTCCTAAAGTTCACGCCTCTGGTGATGTAACAGCAAAGTTTGGGGAGCGAATTCAACTCATTTGTAATGTCACGGTTACTAACCAAGGAGCGTTAATGACAACCGTCGGCAAGTTTACCTGGGCAAAAGAAGGAAGGGTTGTAAGCGCAAGTTATTGTCCCCATTTCTCATCAATTAAACCTTTGGTTTTGAACGTAAGCCTAGCTGATGTGGGTGGTACATATTCTTGTTACTTGGAGTACCTGCTGAGAGGAATTAGAAAGAGAAACATCACGAAAACTGTTATCGTAAGAGGTCAGTTCAATTACTCATATGGGTACTGATACATTGCTGTAGAAAACATCGGTATAAAAAACTTACAGCAACATGATCGCTACTGGAATTATTTCTTTAGTTCAGCCTAGATTTTTCCCTGAAAAGAAAGAAGAAAAGAATATGAAGCGGCTTGTGTGCACTGCTCAGGGAAATCCACTGGTGACCGAATGGAAAAGAAAAAGCCTGCTCAACGATGGCATCTCGGTCATTCATACTAAAGGTATGGATAGATGAATGGATGAATAGATGTGATAGAAGAGATGGGGAGTGGATTGGAGTATGCCGGAGAGATGGGACGGACGGACGGACCTTTAGTTCGATAGATACTATTACGGTTGTGGATGTAAAAATCAAACATTGTGTTTTTCATTCCAAAGAGTATAACGCATTGTTTTCTCTCGTTATTATCAGATAACTCATCCAAAGGAAAGTACGTTTTTTCTAACATGGATGGCTTCAAGAATCACACCTTGACCATCTATAACTTACAACCTAAAGACGCCGGCCAGTATTATTGCTGCATCAAGAACATCACAAGTCCCAGACCCCCCGAAGATATCAGTAACTGTCAGATCTTTGACGTTCAACCTCCAGGTCAGTATCAGTCTGTCATCGATAATCACGTGAAATGGTTAAAGTTGCCATTTGCTCTTATCACTATTCCCCTTTTACAAATTTACTTGTTTTTCATCTCAGGTTCTGAAGTTGGCAAAGCAAGTCTCACGTTTTCCATCATTCTCCTCGACCTGCTGCTGAATTGGTTGCTGTAATGATCACGTGACTACTCCACCAGGTCACGTGAGGCCTGAGGATGGAAGTGTATCCATCATTTGACCACAATAATCTTTTGTCAATAAGATAAAGTCCACTCTTAGTCTTAGTGCTGAATTGTATTGAATGTCTTCATAATACTTTATATAAGATAGTTAGCATTACACTGTATGTAAAAACTGCCTGGTCGAAACAACCAATATAAACTGGTTAAATTTATACAACTGAGACAACCAGTTTTAAAATGGTTGAAATATTGGTTGTCATAAACGATTTACTTTGGGTTACAACCAGCACGATATTATTGGTTATTATAACTAAGTACTGTATACCGTAAATCCTCTATTTAGCCCCCCGGGGGCTTATTTATTTCAGGCACGTTTGAGGGAAGGCTTATTGGAGAGGGGGGGGGGGGGGGGGGGGGGCTTAATTGAGAGGGGGGCTTATTGATTTAGTCGAAACGCAGTAAATTGTACGCTGTAAGGATGTAGTATGATTGTAACTCTGGATTAAACGGAAGCATTAATATTGACCGTCTCGCATAATCTGTAGCGATGTACATGGCATTTTTATTATTTGATTCACCTGTGTTAGTCTCTCAGGTATAATTTATGATTATTGTGAATAGCAAAACTAAAACACGGTAACATTAACAAAGCAAGCTCAAAAAAAAATGTTCTGAACAATCATTAAATGTTCCATTGCTACATTAACACGTGATTCTTTAGTTGTGAAGGGGGGGGGAGGGGAGGGGGCTAAAAAGACAGGGGGGGCTTAACAATATTTTTAAGGTCAAGGCAATGCAACTGAGACAACTAGTTTTTTAGGTTAGTTCCTTAGGTTACTTTGACAGCCTGTCAATTCAACCAATTGAATTATGGTTTAAATTTAATTGCTAAGATCAAGCAACGATTTTAAAATTGGTAGAAAACAATAACGAGAGCGAACTTACAATTTCAACACTTTGTAAAAAAATTCCAAAAAAAAAAAAAAAATTCATAAAAAATTCTTCATTATCTCTTTCAACTTTGACAGCGCTACTTCCGCTAGCTGAATACAGTATATAAACATATTTCCAATGTGATGCCTTTATTGTTATTCTTTTCTTTTTTTTTTTTTTTTTTTTTTTTTTTTTGGTTTTTTTTTTGGTTTTTTTTTTTTTTTTTTTGGTTTTTTTTTTTGGTTTTTTTTTTGTTTCTTTGTTTTTTTTTGCTTGGATAGTTATTAAAGATGCGAATTATTTTTCTCCAAGAAAATTTTTCTCGGAAAGAAATTCCGAACTCCAGGCGGGATTCCAACACTTCACCTTCTGTTTGATAGTCAGACGTTCTAACCAACTGAGCTACTGGACTATCTTTCATAATCATCAAATTCCACTTCCAGAGGTTTTCGAACAGCCGTCCGTCCTAAGTGATCAGGCTTAAATAGCAGTAACGCACCGACCCAGGAATCTTGTCTCAACAGGTGACTTGCATGTGATGTGAAAGCAAAGACCACAAGATGACTCATGATATAGTCTCGAGTATAGTTTTATTAATGATATTAGATCATTCACTGACCTACTAACAACATGATCACTAGCTACTTTTAACAAGACTTGTAGAACAACTAGTAACTGATAGTCACAAACTATTGAAAAGGTTGTGAAAAACGCGTAAACCTCTATTCATAATAATCTGTTTGTAATGTCACGCCATTTCTGTTACGACATACAGGTCAATACTAAACAGACGTCGTCAAAATAGTCCAAGTGAAATCAAAACTTTGACATTTTGGTTTCTTCATATACTCCTACTTGCAAGAACGTTGTCATACGAAAATAGAACATTAGTGATTTAGTGGGATAGGAATTAAAAACAAAACTACTCAGCACCATTAAGGCATGGCTCTTTTGAGGAAGTGATTGAAAATCAGTTATTTATTCATATCTTTGACAGTTTACTATGAATCTTTCCCAAATTGGGCTCGTAGTAGTAATTCTTCAAGGCAAGCAATTACCGCATATCTGTTACCATGGAAACTAGGTCTCGTGACCACAAAGCCGCCATCTTGGATTTTTAAAAAATATCGTTTGTAATCGTATTGAAACTACTTCAAAAGTCCTGAAAATCCATATTCCTTTTGATATTTGCAATACCTATATGGATCTAATTGGATATCTTGGAAATTATATGAAGTTTAATTTTTAGAATATTTTTAATTTTTTGGAAAAAATAGAAAATATTCTAAAAATTAAACTTAAAATAATTTCCAAGATATCCAATTAGATCCATATAGGCATTGTAAATATGAATAGTAATCTGCATTTTCATGACTTTTAAAGATGTTTCGGTACGTTTACAAACGGCTTGTTTAAAAATCCAAGATGGCGGCCTTGTGGTCACTGGACTTAGTTTCCATGGTAACCAAGGCTTTAAGGTTCCTTTTTTTCACAAAAGACATTAACTTGCCAAGTTTGAGGAAGATTCGTAGAAAACTGGCTATGATATAGCTAATCAGTTTTTCATCTGAGAGCCATGCCTTAATGATGCAGAGTAGACTTCCTTCGTGGCGCGAACTCGGGCTACCATAGTGTATTTGATGAAGTACTAAGCACTTGGAGCCCCAGCCAAGTTTTTTGGTGTGTGGTGTGCATAAATGGGAAACAGCAACTTCTCAAAGGAATACCATTAATATTATTGGCATTTAAATGTGTAATATTACTGGTATTTCTTTGCTGATTATCATCTGCAGCTTTGCCAATCACTTCACTCTGTTCAGTGAGGTTTGGTGCATTAAAAGGATTATCAGTAGCATTGCTTTGTATGCATGTCTCAGTAATACACGCTCCTCTGAGTTCAAATAAACCTGTTAAATTGTCATATGAACAGTTTGGAAGTAATTTGTTAAAGCATTAAAGTCAACGACATCAAGGAGTACACATAAGTACCTTGAGGATGGGGGAGAACTGATGGATTACGAACATGAGAGTCAAATATCCTAAATCCCCCATCGCCATATTACAGCAAATAGCTACTGTATTACATTGAATAGTTAACAGGAATGACTGGTAATTTTCTCCAATTAAAATTTCCAAAGCATTGCCTAAGGGCATGCATTAGAGTAAAGGAAAGCGACGGTAGTTGAAATAACATGTGTATTAAATGGATACTAAATAGTACAGTAAAATAGACCTGAGCTGAACTGAACTGAACTGCACTGTATCTATGTATCTATGTATCTATGTATCTATGTATCTATGTATCTATGTATCTATGTATCTATGTATCTATGTATCTATGTATCTATGTATCTATGTATCTATGTATCTATGTATCTATGTATCTATGTATCTATGTATCTATGTATCTATGTATCTATGTATCTATGTATCTATGTATCTATGTATCTATGTATCTATGTATCTATGTATCTATGTATCTATGTATCTATGTATCTATGTATCTATGTATCTATGTATCTATGTATCTATGTATCTATGTATCTATGTATCTATGTATCTATGTATCTATGTATCTATGTATCTATGTATCTATGTATCTATGTATCTATGTATCTATGTATCTATGTATCTATGTATCTATGTATCTATGTATCTATGTATCTATGTATCTATGTATCTATGTATCTATGTATCTATGTATCTATGTATCTATGTATCTAGTATCTATGTATCTATGTATCTATGTATCTATGTATCTATGTATCTATGTATCTATGTATCTATGTATCTATGTATCTATGTATCTATGTATCTATGTATCTATGTATCTATGTATCTATGTATCTATGTATCTATGTATCTATGTATCTATGTATCTATGTATCTATGTATCTATGTATCTATGTATCTATGTATCTATGTATCTATGTATCTATGCTATGTATCTATGTATCTATGTATCTATGTATCTATGTATCTATGTATCTATGTATCTATGTATCTATGTATCTATGTATCTATGTATCTATGTATCTATGTATCTATGTATCTATGTATCTATGTATCTATGTATCTATGTATCTATGTATCTATGTATCTATGTATCTATGTATCTATGTATCTATCGGGTTGGTTCAAAGAATGACTACAGTGGTTATGCATTGCAATTATGTTCATTGAAATTTTACTGTGGAATGAATTCTTTGGCGAGTTGGTTCAAAGAATGACTACAGTGGTTTATATGTATTGCTACGTTAATTGAAATTTCTACTGTGGAATGAATTCTTTGGCGAGTTGGTTCAAAGAATGACTACAGTGGTTATGTATATTGCCATGTTCATTGAAATTCTTACTGTGGATTGAATTCTTTGGCGAGTTGGTTCAAAGAATGAATACAGTGATTATGTATTGCCATGTTCATTAAAATTCTTATTGGGGAATGAATTTTTTGGCGAGCTGGTTCAAAGAATGACTACAGTGGTTATGTATTACAATATTCATAGAAACTTTTACTGCGGAATGAATTCTTTGGGGAGTTGGTTCAAAGAATGACTACAGTGGTTATTTCTTGCAAAATTCATTGGAATTCTTACTGTGGATTGAACTCTTTGGCGAGTTGGTTCAAAGAATGAATACAGTGATTATGTATTGCCATGTTCATTAAAATTCTTATTGGGGAATGAATTTTTTGGCGAGCTGGTTCAAAGAATGACTACAGTGGTTATGTATTACAATATTCATAGAAACTTTTACTGCGGAATGAATTCTTTGGCGAGTTAGTTCACAGAACGACTACAGTGGTCAAGTGTAACCGCTAGTTTAAATAAAGTAGTACTATGTCAGTATTAGTTTATTCAGTGGAATTCTATAAGTTGGAATGCCAAATTTTGATTTTATGAAGTGTATTATTTTCATTTGATTTTTACTTTGAGTGAACTCTTTGGCGCGTTGATTCAAAGAATGATTGTGATGTGCATGCGTTGCAACGCTAGAATGAGCGTGTCAACCGTATAGTGAAGTTCCATATTTGCGCATCATTGTACAATGCTATTTTTTATGAATCGATGATGAATTCATCGGAAGACATGGAATGCGTCCGAAAATGGGTGGAGTTCACCCGTCCCAGTGTATGCAAGCCGTGGTGCATGGCACGTAATCTGTGAAATATTGGTAATGATGCATTTGATTGCCTTTACGAGTTAATCTGGGTTATGCCGTTAATTTGTATGTAATTATGTTTCTCAAGTAGTTAAGGACTGGGCTGTGCAGGTCACGTGACCTATGATGTCAAAGCAAAACATCAATGGGCCAAGTAGAATGGCTGTGAAAAGAATTTCTTTGATGCTAAAACGTTTAAGAAACTCAGATGCATACAAATAAGGTCATTCTCGGGAAACTCGTATATTTTCCCTGCTTTTCTCTTTAATGTCATACAATGATACGTATGTCTCGGAGTTGAAACGGTTCTGTAAACGGGGTATCTAAATCAACCCTCCTGGTCATACTAGGCAGAGCTGTTACTCCTCCGCTGACAAACGGGGTTTATTGGCATTGTATTTTTCCGTGATTTTAGGAGAATCTGTCATGATCTTGGGAATATGATCCCGATTTTGACTGTCAGATGTTACTCGCAGTGCAATTCAATAGCGTTAAGTGGATCAATGCGTGTGGAAACCCCGTTGCGGTCGGCGGAGGGGTGACAGCAAATGAAATACTCGAAGCCTTTTTCCAAGAAGGTAGAGTGTGGTACGGCCATCGGGAAATTTGACAAGTTGGCCTTTCCTCTCAAGAAACCCTATGAAGATATCAGAGATTGGATTCGTGATAAGGTTTCCATATTTCCCTTCATGCAACACTTTAAGGGCTCTTTCAACGAAAATAGGTATGATTGTGACCGACCCCATCGCGGTCGTTTAGAAACAATGTGTCATTCAAACCATTCGTGAGATTCATTCAGCGCACTCTAATTGATCGTCTGAAACAGGAGCTATTTTCTTACTGGGGAGAGTAGGGTTAGTAGTGCAGAATGAGATAAGGAATGGGATAAGGAATGGGATAAGGTTTGGGAGTGTTGAGGTTTGGGAGTGTTGAGGTTTGGGGTTTGGGTTGTTATTTGTAGGAATAATGGTCATATACCTTAGTAAATGGGTGACTATCTAAATGTAACGGATTGGTAAAGGGCGCTGGTTAATATTTCATCCCATCTCTTATATATCAACTGAGCATGAATGGGAGTATGTGGAATAGGTTACTATTCTAAATACTCCTAATGATATGCGAAAATGAAATAACTCAAAATAATCGATCATTAGCACTACTGCATATTTATGTGCACGTGAATAACGCCACGGATTGGCTATAAAAGCGCCTCGAGTAAATGCACTCATTCTTGCTTAGTTTTGCCAGCGGAACGAGCTGGACTGACGGCCCACCCACCCACCGATCGGTCCACGTGGGTCGTAGTTGACAGCACCCCTAAGCCAAGCTGTTCCAGCTTGGCTTAGACCGCTGGTTAATATTTCATCCCATCTCTTATATATCAACTAAGCATGAATGGGAGTATGTGGAATAGGCTACTATTGAATATCAGCGTGTCAGATCTGTAGAGGATCGAGATCCCCATTCAACACTGACTGAGATCGCTTTAGAAGCCACAGGTTTGGAAGCAATACTGCATGAAATGTCAAAAGATAAATGCCTACAAAATGGAAATAATAAAGCGAATGCATGCTATTAGTCTTTTCAATTTCACATCCAACCACGATTAAGTGAAAGCCTGTACCAGGAAAATCACCAAATACTGTAATCCAAAAACAGGGATTATTTGTTCAATGTTGACGTCTTTTCTAGCCTATTTTTTTGGTGTTTTTATAACTATATCTTTCTGTTGTCTGTCTGGAGCAAGTACAAGGAAATAAAGCGTTGTTTATGTATGTTCGTTTGCTCAGAATGTTTTTTGAACAGAACTTATCGGAATTTCTAAATGTCGAGAACGTATTTCAGATATTTAATTGTTCATAAAAGTTTATCATGATTTAAAACGCGTCCGTACGTATATATCGTAAAGAATAGAATTCTGGCTTTGCATGATGAGTAACAATCAGATCAAATTACATTTCATATTTCGGTAGCCCACAAACCAAAAGCATGATTATCATTACAACAGCTTTATACCAACACCATCATTCTTATCTTGCTTAACTATAGGTGCTCCTAAGATAGTCGCACCGCATCCAGATAATCTGTACGCTATTGAAAATGAAAAGGCAAAAGTTACCTGCGTAGTCGAAGACACAGTTTCCAATCCAGATGAGATAATATTTGTGAGGAAGAGTCGTTTTGGTGACGTTGAACCCATAAGAGATGAAGGACCTGATGGACGCATCTATTATCAAAATGAAACCTTGGGTTAGTGATATTAATGAAAGCTGTCGTGTCAAGAAATGTAACATCACACTGTTACATCACGCAAGAGTAACACCGTGCACCACACCGCACTGTGGTAACATCACGCGAGAGTAACACCACACCGCACTGTGGTTACATCACGCAAGAGTAACTGACACCACATCGCACTGTGGTTACATCACGCGAGAGTAACATCACACCGCACTGTGGTTACATCACGCAAGAGTAACTGATACCACATCGCACTGTGTTTATGTCGCGCATCGCTAACACCACCACAGGAAAATTTCAAATTTAATGTGCATTAAAGCTACATAAAAGACAAATTAATGAGGTGTTTAAGTTAACTTAAATTTTTCAATTAAATTTAGTAAATTTAACTTTCCTGAGCTTTAATGTCCTATTTAAGGTCGGTTTCGATACAGTTTCGTGATCACCAAACAGAACTTATTCAATCGTCGCGTTGACAATGTTCTGTTTGCTGGATCATTTTAGAATTTATTCCAGTTGCTGCTCTTGGTTTGAAGTTTGTACTAATGTATATTTTATTAAAATCAAAGTCTTCAACGCAAGAAAATCGAGAAAAATCGAAAATTTAAAAAAATAAAAGTGCGCGCGATTCAGATGTGCTGTAAAAAAACTGTTAACTCCTAAGAATTCCCAATTCATGACAAACAAAATATCAAAGATTTAAAGAAATTCTTATGTTAGATTTGGAGAAAATCGCACGAACATTTCATACTCTCAGTTTTGTTTATCGCTTTTGCGCACTCGGTTTAAAAAATTACTATTGAATGAAATTATTCAAAAAGATCCTAAAATGTTGCTGTTGGTCTTGTTTTTAAACTGTGTAAGTTTGGTCAACTAGTTCCTTGCTGGTCTTGAGAACGAATTTTTTTTCGAAGAGCGTTTTTAAGTAAAGATTTAGCAAATCTTCGAAGTTTTGCGTTTTCCACGATTTCTCATAAACGGCTGGAACGATTGTTTTTAAATTTACCTACGTCTTCTCAAGGATATATGATCTGTACCTGCAAAAGCTCATGTCGGTTGATTCATTTTAATATTTTTAAAATGGCCCTTGAAGTTGGGAAGTCACAAGGCAAGAACTCTACAGTCTCTTTTCGCGGTTCATAAGTTTATGCTAATATATTCCTGACAACTATCAGTGCATTCCTACGTGATTGCTCTCGCTCGATGCCTTTTGTATTTTATATGGTGCAATCCATTAGTCTAGTTATATATAAAATCAAGTTACTCTCATTAAAAAAACAACAACAACAACAAAAAAAAAAAACAGACAAGAATAAATAAAACATGCAGACAGACAGACAAGAAAAAAAAGAGTAACTTGATTTTTATAGAAAAAAAATTCGTTCCCAAGACCAGCAAGGAACTAGTTGACCAAACTCACACAGTATAAAAACAAGACCAACAGCAACATTTTAGGATCTTTTTGAATAATTTTATTCAATAGTAACTTTTTAAGCCGAGTGCGCAAAAGCGATAAACAAAACTGAGAGTATGAAATTTTCGTGCGATTTTCTCCAAATCTAACATAAGAATTTCTTTAAATCTTTGATATTTTGTTTGTCATGAATTGGGGATTCTTAGGAGTTAACAGTTTTTCTACAGCACATCTGAATCGCGCGCACTTCTATTTTTTTCAATTTTCGATTTTTTCTCGATTTTCTTGCGTTGAAGACTTTGATTTTAATAAAATATACATTAGTACAAACTTCAAACCGAGAGCAACAACTGGTATAAATTCTAAAATGATCCAGCAAACAGAACATTGTCAACGCGACGATTGAAAAAGTTCTGTTTGGTGATCACGAAACGGTATCGAAACACCTTAAATCCCTTTAATGAAGTTTTTTGTGGGCGTGTCCTAGAACCTGGACTGGAGTCTGGACTGGACTCTGGACTGGACTCTGGACTGGACTCTGGACTGGACTCTGGACTGGACTCTGGACTGGACTCTGGACTTTTCATCTTGGACTAAAATTCCAGTTTTACATGAAAATTAAACATCTTTTCATCATTAATTCTCTTCAATACTTATACACGTTTAAGATTATATCATTTATTTTCGGCAATATTCTTTGTGTGTGTGTGTGTGTGTGTGGCCGGAAGTGAAAATCTCAAGTGACATGGCTGGGAGTCAAGTTGTCAATCCTGACAGTTTGACGCGTGTTTGCGCTCGTTCTAAAAAAGCTATCAAAAATCTGAGACACCGTCTTGAAGCTCATCAGAGTATGCTGATGTGTTTTTTGTGGTCATGGCGGAAATTCTGATCCTGTTGGAACATGCCCATCGATGATAGGTAGGATTCGACTTTGAGCATTATAATTTTTTTCTGCTCAAGAACGGCTTAAAATATATTTTCGAAACCTACGTTTATCTAGCTTTTATAGAATAATGTTGAAAAGACAGCGCGAAATTCGGCTTCCGCGCAAAGCGGCTATCTTAAGGTATCCTGATACCTTAAGATAGACCTTTCTTTATCTGTTTTTGTTTTTGTTTTTTTTCGATAAATTTTAGCTAGTTTTGTAGCTCTCTTTGCCTCGGTTATCTGTCAATCAATCTTCAGCGGTTTTTTCGTAGAAACATGTAGAAACCCCCACTTTAAATTTAGTAAAACTTTTTTTCTAATATATTATGTCAAGAAAGGAGCAGGAATTTCTGTGCTTTTGGGCTCTGATAACATGGGAGTCATGAATAAACAGCAAACTGTCAGGATTGACAACTTATAATTCCCAGCCATGTCACTTGAGATTTTCGCTTCCGGCCACACACACACACACACACACACACACACACACACACACACACACACACACACACACACACACACACACACCGAACATTGCCGAAAATAAATGATATAGCCTTAAATGTGTATAAGTATCGAAGAGAAGAGAACTAGGAGTCTAGTCTAAGATGGAAAGCACAGAGTCCAGTCCAGAGTCCAGTCCAGAGTCCAGTCCAGGTTCTAGGACATGCCGTGTTTTGTGAGGCTTTTTAAATTGACCTAAATTGACGTATATCTAGGTTTAATGACGTTTAATCTGCGCACTTAAAGTTTACTGAAAGGTTGGTTTTGTAGTCTTTAATACATTATAAAGCATCATTAAATGTGAATTTAAGTAGCCTTTAAATACAGGATTAAACACCAATGTTTTGCAGGTTTCATGGTCTTTACGTTGAATTTAATCATGCTAATAATTCAATAAATAATGAACTTTTATTTGGTCTTACAGAACATTTAAGCCTATCTTTATTTCACTTCATTAATCAATACAATTATGACGAATTATTGTCTTTACTCGCTACTTGCTTTACACTTTTCTTCAACTGATGTTACATTTATATAGTTTCATTGATGCGGTTCACATTTGGCTGCATTTAGTCCCTCTAGCTCAGTTATCTTGGCTTTGTCATAGGCAGTATAAGCAGTTGGTTTTACGGAAAGCCGATATATCGTAAGTGTTCAATTCTTCTTGGATTATTGAATTGGTCTTGAGAGCTTCTTGTTTGTAGTGTACTTTTCATCGTAGTATATTCTTCATATTATGTATCATCTTGGCCTCTTCTCTAGTTCTGTCCGTCGTTCACTGAGGTCAAAGCAAGCAAATAAAGTTTCTCCACGGGCTTTTCTTCTTGTTCTTATGCTCTCCATTCATCAGCCGCATAACGTAATACCTTCAGGGATGAAACGGTTTTGTCTATCATGTCGTGATTATGACAACATCGCCGGCTTTAGTTTACAGTTGTGCAGGCATGATGTACTAAATATTACTCCCCGTGTGTTGATTATCTTCAATCTTCATTCTAGCGAAAGTAAATCTTTAAAGTAGTGCTTTGAGTAGGTTGTGCATTCAGTATTTGTTGGCGGACTATTGTAACGCACTTTGGAAAGCGCGCATTTAGATTTTGAATCTAGAAGTATTGGATTTCTTAGCCAATCATATAAGCAGAATAGTGAAGCCATGCATTGTGCTCGTGATCAAAGTAAAGAAAATGAAATCCGATAAGCCACAACAATACGCGCGAACTTCATTTCCCGCCAAACATGTATCTTGTTTGGATTAGAAGCCGTCCCAAACTACGGCAAAATGCTGCTTTTTTCTGTCTTCGCGTTATTCAAAGACATTGATTGGACATTGAAAAGTTCTATTCGTGGAACAGCGATCTTTTCTTTTCGTAATCAAGCTGCTGAACTCCGAATTCGCGGGTTCTTAGCAGCATATTGTGCGAGAACTTTATAGGGCTTGCTGACAATAGGTTTCGAGAATTAAGATGTGCTGTCTTCGATTTAAAACAAGTCCAAGTTTATGAAGAAGAATTCAAAAGGTATATTTTTTAATATAAGGGATGTAAACGAGGAGGTTTCGAAATCCAACGTAGCCACAGAATACAGAAGTTGAAACCCGGCTTGCCTTGACAGAAGATTACATTATAAGCAAGCTTTCTTCGACCCAGCAGTAGATTTTCGAAAATGTAAGGTAAATATCTAAGTCATATTATTGCAGATATTAAGCTCTTGCTTCACTGTACTATGCTACCTTATTTAGGATTAACGGCATGCGATAAATGTTTCAGTTGTCGCTTTCCCTGGCCTATAGACATCAAACTAAACTGAGCACAACTTATTTGATAACATATTTAATTAAATTTTAAGGTCATCTTCAAGTTCAAACATATCTCACGGATGCGTATCCCGAGTACCTAGAGTAGAGGATCTTAGTGACAGATAAGATAGGCTTTACTGCGTACCCTTAAAGTTAAAGTAATGTATATAGGTCTTTAGATATACTTTAATCGTGCATTTAAACGCTGTTAAATCTCTTTGTTCTGCATATTAAATTCACTTATATCACCTTTCTGTAAAGATTAACTAAATGTCACTTAAAGCTAACTTTTTCCTATGTTAGTCTTTAAGGAGATTTAAGTTTAGCATTAAAGCTCATATGCAGATTTAAGTAACTTTAAGGTTCTCTTAAAGTCATTTAAATGCGCCATTTCATCCTGTTCACACTGTGGTATATCACGCATGTAAAAGTAACGCCATGCTTTATATGTCTAAATCACACGACATTCACACTGTGGTTACATCACGCAAAACTAATAAAAGTGCGCAACACTGTTGCATCGGAAAATGCAGAGCAAATTTTGCTGGTATTGCCACTCCGCGTGCAACATATTATCATTGGTGCGCTAAGTAGATACTCTTTACTCAATAATATTTTATTATACACAACAGTGTAACGTGAATAGTTGCGCGATTTTGTTGCCCTAGTGCCGCACCTTAAGACAGCACTGCGATTTGAAGAACCAATACCAAGAGTTTATTCAAACAACAGTTGATAGACATAAAAGTACTGAGCAGAGAGAGTATGGTTTGTTTCTGATATTTCTAGATAGCGGAAGAAATCTGCGTGTGACTCTGCATTTCAATAAAGTCATAATGAATGATGATTCAAGAAATGGCCGTTATGAATGCCAAGGACGCAGAGGAGGTAGTCAACATGAATATGGATTCACTGTCACTGTTATTGAGAGTAAGTACTTCTCAATTCTCATCGAATCACAACCTGGCAAGAACCAAATCATGACGGATCGTTACATTTCTACCCACAGGAAGCGAGTTTCCTATAGTTCACGCCTCTGGTAATGTAACAGCAAAGTTTGGGGAGCGAATTCAACTCAGCTGTAATGTCACCTTTAATAAAAAAGGCCCGTTAATGACAACCATCGGCAAGTTTACCTAGGCAAAAGATGGAAGGGTTGTAATCGCAAGTTATTGTCACCATTTCTCATCAATTAGACCTTTTTTTTTTTGAACGTAAGCCTAGCTGATGTGGGTGGAGTGGAGTACCTGCTGAGAGGAATTAGAAAGAGAAACATCACGAAAAATATAATCGTAAGAGGTCAGTTCAATTACTCATATGGGTACTGATACATTGCTGTAGAAAACATCGGTATAAAAAACTTACAGCAACATGATCGTTACTGGAATTATTTCTTTAGTTCAGCCTAGATTTTTCCCTGAAAAGAAAGAAGAAAAGAATATGAAGCGGCTTGTGTGCACTGCTCAGGGAAATCCACTGGTGACCGAATGGAAAAGAAAAAGCCTGCTCAACGATGGCATCTCGGTCATTCATACTAAAGGTATGAATAGATGAATGGATGAATAGATGGGATAGAAGAGATGGGGAGTGGATTGGAGTATGGATAGATGGGACGGACGGACGGACGGACGGACCTGTAGCTCGATAGATACTATTACGGTTGTGGATGTAAAACAGAATCAAACATTTTGTTTTTCATTCCAAAGAGTATAACGTATTGTCTTCTCTCGTTATTATCAGATAACTCATCCAAAGGAAAGTACGTTTTTTCTAACATGGATGGCTTCAAGGATCACACCTTGACCATCTATGACGTACAACCTAAAGACGCCGGCCAGTATTATTGCTGCATCAAGAACATCACAAGTCCTAGACCCCCCGAAGATATTAGTAACTGTCAGATCTTTGACGTTCAACCTCCAGGTCAGTATCAGTCTGTCATCGATAATCACGTGACATGGTTAAAGTTGACAACTGCTTTTATCACTATATCACTTTTACAAATTTACTTGGTTTTCATCTCAGTTTCTGTAGTTGGTAAAGCAAGTCTCACGTTTTCCATCATTCTCCTCGAACTGCTGCTGATTTGGTTGCTGTAATGGTCACGTGACTACTCCACCAGGTCACGTGATGCCTGAGGATGGTTTATCTATCATTTGACCAAAGTAATTCCTTGTCAATAAGATAAAGTGCACTCTTGTTCTTAGTGCTGAATTGTATTCCTTGATTGTACTAGGGTAGCATGGGTAGCCTCTCACCACTGTGGTCCGAGTTCGAGCCATGGCTCAGACTGGGTCTTATGTGAGTTGAGTTTGTTTGTTGTGTTGTTCTCTCCCTTGCCACGAGGGTTTTCTTCGGGATCTCCAGTTTCTTCCCTACGTAAAAAGCAATATGTGAGTTGAGTGTTGTATATTGTAAAATGATATAGAATGTAGTGGTGGTGCGTGTGGAGGGAACCTAACGGAAGAGCCCCGCATGGGGAGTGGTGGTTGTAAAATATAATCTAATCTAATTTACTTTATATAAGATAGTTAACAGTAATTTACTGTTTTATCTTACTTTATTCTGTAAACAAAATGAACATGTTTGAGTTTTCATTTGTGTACTCCAACAAAACAATAAAACGGGAGAAGATCTTAGCTTGTGTGATCTTTTAGCTCGTAATACTAGTCTTTTGAAAACCGTCCCTTCTCAGGTGAGCAAGCGTTACTTGGCGGGCTATATTTCAGTAGTATCGCACCGACCCAGGAATCTTGTCTCAACAGGTGATTTGCATGTGATGTGAAAGCAAAGACCACAAGATGACTGATGATATAGTTTCGAGTATAGTTTTATTAATGATATTGGATCATTCACTGACCTACTAACAACATGATCACTAGCTACTTTTAACAAGACTTGTAGATTAACTAGTAACTGATAGTCACATACTACTGAAAAGGTTGTGAAAAACGCGTAAACCTCTCTTCATAATAATCTATTTGTAATGTCACGCGTTTTCTGTTACGACATACAGGTCAATACTTAACAGGCGTCGTCAAAATAGTCCAAAAAAAATCAAAACTTTGACATTTTGGTTTCTTCATATAAGAGTGTGGTCTACATTCATTGTTGCGTGACTACTGATTAACTGTATTGCTTTACAAATATAAGTCATGTGAGTCTACAAGATCAACATGAGCACAGCCAGTACACCAACAAAAACAGTGTGGAAGTTCACCATGACACCAACACAACCTGTTTCACTTGCAGCAATAATGACAGAATATTATGATGGATAGATTCCTATGCACATTACTAGAAACAATGCACCTTACCCACTCTATGATCTTGATTATAGTTGGACCTGTGTCAACCACTGCACAGTCGATCTTTGATACAGTCAGCTTTTATTGAAAGTATTCAGTATTCAGTAAAATACACAAAACAATATTAATATTTAGTTGAATAATTCATTATTTTATTCAGCATTTCCAGATAAATTAAAGTTACAGGTCAAGACAGTTCTTGCAATAATGACAGAATATTATAGATTCCTAAACGAAGGTGACAAGATGTATCTAAATTTTTTTTTAACTTCTTATTCTAGGTTCCAGTTTTTTATTTATTTATTTATTCATTTATTTATTACATTTTTACATTTTTACATTTTTACATTTTTACATTTTTACATTTTTACATTTTTACATTTTTACATTTTTACATTTTTACATTTTTACATTTTTACATTTTTACATTTTTACATTTTTACATTTTTACATTTTTACATTTTTACATTTTTACATTATTACATTTCCATTATTACATTTTCTACTATTAGAACATTTATATATTAAAACGCCATTTTTCATAAAATTGCTCTAAGGTCTGGTTTTTTATAGCAACATATTTTTCTACTTCGTATTTCCTTTGCATAAAGTTTTTAAAGACACTAAACTTTGTGATTGACCTTAATTTCCTGCAGTCCCATATATAAATCTTTCCTAATATTAACAGATAATTTTGTAAGTTAAACATTTTTGACAGTTCAACTCCCAAGATAATATCTTGCAATTTAAGATTTCTTTTTTCTTTGGTTTTCAGGAACCAATAACTCCCAAAATCCTCCCAAAACCTCTTAACAAACACACAAAGAAACATAACGTGATGTAAAGTTTCGACTTGTATATAACAGAATGAACAATTATTTGAGGTCACGTAACCTATTTTGTAAAGTTTGTCATTCGTTTATAAAATGGAATTTAGGCTTTTTCATAAGGCTCCCTACAAACACAATGAGGCCTCATAAAAATGTCCTTCAAACTTATATTATCTATTTCAAACTTCATTTGAAGATGCCTAACGTTATTTGGTACTTTTCCTTTTTGCGTTACAAGATGTATCTAAATGCTTTTGAAACCATGCACTTACAGGTCAAGAGCATATATAACTAAACTGTTGCTTTTAATTAATAAACACTTACTGAATATTAATGTGTACAAGTAAAAAGCAATCCAACGGCTCTATAGGTCTATTTTTTCGATGATTTTACGATATCAATTTATTTAGCCCATGAAAAATAGAAACATTAATAGTTGTGGGTTGTAAAACAACATAATTTACTGTATTCTCTCACGAGGGAGATAAATCAATTGAAATTATAAACTTTATTTGTTTTATTCCAATTATAATTTCACTTATTGTTATATAAACATTTTACTATTGAAGATATGACATAAACTTGCTGTTTATTAATTTTTTCCATGGAAACAAGTTTTCCCTTTCCAATACCATCTTACTATATTGACTCTCCCATAACACAATATGAAGGAAAAGGATAAATCAATCCGCAGCACTTCACTTTCAATCTGAAATGACTAGTAATGAGTTATGATATTCCACCATTTTGGAGATGACGTCTCACGCATATGTCATCAGCGAGCTATTGTTCTGCCACCAAAAACAAAACATCTGTAAGCAAGCTGAACTGACGAATCTAGTGAATACTAGTGGAAGAAAGACACAGCCATGGAATCCCTGTGGATCACCAAAAGTTTTGTCGTCCTTTTATTGTTGTACTTCAATTCTTCTGCTCAAGGTAACTGTTAATCAAATGGATAACCAAAAGCAATAACACAGGCGACTCTTCAACAGCCTGAATGTCTCTATCTATTGAGTATATGCGTGTCAGATCTGTAAAGGATCGAGATCCCTATTCAACACTGACTGAGATCGTTTCAGGTTTGTGTTCATTATAGAACATCACTTTATACCAGGCAGAAACAATACTGCATATGGAATGTCAAAAGATAAATGCCTACAAAATGGAAATAATAAAGCGAATGCATGCTATTGGTCTTTTCAATTCACATACAACCACGATTAAGCTAATGCCTGTACCAGGAAAATCACCAAATACTGTAATCCAAAAACAGGGTTTATTTGTTTTTCGTTCCTATCCAGGGCACTGTATGTAGATATACGTTGACTCAATGTTGACGTCTTTTCTAGCCTATTTTTTTTGGTGTTTTTATTATAACTATATCTGTCTGTCTGGAGCAAGTATAGGTAATGAAGGGTTATTTATGTATGTTCGTTTGCTCAGAAATAGAGAACTTATCGCGATTACTAAACGTCGAGAATATCGGTAGCCCACAAACCAAAAGAAAATGATTATTATTACAACAGCTTTATACCAACACCATCATTCTTATCTTGCTTAACTATAGGTGCTCCTAGAATAGTCGCTCCTTATCCAGATAATCTGTACGCTATTGAAAATGAGAAGACACAAGTTACCTGTGTAGTGGAAGACACAGTTTCCAATCCAGATGAGATAATATTTGTAAGGAAGAGTCGTTTTGGTGACGTTGAACTCATAAGAGATGAAGGACCTGATGGACGCATCTATTATCAAAATGAAACCTTGGGTTAGTGATATTAATGAAAGCTGTCGTGTCAACAAATGTAATATCACACTGTTACATCACGCAAGAGTAACACCGTGCACCACACCACACTGTGGTTACATCACGCGAGAGTAACACCACACCGCACTGTGGTTACATCACGCGAAAGTAACACCACACCGCACTGTGGTTACGTCGAGCATCGCCAACACCACACTGTGGTATATCGCGCATGTAAAAGTAACCCCATGCTTCATATGTCTAAATCACACGACATTCACACTGTGGTTACATCACGCAAAACTAATAAAAGTGCGCAACACTGTTGCATCGGAAAATGCAGAGCAAATTTTGCTGGTATTGCCACTCCGCGTGCAACATATTATCATTGGTGTGTTAAGTAGATACTCTTTACTCAATAATATTTTGTTGTACACAACAGTGTAGCGTGAATAGTTGTGCGATTTTGTTGCCCTAGTGCCGCACCTTAAGAACACACTACGATTTGATGAACCTATACCACGAGCAAGGGTGTAATCATAGTCTTGTCCTTTATTTAAATTTAAACAACAGTTGATAGACATAAAAGTACTGAGCAGAGAGTGGATTGTAATAATAATAATCATCTTTATTGGGTGAACTAATAAAGCAGTGAGCTTATTTCCAATTAGGCCCATATAGACTAAATTATATATATATATATATATATATATATATATATATATATATATATATATATATAAATACAGCGATATGCAGAAATTCTGATCCTACCAAGTATATAGTATAACTATATCGGGTGCATTATGGATAATAGACCCGCGGGATTCAAAGCTAAGTACCAAAACGTTGGTTGGCCTACCAAGTGTTGTTTATGAACAGCGCTAAAGTCAAGAGTCGGGAACTATGTGTTCACTTTTTAATACCTCTACACTATTAGAAAAAATGTCATTTTGTAAACGGTTTTATTGATGTGAAATGAAACATTGGAAGTTTTGCAATTGATTGAGTTTAAAATCAGTTCTGAAATCGCTCTTCTTGGAAGTTTCGGTTGAGCTGAGCTCAATTCTGAACTCGTTCTTCGCTTATCTATATGCGCCCTTCTAAAACAATCAATCACTGCGAGGACAGCAAAACCAAAACTTCTGGTAATATGACTTATGACAAAAGTGGTACAAAAATTGTTCATGAGCTACTCTGGATAGAATATTTTGCTTTATTCGTAGTCTACCGTGTTATTGTTATTGAGCGTCAACTCAGTCAAATCTCAGTTGAAGAACAGGCTGAATATAATTTCTAGATAATCTAATTTCTAGAGGTTATTCTTACTTATTCTTCCACTTCTCCTCTGATAACTTAGTGATTTTTTAATGGTTATTTTTTCTTTTATTTTTCTCTCTCTCTCTCTCTTTAGGCTCAAGCTATTAAAAGCTTAGTTTGCAGTTTTATGCAAAACAAGTTCACTCACGAGAGTGAAAGTTTGAATATTAATCATCATTGCATTTAAAGCCGTTTCTATTAATCAAAATTGCTTAAAATAAACAGCGGTTTATATTCAAAATAACGCCGACTGTCGAGTCCTAGGAGGGTGAAAATTCTTTTTCTGGTTGGAACAAACGGAGTTTGTTTTGAAAGGTAACTTATCTTAACCAAATGCCAGCCAACGCTTTGGTACTTTGAATCCCGCTTTGAATCCCGCGAGTCCATTACCCATAATGCACCCGATATAGTTATATACTATATACTTGATTGGATCAGAATTTCTGCATATCGCTGTATATATATATATATATATATATATACACTCGATTGCAGAAACGTTGTAGTATACATTTATACATTTATACAAATACCTAATGAGATGCATATTGCTATTTTACTTTTCTAACCCTCAAAACCAATTGATTTATAGTCTGTAGGATGTAAAACGCAAGAATAAAATATTTTGACGTTCATTGAATGAAACAAATAATAAATAAAGCGAGTTTTCTGTTATGCATATCATTAATTATACTGAATAAATTAGGTATTTGTATAAATGTATACTACAACCTTTCTGCAATCAAGTGTATATATATATACACTTGATTGCAAAAAGGTTGTAGTATATGTTTATACATATATCTAATGAGATGCAAGATATCAAATGAGATGCAAAACTTAAATATTAACTTATTTGATCTTCCTTATCTTCTATTGTATCAAAGACATACATAGTGAACAAAGTCAAGTTAAAAAAAGTATTTTCCACAAAATGTAGTGGCTAAGCAACCGTATGTAAGCATGTTTTACGTTCTGCATCTCATTTGATATCTTGCAAGATTATAGTGTATATATAAGTGTATATATATATATATATATATATATATATACACACTCGATTGCAGAAAGTTTATACATATATACATTTATACAAATACCTAATGAGATGCATATTGCAATTTTACTTTTTTAACCCTCAAAACCAATCTATTTGTAATCTGTAGGATGTAAAATACAAGAATAAAATATTTTGACGTTTATTGAATGAAACAAATAATAAATAAAGCGAGTTTTCTGTTTTGCATATCATTAAATATACTGAATAAATTAGGTATTTGTATAAATGTATACTACAACCTTTCTTCAATCGAGTGTATATATATATATATATATATATATATATATATACACACAATAAAAATTTTACAAAATTATTCAAAAACGTTTATTCTAATCTATACATATTTTAGCTCTAAAACCGTACACCTATCTACTTAACTATATCTAAGGATTTGTATTTCTATTGAATTGCTATATCTACAGTGTTTCCATATACAGCTATATTAGGTACCCCAACCAATTTATCTACACTAATCTAAAAAAAGTTAAGCTTAACTAATAATAGTGTAAGAAACCGAGAATTGCACAATAAGTCAAGAAGCATCAATACATATTCTTAAGAGAATAAGAGAGAAATATCAAATTCCCTTGCCGGGAATCGAACACACGTCTTCGGTATTCTTCTCCGATGTGTTAACCACTACACCATTCTAAAGTTTACAATATTTTAGAGTGGGCCAAACTAGTGTGTTATATGATAGTAGCAAGTGCTTTTTAGACAGGGCAGTTTAACTTTCCTAACGAGCTCCAGTTTTGAATTACATTTCTTAATGGTTTTATGTACATCGTTTGTTTCTGATATTTCTAGATGGCGGAAGAAAGCTACGTGTGACTCTGCATTTCAATGAAGTCATAATGAATGATGATACAAGAAATGGTGGTTATGAATGCCAAGGACGCACAGGAGGTAGTCAACATGAATATGGATTCACTGTCACTGTTATTCAATGTAAGTACTTCTCAATTCTCATCGAATCACAACCTGGCAAGAACCAAATCATGACGGATCGTTACATTTCTACCCACAGTAAGCGAGATCCCTGAAGTTCATGCCTCTGGTAATATAACAGCAAAGTTTGGGGAGCGAATTCAACTGAGCTGTAATGTCACCTTTAAAAAAAAAGGCCCGTTAATGACAACCATCGGCAAGTTTACCTGGGCAAAAGATGGAAGGGTTGTAATCGCAAGTTATTGCCGTCCCCATTTCTCATCAATTAAACCTTTGGTTTTGAACGTAAGCCTAGCTGATGTGGGTGGTACATATTCTTGTTACTTGGAGTACCTGCTGAGAGGAATTAGAAAGAGAAACATCACGAAAACTATTATCGTAAGAGGTCAGTTCAATTACTCATATGGATACTGATACATTGCTGTAGAAAACATCGTTATAAAATCTTACAGCAACATGATCGTTACTGGAATTATTTCTATAGTTCAGCCTAGATTTTTCACTGAAAAGAAAGAAGAAAAGAATGTGATTCGGCTTGTGTGCACTGCTCAGGGAAATCCACTGGTGACCGAATGGAAAAGAAAAAATCTGTTCAACGATGACATCTGGGTCTTTGATACGAAAGGTATGAATAGATGAATGGATGGACAGATGGGATAGAAGGAATGGGGGTTGGGTTGGAGTATGGATGGATAGATGAGATGGATGGATGGATGTGGATGGATGGATGGATGGATGGATGGGATGGGATAGGATAGGATAGGATGGGATGGATGGTGCGTCAGTGGGTTGGTGGGTGGATGCGTGGGTGAATAAGTAGATATTTTAATAGTTCAGCTTTTTTTGATCAAGAACTCTCGGAAACGTCTGTGGAACCATAGAAAGTGTAGTTCCATAGATACTATTACGGTTTTGGATGGAAAAATCAAACATTTTGATTTTCATTCCAAAGAGTACAACGCATCGTATTCTCTCGTTATTATCAGATAACTCATCCAAAGGAAAGTACGTTTTTTCTAACATGGATGGCTTCAAGGATCACACCTTGACCATCTATGACGTACAACCTAAAGACGCCGGCCAGTATTATTGCTGCATCAAGAACATCACAAGTCCCAGACCCCCAGAAGATATCAGTAACTGTCAGATCTTTGACGTCCAACCTCCAGGTCAGTATCAGTCTGTCATCGATAATCACGTGACATGGTTAAAGTTGACAACTGCTTTTATCACTATTTCCCTTTTACAAATTTACTTGGTTTTACGTCTCAGGTTCTGTAGTTGGCAAAGCAAGTCTCATGTTTCCCGTCATTCTCCTCGAACTGCTGCTGAATTGGTTGCTGTAATGGTCACGTGACTACTCCACCAGGTCACGTGATGCCTGAGGATGGTTTATCTATCATTTGACCAAAGTAATTCCTTTCAATAAGATAAAGTGCACTCTTATTCTTAGTGCTGAATTGTATTAAATGCCTTGATTGTACTAGGGTGGCATAGGTGACGTAGTGGTTTACCGCTCGCCTCTCACCACTGTGGTCCGAGTTCGAGCCCCGGCTCAGACTGGATGTTATTTGAGTTGAGTTTGTTTGACGTGTTGTGCTCTCCCTTGCCACGAGGTTTTATCCGGAATCTCCAGCTTCTCCTTCCGTAAAAAGCAATATGTGAGTTGAGTGTTGTGTATTGTAAATATAGAATGTAGTGGTAATGCGTGTGGAGGGAACCTCACGGAAGAGCCCCGCATGGGAAGTGGTGGTTGTAAAATATAATCTAATCTAATTTAATTTATATAAGATAGTTAACAGTAATTTACTTTTTTTTATCTGTAAACAAAATGAACATGTTTGAGTTTTCATTTGTGTACTCCAACAAAACAATAAAACGGGAGAAGATCTTAGCTTGTGTGATCTTTTAGCTCGTAATACTAGTCTTTTGAAAACCATCCCTCGCTCAGGTGAGCAAGCGTTACTTGGCGGGCTATATTTCAGTAGTATCGCACCGACCCTGGAATCTTGTCTCAACAGGTGATTTGCATGTGATGTGAAAGCAAAGACCACAAGATGACTCATGATATCGTCTCGAGTATAGTTTTATTAATGATATTGGATCATTCACTGACCTACTAACAACATGATCACTAGCTACTTTTAACAAGACTTGTAGAGCAACTAGTAACTGCTAGTCACATACTACTGAAAAGGTGAAAAACGCGTAAAACTCTCATCATAATAATCTGTTTGTAATGTCACGCCATTTCTGTTACGACATACAGGTCAATACTTAACAGGCATCGTCAAAATAGTCCAAGTGAAATCAAAACTTTGACATTTTGGTTTCTTCATATAACAGTGTGTCTACATTCATTGTTGGGTGACTACTGATTAACTGTATTGCTTTACAAATATAAGTCATGTGAGTCTACGAGATCAACATGAGCCCAGCCAGTACACCAACAAGAAAAGTGTGGAAGTTCCCCTTGACACCAACACAACCTGCTGTTTCACTTGCAGCAATAATGACAGAATATTATAGTAGTATAGGCCGCACCGCACGATCCGGATTTTCGTTGAGGATTTACTAATTTTGGGTGAGGATGGGTGAGGATGGCTGAGGAGCGGTGAGGATTTAATTATGTTCTAATACGTCACGCATTACGTGTATCATATGCGGTGGATTTAATTATTTCTATTACTTATTACCATAAAATGACGGGTAGGTATTGTGAAGTTGCCATGACGACCAATTGACGCCATGAGTTTATTGTTTGACAAGTTTGGGCAAGTCTTTTGTTTACCAATCCAATTTATAGAGCGCGGGGATTTTGAATTTTTAACTCCAAAACTCAACCAACCAACCAAGCAGGCAAAACCTAAAAATTTACTTTTGAGAAACTCAATGGCTACGTTATTCCAGTTAGGCTCTCGAGGATATTACGCTACCGTCAATGAATTCAAAAGACTAATGAAAATAAATGTTTTTTGAAACAATATTATGTGTTGAGCAAATTCATGATAATATCCTTCCTTAATAACCAGCCACGCCCTAATTCTATTGTTTTATGTAGGTTTTGAAACCCAGAGTAAGACCTACATTCTTAAAGCCGGGGGCGGCTTTGATTATCAGCAGGGGAGAGTGGGGCTGAATTCAAAACCCGGGCCAGGTTTTGAATTTGAAATTCAAGACCTGTCCCGGGTTTTGAATTCAGTTCCGCTGTTATCGCGAAACTGGAAAAAAAAGAAAAAAAAGAAAAAAAAAGAAGAAAAAGAAAACAATAACAATATGCAAATAGTTTTAATCAACTTAAACAACAAAACATAACTTGGTAATTAACAACACTTCATCAAGGTTTCTTAATTTTGTAGTCTTGCACTCTGATCAGAAAAAAATTATGTTAATATTGAACTTCCCTTTGATCTCATCCAAACGTCTCAGCTTCAGCTCATCTGATTGAGACTTCAGAACTTCTTGCTTCTGATCTTCCATCTTGGCCTTCTTTGTTTTCTCCTCCGCACAGCCATACAAGATATGGGACGCCATTACTTCTTGATTCGTAGAAGTGCGTTTGTATGCTCGTACGGCACTACTACGATGACCTAAATCAAATTAAATTTCAACAACGCCACCTAGCAGTTTTTCTATATCATTCACTTCAAAGATTGGTAATTCTTGGCTCGAAGAAGGTTGTGGAGTAATAAACAATTCATAGTCTTCGTCCTCAAGCTCAAACATCTTGCGACACCAACGTCTACGACAAACTGAATTATTTCTCATGATTTTCAAAATCGTCGTTACAAGATTGCATAACCATGTTCGTGCATCCAAAAATCTTAGATGTAATTTTCTCACAACTTTTAAACATTCCATGTTGGTCATTAACAAGCTATTCAAAAGCTCACAAACATCGAGATCATTGACATCGAATGGCCACGCTCTCACAAATCCAAAAACTGATAATTACAAATTGTCTTCCATTAAAACAATAGAATTGGGGCATGGCTGGTTATTAGACCAGTTCAAAACTACAAACTCGGACTTTCATTGAAACTTTCATTGAAACTCGGACTCTCGGCAGCGCCCTCGGTCTTGAATTTCAATGAAAGCCCTCGCCCTATGTTTTGAACCTTTATATAATTCTTTTAAAAGCAAACACCAAAGTTCAGCAATCAACCAAGTGTAAATATTCCAAACTCATCAAACTCAAGAAATACTTCGAGTTTTTGCTGACTTTTGTATCCAACACAATGCACTTAATGACTCGGAGGAGGAGGAGGAGGAGAGGAGGAGGAGGAGGAGGAGAGGAGGAGAGGAGCTATTGATAGCCAGGAAGCTAAGCTATTGATAGCCTGATAGCCTGATAGCTAAGCTATCGATAGCCTGATAGCTAAGCTATTGATAGACTGATAGCTAAGCTATCGATAGCCTGATAGCTAAGCTATTGATAGCCTGATAGCTAAGCTATTGATAGCCTGATAGCAGGAGGAGATGAGGTAATCTTACATCGACTTCTCATCGACCTCTCATCGACTCTCAATCATAGAAAAAATAAGCAAATATAAAATTATTATGTAATCAAATATTAATTTTGGTATTTCAAATGGTCTTGGCCATGAGATTCGTGTGTTTTCAATAACTAAATCGGATGGGCTGCCTGTGGAAATATACGAATTGGCCATGGGCTTCCTGTGTTTTTAAATAACTAAATCAGATATGGGCTTCCTGTAGATTTGTGCATTCATAAAATTGTTTTGATGCCGTGTCTTGTTTATCACGTGACAAAAAATGATTGAAGAAAAGAGATATGACAGCATTAATAAGCTTGAATGCCAAGGGAACTCAGAATCATTGTACTATGGTCCAGTATGAAATAGAACGATTGCTGTTTATATAATAAAGAACAAGATAACAGAACTAATCATTTTCAGCTGATTTTTGCATAATTAGGAAGAACTTAGTAGGTCTTATTGTTTATCGTTTATGAGTCATTAAGTGCATTGTGTTGGATACAAAAGTCAGCAAATACTCGAAGTATTTCTTGAGTTTGATGAGTTTGGAAGATTTACGCTTGGTTGATTGCTGAACTTTGGTGTTTGCTTTTAAAAGAATTATGGAAGGATATTATCATGAATTTGCTCAACACATAATATTGTTTCAAAAAACATTTATTTTCATTAGCCTTTTGAATTCATTGACGGTAGCGTAATATCCTCGAGAGCCTAACTGGAATAACGTAGCCATTGAGTTTCTCAAAAGTAAATTTTTAGGTTTTGCCTGCTTGGTTGGTTGGTTGAGTTTTGGAGTTAAAAATTCAAAATCCCCGCGCTCTATAAATTGGATTGGTAAACAAAAGACTTGCCCAAACTTGTCAAACAATAAACTCATGGCGTCAATTGGTCGTCATGGCAACTTCACAATACCTACCCGTCATTTTATGGTAATAAGTAATAAAAATAATTAAATCCACCGCATATGATACACGTAATGCGTGACGTATTAGAACATAATTAAATCCTCACCGCTCCTCAGTCATCCTCACCCATCCTCACCCAAAATTAGTAAATCCTCACCGAAAATCTGGATCGTGCGGTGCGGCCTATACTACTTATTATGATGGATAGATTCCTATGCACATTAGTAGAAACAATGCACTTTACCCACTCTATAATCTTGATCATAGTCGGACCTGTGCCAACCACTGCACAGTCGATCTTTGATGCAGTCAGCTTTTATTAAAAAGTATTCAGTATTCAGTAAAATACACAAAACAATATTAACAGTAAGTTGAATAATTCATTATTTTATTCAGCATTTCCAGATCAATTAAAGTTACTGGTCAAGACAGTTCTTAAGGTGGCTGGACCCCCTCACGCTTGACCGCTACCTTCCACTTTTGTCGTCATAACACGTGATTATGATGGAATATTTGTTTTCGTTCAGAAAATAATTCTAGCCTTGCAGAGCGTTCAACACTAAAATGCTTCTTACCACATAATTATATACTAGATGCCTCCATTTGTAGGGATTTTTGAAAAAATCTATCAAGCCAATTATGAGATATTTGAGATTCTTTAAATATAGTGCATAATCTACTTCAAAACTAAACAATGGATTTGATACGGCCGAAATTAATATTTCAGAGCAATATATTCACAAAAGTCATTGCTCATTTAGTTTTACTCTGTATCTAGTTGTAAAAGGAACATTTTGAAGGTAATCGACTTATGCGATTTTGTGAAAACGTATAATGCATAAGACGGGTTAAACATTTGATGCTCACTTTTCATTGCCGTTTTCTAGTCAATCTTACTAGATCTTCCATTATTCTAAAAATCGCTGATCATTTCTCTCAAAACTACGTCAGGATACAAATTAGAACTTAAACTAATATTACACAAAATTGCAAGAGCATTGAACTCATTTAACGCGATCTAAAGCAAACGAGAAATACAGAAAACATTGATCGTTTCCCAACGATTTGATGCTCTGGGAATTCTATTGTTTGCTAATGACCATAACACCAAATTCTTTCGTACCATGCACGGCCTCATCTCGCTTGGCTGCTTTCCGATTTACTCCCGAAGTTTGGTAATAAACAGTTTTTTTTATTCAAGCGTGGGACGTTTGTCATGATGTACTTTGCCGTCAGTGTGAGTGAATAGAATCGGCGAACATGCCTCAAATAAAAACTTCAAGAAAGAAGCGAGCAAGACTTTTGAGTTTAAATAAAGAGCCATACTTCGGGAGTAAATCGGAAAGCAGCCAAGCGAGATGAGACCGTGCATGGTGCGAAAGAATTTGGTGTTATGGTCATTAGTAAACAATAGAATTCCCAGAGCATCAAATCGTTGGGAAACGATCAATGTTTTCTGTATTTCTCGTTCGCTTTAGATCGCTTTAAATGAGTTCAATAGTCTTGCAATTTTGTATAATATTAGTTTAAGTTCTAATTTGTATCCTGACGTAGTTTTGAGAGAAATGATCAGCGAATTTTAGAATAATGGAAGATCTAGTAAGATTGACTAAAACACTGCGATGAAAAGTGAGCATCAAATGTTTACCCCGTCTTATGCACTATACGTTTTCACGAAATCGCATAAGTCGATTACCTTCAAAATGTTCCTTTTAAAACTAGATACAGAGTAAAACTAAATGAGCAATGACTTTTGTGAATATATAGCTCTGAAATATTAATTTCGGCCGTATCAAATCCATTGTTTAGTTTTGAAGTAGATTATGCACTATATTTAAAGAATCTCAAATATCTCATAATTGGCTTGATAGATTTTTTCAAAAATCCCTACAAATGGAGGCATCTAGTATATAATTATGTGGTAAGAAGCATTTTAGTGTTGAACGCTCTGCAAGGCTAGAATTATTTTCTGAACGAAAACAAATATTCCATCATAATCACGTGTTATGACGACAAAAGTGGAAGGTAGCGGTCAAGCGTGAGGGGGTCCAGCCACCTTAAACGAAGGTGACAAGATGTATCTAATTTTTTTTTTTTTTTTCTATTCTAGGTTCCAGTTTTTCATTTTTACATTTTTACATTTTTACATTATTACATTTCCATTATTACATTTTCTACTATTAGAACATTTATATATTAAAACACCATTTTTCATAAAATTGCTCTAAGGTCTTGTTTCTTATAGCAACATATTTTTCTACTTCGTATTTCCTTTGCATAAAGTTTTTAAAGACACTGAACTTTGGGATTGACCTAGATTTCCTGCAGTCCCATATATAAATCTTTCCTAATATTAACAGATAATTTTGTAAGTTAAACATTTTTGACTGTTCAACTCCCAAGATAATATCTTGCAATGTAAGATTCCTTTTTTCTTTGGTTTTCAGGAACCAATAACTCTCAAAATCCTCCCAAAACCTCTTAACAATCACACAAAGAAACATAACGTGATGTAAAGTTTCAAGTTGTATATCACAGAATGAACAATTATTTGAGGTCACGTAACCTATTTTGTAAAGTTTGTCATTCGTATGCAAAATGGAATTTAGGGTTTTGTATTGAAAGGCTGTTTCATAAGGCTCCCTACAAACAAAATGAGGCCTCATAAAAATGTCCTTCAAACTTATTTATCTATTTCAAACTTCATTTGAAGATGCCTAACATTATTTGGTACTTTTCCTTTTTGCGTTACAAGATGTATGTAAATGCTTTTGAAACCATGCACTTACAGGTCAAGAGCATATATAACTAAACTGTTGCATTTAATTAATAAACACTTACTGAATATTAATGTGTACAAGTAAAAAGCAATCCAACGTCTCTATAGGTCTATTTTTTCAATGATTTTACGATATCAATGTATTTAGCCCATGAAAAATAGAAACATTAATAGTTGTGGGTTGTAAAACAACATAATTTACGGTTTTCTCTCACGAGGGAGATAAATCAATTGAAATTATAAACTTTATTTGTTTTATTCCAATTATAATTTCACTTATTGTTATGTAAACTTACATTCTTGCTGTATTACTCTTTTCCATGGAAACACGTTTTCCCTTTCCTATACCATCTCATTATACTGACTCTCCCATAACACAATATGAAGGAAAAGGATAAATCAATCCGCAGCACTTCACTTCCAATCTGAAATGACTAGTAATAACAATTATATTACACGAATCTAGTGAATACTAGTGAAAGAACACAGACAAGACACAGTCATGGATCAATCCCTGCGGATGACCAAGAGGTTTATCGTCCTTTTATTGTTGTACTTCAATTCGTCTGCTCAAGGTAAGTGTTAATCAAATGGATAACCAAAAGCAATAACACAGGCGACTCTTCAACAGCCTGAATATCTCTATCTATGGAATATAAGCGTGTCAGATCTGTAAATGAAGGGTTATTTATGTATGCTCCTTTGCTCAGAATTTTTTTGAACAGAACTTATCGGGATTACTACTTAAATGTCGAGAACGGATTTCAGATATTTAATTGCTCATAAAAGTTTATCATGATTTAAAACGTGTCCGTACATATATCGTAAAAAATAGAATTCTGACAACAGCTTTATACCAACACCATCATTCTTATCTTGCTTAACTATAGGTGCTCCTAAGATAGTCGCTCCTTATCCAAATAATGTTTACGCTATTGAAAATGAGAAGACACAAGTCACCTGTGTAGTGGAAGACACAGTTTCCAATCCAGATGAGATAATATTTGTGAGGAAGAGTCGTTTTGGTGACGTTGAACCCATAAGAGATGAAGGACCTGATGGACGCATCTATTATCAAAGTGAAACCATGGGTTAGTGATATTAATGAAAGCTGTTGTGTCAAGAAATGTAACATAACACTGTTACATCACGCAAGAGTAACACCGTGCACCACACCACACTGTGGTAACATCACGCGAGAGTAACACAACACCTCACTGTGGTTACATCACGCAAGAGTAACTGACACCACACCGCACTGTGGTTATGTCGCGCATCGCTAACACTACGCTGTGGTATATAACGCATGTAAAAGTAACACCATGCTTCATATGTCTACATCACACGACATTCACACTGTGGTTACATCACGCAAAACTAATAAAAGTGCGCAACACTGTTGCATCGGAAAATGCAGAGGGAATTTTGCTGGTATTGCCACTCCGCGTGCAACATAAAATCATTGGTGCGTTAAGTAGATACTCTTTACTCAATAATATTTTATTATACACAACAGTATAACATGAATAGTTGCGCGATTTTGTTGCCCTAGTGCCGCACCTTAAGACCAAACTGCGATTTGATGAACCAATACCAAGAGTTTATTCAAACAACAGTTGATAGACAACTATTGAGCAGAAATGGTATGGTTTGTTTCTGATATTTCTAGATGGCGGAAGAAAGTTACGTGTGACTCTGCATTTCAATGAAGTCATAATGAATGATGATTCAAGATATGGCAGTTATGAATGTCAAGGACACACAGGAGGTGGTCAACATGAATATGGATTCACTGTCACTGTTATTCAATGTAAGTACTTCTCAATTCTCATCGAATCACAACCTTGAAAGAACCAAATCATGACGGATCGTTACATTTCTACCCACAGTAAGCGAGATACCTGAAATTCACGCCTCTGGTGATGTAACAGTAAAGTTTGGGGAGCGAATTCAACTCAGTTGTAATGTCACCGTTGCTAACAAAGGAGCGTTAAGGTCGACAACCATCGTCAAGTTTACGTGGACAAAAGATGGAAGGGTTGTAATCGCAAGTTACTGCCGTCCCCATTTCTCATCAATTAAACCTTTGGTTTTGAACGTAAGCCTAGCTGATGTGGGTGGTACATATTCTTGTTACTTGGAGTACCTGCTGAAAGGAATTAGAAAGAGAAACATCACGAAAACTATTATCGTAAGAGGTCAGTTCAATCACTCATATGGATACTGATACATTGCTGTAGAAAACATCGGTAAAAAAAACTTACAGCAACATGATCGTTACTGGAATTATTTCTTTAGTTCAGCCTAGATTTTTCCCTGAAAAGAAAGAAGAAAAGAATGTGAATCGGCTTGTGTGCACTGCTCAGGGAAATCCACTGGTAACCGAATGGAAAAGAAAAAATCTTCTCAACGATGACATCTGGGTCTTTGATTCGAAAGGTATGAATAGATGAATGGATGAATAGATGGGATAGAAGGAATGGGGGCTGGGTTGGAGTATGGATGGATAGATGAGATGGATGGATGGTGGGTAGGTTGGTGTATAGATGGCTAGATGGGATGGAAGGATGGATGTGGATTGATGGATGGATGGGATGGGATGGGATGGGATAGGATGGGATGGATGGTGCGTCATTGGGTTGGTGGGTGGATGTGGGTGAATAAGTAGATATTTTTATAGTTCTTTTTTTCAAGAACTCTCGGAAACGTCTGTGGAAGCATAGAAAGTGTAGTTCAATAGATACTATTACAGTTTTGGATGGAAAAATTAAACATTTTGTTTTTCATTCCAAAAAGTATAACGCATTGTTTTCTCTCATTATCATCAGATAACTCATCCAAAGGAAAGTACGTTTTTTCTAACATGGATGGCTTCAAGGATCACACCTTGACCATCTATGACGTACAACCTAAAGACGCCGGCCAGTATTATTGCTGCATCAAGAACATCACAAGTCCCAGACCCCCCGAAGATATTAGTAACTGTCAGATCTTTAAAGTCCAACCCCAACCTCTACTCCAAACCCATCCCCCATCCCCACTCACTACACCACCTCCAGGTCAGTATTAATAATCTGTCATCGATAATCACGTGACATGGTTAAAGTTAACAACTGCTTTTATTTTTTTTTCCCCTTTTACAAATTTACTTGATTTTCCGTCTCAGGTTCTGTAGTTGGCAAAGCAAGTCTCACGTTTTGCATAATTCTCCTTGACCTGCTGCTGATTTGGTTGCTGTTATGACCACGTGACTACTCAAACAGGTCACGTGATGCCTGAGGATGGAAGTATCCATCATTGGATGTGTGCACTCTTAGACTTATTGCTGAATTGTATTGAATGCCTTCATTGTACTTTATATAAGACAGTTAGCAGTAATTTACTTTTTTATCGGTAAACAAAATGAATATGTTTGAGTTTTCATTTGTGTACTCCAACAAAACAATAAAATGGGAAAAGATCTTAGCTTGTGTGATCTTTTAGCTCGAAATACTAGTCTTTTGAAAACCATCCCTTCTCAGGTGAGCAAGCGTTACTTGGCGGGCTATATTTCAGTAGTATCGCACCGACCCAGGAATCTTGTCTCAATTACAGGTGATTTGCATGTGATGTGAAAGCAAAGACCACAAGATGACTCATGATATAGTCTCGAGTAAAGTTTTATTAATAATATTGGATCATTCACTGACCTACTAACAACATGATCACCAGCTACTTTTAACAAGACTTGAAGACCAACTAGTAACTGCTAGTCATATACTACTGAAAAGGCTGTGAAAAACGCTTAAACCTCTCTTCATAATAATCCGTTTGTAATGTCACGCCATTTCTGTTACGACATACAGGTCAATGCTTAACAAGCGTCGTCATATTAGTCCAAGTGAAATCAAAACTCTGACATTTTGGTTTCTTCATATAACAGTGTGGTCTACATTCATTGTTGCGTGACTAGTGATTAACTGTATTGCTTTACAAATTTAAGTCATGTGAGTCTACAAGATCAACATGAGCCCAGCCAGTACACCAACAAGAACATTGTGGAAAATCACCATGACACCAACACAACCTGATGATTCCAAAGAAAATAAAGAGAGTTTTTGCAAAAAATATCTATAACGATTAATCATTATTTGCAGGCTTAGTATTCGTGCCGAATAGTCCATAGCCAATTACCCTGTAGAAATTCTGCCATGGAAGTGTCGTTGTATCACACTGGTAGCCCAAGCTTGGTTTCTGTGGTGTCCTGTTATAAGGAAATGTATGGAGATTCATCAAAAATTTCAATAAAATCATTGAAACGTGAAATAAAGCCTCGAAATTTTACCCGATCATTGAGAAATAGCACTTCTTTCGCTCTGCGTGGTTATTTTTTGAATTTAGCCCGTTTTAAGATTTTTTTCCCCACCAGTAAGAAATAAGAGAAGGTTGGAAACTCGGGATCCAAAAGCGAACCATCACGGGTCCTTGAAACCTCGTACGTCTTCGAATTTTCTTCTTTTAGTCTTCGCGTCTTTAAGCCATGAAATTTGCCTGTATTCACATACTACCTCGCTTCTTCAGATCCGTACTTGGAGCTCACTGTACACCAGTTCAACGGATTTCTTTCGGCAACCGACCCGAGGTCACGCCGGAAGACATACTTTTGTATCTTAACAGTAATGATGAAAAGGTAAATTATACACCGTGAAAAGATGAAAAAACTTACTAAACTTACTTCAGTAAGTTTTTTCATCTTTTCACGGTGTATAATTTACCTTTTTATCATTACTGTTTCATTAGAAACACCGACGCAGCTCACACTAGTTTTTAGCTAGTTATATCTTTTGTATCTTAGGCCGTTAAAAAATACACTCACCATAATTTCGAAGAAAGATTATAAAGTTATAAATTATAAGTTAAATACTTTTGTATCTTAGGCCGTTAAAAAATACAGTCACCATAATTTCGAAGAAAGACTATATCCAAATCCAACCCGCATTTACGATTCGAAGACTTCCGGCGTGACCTCGGGTCGATTGCCGAAAGAAATCCGTTGAACTGGTGTACAGTGAGCTCCAAGTACGGGTCAGAAAAAGCGAGGTAGTATGTGAATACAGGCAAATTTCATGGCTTAAAGACCCGAAGACTAATCTCTAATGCGACTTTCTCGGTTCTATAGGGATGTGAGAGAAGGGTCATGACTAAAATTTAGCGCTGGAAAGAAAATTCGAAGACGTACGAGGTTTCAAAGACTCGTGATGGTTCGCTTTTGGGACTCGAGTTTCCAACCTTCTCTTATTTCTTACTGGTGGGGAATAAAATCTTAAAATAGGCTAAATTCAAAAAATAACCACGCAGTTCAAACGAAGTGCTATTTCTCAATCGGAAAGTAGCCAAGCGAGTATGGACCGTTCATGGTGCGAAAGAATTTGATGTTACGATCATTAGCAAACAATAGAATTCCCAGAGCATCAAATCGTTGGGAAACGATCAATGTTTTCTGTATTTCTCGTTTGCTTTAGATCGCGTTAAATGAGTTCAATGCTCTTGCAATTTTGTGTAATATTAGTTTAAGTTCTAATTTGTATCCTGACGTAGTTTTGAGAGAAATGATCAGCGATTTTTAGAATAATGGAAGATCTAGTAAGATTGACTAGAAAACGGCAATGAAAAGTGAGCATCAAATGTTTAACCCGTCTTATGCATTATACGTTTTCACAAAATCGCATAAGTCGATTACCTTCAAAATGTTCCTTTTACAACTAGATACAGAGTAAAACTAAATGAGCAATGACTTTTGTGAATATATTGCTCTGAAATATTAATTTCGGCCGTATCAAATCCATTGTTTAGTTTTGAAGTAGATTATGCACTATATGACAATGACAATGACAATGTTTTATTTGCATCACTTTTACAAATTTTAAATTACATTCAACTATTACCTTGAATATTAGATGCAAGCTCGCTATAATAACCCATAAGGGCTATACAGGACAGCAAGCTTCCAACTTATGTACAATATAACTAGGCAAGTAGATAGCAAAGCAAGAATAAGGAAAAATAAGCATATATATGTATGATATGTATATTAGTACTATTCTATGTATAAAGGAAAAAAGTAAGGAAGAATGGAAGAATAAGCATAATTATATTAAACTTATATTTATAATAATGTACATTTATACTTAAATTGTTTATATATTTGTATGTGACGACGTATATTCATACTGGAAATGGATAGAATGATATCTACATGAGAGAAAAATCAAGGACATAACATGGAAAATTATGTTTCATAATTCTTTAACAAGGATTTTTTCAATGTATTTTTGAATGGCGATATGCTGGGAGCTTGCTTTAAATCCTTTCCAATAGCATTCCAAGTTTTCACACCAGCAAATTTCAGAGCAAATTTACCATAGTTGGTACGTGCTTTTGGGAGAGAGTAACAGCAGTTAGAGGCAAGTCTAGTGTTATACTTATGTCTTCTTTCAATTGGTTCAAAAAACGAATCGAAGCATTTGGGGAGCTTCCCAGTTCTTAAGTTATAAACGAAAATGGCATTGTGTAAGAAGACAAGCTCAGGAAATTTGAGTATATTGTATTTTAGGAAAAGTGTGTTTGTGTGATCCCTATAGCCAGAGAATGATATCAGTCTAAGTGCTTTCTTTTGAAGCAAATGTAACAACTTTGTTGTGGATGGATATGTATTTCCCCATGTTATAATTCCATATGTGAGAAAAGGATATATGAGACTGTAATATAGATTAACAAGTATGTTCTCGGAAGTATAGTGTCTAACTTTAGAAAGTAAGCCTATGTTTCTTCTGATTTTTTTGGCCACAAAAGCTACATGAGCTTTCCAATTTAGGTTGGAGTCTATCAGGACCCCTAAGTAACTAGTGTTATTGACCCGTTTAAGTCTCTTAGCATTTATACAAAGTTCAATGTCATAGGTAATCTTTTTCTGAGGTGAATGAAAAATAATATAATTTGATTTGTCAATATTAAGTAACAGTTTATTGGCAAGTAACCAGTTCTGGATGTTAACTAGCTCATTATTAATTTGTAATTCTAGTCCTTGGATAGTATTATTACAATAGAAAAGATTTGCATCGTCTGCAAACAGATGGAAATCAAAAAGTGAGGAAGAGTTATGAAAGTCATTAATATACAACAAAAATAGAGTTGGGCCAAGGACTGACCCCTGTGGTACCCCACAGAAGATATTCATTACATCTGAATCAACTGCTGAGATTGAGACTAGTTGCTTCCTATTGCTTAGATAAGAGGTGAACCAGCTTTTAGCTATTCCATGAATCCCATAGTGATCTAGTTTGTCAAGTAGGATAGAGTGATTCACAGAGTCAAACGCTTTACTCAAGTCTAAAAATATACCACATGAGTATGTTGAGAACCCTTTTTGTGAACAGGGATAACTCGTGCAAGTTTGAACTGATCTGGTACAGTACCTTTTGAGAATGATACATTAAAGATAATTTCAAGAGGTTGCGAAATTATGTTCTGAAGCAATTTTAGAACTTTAGTAGGTATACTATAGGGGCCTGATGCTTTAGATGGTTTTAGCTTATTGATTTCTTCTTCAATCTCTTTGGCATTTGTTGGACTCAAAACAAACTTTGCAGTTGGTTTTAAAGGCATGTATGCATAGGGTGACATATTAACTATATTTAGAAAATCTCAAATATCTCATAATTAGCTAGATAGATTTTTTCAAAAATCCCCACAAATGGAGGCATCTAGTATATAATTATGTGGTACGAAGCATTTTAGTGTTGAACGCTCTGCAAGGCTAAATTTATTTTCTAAACGAAAACAAATATTTCATCATAATCACGTGTTATGACGTCCGATCTCACTAAAAATTGCATCAAATATTAATTCAATCTTTATGTGACTTATGTGCAAAAAAGATTTGCAATCGGATAAAAGACGTTTATGCACTAGCGTTCCAAAAGTGGAAGGTAGCAGTCAAGCGTGAGGGGGTCCAGCCACCTTAAGGGTAGATGTCCACTAATATCGAGCAAAATCGAGAATTCGCGGTCACAGTCAAAATTTCGATTTTGCTCATTTTTGGTTTGCTGGAAGGTATTACCGAGTAAACAAACGTGGTGTAGTTAGTTTTTCAAAAAACCGCTAAAATTCCGAGAAATCCGAGAAAAACTGTTGCCCTAGCGGCGATCTCAAAAGTATGCAAATTTTCAGTAAAATCAAACCGGTCCAAAAACAACTAACGCATACAGAATAGGAAAAATATATGAAAACTACATGTTTATAAATTGATAGAAGAGATGTTTGAGACTTGATTGGGTATAAAATAATGGTTTTAGCTATTTATTGAAAGCGGTCAGATGATATTTAGAATTGAGTGGTATTCACACATAGATTTGACCCTTGCAACGCCAAATAAAAAAAATCAAGTGCGCAACTTTTTTTCTCAATGAAACTCACTTCATGAACTATTTGGATGTTCTTCTAGAACATATCCAAAAATCAGTTTGGGATTATTGTATTTAGGGTTCATACGGAGGCCGTGAACATTGAGTATTTTCAACATATACCGTGACTGAAATCGACAAGTGTTTGTTGTTTCTGGTCGCTATTGTCTCATTCGTTTCTATTTTTATCCGGAATTAAAGCCCAAAAATGCGTTTCCTTTTAGTTTACAATATTTTAGCAGTTACAACATTCGTTTCGGGTAGATTCTCTAGAGAAAATTAATAACAGTCGTATTAAGCCAGTAAAACTGACACAATTAAAAACCTACTGTACGATTTTACCTGCTCCACCTGATAAGATAGTTTCAGCCTTAAAAACTTTCCTTTTGAGAAATCTCAAAATTTCGGGTACGGTTTACATCGCACGAAATCAATGCAGTTTAAAAAGGAACATGGACATGCAAAAGCCATTAAAGATAATATATTTTGAAATTAAATTATAAAGCAGTTTCATGCACGTTAATTGACGGCATTATGCAAAATCCTAAATGATAAGATGTACATGCCCAATTAGAACAACGTCCCTGGACGAAAACTTTGGTTAAAAGTTCGGTTCGACGTGCTGCTCAGCTGAGCGGCCGGAGTTAAACACTAGTCAACTGAAGCCCCTTCAATGGACCCCGGGACAGGGCGGGGAATTAATGTGACGAGACCGGGAGTTTAACGCGCATGCATTTAACAGCGTGAATGCACGGAGATACGAGAGATTTAATGCGTAGTTCAACAATTTTAACAGCAAATATTTTCCTGTGTACCCTGGGCAGGGCGGGGAATTTAACACTGCATAAATGTTAAATTCCCCGCCCTTTCTCGGAGGTCGAGGGGTGGGGGTTTCAATTGACTAGTGCATGAAAACAAATAAAAGAAAAAGAAAGAAAATAAAGAAACATAGAAACGAACGAATGAGGGAGGGAGGGAGGGAGGAATAGGAAGGAAGGAAGGAAAAGCAAGGGAAAAAAGGAAGGAAGAAAGGAAGGACAGAGGAAAGCATAAGGTCATCCTCCCCCCCCCCCCCTCCCAAAAAAAAAAGGTCAAACCACAAACGAATGATTTTTTTCCTGACAATTAGAAATTACTGCTGAAATTTAAAAGATTTCTCCTCATGAAAACACAAGTAAAAGACTTCATGACACTTTGAGGTGTACCCTTCGAGCAGAGTTTCCCTTTTACCTGGGTGGGGGGGTACTTCGCCAGAATTTGGGTAGGGGTGTTCCGATGGGATTCTGAAAGGGGTACCCTGTTTATGACAAAAAACCCTCAAATTTCTAGACCCTGTTTATGATAAAAGATATATTTTATTGCACTGAGTTCCTGTTTCAATTATCATGTCATCTCGCGTATCTTTTTTTTTTACGACAATAATAACCAGTTTCGGTCAATGCGAAAGTAGAAACCCTGAATATGACAGGAAGCTAAGGAAAAATTTGCAATTTTAGTGAAATTGCATACCCTGTTTATGACAAGAAGCTCGAAAAACCATACCCTGTTCAGCGGATCATCCCCGTATAGTCTATATATGGGAGTACCCCTCCCCAGGCGAAAGTGGTTAAAGGAGACTGCTCGTCTCAGTATCCATTCCGATTCCACAATCACGGTAATTCCCCATTGCCTATTTTAATAAATATCCACTTCGCGGCGAAGGATCGCCCCTCTTTTAAAACTAAATGAAAATATACAAAAGTTTACAAAAAGACGCCGAATGGCCGAATAGGAAAATAAAATACCGGGATTGTCCCGAAATCCGAATCTACCTAAACGAATGTTGTAACTGTAAAAATAATGTAAATTACTAACAAAAGGTATTTTTTTGAGGGAAATGCATTTTTGGGCTTTAATTCCGGATGAAAATAGAAACGAATGAGAAAATAGCGACCAGAAACAACAAACACTCAGTTCATGACGTGAGTTTCATTGAGAAAAAAAGTTGCGCACTTGATTAATTTTTTTTTGGCGTAGCAAGGGTCAAATCTATGTGTGAATACCACTCAATTCTAAATATCATCTGACCGCTTTCAATAAATAGCTAAAACTATTATTTTATACCCAATCAAGTCTCAAACATCTCTTCTATCAATTTATAAACATATAGTTTTCATATATTTTTCCTATTCTGTATGCGTTAGTTGTTTTTGGACCGGTTTGATTCAACTGAAAATTTGCATACTTTTGAGATCGCCGCTAGGCCAACAGTTTTTCTCGGATTTCTCAGACTTTTAACGGTTTTTTGAAAAACTAACTACACCACGTTTGTTTACTCGGTAATACCTTCCAGCAAACCAAAAATGAGCAACATCGAAATTTTGACCGTGACCGGCCGATGCTCGATATTAGTGGACCTTCGCTCTTAAGCTCTACGCGTGGTTTTACGGCTCATTACACAAACCTGTAACTAGGCAAGAACTGTCTTGACCTGTAACTTTAATTGATCTGGATATGCTGAATAGAATGTATCAAATGTATCAAAGATCGACTGTGCAGACTGCCAGGGCCGCCACGTCCCAAGTATGACAAAATAACGTCATTAGTTAATGATACCTCTAAATCAGTACTTTCATGTTAAAATTCTAGCACTAAGAAAATGAAAAGCTAAAGCCGGCAAATTAAGTCACCAAGACTGCATGACAAAGAAATGGGAATGAACATTATCTTATGAGATAGTAGTAACACCTGTCGAAAACTAGAATAGCTCTGTTAAAGGTTGGCATAGGTCCAACATAGCGTGAACGTACCGCAGCATGAACCTAGGTACCGTAGCATGAATCTGGGTACCGTAGCAAGAACCAGTGAACCCTAGCATGAACCTAGGTACCGTAGTATGAACCTGGGTACCGTAGCATGAATCAGTGTACCTTAGCATGAACCAGTGTACCGCAGCATGCATGATGCAGTGTACCGTAGCATGAACCAGTGTACCGTAGCATGAAACTGTGTACGGCAGCATAAACCTGGGTACCGTAGCATGAACGAGTGTACCGTAGCATGAACAAGTGTACCGGAGCAAGAACCAGTTTACCGTAGCATAAACCTACGTACCGTAACATGAACCAGTGTACCGTAGCATGAACCAGTGTACCGTAGCAAGAACCAGTGTACCGTAGCATGAACCTAGATACCGTAGCATGAATCTGGGTACCGTAGCATGAACCAGTGTACCGTAGCATGAACCAGTGTACCGTAGCATGAACCAGTGTACCGTAGCATGAACCATTGTACGACAGCATAAACTACTAAAAAACTAGGATGACGTATAAAACACTTCATATGAGTAAATATTAGCTTTCATTTATTTTATTTATTTTTATTTTTGTTCGTTAAGGGAACTTATTGTTCTGTCACGGTTCATTGTTCTGTCACGGTTCATTGTTTTGAAACGGTTCATTGTTCTCCAGGTTTCCCCTCGTGGTTGAAGCTCTTTGTAATACCAAAAGCAAAACATCTATAAGCAAGCTAAACTGACGAATCTAGTCACAGTCATGGAATCCCTGTGGATCACCACGAGTTTTGTCGTCCTTTTATTGTTGTACTTCAATTCTTCTGCTCAAGGTAAGTGTTAATCAAATGGATAACCAAAAGCAATAACACAGGCGACTCTTCAACAACCTGGATATCTCTATAATCAGGATGCTTTGCGGCCAACCTGATTATTGGAATCAGAAATCAGGAATTGTACCAGAGTTATTTTAGATTCCTGTTTCAGAAATCAGAAAACTGACTTTTCGGCACTGCCTAGATATATTGCATGGGCGAAGATTTTGGTCGATGAAAAAGCCGAAAGAAAAACCGTAGCTTATCGTGATGTTTAGAAGTTAGAAATGATTCCTGGTTAAATGTGACATTCATTCATTGCCATGTTTAATTCGTTTGGTCAATGATTCCTTCATTTAACTCGAGTTGGATATTTACATAGTTTTTCCATCTATTAAAATGTTTATGTACTATAGATTTACGACAAGAAATGTTCTTTAAGTCAGTCCATGAAGCAAAGCCAAATTAGAGCTGAATTTTGTGACAAAGGCACCCGGCCTTGGGCTGGTCCCACTGGCCCGTTTATTTCGATTTCATTTGACCAGTTTTTTCAAAATTTTAAAGGTCAATGTATGGCTTTTTTCGTCAATATAAAGATTTCTAAGATGTCGAGTTCAAATAGTTATAAAATTCCTTGTATTATTTATCTAAATTAAGAATCTTGACACCTGCAATCTGCTTACTTGTTTTGTTACCCGGAAACATCTCCCCATATATCTTTCTTGGCTATATTCGGTATTACTTTGCGAATTCACTTACTCTTCTCTGTACCAACTTCAATTTTGCCAACGAGTAACGCCGTATGAAAATCTGTATGAAAATCTCTTACATGCTTGTTTTTAAACATCATGGTTTTAGTATGTACGACACCAGTAGCGTAGCGAGGGGGGGCACTGGGGGGCACGTGCCCCCCCCCCAAATTTTTGAAAAAAAAAAATTTTGAAAAAAGAATAACAACAAAAAAAACATATTAAACCGAAACAAAAGAGGAAAATAAATTATTACAACCTACAAAAGTGCGAATTTATACGAAGTTATCCGGAAGGGCTACCTGTGCACTGCGAACCCGGTCAGAGCCTGGAATCTGCACGTGGGAATTTGAAATTTTCTCTTATTTTGGATCAGTGCCCCCCCCAGCTCCTAGGTCCTCGCTACGCCCCTGTACGACACAACCAAACTCAACAACATTTGCAATCAGTCGCTCTAAAAATCATTGACCTTGGGTCAAGTAATCATTAGGCGGCGTAATTTATGCATATATAAACTAACCGTTGAAACCGCTTTTTTATCGACTCCAAACTTATTCGAATAAAACAAGATTATAAAGCTATTTAAAGAACGTTTCTATCGTAATTTTTAGCGTGCATTTAACAGTTATCAAACTTCTAAACGTAAAGTTGAACCTCGGTCACGCAATCACCAAAGGTCGCGTTTTTTGCTCATCAGTACCGACAATCCCAAAACCTTTCCAATGGAGCTTAAATTTACCAAACCAAATTCAACTTTCAAACAACGGCACAAACATTAATTTCCTAGTTTTCAGGGTAAATTTCATGGCAATCTTTACGAAAGTCCTTAATCCTGCGTTGATTCGGGAAGCGTGATTTTCGCATGTATTTCAACCAAATTCAACAGGTTTCTATGCAGTCAGAATTAATTTCCCCAAATCAATCTTTAAAGTTTTGAAAAGATGCATTCTTCCTCAACTTGCAGCATAAATATTATTTCAATTAGAGAACTTGCCCATAGTTAAATCTTTTTTTCTTTTGAGGTAACCAATTAGCATATGTAAACGAAGGCCTCCTATTTTTCCTCGCCAAAAATTCGTCTCTTTCCCAATAAGCTGGAAATCCAGTCCAATAAACGAAAAAGGGTGATACATTAAGAAGAAAGATCAAAAATTGTCGTAGATGGTTTATTTTTTACGCGCGCTCTGTTCAAAGTTTGTCCATTTTCGCTCCTCTTGAGCGTCTCTTGCTTGGGTTTCGGTCGAACCTCTTCTGTGGCCGTTTTCTCGAAAATAAAATAATATTTTCGAAAACCAACTACCCAGGGATTCATATTTAATAATGACCTATCTAACTTCAAAAGAAGAGCGACTTTGATTTTTTGACCCTTGCCACCATTTGTTCGATTCTTGTGGACATTGCCTCTTAATTGCTCATAAAAGTTTATCATGATTTCAAACGTGTCCGTACGTATATATCGTAAAAAATAGAATTCTGGCTTTGCATGATGAGTAACAATGAGATCAGATTACATTTCATATTTCGGTAGCCCACAAACCAAAAGCGTGATTATTATTACAACAGCTTTATACCAACACCATCATTCTTATCTTGCTTAACTATAGGTGCTCCTAAGATAGTCGCACCGTATCCAGATAATCTGTACGCTATTGAAAATGAAAAGGCAAAAGTTACCTGCGTAGTCGAAGACACAGTTTCCGATCCAGATGAGATAATATTTGTGAGGAAGAGTCGTTTTGGTGACGTTGAACCCATAAGAGATGAAGGACCTGATGGACGCATCTATTATCAAAATGAAACCATGGGTTAGTGATATTAATTAATGCTGTCGTGTCAACAAATGTAATATCACACTGTTACATCACGCAAGAGTAACACCGTGCACCACACCGCACTGTGGTTACATCACGCAAGAGTAACACCACCCCGCACTGTGGTTACATCACGCAAGAGTAACACCACACCGCACTGTGGTTACATCACGCAAGAGTAACTGACACCACATCGCACCGTGGTTATGTCGCGCATCGCTAACACCACACTGTGGTATATCACGCATGTTAAAGTAACACCTTGCTTTATATGGCTACATCACACGACATTCACACTGTGGTTACATCACGCAAAACTAATAAAGGTGCGCAACACTGTTGCATCGGAAAATGCAGAGCAGATTTTGCTGGTATTGCCACTCCGCGTGCAACATATTATCATTGGTGCGCTAAGTAGATATTCCTTAGGCAATAATATTTTGTTGTACACAACAGTGTGGCGCGAATAGTTGCGCGATTTTGTTGCCCTATTGCTGCATCTTAAGACCACACTGCGATTTAATGAACCAACACCAAAAGTTTATTCAAACAACAGTTGATAGACATAAAAGTACTGAGCAGAGAGTGGATTGTTTGTTTCTGTTATTTCTAGATGGCGGAAGCAAGCTACGTGTGACTCTGCATTTCAATAAAGTCATAGTGAATGATGATTCCATAAATGGTGGTTATGAATGCCAAGGACACACAGGAGGTGGTCAACATGAATATGGATTCACTGTCACTGTTATTCAATGTAAGTACTTCTCAATTCTCATCGAATCACAACCTGGCAAGAACCAAATCATGACGGATCGTTACATTTCTAACCACAGTAAGCGAGTTTCCTAAAGTTCACGCCTCTGGTGATGTAACAGCAAAGTTTGGGGAGCGAATTCAACTCATTTGTAATGTCACGGTTACTAACCAAGGAGCGTTAATGACAACCGTCGGCAAGTTTACCTGGGCAAAAGACGGAAGGGTTGTAAGCGCAAGTTATTGTCCCCATTTCTCATCAATTAAACCTTTGGTTTTGAACGTAAGCCTAGCTGATGTGGGTGGTACATATTCTTGTTACTTGGAGTACCTGCTGAGAGGAATTAGAAAGAGAAACATCACGAAAACTGTTATCGTAAGAGGTCAGTTCAATTACTCATATGGGTACTGATACATTGCTGTAGAAAACATCGGTAAAAAAACTTACAGCAACATGATCGCTACTGGAATTATTTCTTTAGTTCAGCCTAGATTTTTCCCTGAAAAGAAAGAAGAAAAGAATATGAAGCGGCTTGTGTGCACTGCTCAGGGAAATCCACTGGTGACCGAATGGAAAAGAAAAAGCCTGCTCAACGATGACATCTCGGTCATTCATACTAAAGGTATGGATAGATGAATGGATGAATAGATGTGATAGAAGAGGTGGGGAGTGGATTGGAGTATGCCGGAGAGATGGGACGGACGGACGGACCTTTAGTTCGATAGATACTATTACGGTTGTGGATGTAAAAATCAAACATTGTGTTTTTCATTCCAAAGAGTATAACGCATTGTTTTCTCTCGTTATTATCAGATAACTCATCCAAAGTAAAGTACGTTTTTTCTAACATGGATGGCTTCAAGAATCACACCTTGACCATCTATAACTTACAACCTAAAGACGCCGGCCAGTATTATTGCTGCATCAAGAACATCACAAGTCCCAGACCCCCCGAAGATATCAGTAACTGTCAGATCTTTGACGTTCAACCTCCAGGTCAGTATCAGTCTGTCATCGATAATCACGTGACATGGTTAAAGTTGCCATTTGCTCTTATCACTATTCCCCTTTTACAAATTTACTTGTTTTTCATCTCAGGTTCTGAAGTTGGCAAAGTAAGTCTCACGTTTTCCATCATTCTCCTCGACCTGCTGCTGAATTGGTTGCTGTAATGATCACGTGACTACTCCACCAGGTCACGTGAGGCCTGAGGATGGAAGTGTATCCATCATTTGACCACAATAATCTTTTGTCAATAAGATAAAGTCCACTCTTAGTCTTAGTGCTGAATTGTATTGAATGTCTTCATAATACTATATATAAGATAGTTAGCATTACACTGTATGTAAAAACTGCCTGGTCGAAACAACCAATATAAACTGGTTAAATTTATACAACTGAGACAACCAGTTTTAAAATGGTTGAAATATTGGTTATCATAAACGATTTACTTTGGGTTACAACCAGCACGATATTATTGGTTATTATAACTAAATACTGTATACCGTAAATCCTCTATTTAGCCCCCCGGGGGCTTATTTATTTCAGGCACGTTTGAGGGAAGGCTTATTGGAGAGGGGGGGCTTAATTGAGAGGGGGGGCTTATTGATTTAGTCGAAACGCAGTAAATTGTACGCTGTCAGGATGTAGTATGATTGTAACTCTGGATTAAACGGAAGCATTAATATTGACCGTCTCGCATAATCTGTAGCGATATACATGGCATTTTTATTATTTGATTTACCTGTGTTAGTCTCTCAGGTATAATTTATGATTATTGTGAATAGCAAAACTAAAACACGGTAACATTAACAAAGCAAGCTAAAAAGAAATGTTCTGAACAATCATTAAATGTTCCATTGCTACATTAACACGTGATTCTTTAGTTGTGAAGGGGGAGGGGGGGAGGGGAGGGGGCTAAAAAGACAGGGGGGGCTTAACAATATTTTTAAGGTCAAGGCAATGCAACTGAGACAACTAGTTTTTTAGGTTAGTTCCTTAGGTTACTTTGACAGCCTGTCAATTCAACCAATTGAATTATGGTTTAAATTTAATTGCTAAGATCAAGCAACGATTTTAAAATTGGTAGAAAACAATAACGAGAGCGAACTTACAATTTCAACACTTTGTAAAAAAATTCCAAAAAAAAAATAAAATTCATAAAAAATTCTTCATTATCTCTTTCAACTTTGACAGCGCTACTTCCGCTAGCTGAATACAGTATATAAACATATTTACCATGTGATGCCTTTATTGTTATTCTTTTTTTTTTTTTTTTTTTTTTTTGCTTGGATAGTTATTAAAGATGCGAATTATTTTTCTCCAAGAAAATTTTTCTCGGAAAAAAATTGCGAGCTCCAGGCGGGATTCCAACACTTCACCTTCTGTTTGATAGTCAGACGTTCTAACCAACTGAGCTACTGGACTATCTTTCATAATCATCAAATTCCACTTCCAGAGGTTTTCGAACAGCCGTCCGTCCTAAGTGATCAGGCTTAAATAGCAGTAACGCACCGACCCAGGAATCTTGTCTCAACAGGTGATTTGCATGTGATGTGAAAGCAAAGACCACAAGATGACTCATGATATAGTCTCGAGTATAGTTTTATTAATGATATTGGATCATTCACTGACCTACTAACAACATGATCACTAGCTACTTTTAACAAGACTTGTAGAACAACTAGTAACTGATAGTCACAAACTATTGAAAAGGTTGTGAAAAACGCGTAAACCTCTCTTCATAATAATCTGTTTGTAATGTCACGCCATTTCTGTTACGACATACAGGTCAATACTAAACAGACGTCGTCAAAATAGTCCAAGTGAAATCAAAACTTTGACATTTTGGTTTCTTCATATACTCCTACTTGCAAGAACGTTGTCATACGAAAATAGAACATTAGTGATTTAGTGGGATAGGAATTAAAAACAAAACTACTCAGCACCATTAAGGCATGGCTCTTTTGAGGAAGTGATTGAAAATCAGTTATTTATTCATATCTTTGACAGTTTACTATGAATCTTTCCCAAATTGGGCTCGTAGTAGTAATTCTTCAAGGCAAGCAATTACCGCATATCTGTTACCATGGAAACTAGGTCTCGTGACCACAAGGCCGCCATCTTGGATTTTTAAAAAATATCGTTTGTAATCGTATTGAAACTACTTCAAAAGTCCTGAAAATCCATATTCCTTTTGATATTTGCAATACCTATATGGATCTAATTGGATATCTTGGAAATTATATTAAGTTTAATTTTTAGAATATTTTTAATTTTTTGGAAAAAATAGAAAATATTCTAAAAATTAAACTTAAAATAATTTCCAAGATATCCAATTAGATCCATATAGGCATTGTAAATATGAATAGTAATCTGCATTTTCATGACTTTTAAAGATGTTTCGGTACGTTTACAAACGGCTTGTTTAAAAATCCAAGATGGCGGCCTTGTGGTCACTGGACTTAGTTTCCATGGTAACCAAGGCTCTAAGGTTCCTTTTTTTCACAAAAGACAATAACTTGCCAAGTTTGAGGAAGATTCGTAGAAAACTGGCTATGATATAGCTAATCAGTTTTTCATCTGAGAGCCATGCCTTAATGATGCAGAGTAGACTTCCTTCGTGGCGCGAACTCGGGCTACCATAGTGTATTTGATGAAGTACTAAGCACTTGGAGCCCCAGCCAAGTTTTTTGGTGTGTGGTGTGCATAAATGGGAAACAGCAACTTCTCAAAGGAATACCATTAGTATTATTGGCATTTAAATGTGTAATATTACTGTTGTTTCTTTGCTGATTATCATCTGCAGCTTTGCCAATCACTTCACTCTGTTCAGTGAGGTTTGGTGCATTAAAAGGATTATCAGTAGCATTGCTTTGTATGCATGTCTCAGTAATACACACTCCTCTGAGTTCAAATAAACCTGTTAAATTGTCATATGAACAGTTTGGAAGTAATTTGTTAAAGCATTAAAGTCAACGACATCAAGGAGTACACATAAGTACCTTGAGGATGGGGGAGAACTGATGGATTACGAACATGAGAGTCAAACATCCTAAATCCCCCATCGCCATATTACAGCAAATAGCTACTGTATTACATTGAATAGTTAACAGGAATGACTGGTAATTTTCTCCAATTAAAATTTGCAAAGCATTGCCTAAGGGCATGCATTAGAGTAAAGGAAAGCGACGGTAGTTGAAATAACATGTGTATTAAATGGATACTAAATAGTACAGTAAAATAGACCTGAGCTGAACTGAACTGAACTGCACTGTACTGAAGGTAAATTTGATTAACTTATTAAATGAGAGTAATCGCTAACGAAGCGACGCCGGCGCTGCTTGGCACGGATAGTGCAGCGGTAAATACTCAGAGAGTACGGCTGATTCAAACCAGACTAAGACCGTTGGTGTACGTGGCCCTGAATATATTCATACCGTACGGCTGATTCAAACCAGAAAGACCGTTGGTTGGAAAAGACGTTTACTTTTAAAGATAAGTGAACACTATTTAGTATCCATTTAGAAACAAACATATATTAAATATATTTAGGCACTGCCTAAAAGCGGAGCTCCCGATACGCAAGTCACAGGGAACCCAATTTGAATGAATGTGGAAGATAAGATTAAAATCGGAAAAAGTCTTCAATTTTTTTAAATATTAAGATAATTTCTCCAATAATAAAAAAACATGCACTGAAAACGAATCAAAATGCACTACATCGTAGAATATGAATTTTGTACACAACTCACCACCAACCCCCCCAGGGGCTAGTTTTTTTCTTGGAAGATTCTTCGACAAACTTTTCCATGGCCGACATTTTTTAAGCTTTGAATTCCTGGTTAATTTTACTTTTAAAACGAAAGATAACTACAAATAATAGTAGTATACAAATAGCGGTTCTACATCACTCCAGCTCCGGAGCATCTCCGGAGCAACCCCTCCTCCCATAAGGTCATCCCGAATTAGGGGTAAGTTTGGCCTGCTCCGAATGACGTCAGGAATTAGGGTACTTTTTAATAGTCCAGTCTAAGAGGCATACTTTTTAGAATAGCCCCATAAGGTGACCCCACGCATCTGCTCATGACATCATCAGACGTAAGAACCGACCAGAGACCATTTCGGAATCCCCAGAGCCATTTCCCAGATTCTTCTTCGGAATATCTGGATAGCTCATATCTATTTTAGAATAGCCCACTACTGGAGCCATCTTTCAGATTGCCTGAAGCTTGATCCTTTTGTGTGGTTCTCATAAATCCTGTCGTAAATTTAGCTACGCATATTTCTAAAACTCTGAATTGTTTGTTAAAGTTTCACTTCAACATGTAATATGGCGCCTAAGTTGTTCGAGATGATGTTTGATTTCATTGTCTTTGCATCAGTGCCTTCCAATATGCAAATGGTAAAGTTAATATTGAACACAATTGTTTTTACTCTTTCTCGATTCTGTTTATTCAGAATTTTTGTCACGAAATGACAATTTAATAATGTTCCTAAAAACCAAGAGCGAATTTGGTACTTATTTAGCGTCTGGAGTAATCGAAATGACTAGTGCACTCCCATTAACTATCGGCTTTAATCTACCCATTTCATTCTTCCACCGGGTCAGAGATTCATCCCTGTAGTTATCCCAATTCATGTCTTATTCATCTAATTTCATGCGATGGGATCAGGCACGAGCCATGATTTTTCTTTTTTATGTAAGCCGATTCTAAACGTCTGAATTTTTAACTCTCTTTTCCCCGTAATATAGAACCCGAATTCCTTTTCACATTAATGTATCTGAGTCTTGTAATCATGACTACAGTGTAGATCCATCAAAAAGTTTTCAAAGTCTTTTGGAGAATTTTAATGTTTGCTCTTTGATTTGTATAATTAGTAACACACCGATGGCTCCTGGCGTCTACTTGTGGGTTTTCTTGAAGTAAACATATAATCATTCCATGTCTCTTTCTCTCTTTCTTTATCTGAAACTTGTTTCCCAAAAATGAAACACACACCATGATCTTTACCATCGAAATACTGTTCTTCCTCAAACATTGAGAAATCAAGATCACGACATGCTCAAAGAATTGCTTTTTGTTTTGTTTTTAGACCACTGGTTCTGACCGGTTTTTTGATCGGTCGGCTGCTATAGTAGTACACTCATGTACTTAGAAGTACATGACTTTATGGTTTTTCCTCTCTTTCTGTAGATGCTTATAGTTTATACCTCCAAACTTACTTAGATTCAAGAAACGCAGAGATTTTTTTATAAACTTTTATTAACATCACTAAACAAACTTGATGCACAAATGACTTGTTCATTCAATATCAACACGTGGCTTTGAACAAAAGAAATGGTTTTTGTATGAATTAAGAAAACCAATCATCCGACTTCTTGAACCCTGACAACATGTTGCTGTTGGTTAGATTCCATTTACGTTTGTTTTTTTTTTTTTTTCTTGTAATCCAAGTAATAATATATCTTGTTCTTAAACCGTTTTTCTTACATGGTGCTTTTATGAAGGAAACTGAACTAACAAAAGCAGTTCGACAAACAACATTGTTTAAATAAGGAAAACAGTTCAATCATCCATATTATCAAACCCCTTCGTGATCTAGGATTGAAACTTTTTTTTTCTAACAAAGCTTGTCGATCAAAACCAACTTGGTGTCTTTTCAACGTAATTACTTCATAACAACATTCATCATTATCTATCTATTTAGCTCTCAAACCTGTGACTCAAACTCTTCAAAATTCTTGGAAAACGTGCTACGCATACGTAAACGTTTTTCGCTAGTGTCTATGTCAACAGGGATCTTATTGTTGTCTTGTTTCATTGTTTTGACTTTTCCATCCGGGTGTCACATCGTGGCTGAAGCTTTACCAAAAGCAAAACATCTATAAGCACTAGAATATTCATTAGATTCGTCAGTTCAGCTTGGAAGAAAGACACAGACATGGAATCCCTGTGGATCACCAAGAGTTTTGTCGTCCTTTTATTGTTGTACTTCAATTCTTCTGCTCAAGGTAAGTGTTAATCAAATGGATAACCAAAAGCAATAACACAGGCGACTCTTCAACAGCTTGAATATCCCTATCTATTCTAAATACTCCTAATGATATGCGAAAATGAAATATATCTCAATATAATACTCAAAATAATCGATCATTAGCACTACTGCATATTTATGTGCACGTGAATAACGCCACGGACTGGCTATAAAAGCGCCTCGAGTAAATACACTCATTCTTGCTTAGTTTTGCCAGCGGAACGAGCTGGACTGACGGCCCACCCACCCACCCATGGGTCCACGTGGGTCGTAGTTGACAGCACCCCTAAGCCAAGCTGTTCCTGCTTGGCTTAGACCGCTGGTTAATATTTCATCCCATCTCTTATATATCAACTGAGCATGAATGGGAGTATGTGGAATAGGTTACTATTGAATATAAGCGTGTCAGATCTGTAAAGGATCGAGATCCCTATTCAACACTGACTGAGATCGCTTTAGAAGCCACAGGTTTGGAAGCAATACTGCATGGAATGTCAAAAGATAAATGCCTACAAAATGGAAATATTAAAGCGAATGCATGCTATTAGTCTTTTCAATTTCACATCCAACGACGATTAAGTGAAAGCCTGTACCAGGAAAATCACCAAATACTGTAATCCAAAAACAGGGATTATTTGTTTTTATATGTAGATATGAGTCGCCTCAATGTTGACGTCTTTTCTAGCCTATTTTTTAGCGTAGAGCGCGCGCGTACTATGTGCGTGCAGAAAATCAATGCAAACGATCAAATAAATGATATCATTGGGTGATATTTTTAGAATATATTCTAAATATAGCATCAAAGTGTGCAGATGATGGGGCACGGGGATTCCTTCTCTTTTAGTTCAATTCTCATGGTTTGCATTATCAACATCAATTTGCATAAACTTCAAAACAGTTCATATACCTCGCCAAACGTATCATAACATTGTATTTTATGGGGCCTTTTTCGCTTGGGCATATCTAAATTAATTGAATACCGACATTTTTACCAAATTAACTAAAATCTTGGACTTCGTATTATTAAAATCACTTGTTTTGAACTAAGTTGTTCATTTCGTCGTTGTAGATAATTTGTATTTTGACTATTTTCCTTAGTTTGGGCTGTTTAAGAAGATCAGATATATTAAAATAGATGCTTTTTGGCAAGTTTTAAAGTTATTTCAAGACAATAAAACAAAAGAAATATAGTTTTGAAAAATATAATTTAGAAAAATTAGTTTACATTATCAATTATAAAATAAATTAAATAGTACGCACGCTGTGATTGGTTGATAGCCATGTTTGCATGAGGGTATGTAAACACAGTTGTGACGTCACAACTTTCGTGTTTTCCCGGTACAAGTTCAAAAATTTACAGTTTGTTTCGAGGAAAAAAACGCCCCCAAAAATGTATTTTGAAGACGAAGTTCCAAATTTTGACTTGTGTCAGGGCCACAGGCATAACCCTATGGTCTCATGCAGGTCTTTCTGATCGTAATATCTTGACAATCTCTCGTTGGTCACCGCAACGAGAATTCCCTCAGGAGCGACAACACGGCCCCACGTCCTTCGTCAGGACAGCTTCGGTTGTTCAGCGACGTGCTTTCTCATGATTTAAATGCACCGCGCCCGATAAGGAATACAACTATTTCAAGGAAACAGTCAGCAGCTTCAAACTTTTTCCAGCGATAGCTCTTCAGCTCCACAAAATATCTTCTCGAAGAAAGACGAAACATTCAACTTCGCTGCCATGTTTTCTGGCTGTCAAATTGAGCAAAACCACGTTTCTTTCAACCGAGAATTCCAGTCACAGTGACACTCTGTTATCTACTTTTGATCACTTTCGTAAAGATAATCAATTCTGAAATCTTTTATTAAGATTTCTATTCAATCTTTGAACATTTCTTTGTATTTGTTTTAAAGTTTTAGAATGATAAATGTTTAAAAATATATAGCTAGCGATTCTTTCTCGCTTCACATTTGCCTCCTTGGCGTTTATTACACGAAATTTGATTGGCTAACGATTGAAGTTTGTGATGTATGGAGAATTTGTATTTTAAAATGAAAAGCAAATGCAAATAAAGATTTATTTTCTAGCAAGTGGTAATGTTTTCCCTTTTTAATGTTTTTTAACTTTTTCTCTGTGTTTACATAGCCTGTACGTCTCGGGTTTGCATAACTTTCTCGAATTCTCCCAACCTCCCCTCGTGTTGCTATCAGGCTATGTAAACACGGAAAAAGTTTTCTATTGCTTAAGTAATTTGCATAAACTTCAAAACAGTTCATGACCGCGTCAAACGCCATCATAACGTATTTTTTTGGAGACGATTTTACTTCAAAGTAGTTTAAAATGGAAAATAGGATCATACTTAGTGTGTTAACACCGGATATAGTAAAATTCAAGCAGGTAATAATGGTTAGTTATAGTTTATTTCAGTACTTAATTTGCATATTTCATGAGACATTTTGGTAAAAACACGAAAAAGTCCGAGGTTGCTGTGAAGAAGATACATAAAAAGCGCAAACTTTTTTTATGAATCCACTTTTATCAACCTTTGATCAGTAGATTGAAGTAAAAAACTTAAGTAACCCGTTCTGGACTTGGGAGAAAAAAGCTTTTTAGTGAGGGGGGGTTTGTCTTGATTTCAAAAAGCCGTCAAATGGGTATGAATACTTATTTTTCTCCTTTTTTCCCTTTTGCTCAACATTCAAAATTTTGCTTATTTTTGACACTAGAATGAATGTGAAAGTCAGGAAAAATAATAGTTTGTTCAAGCGTTTAATATTTTGCGACCAGTGACGACTTAAAAATGGGCAATTTTCAATTGATAATAAATGCAAATTTAGCGATAACGTTGGTCCAGGATTTATGCGCTGTAAAAAAATCATTTTGATGAATTTCGAGAAAATAAAGTCATATTCATTACTTACTAGTAATTACCTTTCTATGGTAAAAGTTTGAGGGAAAACTATTTCCTGACCCGAAATGCAGTGGGCCACTTTTACAGAGACTGCCTCTTAAGGTGGAACCAAACTAATTCAGAGCGAATTTTGGACAATTTTGTTCTCGCTTCCTTCGCAAAGCTATTGCTTCAATTTAATTGTATTTTTCATATAATGTGCTTGGATTCTGAAATTTTCAGAATCTTATCATCTAGTACTATTGCAGCCTGTGTATAAATTTGGACGGAAAGTCTTGGGCAGAAAAAAAGTTATGACGCTGCTTGAAAATTTGATCCAAAATTTGAAGCATATGAAACATCACGCTTTAGAAACATTACCATTGAATGGATTGCCTTGAAATTTTCACATAACTATTTCCAAGTACTGCGGATGAGCCTTACGAAAAATCAGCATCAAATCTTAAAAAAATCATCGAATGAATGTTTTTTTTACTAATTGTCGTTGTAAACTTCAAAAATGAGAGTTTTGCTAAAAATCACATTTTCGCCGTTTCCTTCAAAACGGCTCCAATTTTTTTCTTTAAACTTTTTCTACATCAATAGACCAGAGCTTTATCTAAGTGGTAGTGAAATTTTTACAGCTCATCCAATCCACATTTTGGAAAAAACATTTTTTAAAGTGAGGTGAACCTAAAGAGCTCACCCCGCTAGAAATAATTCATTCAATATCGGTCGACAACAATGCTCTCGGACATTCAACAATGTTAACTTCGGGACAGGTTCGGCAGAATATTTGCATAATCACAATGACATGAAGATGTTGTTATGCAAATAGAGAGCGTTGTTGTCGACCGACGAGGTGTTTTTCGTTTCTATCAGGGCACTCTGTGTAGATATGAGTCGGCTCAATGTTGACGTCTTTTCTAGCCTTTTTTTTTTGGTGTTTTTATAACTATATCTGTCTGTCTGTCTGTCTGGAGCAAGTATAGGTAATGAAGGGCTGTTTATGTATGTTCGTTTGCTCAGAATGTTTTTTGAACAGAATTTATCGGGATTTCTAAATGTCGAGAACGGATTTCAGATATTTAATTGCTCATAAATTTATCATTTATCATGATTTAAAACGTGTCCGTACGTATATATCGTAAAGAATAGAATTCTGGCTTTGCATGATGAGTAACAATCAGATCAAATTACATTTCATATTTCGGTAGCCCACAAACCAATAGCATCATTATTATTACAACAGCTTTATACCAACACCATCATTCTTATCTTGCTTAACTATAGGTGCTCCTAAGATAGTCGCACCGTATCCAGATAATCTGTACGCTATTGAAAATGAAAAGGCAAAAGTTACCTGCGTAGTCGAAGACACATTTTCCGATCCAGATGAGATAATATTTGTGAGGAAGAGTCGTTTTGGTGACGTTGAACTCATAAGAGATGAAGGACCTGATGGACGCATCTATTATCAAAATGAAACCTTGGGTTAGTGATATTAATGAAAGCTGTCGTGTCAACAAATGTAATATCACACTGTTACATCACGCAAGAGTAACACCGTGCACCACACCACACTATGGTAACATCACGCGAGAGTAACACCACACCGCACTGTGGTTACATCACGCAAGAGTAACTGACACCACATCGCACTGTGGTTAAGTCGTGTATCGCTAACACCACACTGTGGTATATCACGCATGTAAAAGTAACACCATGCTTTATATGTCTACATCACACGACATTCACACTGTGGTTACACCACGCAAAACTAATAAAAGTGCGCAACACTGTTGCATCGGAAAATGCAGAGCAAATTTTGCTGGTATTGCCACTCCGCGTGCAACATATTATCATTGGTGCGTTAAGTAGATATTCTTTACTCAATAATATTTTGTTGTACACAACAGTGTAGCGTGAATAGTTGCGCGATTTTGTTGCCCCAGTGCCGCACCTTAAGAAAACACTGCGATTTGATGAACCTATACCAAGAGTTTATTCAAACAACAGTTGATAGACATAAAAGTACTGAGCAGAGAGAGTATGCTTTGTTTCTGATATTTCTAGATGGCGGAAGAAAGCTACGTGTGACTCTGCATTTCAAGGTAGTCATAATATATGATGATTCAAGAAATGGCGGTTATGAATGCCAAGGACGCAGAGGAGGTAGTCAACATGAATATGGATTCACTGTCACTGTTATTGAGAGTAAGTACTTCTCAATTCTCATCGAATCACAACCTGGCAAGAACCAATCATGACGGATCGTTACCATTTTTACCCCAGGAAACGAGTTTCCTATAGATTCAGGCCTCTGA